>NC_135531.1:70751261-71373761 GCF_045843805.1 Urocitellus parryii | reverse complement strand
GTTTGTTTGTTTGTTTTTTTTTTTTTTTTTTTTTTTTTTTTTTTTTTTTTTTTTTTTTTTTTGGTACCAGGGATTGAACCCAGTGGTGCTTAACTAGTGAGCCACATCCCCAGCCCTTTTTTAAAATTTTATTTAGAGACAGGGTCTTTCTTTTAAATTTTATTTAGACTCAGGGTCTTTCTGAGTTACTTAGGACCTCACTAAGTTGCTGAGGCTGGCTTTGAACTCACGATCCTCTTGCCTCAGGCTCTGGCAGTAGAGGCATGCACTTTCATGCCCAGTGCACATGACCGTATTTTAACTATGTACTTCTCAGACAGGATGTCAAAAATCCTGTCAACACACTTCTTATTCTGCTGTCCCCCTGCCTAAAATGCTCTTTTCCTGCTTCTTTCTACCAAGGTGCCACTTCTACTGTGAAAAACCCACCCCTGCACTCTCTGATAGCATCTGTCCCATTTAATGATTTATTATTTTGGCCAATTTTATTTACTTATACAATACCTTATTCCAGAAAGAATTAAATGTCGAAAATATAGATAGGATTGCATGTTTTATAGGAAATGTGAACTAAAAACAAAGAAATGAAGTCAGGAGCCTGTCATCTCATGTGTACTGGACATAGATTTGTCTCTGCATGTCTCCTTAATGTTGTTCAACTCTGAATGTCATAAAAAAGTGAAATTTTTGCTCAGGGGAAGTCCGACCATTATTAGGACTCAGCTCAAGCTAAATACATTACAATTTACAGTATCAAATATGTGTCGGTTTTTCCCACTGGATTGAAAGAACTTGAAGGCAAGAATACTCTTCTTTTTTTTTTTTAATTTGTTCTTTTTAGTTAGACAGAAGAATACCATTTTGATTTGCCAAACTCCCAGTGGGAACTAATTCAGTGTGTATTGAAAAAAGCTTAATTATTTCTTCGTACTTCCAAAAGCAGCATCAAAAATAATTGTATTTATAAATCACATAAGCAAACCATTATATATTTATATTTTTAAGAAAGCACTTTATAAAGAAAATTTTAGAATATCTTAGGCACATATAACTGTATTTAAAGCAGTTTATTCACTGAAGAATTTTTCCTCTAGAAGACTTTATAAATCCTGAGTCTGGGAAATGTGTACAAAGGACTTTATTGTGCTATTCTGTCTATATTTCAATATGTTTGAAATTTTTCATATGAATTTTAATAACCACATATATTCCTTTCACAGATATTTAGATGAAGTTGAATTTCCTATTTGATAAATTCATGCTAATTTTTTTTTAATTTTGTATTTTATTTCCAAAACAATACTTGATGGTAAATATTTTCTTAAAATGTAATGAACACGCCAGGCGCAGTGATGCATGCCTATAATCCCAGCAGCTCTGGAAGCTGAGGCTTGAGGATGGCGAGTTCAAAGCCAGCCTCAGCAATGATAAGGCACTAAGCAACTCAGTGAGATGCTAAATAAAATACAAAATAGGGCTGGAGATGTGATTCATTGGTTGAGTGCCCCTGCGTTCAATCCCCTGTACAAAAAAAAAAAAAAAAGTAATGAACATTTTCATCTAATTCTAAACCCTGAACCAACTAATAATGAAAAAGTATCACTTAGAAGCAATTAGAAAAACTAGATGACATTTTTGCTATTATTTTTTGGTTAAAGCTTATTCCTTAAAAACTAAAAGTAATTATTATATTCAGCATTTTGTTGAAACAACCCAACTCTCATATGTAAACATTGTCAAATGTTAATCTACTTGCTTAAATTAGCAGTGAATAAGCATATGTTCCTAACTTTGTGAAAACATGTTTATTGTGTCAGTATAATTTATGTGGGTAGACTTACTAAATGGTCAAAATTCTGGACAATTAGCATTGCATAAAATTAATGATGTAAAATATATTTACATATATGGTATAGGATATATTTACATGGTTCTCTGAGCATAGAGTGGACCTATTTTTTTTTTATTGCCTATGAAGAATCTACTTAGGAAAGACCTAGATTTGGAAATAATAAAAATGAAGCTACTATTCAAAGACTGGATATTTTTTAATGTAATCTTTCCTAGAAAAAAAAAAAAGATCCTGCAAAATGTCAGTGATTGAATGTATTTTTAACATTTGAGCACAGCATGTCACAATAAAACAAATGTCAGCCATCTGACTTAGGTAGCACTTTACAAATTTATGACTGTCAGGATTGGACAAAATACTGAGGTTTCTAAAGGTAAAGTGTTTTGTTCTGTGGGCCTTTAGCCTTTCTCCTTTTGATCTCCCTCCTTAATCCCTAGGTGGTCTGATGGGTGGAGACCTCACGTCCGGTGCAGGCACCAGCGCAGGTAAGCAGGGACTTCCCTACTGCACTGTGTGTCACTGTCTAGATTGCCAGGAAGTCAGTCTTTTTTGTACAAAGTAAAGTTGAGAGGTCTGTGAGAGGCATGGGAAAATGGCCCCAAGAATTTCTAAAGCACTTTTTGAAGCAGGAGTGGTTAAATAATAACTTAGAAGAAAACTATTTATTAACTAGAACCGTCCTTAATAAAGGGTTCATCTGGTCAGTGAGAGAATTGAAGGCTCCAAACAAATCAACTTAATCCTAGTTACTATTCCTACACATAAGAGTCCCTTTAGCAAGTCACACTTTGTGTGTTCTCTGTTAATCATTTCACAGTAAAAGTGAATCATTTTCCACCCAAAAGAAGTACTGAAATCCTATTTATTTCTAAAGAACAGTGAATAAAGAAAAGAAGGGAATAAGATTTTAACGATTCAGCAATCCGGTAATAAAACCAAATTTAACATTAAAATGAGTTTTCAGAGAACATCAACGTAATCTACCCTCCCCCAAAAAAACTCAAATATGTTAGCTCTTAAGAACTTCTTAAACCATGGCCAGTTGTCTTATAGCCACAGTTTTCTGTATAATTCATGATATTGTGATTATTGAGATATAAATGCTATTTTCAATGCAGAGGCAAGATAGCACAATACTTTTAAATGCCATCTGTAGTTTGCTATTGGCATAACAAGTAACCATGGTAATTTCTGCAGCTGGAACATGCTATACATTTTAAATAGTGGGGGCATGCATGAATGGCACAAGGTTATGTTTGAAATGTCAAAAAAAATTCAATTTTATTGAAATATCCATGGACAACCTAATTAAAATATTTTACCAGGGTCAAGTATAATAGCCTACTAATTATAAGAAAAAAGAAAGAAAATGGGCATACAGAAACATACAAATGGATAAATATGTCCATTTGGGGGTAGTGTTTCTCACTCTTTGATATTGGTTCTTTATTAATTTGATGAGTGATGAAGAAAAAGAATTTGAACTACATAATGAATTAACAGGATGAATAGCTCTAACTTCCTATTTTATATATAAAATTTTACATATAAAATTGAAAATTAGAGGCAAATTAGTGAGTAAACTTAATGGTAGTTATTTTGCTGGACTCTAGAAAGGATATGTTTTTTTTTTTTTCACCTTAAAAAAGACTTTGTAGTTTGTTGTCTCAAAATTAGAGAACCATATTAAATCCAGACCTCAGTATTTCCTGGATTCAAGTCTCTGCCAAACACTATGTTTAAAGAGAAGGGTGGAGACCAAGAATTGGGTGGTCACAAAGACCAAGACATAATGTAAGAAAAATTCCTTAGATGTTATGATGATTTATCTAATATCTCAATGCACCAATTTGCTTGGGAATATAGGAACAGTCAGTAGCAGAGATGAAAGTTATTAAAACTTATAACAAAAAAAAATATGTAGAGGAGAACAGATTTGATGGAAGTGGTCTCTTACTACTGCTAGAATAGTGGCTAGAATGCTTTAGAATCCTATGTTGAAAATTTAAAGTGTTTGATTGTTCAATGCTGCTGTCATTGTCAGTTCCCTGACAGTCAGCTAAGTTGATTGGCCCTCCAGGGAGAGAGAAGACCCTCCATCTTGTAAGCATAAAAGTTTGCCACATAACAGGCTATAGCATTATTCCACTAGCAAAGTCTCAGGAGTTTAACAAATGCATCTTTCTACCTCAGACCTCTGCTGTAGACATGAGACTCTTTTAATTCAAAAATAGAAGAAAAGAAAAAGACAATTGTTCCACCCTAATGACAATAATTATTCTGTCTTGATTGTATCTTATAGCTGTGAGAATATAGTTTCCACAGTTGTATATAGTTACTTACCCACTTTTTAAAAGGAGAGGAAGAAGCTCTTTCTAACATGGTACCAAGGTACACCTGTTACAGATGTCATTTGGTCTTGAGCTTAGCTGTCACATCTTGCCCATAAACTCAGCCCTCTTCCTCTTCTTTCACATGCCAACCAGTATCATATGTTGAAGTAGAATATATCTGTGCTGATGTCAAAGAATCTCACAACACAAGAGGGAAACAAGATCAGCCAGAGTGTGTCTGCATTTTCAAAAAAGAAAATTAAGGCAAAATAACTCCCAATTTTTTAATATTCTCATTTAAATTCAAGGTCTCAGAGTTAGAAACTCTAAGGCCAAGTGGCAATTCTGCAATCAAACTAAATGCTTTTTAGCCTTTGAAGTTTTTTTTTTTAAATCAAGTCATATCAGATTGTAAAAAGGGAATAGTTTCATGAAGGAAGGAAGGGAGTTCAACATTTATTATGTGCCTAGAATCAAAAAACCAAAAAGGTAAGCATTCTCTATTTCAGTTCAGTTCAGTCATAAAGTGTAGCCTCTTTCCCCAGCCAGTTGACTAAGCCATTCTTCTCTGTTATCCTGTCATGCTGTGAGCCATGCCTTACCAACTCTCTCCCAGGTGTTTTCTAAATCTACCCCTCTTCTTTCCCATCCCATTGCCCTGGTTCAGGCTCCTACCAGTGCCACAGGGATGTATCCAGAGCCTGCTATTTCAGTGCTCTGCTTCACATTACATTCTTCTCAGTCTCCCTGTGACTCATTGATCTTTCTCAAAGCCTTGACATCCTGAAAATTCAGCATGTGGCTTCCCAGGTCTTTTGCAATTCACCAAAAGCCTCTTATCTGTGACCCATTCCTATTCTTCAATCTTAACTTCTCTTCTGCCACTGCCATCAAGAACCTTGCACTTCAGCTCTACTAATAATAAACATTTAAATTGCTTTTATTATCTGTTTTGCCAAAAGAAGTAACTCATTCATCTTCGTAGAGATTCTTTTAAGTAGAAACTCTTGTTATACCCTTTATATAGATGGGTCCAGTGAGGCAAGGGGAGATTAAACAATTTCCCAATAGAACTCAGGCATCACCCTGGCTGGAGTCCAAGCTCTTAACTCTCTACTGTGGTCCACTTCACAAATGGTGTCAAAGCTGCTCACACTTACCTATGCCTTCTCCTCCCTGCTCTGGGCTACTGAGTACTGTTTGCCATTGCTCAGATTTTATTTCAGCAATGTTCAGGAAATCCTTTCCTGGATCTTCCAGAGGAGTTATGCACTTCTTCTCTGTACTAATAGTGGCAGTCTGTACTAACAGTGCATATCACCTTGCATCATAATTGCAATGTCTGGGCATGTCTCTCCTGGACACAGATCTCTGGGAGCAACTGTGTCTTAGTTTGTATTCTTAGCTCAATGTATAAGGGTTAACATATAGTCGATACTCAGTAAATGTTAGCTAAATAAAACATCTATCTTCTAGACATAGAAGTTTTAAAGAATATTGATGTAAGGCAGGAAGAACATTTTAAATAAATGATGTAATTTTAAAAACAAAATGATATACCCTTGATCTGTAATTTATAAAAATAATGTATTTAATATTGTATATAGTGAATATCTGTTTGATGAAATGGAGAGCAAATGGGTCAGTAAGGTGAGGTTTTACTCTCCTCTAATATAACAGAAAACCTGAAAAGCTGATACATAGCAGTAAATTAAATGCAGTTTGGTATCTCAGATTATCACTCATCAACTCTTAAAGCAATGAAGTTCTTATCGCTTAAGTTGAAGTAATTTCAAAAATGAAAGCAAGTCGTAATGAAGAAGTACCAAGATGGGCTTGTGCTCTTGGTATAGGATATATACAGCAAGTCATTATAATGCATTAGTAGCAGTGACATTTCTAGGATTCAATTGACAGTTATTCCTCTACTACTTAATCCTTTCCTCCCAACAAGCAAAGTGAGAAGTCAGTGCTTTTAAAGTTACATTTTGTCATATCTCTGTACATTAAAGCTTTTAACATGCTAATCTGAGTGGTTATTGATGATTGTAAGATCAAGTTCTGTTGAGCTGTTGTAATCATTAGATTTGATGGAAATAACCATTAGCACAGCAGTGCCTTGTTGGGTTATGCACTACCCTATTAGTGCCCTCTGTTTTCACCTTGATAATATGGTTGCCTTGTGTTAAGTAGAAAGTACCAGTGTGTACAATATCTACTCATTTATGGTTGATATTTTACAAAGGAAGAAGACAGAGGAAGAAGAAAAGCCTTTAGTGATTCCTTTGAATTTTTTACAGAATTTTACAATCTACCTAGCTATTTGTATGGGGGGGGGGTGAGATTGGACCCAGTGGCACTTTACCCTTCAAACTATATCCCCAGTCCTTTTCATTTTTTTTATTTTTTTTATTTTGAGACAGGGTTATGCTAATTATTGCTGAGGCTGGCCTAGAACTTGCAATCCTCCTGCCTCAGCCTCCTGAGTCAGCTGGGAAGACAGGCATGTGCCACCACGCCAGGCTCTACATAGCTGTTTGACAATGAGGCAAAGGAGATTTATGTATATTGGTTAATAATTTTAATTAGCATTTATTGTAAATTAGACATAATTTTATATAAAAAATAACAGCTGTTTCTTTATTTTGATTGTTAATTGTTTACTATTTTATGCATTGGGTTGTCAAGCATTGTCATTTCTGGAATGCTTAATTTATATCAGCTAAATACTTGGAGACTTGATGGTGGCAATGTACTTCTGTGTATACCAAATGGCAAACAGGGAGACCTGGCTTCCAGGCTCTGGAAAAAAGCCATCTAGCAAGACATTCTCATGACTTAGTACCTTTGAAATTAGCAGTTACATATGAATGGGCACAAATACCTTTGCAATTCAATTATCCACGATGTTATGATTATATAATCATAAAGCAGTTTGATTTATCTAACATTGGAAAGAAAGTTTAGCATATTACAACATAGAACTAAGTAAGGAGAGGAATGATCATATAACATTTAATTTTCTTGTGCCGATAACACCGTTTTGCAAGTATTTGAGAACACCTATCAGAAATTTCTTGGCTGTGATGACTTATTTTGGGGAGCAGGGGATAAAACCCAGGGGTGCTCTACCATTGAGCTACATTCCCAGCCCTTTTTATTTTTTATTTTGAGACAGCGTCTCTCCAAGTTGCTGAGATTGACCTCAAACTTATGATCCTTCTACCTCAGCCTCTTGAGTCTCTGGGGTACAGGAGTGTACCACCATACCTGGCTCTGGGTTGACTTTCTCATCACCCAAAAGACTTCCTCCCATTTCTCAATGGTTTAAAATATCAACAGAATGTTTAAGAATTTAGACTAAAAATATTGGTTTTAACAAGTTTGCACTTTTATTGCCTAACAAATTCAGGTTATAATATTCCAGAAACACAAAAGAATGCCATTTAATTTTTCTCAAATAAGAAAACTAATTGTTAGTATACAGATATCATTTTTATCATCCTTTGAAAAATATTATTAATCTGCAAATGAAAAAACAAAACAAAATGGGTTAATAGTTGTTTTCATTCTTATGGAAGAAAGAAAAAAAGAAAACTCTGAAATTATTCTGTTTTACATTGGGAGTTCACCCAAAATATGAATAAAGATAAGTAGCATTGATTTTTGTTTTTATCTATGAAATTAAGTAACACTGAGAGTTTTAACCCAACCCAAGGTCATCTAGATTTTTTAAAGGGGGGAAAAAACCACTTAGTCTTCTCATTGGGTGATGTGCAGCATGTGTTTTGCAGCCAACTGCCAAGAAAGTCAGTGTCCGCTTCCATCTACAATCCCTGGCAAATCACAGAGCAGTAGAGCCTTAACACCATTCTGTGGGGCTGCTATCAGTGTGGCAAAGGCAGGTCAAAGAGAAGACAAATGAAAGAAGTTGCAGGTCAACTCAGGATACTGTAAAACCTGCCTTCAACTTCTTGCTCTGGACTTAATGCCTAAGGACTTTGATTTCCAGAGGGAGAAAGAAAATCTCAAATTAAACTTTATGGAGAGTATAGAATCAGATTTTATAGCCCTTTGTTTGTCATATTTTCAACTTAACAAACCATGTATTTTTTTTTTTTGAGCTAGGGTCTCACTGTATTGCCCAGAATGATCCCAAACTTATGCAATCAAGGGATCCTCCCACCTCAGTCACTAGAGTAGCAGGGATTGCAGAAGGGTGCCACCATACCTGCTTCCACACCATATATTTCTTCTACTCACCTACCTGTCAATTATATTCAGTAAAGCAAGGTAAAAATTGGTCTCTCTGTTCATATCATATTGATTTACTGTAAGAGTATAACTGATAATAAAATTTTGGCCTTTTTAATATTAAATTCAAGCAGTTAATATTCTTCTCTAAATATGAGTTTTACTCAAAGTTGTCATTTTTCTTCCTCACAGCAACCATTTTTTTCCTCCCTGTATACTACTGGGTTCTCTGTTCCCTATTTTTGGCATCACCATAAGATTTTATTTAGAGATAACACATAAAAAAGCTTTTTTCATAATCATCAGTAATGTGAAATTGTGCATAAGTAGACAGCAGATGCTGAAGGAGGAATGTGGTTAAAAAACCCCTCTTTTGGAAATCAGTTTTTTACCTACCAGGGACTTTCTCACTTGAGGCTTCAAGGCTGTCAGCCAAGAGTATAATTTGCTGTTTTTAGATAAACTTTTGCCAATCACTTAAATTTTGCAGTTAGGCTTAACTTAGTATATTTCAGTTGAATTTCAATTCCAAGAGTATATAATCTGATACAGACTCATATTTGAGACATCATTAGCTACTTTAAAGAAAACTAAGTGTACTGTACCAGAACCTCCATGAAACAATTTGAATTTATAATTTACAGATGTCCCCATAGGGTGCTAAGTAGTTCCTGGGTTTATAATTTCTCCACTCTGTTGTTTTAACTGAACCCAGTATTTTCATGTTAGCATCGAGACTGTGCCCTCCTTTCACAGTTTCTTGGACTTAGAGTTCACTTACCATTTCCAGTTATGATAAAGAACTAATTATGTTGTATATAATGTCCGTGGAGGAGGGAGCCCTGCTATACTAATATAGGCTATTGTAATATAGTGGTAAACGCAAACCAAAGTCCATCATCCGATTGTGTGTGCAAACATTAATTTATTTTATTTTTTTAAAGGAAAGAGAGAGGGCTGGGGATGTGGCTCAAGTGGTAGCATGTTCGCCTGGAATGCGTGCGGCCCGGGTTCGATCCTCAGCACTACATACAAACGAAGGTGTTGTGTCTGCCAAAAACTAAAAAATAAATATTAAAAATTCTCTCTCTCTCTCTCTCTCTCTCTCTCTCTCTCTCTCTCTCTCTCTCTCCTCCCTCACTCTCTCTTAAAAAAAAAAAAGGAAAGAGAGAGAGAAAGAGAGAATTTTAATATTTATTTTTTAGTTTTTGGCGGACACAACACCTTTGTTGGTATGTGGTGCTGAGGATCGAACCTGGGTCGCACGCATGCCAGGCGAGCGCGCTACCGCTTGAGCCACATCCCCAGCCCGCAAACATTAATTTATATAACAGTCATGAAAAAGGGACCTTTAGTTACCACTGGTATTAAGCAATGTAATGAGAACAATGAAAGCATGGAACAGAATTTTTGCTCAAACAGTAATTTGGGAAAATATTCTAATGGCAGATATTCAGGATAATATAGTAATCAAGGAGAATATATGATATACAAGCTATTTCAAAGAGAACAGTATTGCCTTCAGAAAGTCTGTGAAAATCCCATTTTGCAGGATTCTTGTGAGAATTCAGTGAGATAATTGATGTAAAACTTCCAACACAGTTTCTGCCGCAATGTAAGCACTTGTTAATAAATGATAGCTATTGTTATTATGGGAATTACCTATATTTTTTATTTTCTAACCAAACTAAGGTTAGTTTGATGCAGTTCCAGTAATATGAGTTAAGTGTACAATGAGCACACACTGGTCAGCTTCCCAGAGCTATCTGGTACAGCCCTCTGTCCTTAACAGTGGGAGTGAAGCAGACATTTCCATCACTCTTAGGCAGAACATGAGAGCAGCACAGCTCAGTGCAACACATTTCACTTTGAACGCTATGAACTTCTGATGTGTTCAAAGCAGTTGTGTAAATGTTAAAACCACAAGTAATTATTCTTTCTCTTCTGTCACGTTCTCTCTAATTTATACTGTCTCAATATTTTTGTTTAGAAAAATGACTGAAAGAATGAGCGATTGTGTCAATAATGAAGACACCCCCTCATTTTTAGCAGAGACAGGCCCAAAATCGCAAAGAGTGAACAATTAAATGAGTCATAAATCCATCACTCATTGCTAAGTGGAATTTTTTAAAGATAGTAAGGTTCAATATCATTTTGATGGTGCAATTAAAAAGTATCCCTTAAGTAAATCTGTATGCAAAGCAGAAGGATATTTTGTGCACTGGAAACATCAGATTGTCCATTTCTTCCTTATTTGCAAATGGAGCTTTTTTTTTTTTTTTTTTTTTTTGGAGAGAGAGGGAGAAATACAGAGGCATGCTAAGTCTCAGACATCTGGCTTTTGTAATAACTCAGTGGGACCCTGTGTTCTGGATTCATATCAAAGCTCTCCCACTTGCTGACAGGGAGATCTCAGTCTTGACACAGAAGCTCCCAAAGCCTCAATTTCCTCATTTATTAAAAGTTAGGGTAATACTGCCTGACCCTCATGAGTACTAGAACAAATGAGAGAGTGGCTTGCCAACATAAACCCACTTTATGACACAGACTCTCAATCTTTTGGAAAAACAACTTAGTGATAAGTAACAGTTCTGAGCTTCTGCTTCCCTCTCTGGAGCTTAGAATATGTGTGCATGTTCAAAGTTCAGCATTTAGTTGACAGACAGACTGTTAATGTACAAAAGATCACTAAGCAGAGTGGCTAGATGTGAAATGTGCAATGCTCTGTTCTGTTATCAGGTAACATGGTTAAGCAGAAGAGGTTAATCTCTTTTTAGAATGTCAGCTGGCCCTGAACTGGTCCCGCCAAGAATAGCCTTGGCATTAGTGGATCTTGGGTATTTTTTCTAAGAACACACCACAGAAGGTACTGAGGTTTTGCTAGAATTTCTTCACTATCTCATATTTTACAATATCGGTTCCTCGCCCCCCCCCCACCCTAAACCCCTGGAAAGAGTGGAGACTTGATTTTGTGTGTAAGCATCTGTAATCAGGAGTCTTTAGCAAGATAAGAATCAGATCTGATTTGCCTCCCTTCTATATTAGTCTTGTTGAAATTTTCATCATTTCCAGATTTCTGACCCCAGAGCCAGAAAGGCAATTGTGGTTGCCTTTTCTCTTAGAGCCATCCATGAAAATGATCGCCTTTTCCCTTTAAGAAAAAGAATTGATTGTGATTCACAACAGCTGAGTAACATAGTTTCTAAAATGGCAGAGTAAATATAAAATGCAATCTAGAAGGTCATATTTTCCACTAAAAAAATTGTTTAAGAGTGTCATTTTCAATAGAGTGGGGGTTTATATAAGCAAGTTTACCATATATAATTAAAGTAATTTTTGTGAAAAGATGTAGGTTCAGTTGAGACACAAGATAGCATCCTGATAATAAAACTAACTTGTAAAACTTTTTCAAAGTCAAATGTAAATTGATGAGCATTATTATGAATTGGTAGTGAGCATTATTATGAATGTGACATTTATGTAACAAGATGCTATCCTGTAAATATTTCCAAAATTACTAATAAAAGGAAAAACTAAGAGCCTGGGGTTGAACCTCAGAGGTAGAGCATGTGCTTAACATGTACAGTCTTACGTTCAGTTACCAGCACCAGGAAAAAGAAATGGGTAAAACATTTTGCTAAAGTAAAAGCAGATGAACACATAAAAGGTACAACTGTGTATTCAGCTTATCATTCTCCTGTGGCAATTTGCTCCAAACTCCCCCAAATCAGATACCATTAACAAATTAGTACTCAAAGCAATTTTAGGAGCCTATATATTATGAGTTATTTTCAGATGACTAATAGCAGGTACCATAAAATCCCAGACATTTTTCTAACATGTCCAGTGGTTCTGATAGAAGCTGGTCTTTTTTAATTGACAGCAACTATAAACATCTTTACCCTCTATTAGTCCTGAGAAGATTATTGACTAAAATTTTACGAAATCTGCCTTTAAAAGCATATGTAATTATCCACTGTAAATAGTGCACCAAAGTTAAATAGTTGCTCTAGTGTTTAGTGTGGCCTCAATGTTTCCTATTTATTTTAAATATTCATTGTGAATATTTATCCAGAGGGAGAATGTAATTATGATCTGGCACATTGTCATTCTGTATCTCTTTATATGAGTGCAGTATCTTCTATTTATGATGCCCGAGCTGACCATGTCAAGTGTTCCTCAAACTTTCACACCACCTCTGACTTAGGAAAACCTTTAAGTCTTCGGTTCCTGGTCTTGAATTTCATTTATTCTCCTCTTCCTCTGTAATCCTGTACTTTTAAAATGAGATGAGACATAGAGGGCTCTTAAAGCTCAGAGCATGACAGATTTTCAAGGGAGCAGTGCAGTGTATTTCAGCTTCAGGGCATGGACACACTGCTTGAGTTCCTATTATGGCTTCTCCATTTGATGGCTGTTTGATGTTGAGCAAGTTACTGGACCTCTCTGTTCCTCAGTTTTTTCATTTTATAACAAGGATACTTTTAATATCTCACAGGGTTATCCTGTGATTAAAGGTCTTTTACATCCACGTATGATATCAAACAGTTACACAGCAGTTAATAGTTACCAAGTACTATTTGGGACAGTTAATGTGCATGCTTGATGTTTTTTGAATGTCATTGGTAAATAAAGCTATACTGTGTTGCTGTTGTTAATACTGTTGTACTATCATGTTGACAACACCTGCCTCAGATGAGTATCTGAGAGTCTCTGATTCAGATTACTTTTATGCTTCTTTTACTTAATCATTTACATTTAGAAGGCTAACGCTTTACAGGGTTGAAGGAACTATGTTGAAGACATTGGTGATTAGCACCTGAATTTATCTGCTGTACCCTCCTTTCCCCCCTTGCTCCTGACTGCCATGTCAATCTTTCCCTCTCTGCATTTGGATCTCATTCCACATGTGTCCTGTGTCTGGTGCATCCTAACTAGCCTCTCTAATTGCAGTCTAATCCCTTTTAAGTTCTGATTTCCACTGCCACTATAGATATTTCCCTAATACACACTTAATAAAACTAACCACTGAGAAGTTATCATTGGCTGCTCATTTTCTATAGCATAAAGTTTGGTACAAGTTTACTGTAAAGTCTACAGTATAAAGTGAACATAATCTGAGAGCTTGCCAAGCCTTCTTGTCCAACTCCTGAGGGCTGCATACTCTAAAACATCCAGTGTTTCATCTTCATAGGGGGCTCATCATTCTCGAACACAGTTGCTCTGCTCTTGTCCTGTCCTGTGTTTCCTCTCTCTGAGAAGTCTCTTTCTGAACCTTCTAATAAAATTCTATTCACTCTTAGTTGCCACCCTCCTGCCATTCTTTTTCCTAGGTTGCTTATATTTTGATGAAAAGTTCTGTGTGAATTAATTACTGTTGAGACTTGTCTTGAGACAACCTATGACACTAAATGTTTGTCATTGTAGAAGAAAAGTTCAGTGTCTCGTTAAAGTTTTCATCTTCATTAGGAAAAATTTGTGCCTTTTGATTCTGCTACTGTTCGCAGTAGCTAAGGTAATGTGCCTGAAATAATTAACAGATATGATAGGTAAAAAAGGAAATTCAGTTAACTCTCTGTAAACAAATTTCATAGAATGGTACTTGTGTCATTTCCTCTCTTACATATTATATGGTTGATAAATACTTTGTCTCAAATGGTGGACTTGGCCACCAATATACAATGATGATCTAAAATAGAAAAAATTTGCAAGTAGCATAAAGTGAAAAGACCCTTGAGGCTGGGGTTGTGGCTCAGTGGTAGAGTGTTTGCCTCACATGTGTGAGGCACTGGGTCCGATTCTCAGCACCACATTTAAACAAATAAATAAGTGAAGGTCTGCCAATACCTAATAAATTTTTTTTTTAAGAGGAAAGATCCTCAATGTTGGAATTTAACAAGTTACTCTTCACATTTTTAGTTTTCTTCTCAGATTCCCTCAGTAAATCAACTCTCAGTGCTATTCCTAAATAATTCCTGATTTTTCTAGCATATTCTCCGTATGTTTTCCAAGCACATGAGACATTTAAAGACATAGTAGTTTGTACAGTATCCCTGCCTCTAATTGCAGCAGGAGTTTAGAGGAGAGTGAGTTCAGTGTGGGCTGAAGTTGTCTGAAAGGCATCATGAAAGAGTTGGAACTATAGCTGATCCTTAAAAGATGAATTTGAATTAAACAGGAAAGTGAACACTGCCAGTTATTGAACTGCTAGAGCAAAGACTAGGGCATATTCAGAGGACTGTCAACCTGACTTTGGCCATTGGAAATTGGATTAGATAGAGAGAGTGGGTCAACTATGACAGTCCTGAGAGCCAGACAGGGCACTGACCCAACTGTGTTAAATGCTATTTGAAAAAGTAATATGCTGGAAGTGGTAATTTAGAAAGGTTCCCCTGGGTAGACCGGTTAATATCACATATAATCACAGAAGTTGCATAAAGCTATAGGAAGTTCACACCCTCCTGAAGTCCATCTTAGAGGCTGGTGAAGAATCCCTAACTAGGGACCACAGGACCAGATGGGGTGTTATTGAAAAGCAGTCAAATGGAGATGAAAGCAATGAAGATGGATATAGGTATCATAAAGAGAAGAGACCTTCAATGTCTGAGTTTAACATTTTCAAAATGTTAATGAGTAACTTGAAGAAAAAGTAGAAAGATTTGGATTCATTGGGCATGGAGATGGAGGAAGAACGGAAGGAATGGTCAAAGTCGGCAATTTGTGAGATTAAAAGATTATGCCAGTGAAAAAAATTAGACACGATCCTTAAGGACTAGTTTCAGTTTTGTGCTTATTTAGTTTTATGTGCTTGTATTTATAATTGAAAGTCTTGGAAAAGAAACAACAAGTGAAAAGACTCATAATGCCCAAACATCCAAATAAAAGGAAGTTTTAGAGCCACAGGCTCAAAGAGAGCTACATGCTCAATTGAGCTCTGTAAGACAAGGCAAAATGCCTTCCTCATAATATCTTAAGCCAGGAATATGTTCTTTGAATTTACAGCTTCTTAAAATAGGAGTCAATAAAAGGGGGGGCAAGTGTTTGCAAGTTAACCGTGGAAAGAAAAAAAAAAGTTTTTTCTCCTAGCACCATATTTGAAGTCCTGGAGTATTTACACTAATTTTAATGTTTACAAACTTGTAGCCAGTAGAGGTAGATTCCTTTATGTAAGTCAAACTGTGAATGTGTAAGTTGTGTTTTTTTTTTTATGAAATGATATTTTTAATCAAATGAAACTATAAAAGCTTCATTTAACTGTACAGTTGGTCTGTACCTCTTTTATATATATATATATATATATATATATAAAATCTGTAGTCAGGAAATCCATTCACTCATGCTTTATAATTTTTGTGCTTTTAAGTGGTCAGAAGAATGTGACATCTGCATACAGTCACATCTAAATTGATAATTGTCCAGAAGGAGGGTAATTTTAAAACACAGCATGAAGAAAGGTTGAATCTGTATATTAGAAGGCTGTTGAGAGGTGGAGCTTCCCACCTCCCGACCCCTGAATTTAAATGAGACCATTCTCTCTGGTGAATTTATCTTAAGGTGGGACAACAGCCTCCACACAGGCCGCAGCATTTTGAGTGAGGAGGAGTCTGCGGTTGCCCAGCCGGTTTAAATGCAGCCTCTTCTTAGCAGTAAACCACACGCATGTATTCATCATTGATTTTCAAATGATAGGTTTCTATATCACTGGTTTAGGATCCACAGTCTTGCATTCCTGAATCTATATTATGCCAAAAGAATAACAATTTGGTGGCTGGAAACAGAAATGGTTATTATACGGCTCCAAAATGCTAGCTGGCACAATATGCTAAAAACAGCAGAACTTCAGCCGTAAAAAGCAGAATTTTTTTTTGTTCTTAAAAATAACTTTATGCTCTAAAAATATGAATTTAAGAAGTGTCATCATGGTTCAAAATATTTTACATTGAATATGTAAACACCTTAAAATATGTGACTAATCTTCTAAAATGGCATGATTTCCAAATAACAAAAAATATTCCAGAAATAGAATGCTTTTTAAATCAGTTTTTTTAGTTTTGAGGTATTTATCAGATGAAAAATTGATATATGTTTTTCCCCCCTGCTGCTGCCCCAATCATTGTTTAAAATGTAGGCCAAAAAGACATAGGCTTTGTTGGAATTTCTCAGTAAGTATACTGCAGAAAAATGTTGTTGTTTTTTTTAAAGAAACTTTCTTCAGAACCTCTGTGACACATTTCCATTTTCGTGCACTGGCCCAGTGCTTCTCATATCACAGGACAACACATTTCACGAAGCGGTTTTACTTCCTTTTAGCAAAATAACTCCTCCATGCAAACCAGTATCGGCATCTACCGAGCCGGGGCTTCAGTTTCTTCTGATCTATTCAAGCTTCATTGCACTGCTTAACTGACTATTTTTTCCTTCTTCTTTTGAAATTACTTAGCTAATTTTCCATTTGATTGTTTATTTAAACCAGATCTCATGCAGGCTTAATATGTAAGTGACACATGTATTCAGCGTGTCTGTCTGAACTTCGGCTGACGGGAAAGTATAATACTAATTTTATTGGTTTCCTCATTCCCTTCTTATCCAGTAGAATCTATCAATTCAAACTAAGGCCCTAACATAGTTGCAATTATGATTCAGTAAAACATGTTAAATATAAAAATCCTCTGAACATTCCAATTTATCAAGGTTTTTTCTCACAGTCTTGTCTTTATTTTTCCTGATGCAAAAAGGTAAATGTATTGTTTCATATAACGTCTTTTGCCACCAAAATGCTGTCTAAGTTAACTATCTGGTCATTTTGGTTTTTTATAAATTTAGCTGGCCATAGAGAATTTAGCTAATTTTCTTTTTATTTATTTATTTTGGGGGGTACCAGCAATGGTGCTCATGGGTGCTTCACCAGTAAGACACATTGCCAGCCTTTTTCACATGTTCAATTTAGAGACAGGGTCTCACTGAGTTGCTTAGGGCCTCACTGAGTTGCTGAGGCTAGCTTTGAACTTACCATCCTCCTGCCTCAGCCTCCTGAGCTGCTGGGATTATAGGTGAAGGTCACTGTGCCTGGCTCCAAATCTTAGGTAATTATTCAAGTTTTGTTTTAGACGAGTAATTTATATTAAACATCAATGAACATATCTTAAGCAACTACTGTGTACTCAACACATGTTGGGGGGGGCAGTATTTGTTTCCCTCATAACTTGGAAAACTGTATATATAATCCAATTGACAGATTTAATACTGCAGTTATTTGTTATATGTTCAGCCTGCTCATTCATGCATAAAATGAGACAGGTAAGTGATTTGGATATGCTATAGGCCATGAGCCTCAAATATACTTTAATTCAAAAAATGTTTCTTCAGATTTCTCCTGAAATAGATCTATGTTTTGCTTTTCCAATTCTTCTTTGTCTCTACCTCATGCCATCACAGTAGGTCTCCAGACTGGTCCACACCACCAGACCTCCCTAATTCTGAGAGGCCTGCACTATTCCTCTGCTCTAAAGCTCTGGTGGGTCTCACTTCCACCATATACACCCTGGAATTCAAGGTCTCCACAGCCCAGCATCCGTGTCCTCAAAGAACCCTCTTTTTTCGTGGGTTCCCTTTTAAACAGATTGCTCACAGTGTCCTGGCCTGTGCTGTTTAACTTTCCTCCCTCAGTCCTTCCTCAGCACTTAGTCACAAGTTTAACATTATATTCCTGTGTCCAGCCTTTTTTTGAGGCCCACACCAATTCCTTCCTCTTTCATGAATCTTTATTGGATAACCTCTTCCCTCCTGGGAAATGAATAAAACTTAATCAGAATTACTCTGTGAGCAGCTCACGCTAGGCTGCCTTGTCTCAGTCATGTGTGTTCCTTGGTTTCTGGATTACCACAAAGGAGGCTCAGGGCCTTTCAAAACTGGAGCCCTGTCCTTGCCTCCTCGCTGGATAGCACACAGTGTCTTTGATCCAGGAGTAATAGATACTTGTGATTTGTGATGATGATAATGTAACAGTGAGGTTTAACTGCCTCCTTTGGAGCCTCAGAAAGCAACCGTCTCCTTTCCTGGTGAGCATCATGAACCAAGTAGTTGGTTTTGTCTTACTCTCCTGTCAGGGGCCATGCAGGAAGCCAGCACATGACTTTCTAAGTTAGCTCTCATTCCAGCTCAGGTAACATTTCCAGCCAACCTCTAAAGCTCTTCCTGTCACGGAGCAGTATATTTTGAAATATGAAAAATGGAGGCCTTCAGATACCCACTCGTCTATTAGTAGGGAGCTAAACAGAATCCTGAGAGAGTCCTTCTGGTCTTCCTCTGTGTTCTTCCTGCGCCTAGTGAACCACGACTTGAGTGGAGGCGCCCTCGCTTCACTTCAGCTCCTCAGGAGGAGTTGCTTTTCAAAGATCTGTGTGAGCAGGAAATCCTGGCAAGGCTGCAGGGTTATCACTGCTTAGTGAGGAGGGCACACCAGATGCAGGAAAAGCCATAGGGAGTATTCACTTCCAGAAAAAAGGGGAACTGAAGAGCAAGATGTGTGTCTTCCCCTCCCCCAGCACATCCTAGAAATTACAGTCTTGCTGCCCTTTCTTCATTTAAGGACACACACATACACAAAATAAAATCCAAACCGATGAGCTGAAAGAGTGAGTCACGCCAGCCAGGCCTCCACCAAACTAGTCAATTAAAGTGCAGGACCAGTTCTGTGCTTTTCTTAGACCCTGAAGGACTGTCTGACTATCTTCCTGAATTTTTTAAATAGAAAAAAAATTATATGCTGATTTCCAAGTCAGTCGATGTATATAAGCTCTTTTCTCATAAAAGGGTTTTAATCGTCATTCAGAGGAATATTAAATAATTAAATGATTGGGTTACTCTTTACACAGAAGCCAAACCAGTCATCCAATGTTTTTTTTTTTTCCATGTGTGTATCTGTATGTCTTACCATTAGCTTTTATTTTTATTCTCACATAGCACAGTCTTTAGAAACATGTTTGAGTCTAGATTTCTATATGAATGCTATCACTGTTTTGTATTAACAGGGAACGGGTATGGTAATCCCCGAAACTCACCAGGTCTGCTGGTCTCACCTGGTAACTTGAACAAGAATATGCAAGCAAAATCTCCTCCCCCCATGAATTTAGGAATGAATAACCGTAAACCAGATCTCCGAGTCCTTATTCCACCTGGCAGCAAGAATACGATGCCATCAGTGGTAATGCAAAACTATATTTTAAATAAATGTTGATGATGTTTTGTATATGTTTTACTGTTTTAGTACTTGTCTAACTTTATGAATTAAGTTCTCTCAAATAATTAACACTATTATCTAATAGGGTTTTAATGATACTTATAGAACCCTGATTTATTGAGCTGTTACTTCTGGTAACTGGTTGGCATTTGCCCTCTCCGTTTTGGAAAGAAAAAGAAAAAAAATCTAGTAAACTTCTCTATAGGACTACATTCTTCTGGAGCAACATTTTTTTAAGGTTCCCAATTTATAGTTAAAAAATAAATCAAGTTCTAACTTTGGTCAAATCATAACATTCCATAAGCAGAATAGATAGATAATGAGGTATTTCATAGCCTAGTATTTTTACAATATTTAGTTATTTATGTCCTCAAGGTTCTGACAATGAAAAATCCCATAATTCTTAAACGAACTTTTCTTGTTGACTGGCAATTCCTGTCTTAGACATATTGCAGTGTTAATACCTAATGCATCGCATGCCTGTGTACTGTCTCAGTTCATTTTTGCATGTATATTCTTCATGAAAACAACTGTTAGCTCAAAAGCAAACTGTTAAAACCGTAGACATTTTGAGAACAAGGTTATGCTTCATCACAAGAGTTTGTTGGACTTCTAAGGAAAAATAAATAAATAGATATGTAATATGAATTTAAATATATATTATATTCTCAGATCCTGTCATTTTTCTATCTCATGGGTCTGTGTGCCTAAGATGAAGAGCACATTGTGGGTACAAACTCAACAACAAAGAGGCTTATATCAGTGTTCTCCAAATTATCTAGGCTTAGGAGCGAGAATGTTTTAAGATCCAGTAGAAAAAATTAGATCATTCTGCAAACACATTTCTACATTTCTTTTCTCTTCTCTTCTCTCTCTCTCTCTCTCTCTCTCTCTCTCTCTCTCTCTCTCTCACTTCTCGGTGGAAAGCTTCAGGGTAAAACAGTCCTGCGAGCCGATTAGTTTATTATGGCACAGTGCTGATTAATTTTGAATATCAACCAAAAAAATCACATAATATTCAATGTTCCCTTTGGAAAAGACTAGGTCTAATAAATAAAACCTCCCACGGGGCTACAGCTAAGCAGTGTGGGCCAGGCATGGCAGGCTCTCTGTCTCAGCAGATTTATTTCAGGTCCCTTAAAACGGATGCTTTCCCAGGGACTCTATGAGTGGCCTGTCAGGTCTCTCTCTGGCAGCCAGGTGTGGCTTCCTCCTCCTCCAGCAAGTAGGGTTTCAAAGTGCAGTCTTTTTTGTTCGAAACATGGTGGCGATATAATGAACATTGAGACACTGACCTGTACTGAAAACTAGATAGATTGTCTTCACATTTGAGACAAACACCTCATTAAAGGAAACAAAGAATGCCTTTGTAAGGAGTTATCTTTGGAGTCTGGGTTTTAAGTCTGTTTAAACTGTTGTGTCTATCAGAAGATGCTTTTCCTTTTGTTGAAAAGATTTTGCCCAATTATAAATATTTACAGACACTAATTAATAAAACTCCTTTCCCATGCTCTCAGTCTGAGGATGTTGACCTGCTTTTGGTAAGTGATGAGAACACTTCCCTTCAGAAATATCCAGAGCTGCTTTGAGGTAAAGGTGGTAGCTCTGATAAAATAGAAACAACCACAAGAATGAATCCTAATTAGAATAAGTTTTACTCCATGTATGTATACTATGTCAAAATACACTCTATTGTCATATATATCTAAAAAAGAACAAATAAAAAATTAAAATATAAAATAAAATAGACTTTGAAGCTTAATATAATGTGTTCACATCGATTACAGTAAAGTGCCACTAATTTATAGTACCATTCATAGGTGAAAAGAATGTCTAGTTATTATTATTTTTTTCTGTTTCAACCTCTGTAACTGGAGGCCATATTTTCAGTATATTAAGACTTAAAAATTCCAACATACAAAGTATTTCTTTTGTTATTTAAAACTAAAATTAAAATACTCTTTTTCAAAAAATTTAAGTGCCTTAAGTTTATGAATATCTTTAATCTCCTTGCTATAAGGAGTTAAATATAGGCATTGGCTGCTTTACCACCTAGTTTGAGGGAAGTTTAGAACAATCTGAAGAAAGTGGTCAGAGCACCACCTGCTGGTCAGAATATAACATGAACCTTTACCTGTCTTGTCTCTGTTGTACATAGAGCTGAACATAAAACCTACCATGGTTGATTTTAATTTTTTTAATTTGCATTTGAATAAAAACTGAAACAATGGAAGTACAGTATACATATTTCATCAGTTCTCAACATAGTCTGTTTTTACCCATAATAAAGCTATGGTACTTGTTACTAGTTCAGTTGCCTAGGAGATACTGATGTAATGGGTTACTATGGCAACAGCTGGTCTCTTGAAGGATTGTAAATGATAGGGTTGGCAGAGTTCATAGAGACACATGTTAAATGATTAATTTCATGAGCTTTGTATCAAGTTATCTTTTTATGTGCAAAACTAATACTGAAATCTAATATTTTTAACTTTTAAAATTTTTCCATTGGTAATATTTTTTTTTTTTTACTTTAAAAGAATCAAAGGATAAATAACTCCCAGTCTGCTCAGTCATTGGCTACCCCAGTGGTTTCCGTAGCAACTCCTACTTTACCAGGACAAGGAATGGGAGGATATCCATCAGCCATTTCAACAACATATGGTACCGGTGAGTAGCTTTGCCATGTTTAAATATTACATTAAATATTTTTATTAAAAAGAAAGACAAAAAAGTTATTATCTTTACCCTACTACAAAGTTCTGTCTAGCACGTGTGGTACCCAGAGCACTGTGCCATTACTTGTGTTTACTAAGACAAAATGAACATCCACATTTTTTTTTCTTAAATGACTGAAAGTTTTATTTGCCCAACCTGAATTCCAAATAGAAGAACAGTCAAGGAAATTGAGCTGTTATTTATTTGATGTAATAAAAAGCTCATTTTCTCAGGATTGTTTAAAAAAATTCTAGATCACTAAAATATGTAATTGCTGTTAAACCAGTTGTAGTGTAGTGAACTGGAATTTCAGACTACACTATTTCAAGGCTTTCATGGAATACTTATTTTTGGTGAAAAATATATTCTTGTTAAGTGACAATTATCCTTGATGTTTTGTCTCCCTCTCTCAGATCAAAAAATTTGATCAAAGTCAAGAATATTTAGAAATTGAAAATCTTTAATTTTATTTACCATCTGCTAATTTTCAAATTAAATTTTCTCTCTCTCTCTATCTATCTATCTCTCTAGAGTATTCTCTGAGTAGTGCAGATCTGTCATCTCTGTCTGGGTTTAACACTGCCAGTGCTCTTCATCTTGGTTCAGTAACTGGCTGGCAACAGCAACACCTACATAACATGCCACCATCCGCCCTCAGTCAGTTGGGGTAAGCAATATCATTTCTTTCATAATATAACTCTAGAATCTGTGTTTAAATGACAAATGCGATCTTTAAATGTATGTTTTCATGTCCCATTAGAGAGTGTAAAATTCTACTTTGTAGAAATATAAAAGTAATTTTCAGACTAATAACTCTCAAGGAGCGTAAATATTATATCCCTTATGCTTTAAGAAGACGGGGAGCTCTGTAATGAGATAAATCATGTCCTTATTGTTTTAGGCTATATCTGTTTCCACTTATATCAGTGATGGAATTTTTATTTAGTTGAGTTTCCATACAGATATTGAGGGAAGTTGGAAGGCATATATAGTTGAGTTCTTTGAGTCTTTGAGACATTTGCAATTCTTTCTCATTGAACATAAACCACATAGTTTATGCTAATGTGAACCTAACGTTCATAGGATCAACTATTCAGTTAACATATAGGTTTCATATATTTGTACTCATAGAACACGTGTGTATTTATAGATATTTTATTTAAAAAGTATGTATAGATACTAAAAACATACAATACTAATTAGAAATGAGGGTATAAAAAAATTTCTGGTCTTTTCTGGTCAAAGATGTGTCTTTCTGCCCCCTTGTGGTAATATTGAGATATGTCTTTATCATAGAAATGACTTGTCATTTACCTATGGAAGCATTCAAACCTTAAAAAAGCCCTAAAGTCACAATTCACGGTACTTATTATAAAACAAAAGATTTCAAGACTAAAATATCAACTGAGCAACAGACTTAAAATCTAACTCTAAAATGGCAGTGAATCTTCAAAAGGAAATGGTAGGAGGAAGGATATAAAATAATTAAAGTTGAATTTTTATATTGTAAAAACTTTCTACATGCCTAGCTCACTTTTGCTTTTCTTCTGAGCCATTTGGTTATAGTTACCTATAGTTAACTAGTTATGGAAGTGAGAATAAACCATTAATTAGAATAAAAGTCACTAATTTATATTATACAACTTCACTTCTCTTACCTTGCTCACCCCCCCCCATTAGCTTTCATGTAGTGCTGATGTTACACAGATAGTGATCCAATGATGGAGTCTTCACCCAGTCACCATATGCTTATATCCATCTCACTAATCACTGTCATTGAAAATCTAGCCTTCCATGTAAATAATAAAGTGCTACTCTACTATCTAGAAATATCATTAAAGATGAAGCTGTATTAAATATGATCAGCAACAGAGTTTCTCTTTGTAAGACATCTAAATTTTCTCTCAAATACTATCTGAATAGACATTAATTGCAGTAACTTTTTCAGGTAATTATCACTAAGTACAAAATACCATCCAGGCAGTTTTACAATGTGTATGGGTATCAGGCCCAGCTGTACATATCTGTAATCTTAACTAAACAGGAGGCTGAGAAATGAGGATTGCAAGTCTGAGGACAGCCTGGGCAACATAGCAAGACCCTATATCAAATTTTTAAAAAAAATTAAAAGGGTTGGAGATATAGCTCAGTGGTAGTTCACTCCTGGGTTCAACCCCAGTACCAAAAAATAAATTAATTAAACTATACAAGTGGCATTGTAGTTCCATGGCTTAGCATTGAGTCCAGTGTGCAAGCTTATTGTCAATACTAAGGGGAAATGTTTATTTCTCATTTTCACAAAACTTATCCATTATGGTGCTAGATTTCCCTAGAAATGGCCAATGTCAAAAACCATTTAATATTATCTGATGTGCCTTTCTCTTGTTTTTTAATAACATCTGATATTATACCTTTTAACTTACGAACAGATATTTATTCACATATTTTAACTATACTACAATTTTAAAGCTCTCTTCTATTACATGAGGAGAATCTAATTCATCGTTGATTCTAGTAGAAGAATGTATTCAGTTCAAGTTTTCTTTCAACACTGATCTGCATTGTGCATAATTTGACCCTGATTTTAGTCTAGGAGTTTTAATTTCATTTCCTTTATACCTCACATCAGTAGAATGACCCTTACATTCCTTCCCTTGCTGGCCCTTCTCTCTCATGCAGACACACTTTCTCACACTTCTCTCTCTCCCACAAACCTGCATGGTAGCTTTTTGAAAGTGAGTTCCTTCAAGGACTATCCCTTACTCACACAATTAAGTGTTAAGCTATTTTTTATTTATTTTTATTTTTGTTGCTGGGGATTTAACCCAGGTGTACTCTACTACTAAGCTAATTCCACCGCCCTTTTTAATTTTTTTTTTTTTTTATTTTGAGACAGGGTCTTGCTAAGTTGCTTATAGGGCCTAAATTGCTGAGGCTGACCTTGAACTTGCAATTCTCCTACCACAGCCTCCAGAGTTACAGGGTTTACAAGTATGCACCACCATGCCAGACTACACTAGTTTTTATAAAACTGCAAGTTGCAATATTTTTGTAAATAAATTACATGATCTGCCTTAATTCTTTACAGTATAAATCAATGAGGAGTTGATGTGTTTTCAGTCCAAGTAGTCTCTTAAACTTGTGTTTGGGCCTCATTCTTTTGGGTAAATAGGGTGTTCCAAGAAAAGAATGAAAAAGATTTTTACCTCTACCAAAGTAGATATTCCTAGCAACCCAAGATGAGCACAATAGTTCTTTCTCAAAACTCCCAAAGTATAGTAGAGCTCTTTATAGTTTATCAGTGGAAAAGAGCTCTTTGTTCTTAAGCTTGTGACTTCAAAGATATATTTGTAAAAAACTATCTAGTATCTGATTTTCTATTACAAAGTTACATAAGCATCAAAATTTTATTTTACATAGGATAAGACATATCTGTCAGAGATGCTTGCCATATTTGAGAAAATGACCCTCAAGTTTTTTGTTCTCAACTACCACCTCAAAAAACAGGCAGCCTAGGGGCTGGGGCTGTAGCTCAATGGTAAAGCGCTTGCCTAGCACATGTGAGGCCCTAGGTTTGACCCTCAGCACCAAATAAAAATAAATAAATAGAACAAAGGTATTGTGAGGAAAAAATGCTTAAAAGTATGTGGGGGAGGGCAACCTGTTTCCTGGAACCGTTTCCACATATTGACTTCATTGATGTTGGTGTTCAGTACATACTGAGGGCGATAACTTTGAGTAGAGACAACTCTTCAAAGGTTAGGTTAATTATACTATGATTGTCTAAATTCCAGGGGGTAAGAGTATAAAATTTAAATAAAACTATCACTCATTTGATTTCTGAACAATGTAGGGGAAGGGTAGGTGTTCTCCAATTCAAAGGCATCCATCCATACTAGGTAGAAATGTTCACAGGCAACTGTGAAGGTACACAGGCAACTTAAGTGTCTGATCTCTCTCTCCTCACCAACCTCTTCAGCCCCCAGCCACACATATGAAATATTTAACAATTATCCGTGTTTATATTTTGTTCTCAAGAACAAGTAGGCCTACACATTTACATCTGAATGTATCACATAGACAATTAAGTGATTTTAATGCTGCCTTTTCTTTTCAAGAAAATACTTCTTTAATAACAGAGACTAGGCATTCTGTTTTGTCTCTTTAATACAGTATAATGAAACTTAGTTTGAGATAGCCATTACCTTTCATGACTGTAGAGTTAGTCCCTAAAACTACTCAGCTTGTGTATACTTTCAGTGTCAAGTGAAATGCCACCAAAAGATAAACAGATTGTTCTGTTTATGGGAAAAGATCATCAATAACTGTTCCATCTTTTATGGAAGAGAGATGCAGCTCAACTATACACACCAGTTGGCTTTAGGAGACAAATCGAATAAGTAGAGAATGCAGCTTCCAAAAACTGTCATTATTATTATGTTATATATAAATTTTTTACTATATTATCTAAATTAACTTCTTAACACTGGTCCAACTCACCAAAATTTTAAATTTTTAACCTTGCCTGGGAAGACACAATATAAATGTCAAAGGGCAAACAAAAGTATTTTGATATGCAGCATTATTTTCAGGATCTTAATTGACTTTCATTATTAAACAGTTATGTGATCCACAGTAGAATCACTTAATTAAATTTTAGCAAAATAGTCTTTCTTACCCAGAACCAGGAAAATTGTTTCTTCCAAAAGTCAATGGATGATTTTTCTCTAACATCAAAATGAATCATTAAGTAACTTTAAACCAAGAAAAAATAGTCCACCATTATAAATCTTTTTGAAATACAAGTGTTCATTTCCTCCCCCATCTTAATGTCTTCTTAATTCAGATTATTTAATTAAAATTCAGAGAAAATTAGTAAACTAATATAGACTATAAAATAATAAACTAGAAATAAATAGCTCTAAGTACAAATAAAGTAGAATCTTGATATGAGGGCTAAGATTGCTTTGATTTGACAAGATCAGAAAATCAGAGAAAGAAAGGCTTATTAAAGAAGCAAATAATTCTCCAAATTATTCTCTACATTAGCTCATCTATTAATAAGAGAAGGAAAGTAATTCTTTGCCAGTAGGTGGTGCTTTCGTATAAAACATCACTCAAAGATAAACTCGTTTCTGACTAGTTTTATTTCTTTATGTATCTTGAGCCTATATGGCATCTCCCAAAAGCGAGCCCCAAGTCACTCCACTGTTTTCTCTGAAATATATACCCATTCTCTCAGTGCTCGTAATGACACTGTTAATGCCATCCAATTCTCTCCACTGGAAAGCAGCATAATTACATACATTACTAGGTAGGCTTGCTTTCCTTTGTTTAAAATGGGTGTGTCTGTATAGATAATTCTGTACTGTGACTCTTCCTCAGTAAAAGAGATTACTGTACTCTTTGACAATACGGTCAAGTAATGCTGACTCTGGCCATGGAAGTCAGTGCAATCAGAATGTAAGAACAATAAACGCATCTCAGAATTGATGCTGGCGATGTAACCACAGTTTATCCTGATCAAACTCATTGTGATTGCTAATCTACACTGAAGGGCTTAATGCTTTTCTCTCTAGAATTCTAAGTATTTAAATTCTCTCGTATTTTGGGAGAAGGGAAAATTATACTCTCTGGGAATAAATGAGGATTAAGTATCATAAACACAGTAAAATCACATTACATCCTTCTTTGCAACAATCTTTCCTTAAGCAACACCAGATTCATCAATTAAGGCCAATCATAAATAAAAGGAACAGTAACCTAAGTATGCCATCAGAGAGCGACTGTCAGTAGTCAAGTTGAGGGCATTGTGGAAAATGGTATTATCATCCCATGTAACTGAAAGGATGAAGAATGTCTAATTATTTATCAATTTTAGTGCAATAGAAAGTTCATTTTTAAGCCAATATTTGAAATTTCTGCCGATAATTTTTAGTCTCCTTCCTCCTTCCTCTTTCCCTACTTTGAGGCTTGTCCTGAGTTATGGGTATTGTGTAGCATTTAATGGGTTCTATCACCTGAAATCTGAACTCTCTTGACTTTGGCTGAAGATTGTGTAACTCCATTTAATAAGTGCTCATTTGTTGGAAGGAAATGTTTATATTGATCACAAGGTTTTCACAATAATTTTCAAACACAGACTTTAGTAAATCAAGAAAGTCTCACGCAAAGATAAACAGGGTCTCTAAAGCCTTAGGAAATTAAAATTTGGAATTAGTGGAGGGAGAAATCCCATGGACACAGAATGTTTTTTCCATCATGTTCTTAAGCCCTTCTGAAACAGTAACCTCTAAGTTTAGGGAGACTGTCAGAAACTAGAGAAGTGACTCATGAAGCCTGGCCCAGCTAGTACTGTGAATCGACAAAGACATCCTGCGTCACTGTCAGGCAGTGATGCCCTAAGTGCTTCACCGCACTCCTCACTCTGGGCATGCTCTGGTGTCTAAGGGAGACTTTAAGCTGATGTGTTATGTAATTGTGAGTTCCTGGGGCCTCCAGGCCTCCTCCATCTGTAACTGGGTTTCCTTTCCTCCTACAGAGCTTGCACTAGCACTCATTTATCTCAGAGTTCAAATCTCTCCCTGCCTTCTACTCAAAGCCTCAACATCAAGTCAGAACCTGTTTCTCCTCCTAGAGACCGTACCACCACCCCTTCGAGATACCCACAACACACGCGCCACGAGGCGGGGAGATCTCCTGTTGACAGCTTGAGCAGCTGTAGCAGTTCCTACGACGGGAGCGACCGAGAGGATCACCGGAATGAATTCCACTCCCCCATTGGACTCACCAGACCTTCGCCGGACGAAAGGGAAAGTCCCTCAGTCAAGCGCATGCGACTCTCTGAAGGATGGGCAACATGATCACATTATTACTTAATAGTTTTTTTTTTTCTTGCAGTGTGTGTGTGTGCTATACCTTAATGGGGAAGGGGGGTCGATATGCATTATATGTGCCGTGTGTGGAAAAAAAAAAAGTCAGGTACTCTGTTTTGTAAAAGTACTTTTAAATTGCCTCAGTGATACAGTATAAAGATAAACAGAAATGCTGAGATAAGCTTAGCACTTGAGTTGTACAACAGAACACTTGTACAAAATAGATTTTAAGGCTAATTTCTTTTCACTGTTGTGCTCCTTTGCAAAATGTATGTTACAATAGATAGTGTCATGTTGCAGGTTCAACGTTATTTACATGTAAATAGACAAGGAAACATTTGCCAAAAGCGGCAGATCTTTACTGAAAAAGAGAGCAGCTGTTATGCAACATATAGAAAAATGTATAGAAGTTTGGACGGACCCGGCAATGGGTGGCCACTGGCAAATATTAGGAACATGTCTGGTCACCTAACATCCCGAGCACGCTCACAAACCTGCAGGTGTATCATTGGCGTATGGCACTCATTAAAAAGGATCAAAGACCATTAAAAGAGGACCATACCTATTTTTTAAAAAAAGTGGAGTTTGAGAGCTAACGTATTTAATTAAATAAATAAATAAATCTGGGTCTGCATCTCTTATTAAATAAAAATATAAAAATATGTACATTACATTTTGCTTATTTTCATATAAAAGGTAAGACAGAGTTTGCAAAGCATTTGTGGCTTTTTGTAGTTTACTTAAGCCAAAATGTGTTTTTTTCCCCTTGATAGCTTCGCTGATATTTTAAACAGTCCTGTAAAAAACCAAAAAGGACTTTTTGTATAGAAAGCACTACCCTAAGCCATGAGGAACTCCATGCTTTGCTAACCAAGATAACTGTTTTCTCTTTGTAGAAGTTTTGTTTTTGAAATGTGTATTTCTAATTATATAAAATATTAAGAATCTTTTAAAAAATCTGTGAAATTAACATGCTTGTGTATAGCTTTCTAATATATATAATATTATGGTAATAGCAGAAGTTTTGTTATCTTAATAGCGGGAGGGGGGTATATTTGTGCAGTTGCACATTTGAGTAACTATTTTCTTTCTGATTTCTTTTACTCTGCATACATTTTATAAGTTCAAGGTCAGCTGTCAAAAGGATAACCTGTGGGGTTAGAACATATCACATTGCAACACTCTAAATTGTTTTTAATACATTAACAATCTATTGGGTCAACTGACATCCATTGTATATACTAATTAGTTTCTTTCATGCTGTTTTTGTTTTTTGCATTTTTATCAAATGCAGGGCCCCTTTCTGATCTCACCATTTCACCATGCATCTTGGAATTCAGTAAGTGCATATCCTAACTTGCCCATATCCTAAAGTATATGGTTGGTTTTCAGCCTAGAATTTGATGTGTGTCTTAGAAATATGCCCAGAATAGAGAAGCTGTGTTGGGGCACATGTCCTGCAAATACAGCCCCAGAAACAAGTGAAATGGAGTTTACTTGGTGAATGAGTTATAAATTCCCACAGAAGAAAAATGTGAAAGCCTGGGTGCTAGACAAGAGGGAAGCAGGTAAAGGGATAGTTGCTTTGTCACCCATTTTTAATTATTTTAACTGACCCTTAACAATCTTGTCAGCAATATAGGACTGTTGAACAATCCCGGTGTGTCAGGACCCCCAAATGTCACTTCTGCATAAAGCATGTATGTCATCTATTTTTTCTTCAATAAAGAGATTTAATAGCCATTTCAAGAAATCCCATTAAAGATCCTATGTCCCTTTTTTTTAATTTTCAAGAAAATATAACTCTTGTCTAATATTCGTCTATAAGGGATTAATTTCAGACCCTTCAAAAAGTGAGTGCCATAAAAAAGTCAATATATATTGTTTAAAAGATATTTCAGTCCAGGAATGATTACCTTCTCTTGGAATGTGAAGATCTGTCGATTCATCTCCAATCATTTACATTGACATACACAGCAAAGAAGATATAGACAGTAATATCAGCACTGCTATATCATGTGTAGGACATTTCTTACCTATTTTTTTTTCTCTTACTTGCATAGTTGTTATGTGTTTCTGATTGTAAAAGGCTGCCGCTGGGTGGCAGAAGCCAAGAGACCTTATTAACGAGGCTATATTTTTCTTAACTTGATCTGCAGTCCATAATTAGACCACAATGCACCTTTGGTTGTATCCAAATAGGATGCTAGCCTGCCTTGTACTAATGTTTTGTATACTAAAAACAAAAAAAAAATCAATCATTTCATAATATCCCACTACTAGAGGTATCCATGGAACATAGGGAAAAAAACAAAATCAACCCTGAAAATATACATACTCATGTATGCACACGGACATACACAAACATACAGGGGAAAGAGTAAGAAAATCATTTTCCTCACCATAGACTTGATCCCATCCTTATAACTTACCCTTATAACTTGATGTGTACTAAATATGCAAACATCACAAATGTTCTTTGTCATTTCAAAACACTTCATCTATCAATATCAGTAGAATCTTACAAGTGGGTGGGGAGGGGTCATTATATGAAAATATGAAGAAATAGCCATATTAATTTTTTTACCTGCAATTTGCCTCAGCAACAAAGAAAACGTGAATTTCTAACGCTGAAGATAAAGTAAGCTAAAGTACTAGCAGAAGCCTTGGCTATTTATAGAAGTTCTGACAATAGTTTTATAAGAACATGAAAAGAACAGAATCACTCAAAAATGGATGCCAGTCATCTCTTGTTCCCACTATTGAATTCATATAAAGTGGTAGCAAGATAGCGAAGGGATAATCTGAAAATTTTTTAAAGATGATTTAATGAGAAGAAGCACAATTTTTGATTGTGAGCATCACTTTCTGTAAACAATCACTGTCTATATTTACCCTTATGCCTTTTCTGTAATTTACCATTTATTGTATTTGCAAAGTTAGTATGGTTTTTATCACAGTAAATCCTTTGTATCCAGGAGTTAGGGCAGCGCCCTGAGAAAGTATTACTTTACATTACCTGTCCTAGAGCAACATTTTAGACAACATTCTTCATTGCAAGTGCAAGCAAAAGACCATTAAGTGGCATTTTACACAGCTTCAAGTATTGTTATACCTAATCCTATCTTAAAAGATTTTTTTTGGTAATATTGAGCTTAAAAATTGGAAACAGCAATGCAGTATTCACAAGCTGCACAACCTGTATATTGTATGCATTGGTGTGTGGAGGCTGTTCATTTCAATCTTTTTAAAAACTGCTTTTTAGTAAAATGGCTTATTTTTCCCAGAGATGGAATTTAACATTTTGTAATGATGAATATGAAAATACCTGTCATCCTTAGATCATTTAAAGGTTAACTAAAATGAGCATTTTTTAAAAAATCCCAATACACTTTTGAAAAGAATGTCTGCCCTCTCACACTTCTACATATTTATTTTCTTACATACCTATCTTTTAATTTAGAGATAGCATTTTTGCCCCTTTACCCCTTTTGGTTTGTTTTTTTGGAGAGTAAATGCTTTGTATTTCTTTCTTTAAAAAAAAAAAAAAATTTAAAGAAGAAGCCACTTGAACCCTCAATAAAGGCTGTTGCCTAAGCATGGCATACTTCATCTGTTCTCGTTTGTGCCATCTGCTGTGATGTCGTCCCTTGTATGGCGTTAATTTCCTGCCACTACAGATCTTTTGAAGATTGCTGGAATTCTGGTGTCTGTTAGAATGCTTCAGACTACAGATGTAATTACAGGCTTTTCTTAATATGTTTTAACCAAAGATGTGGAGCAATCCAAGCCACATATCTTCTACATTAAATTTGTCCATTTTGGTTATTTTCATAATCGGGTATTGCATTTCGCCTTCCCTGTTCATACCTCAGATTGATTCATACCTCAGTTTTATTCAGAGAGGTCAGCTAAGTAATGGATTCTGTTGTGGTTTGCAAGCAGCATCGGTGTACTCTTAGAGCAAATAGACCTGGGTCACTGTAGGCATAGGACTTGGATTGCTTCAGATGGTTTGCTGTATCATTTTTCTTCTTTTTCTTTTTCTGGGGACTTGTTTCCATTAAATTACAGTAATTAAAAATAGCTTGTAAATGAGGGCATACAAGCATTTGCAACAAATATTCAAATAGAGGCTCACAGCGGCATAAGCTGGACTTTGTCGCCACTAGATGACAAGATGTTATAACTAAGTTAAACCACATCTGTGTATCTCAAGGGACTTAATTCAGCTGTCTGTAGTGAATTAAAGTGGGAAATTTTCAAAAGTTTCTCCTGCTGGAAATAAGGTATAATTTGTATTTTGCAGACAATTCAGTAAAGTTACTGGCTTTCTTAGTGATGCAGTGTCTGTGGTGCATTTTTTTTAATTAATGTTTTGCTGTTTAAATTTATTCCACTTTATTGTGTATTTTTTAAAAAGAGCAGCATATTCCCCAAGCATAAATGAGCTTTCTCAGTTTTCAACTCAAAATTTATGAAAAGATGGATACGTGTGTCTGTGTGAGGGGGATGTGAACAGGATTACAGTTCTTAGGGTAATGTGGTATTTCACCAGTGTAGGAAGCTTAAGTTTCTTATTGAGTGGTTCAATCTCTTTTTCAAAACAGTTTTCCATGAAGATCTCTGATAACCTTCTAAATGCATAGAATTTTCCAAAGATCATTAGGAAAGAAGTTACCATGAGATAATTAACTAAAATATGTAGAAAATATTTCCAGAAGATTTATTTTTTCATCAGAATAGGTTAGTGACCAAAAAAAAAAAAAAAGTTGAAAACACAGACTCATATCTAAATATTTGAGTGAATTCATACATGTTTAAAAACTACAAAATATGCCCATTGCCAAAATTTAATTATAATTCCTAAAAGGAATGTCCTTTTAAAAGAACAATATTAAGATAAATTAAGTGAATTTGGAAACTGAAAAGAAAAACAAGAAGGTACTGCTAGCCAACTGGAGAAGTTGGACTTTTGCATTAGCAGTGATTCCTGCTCTGAAAAACAAGGAACTTAGCTCAGGGAATGTTGCATGTGGTTTCAAAATAACAGTGGTTTTTGCTTTGTTCTCTTTATACATTTTTGGCAAACATTTATTAAGCAATAATTATATGTAGTTCATGGTAAATTCCAGGATGAATGAAGATGTAGTTCTTGCTTTTAGGAAACTTATTAACTAATGGGACATAGAAAGTGTTCTCAGAAAAGTCAACAAAGTGCTATGAGGGAAGAAGCACTTTGCCAGCCGTTAGTGTGAGGTAGAACAGAGGCTCAGAGTGTGGACACCTCCTCATCTATCCAGCCGAAGCAGCCTTTCACTTGTTTTTGAAGGGTGAGCAAGATTATACAGGCCAGGAAGGATGACTTTGTGTTCATGTGACCCCTGTGGTTGTCACATGGGCCTGTCCTGTGTTTAGTGTTCTGCTCTCACCATCCTTAAATTCATGTGTGTGTGTCCCACCCTCCTACCCCCAAGTACTGGGGATTGAACCCAGAGCCTCACACGTGCTAGACAGGTACTCTACCACTGAGTTACATCCCCAGCCCTCTATCCTGACATACTCATTTTTTTATCATGAGCTGATGTTTTATAGGTAAATTCCAGTGGGATAATGGAGCATGTGCACTAGCAGAGGAGATAAAAAGAAAAGATAAAAAGTTTTGTATTTTAATATCTTTAACAGAAGGTACCTTTTCCTACTTTCCAACAAGACCCTGACATATTCAACAAGGGCTCCACAATTATGATTCCAGCCCTGGATAAGGGCTTTCTGTGAAGAAGAAATAGTAAATAAAAGGCAGGGATGAGAAAGTGAGAGACAAATATGCAGGAATTGGGGACCATTGTATTTAAATAAGATAAAACCATGTCAAAGGGAACAGTAAGAGACCAGATTGCAAGAGTTGTTTAGGGGTCTGATTATATAATTGTGAATATCTTAATATCTGGAGTTTAAGAAATCAGTTGAAAGACTTTACGTAGAGACAGAATTGTCAAAAATTTATCAAATGTAATGGTAGGAGTGATGATACATAAGTAATTGTTAAAGTTTACAGTTGTAAGAAATGATTAGGATGCCAGTAATATTCAAATTGCAAACAGTGGAATCACCACTTCATGAGGAAGGTAACTAATTCAGTTTTCAGCATGTTGAATTTGACTTATATCCATGAGAATGTAAATATAGACAGACTTAGGCTATCAGTTAACGCTGAATATGGAGGCTGGGATATCATTAACAGGGAGGTATTACCGAATGCCACACCTATAAGTGAGTGAGCTTGTCAAGGAGAAGGGGAAAGGGAGACAAAAAAAAAATATCTTAAAAGAGAAAAGAACTGCAGAATAGAAAAGAAAAAAAAAAACAAACAAAAACGATGAAGAACTCAAGAATGAGCAGTAACACAGAAGGAACACCAAAGTGCTGCCAAGGCAGAAGAGGTTTCAAAAAAAAAGAAAAAAGAAACATTCAGCAATGTTGAGGGCTTTGTTGAGGTCACAAGGAAGATGGAGGAAAGGACGTGGCTGACTCTTGAGTAACAGCTGAGAGAACCATTTCAATAAAATGGTATAGGAGGCAAGAGAGATCACGAGTGTTTGTCTAGCAGGTATTGAATTTCAGACTATTCCTATGGACTAATCTATCACAAACTTTGGTAAGTAAAATATGAGAGCTGATTTGAGAAGCTAGCAAGGTCAAGAGCCAAAAGAGGGTTTTTGAAAAGGACAGGTGGTACCCAGGTACACTGGGAGATCTAGGAAGAAGAATAAAAAAAAAATCTGGACCTTCCCAATCAATGGCTTGAGAATTGTGTCATGTGTCCCCCAAAGCCCAAATTGAATTGGATTCTTTTATTTCAGTCATTTTTTTGGGTATCTGGATTAAGAAGAGTAATTGAAATTGACAAAAGAAAGCTATTCAGGACAGAGCATCTGAATTTTCATTTTTCTTGCACCTGTTGCTGTGGCATCTTTCCTGCATGTTATCCTTAGAGACTGACTTCTAAGCAAGAAAAAAGCCAAGTTCAATTCCTTACTGTGTATTGCCCTTGAATTCCAACTTCCCTGTTTTCTGAGACAAATATCTCCATCACTGAAAATGAGACTACTCTTTAAGCTTTCTTCTCCCAGGCACAGCATCTCTCTTTGGGAACTTTTGCCTGAAAGGTAGAGTTAGAAAAATATGTGGGGAAATATTCGTGGTTTATTATCCTATAATAATCTCTGGTTCCAGTGGCAGCCTTGATTACCAGATCTTTAGTTTCATCACATCCCAGTCTTGATTACCTCCAACTTGAAGAACTTCCAGCCCTGTTATACTCATCCCTGCTCTCGACCAGATGGAAATGATGATCATGCTTGGAATCTAGTTGCTCAGGACTAGAGCCAGGTTGAAAGGGAGGGAATATGTACTACTAGTGAGGCAATTCCAGGCTGAATAGAAATTAGGTAGGAGAGCACTTTCTCAAGACACTCCAAAGCCAGCAATGCAGAGTCCTTTTCAATTCCCTTGATCTGTCCACCCTCCACAAAGAGAACCAGCACCTGGGAGGTCATGATGGTAGAGGGCAGCCTGAGAAAACAAGCTGAAGCTGGTGTGAGTGAGGGCAAGACATTAGCATACACTAAGTGCTTTTTCTTTGGTGAATTTGACCCACATTATCATATTTAACCTGTAGGATGACACTGTAACAAAGGTGCAGTATTTCCGAGATCCTAATTGAGAATCAGACCAACTTTAACCCTCACAAGCAAGGTAACATTTGTCAGGTTATTTACTTTCTTTAAGTACTCACTTTCTATGACAATTGTGGGTTGTCACTAACTCACAAGTTGCTGTGGGCTCAATCAAGATTTTTATAGTCTTGATTAATTTTATAGTCTTTTTAAATCACTCAAAAGATGAAGATTTATACTCTTTCATGAGTTATTCAGCTCCACTTCATAACACAATGATTAAAGAAATCTGAGTTTTCTACTACAGTATGCATTTTTATTTCCTTAGTAATATATTCTTTCCCAAAAGACCATTTGGTATGTCCCTGCTTTGTTGAAGCTCTAAGTGCATGCTCTACTCATGGAAAAAGCCATGCTGTCGTGGATGTCCATCCCAAAGCTCCCACTAGTGGTGAACGCAGAGAGACTTCCCTAAAAGCTATTGTTACAGAAAGAGAATTACCTCCTTCAAGCATTTATTCCATAAGTATTCCATATAAGATGGCTTTTTACTTTTTATAAATAAGAGCCCTGCTTGAAAATGCAAGCCTGTTTTTATGCAAAAGATTATATGTGTAGTATTTTTTTAAATTAAGTATAGAGAAGGTGCCTGTCTATAAAGGTGTGTTTAAAAGTTAAGTTGCGGTAAGCCACACAATGGAATGCACTTCAACAGTTAAAAAATAATGATAATAATAATAAATAAAACAAATCAAAGCCTCTATGTACTGATATGGAAAACTTTCATAACACTTTGATAGATTCAAAAAAGCAATAATGGAGTAGGGTATAAAATACAAAAAAGAAAAAAGAAATGTTCTTATATTTCCATAAAGAAACCCTGGAAGGATATATAAAGAAGCCAATGCAGTAAGTTACCAAAATGGGGCAGGGGTGGGAGTGGGTAAAGAGGTGAATGAGAGAAAGACTTGACAACATGTATTTTTAATATTTTTCTGATTTTTTTTTTACTGTAAGAATGTGCTGCTTGTTTTTAGAAAAGGGTTTTCGTTTGGAAAAAAACTTCCCCAAAATCACAAATGCCTCCCACCAAATAAATTTATAAAAAGCTCTCCTCAAACTGAAGAGAACTTTAGAAGCTGCCAGTGTGTCCAGCAAACTCAGGACTGATAGGCTTGCGTCCAGGTACAAAAGGCCCCAGCTGTTATCTCCAGAGGATAAGACCCCAACCTTAAGATTAGGAGTTTGCTTCTCTATCAACTACACCAGCTGTCCAAATAGCCTTATTAAAGCAATGTCCCCTAATTAAATCCATTATAAATATTTTTGAGTTATATTTGGAGTTTCTTTGCTGTTTTCTCAGCCACTTCTCTCCATTTTTTAAACCTAGATTCAGAATTCATTCCATGAAGCTAATACTCTGCCTAATCAAGATTATCTTCTTGATACATCTAATCATTAAGACTTTAAAATCCAGTGACCTTGGCTGAATTTCTGTTGAACACACAACTACCCTGTTCGTTGTCATTGTAACCTGCTCCCACATGTGGCCAGTCCAGCTCTAGTATGAAAACATAGAGAACACGTCCTCCCTACAACTTCTGTGTCCATAATGGTCTGTTGAAACAGCATGGAGAGGTGTTACTTTCTGGTACTTGCTAATTCATCTACTAGATTTTCAAGTATGATTTAAAAGGTGTAAAACAGGCTTCTTCACTTTCCTGTCCTCCACGATTAATATTCTAGTTATGCACTTGGCGTGCACAAAGTCCTACTTTTAAAACATGCTAAAGAAAAATTCTTTACTAAATCAAAACACATGTTCTACTTCAGACTTCTACAGACAATACATGAATAATACATTCTACAACATTGCCCTTGAAAACTCTGGCCAGTGATGCTATTTGTCCTTTGAATTTAATTCTAAAGGAAGAACTTAGAAAAATGGTTTACATGTCCTAAACAATATGTCCTCTACACAATCCATTTTAAAGGTTCTGACAACAGTATGGGGACATATACATCAGCCTTTGAGACTTCAGTTTTCTACCTGTATTTAATAATGCATTTTATAAAATATGGGAATAGAAGAGAAAGTCACCATGAATGGGAAGAACCAAGAATGGGAGCCATGTGGCCCTGAACTTTTGTTTTTAAATTTCAGAAAATTAGAAATGTGTATGCATAGGGTAAAATTTTAGAATTAGGAAATTATATATGACCAGAAGCAGAAGAATGTAAGCAATTTGGCACCAATTATGATAATAATTATTAAAATCATTCATTAAAATGCATACAAAAACTATGGTAAGTGAAAGAAGTCAGAAACAAAAGAGAACATAATGTATGAGTCCATACATATGCAGTTCAAGAACACACAAAATTAATCTGCATTAATAAACATCAAAGTAGTGGTTACTGTGAGGTGGGGACTGAGTGCAAGGGGCACAAAGAGAGTTTCTCATCATTTAATTGCCAGTTTAAGATCTACACATTTTTCTTTTTGTCAGTTTTACCTCGATTTAAAAAATATTTATGTGAAGAGAAATATCAGTTTCAGAATATTGTAAGAAATAGTAGCCAGGAGTGGTGGCACATGCCTGAAATCGCAGCAACTCAGGAGGCTGAGGCAGAAAGATCACATATTCAAGACCAGCCTAAGCAACTTGGCAAGACCCTCAGCAATTTAGTGAGAGCCTGCCTCAAAACAAAAAATTTAAAGTCTGGGAATGTATCTCAGTGGAAAAGTGCCCCTGGTTTAGATCCTAGTTTAAAAAAAAAAAAAAAAAAAAAAAAAAGAATAGTAGGCACTACTACTCTAAGGTGCCTTCTGTTGAAATGCAGTAGGGCCTGCTCCAAAAAATAATTATTGTACTTGCAAATCAGGAGAAGCTGCTCAATAAAGTGTTAGTCTTCTTAAGTACTTTGAACATACTCCCCCACAATGTTTATGTTATTATTTTACCATAGATAAAGGGAGTAAACTTCAGTTCACTCCTGGTCAAATTATCACAAATGCCAAAATACAGGTAAATTAATATGATTACATTGAGACTGATCATGTAATGGAACAACATTCATCAAATAAATTGACTACTTCAAGGATGAAGTTAATATTTATTCCAAGATATTAAATCCTTTGACTAGTTGCTATTGAGGGTCTTATACCATATTCTTAAATTCTTATTTAACATGATATTGAACATCACAAGATAAGAAAGACTAAGAAAGCTAGAATGTTTACCTTTTGTCTTAAGATCATTCCCCCCAAAAAAATTTTCATTTACTTTCTTTCAAGGAAAAATATTTGGAGCTTCAATATATAATAGTAATACCAAAAGTGATAGTCAAAGCAACTAGTAAGTAATACTAAACAACTTCTTTGTGAAACTGATCATCCATCTATCTACCTTTGAGGGTTAAATAAAGAACAACTCAAATGAAAACAGAAGACTCAGGTGCATTTTGAGTTGCACTTAGTGAAATTAAGTACAAGACCTATCTGTTTAAGTATTCTGAAGCTTGAGTAGAATCCATGGGTACATGAATTTCAGAGAAAAGTACATGTGATCAATAGAAAAAAAAATACTAGAATGGAATAGGGAATAGACATTTTAATCTTCTTTCAATTATTAAGAAAAAGATCTAAAACATTAAAATATAAAATATTTTATAACATATTAAGGTTTATTTTATGCACTTAACTAAATACATGCATAAAATACTAGCTAACATTCAGCATTTACACACACACATAAACTACATACACACATATAATTTACATAAAGTTCATGAACATGAATCAGAGTGATAGAAAAACTGTAGAAAAGAGCTCTTGATTTTTGTCTACCTGGATGTCTCCTTCAGAACATTAACTCCATGAGACCACAAGATTTTCCACCATGGCTTTTGCTCATTCTCATTTTTCTATCATCACTGCATGGCTGTGCACACCCAAGCAGGCCAAGTGTATGAAGACAAGCGGAAAAAGCCTAAGAAAACTTCATTCTGCAGTGTAGATAGTTGAGCCTACATTATAAGGTTCCTGGATTACTTATGCATTTTTCCTGAGTAACATCAAAGAGTGACTCTTCCATTGCTCCCAGAGTTTCTTCATGCTGAAGAAGAGGGTTGCATGTGTATAGAAAAGGTGACAAGCAAAAAAAAAAAAAAAGACATATAGTTGCACTCCAGAAGTTGAGAACCCACAAAGGTCCATCCTTTAGAATGAATAAATTTAACCTGATGAAAAAAAAAATAAGAAAAAAGTAAAGCTAACCAAGAAAGAGTCCCACAGAGACATCAACATTTGTTTAATTTATAATCTATCATATGGATTAAAGTAGCCTCTACTTTTGGTCTTGTTTTTATAATGTAATATGTCTGAAGTTCTTAGTAATATCACATAATTTATTACGTGTTTAAAAATGTCTTAAATCTTCATGGTATCATTTAAAGTGTTGTGGACATTGATAAAGTGGCAGTGTAATGTGGTCAAAAGATTGTATAACGAAATCTGTGTTAGAAAGCCCCCTTGGCCAACTACAAGTTAAGCAGAAAAATTGTTTAACTTCTCTGGTCAGTTTCCTCCTCCATAGCCCTGAAAGTACACATTCACAGCATGTCAATGAAAAATAAATATATATATTCACCTGAACGCAGGGTTCCAGGGAGTAACTGGGCATAATAAATTATTATTCTCCTTACCTGGATCCAACCATGAGGAGTACTGAAGTAAATATTAAAGCATACTTAAATGAAAATTAATTACACATATTTTAAATTAGGTTAATTTTTTTCAGAAATAGTAGAAAATGAAACTGATATTAAGAAGTATTATTGCCTAGAAAAATTGTCATGAGTCTCTCATGTTGACATTCATCCTGTGGTCAGGACTACAAAACCAGACTAACCTTTACCCAGGCTATTTTTCAGGGTTGAGTTTGTAGGAAGCAACCTTGAAAGATAAAGTAGTCTTAAGTAAGTATGGACTGTTTTACTGCTTGCTATAAATGTGGTAGATTCCCCCAAATCAGTGTTCCTCAACCACAACAAAACCCCACAGTGTGCGAATCATTCATCACATTGCTCCCATGAGACTGTGGACTAGGGGAACCAGTGCAGATATGTTGAAGATCATGGTGCTTGCATGCCACGAGTCTTTTGTGTCTGACTCAGAAGATAATAACGGACTGAAATTTTAGCTTGTGAGTTTGGCAAGCGGGTAGAGTGGTGATAGAAACTCAGCTTTTTAAAAGAGGAAGGACAAAGAGTTTCACAGTTTGCATTCAATGAAATGAAAAGATTCACTGGAATTCAGGAATTAATGTTCCTGCCCAAGTGGTAGATGGGAGTAGGTGGGCAATGGATCCCTTTGTTGTACCTGTTAACAAGGCTAAACAATAAGAGGTAGAATTGAAACAAGCTCCAAAAAAAGGGTGTCCTAGTTGTTGCTTACTCTCCAACAAATGGAAAAAGGAAGGCAGTTGCTTCTGGTAAGGACCCATCACCACAGTAAGCTGTGTTGAAAGCTATTATCCTTGCCACACACAATACTTCTAAATACCATGGATGCTATGTTTTGATTGGCTCTTGGTCTTTAATGATGGCTGGATATAGGGTATACCACTTGGAAGGCTATAGGCTTACTAAAGACAACCCTGTTTAGGGGCACTAAACTAAAAAGAAATTATGAATGTTAATGGGAAAATTAAAATCAGTCACGTAGACTGCTTTGTAAGGATACATTTTCTAATGACACTGACTTGGGGCTAGGGATATAGTTCAGAGTGCTTGCCTCATTTGCACAAGGCCCTGTGTTCAATCCCCAGCACCACAAAAAAAGAAAAAAAAAAGACTATTGAGACTGACCTGTATGAAGCTGATGATTAGCCCATATTCTCCAGCCTGTATCACACATGTTAACATATCCACCAGCATGGCCTGAGTACAAGTTAAATAAATATATTTATGGTTCAGTTCCCACCACTTCAAGCCAAATTTGGTGCTGCTACTAAATAAAATTGGGATTGTTTGTCTTTCAACAAATCACTACACTGGAACAGGCATTGTCTCTGCCTATTTCTGAAAATTTGACTGTATTGCACATTTGACCCACTCTCAATACTACCATCAATGTCTGACCACTGTTGACACTTTCTCAGGTTATGATATAACTGTTCAGAGCTAACCATCTAACTCTGATCTGACTTCATTGTGGTCCCTGAAGTCAAACTATGTCATGTTTTTAGCTTTTCTAGATTATCTGCAATCTGAATGTATACCTTTTGTCTCAAAGGTCACCCAACAATGGACAAAATATCAAGGCATTTAATAGCTATTCTGTATGCCTAACCAATCACAGTCACAGGTATTATAAAGCCTTAGAATAACCTTTTCCAAAAAAAGTCAACTCCCAAAAATTCCTAGTTGTTGAATGCAGCCATTCATGGAAAGTTTTTATCCCCTTGAGACAAAAGACAGGCTATAGATACCAATTGAAACTTCATAATTCTACCCTGACCATTATTGGCTATGATGCTTCTTTCTTTCCCCTGATGGCAACCACAGGCTGGCCTAACTGATCCATTCTCCAGATGACAAACTAGCCAAAACTCTGTTTCTTCTTGTTCACTGCAGTATCTTGAGCTGCTAGAATGGTACCAGGAATGGATCAATTCTCAGCAAATATTTTTTAATTTGGCAATGAATGATATAAGTAAAATAAAATATCCTATAACTTTTGAGCTCTTTAAATTGGTTAAAACTTAAAAATATATATATTTTTAGTTATAGATGGACATAATACCTTTATTTTATGTATTTACTTTTAGGTGGTGCTAAGGACTGAACCCATTTCCTCAGATGGGCTAGGCAAATGCTTTACCACTGAGCTACAAGCATAGTATGTAACTACATTTAGATATATTTTATTCACATTAACTCTCAGTGTTATTCATTTTAAGAATAAACTGGTTTTCATTTCCTCTACTGATGAATAGTTAATTTCCATGAATCAACATGGAATAAAACAAATTCTTTTCTTTTATTTTATTTCTTTTTTTAAGATACTTGTACTAAGGATTGAAGCTAGAGGCACTCTACCACTGAGCTACTTCCACAGACTTTATTTTTTTGAGACAGGTTCTCACTAATTTGCCAAAAGTAGCCTCAAACTTTCAATCCTTCTGCCTCAGCCTTCTAAGTATCAGGGATTGCAAGTGTACTACACTATCCCTGGCATTTAAAACACAATTTTTGTAGAAAAAGTAATTTTCTGGATCCATAAATAAATACGTTGTAAAAGATGTTCAAAATATATAGGAGAAACATACTAATTTTTGGAAGGTAGTTACTTCTGAAAAGAAAGGAAAAGATCAGAGAAGGGATAAGAATGTGGAGAGACAGTTAATTTCTAACATTTCTTTAAATAAAGGAAGTCTGGAAGTGTAGCTCAGTAGTAGTTTGTCCAGCATGTGAGACTGGTGTTGGGTTCAATCCCCCTAACACCACTCAAAAAGAGAGAGAAAAACAAATCAAACAAACTGGGCGCAGTGGGGCACACCTGTAATCCTAGCATCTCAAAAGGTTGAGTCAGGAGGATTGGGTTTAAAGTCAGTCTCAGCAACAGTGGGGCACTAAGCTATTCAGTGAGACCCTATCTCTAAATTAAACAATACAAAATAGGGCTGGGGATGTGGCTCAGTAGTCAAGTGTCCCTTAGTTCAATCCCCAGTACACTGTCCCCGCCCACCCCCCCCAAAAATCAAACAACATGATCTTTCAAAAGAGGATAGTTATTCTAAATATTTTTGTTATTTTGTTTTTATTTTTCTGCACATTTGAAATATTTAATACTGAAATATAAAAACATAAAGTTTAAATGATGATAATATATTCTGGCCTTGAACAAGGTCATTGACTACTATTGGAAACATAAAGATTAAAGTTCAATCTAAGATTAGTAACTAGCATAAAACTTTCATTTATGCTTCAAATCAATAACTTTAATACCATGGAGTTTATTTTTATATGCATTGAAATAAAATGAGATTAAGGTGAATTTTTAAGGGAAGAATACCATCCACATTTTGCTATTTTATTTGTGGTCTTGTAAGCATATAAATGTATTTGGTTAATATAAAATCTCTTATCCTTTCTTTGAGCAGCTAGTAATATCCATTTCCAGTTAATTCATGAAATATTTCCAAATAAGCTTACATATACATAGGGTAACATACATAACAGCTCTCCATACCTCAGTTTTGTGAGAGATAATTCCTCCACTTATAATAAATGAGTAATTCCATAAAAACATGTTCTTCCTTGCTAACAGTTAACATACAACCTAAATTATTTAGATATCAGAGTTGTATTCTACTTACAAATTCAGTCTCCTATATGTTGCATCTTATTTTATCTAATCTCCTCAGGGACTTGTCAAGGAGAATTTCAGCTAATCTAATAATGTAGGTTTGTTATACTCACAAGAACCTGAATCTATAAACAGAGAGAATCCAAAGTTCTTTAAGTTAGCTAAAAAAAAAAAAAAAAAAAAAGTTAGTTAAAGCAAGTTAAAATCTTCAACTATCTTAAGTTAAAGGATCAGATACCAGATACTATCTAGATATCTTGATTTTCGTAGTTACTACATGTAATGTGAAGAGTAAATAAGAATAGGAAGAAGAAGCAAAAAATAAATCCTTATATGTTTGATTGCATTTTTGCCTAAAAAAATAGTGTTCTCCAATGGTGAATTTTAAAGATTTTGAAATAGTGGACTGATAAAAGTCTTATTCATCCATTATAAGATACATATATTGGGTCAACATAATTAAAAGATTTGAAGTAACTTTTTACCAAGTTCTCAGGTAACTATATAAAATAGTTACATAGTTACAAAGTCCTTTAGACTTTGGCCACAAGTTTTTCTTTATTGAGAGAGATATTTAACTGAGCAATTAAAAAAATATATTTCGGTCATTTGTGATCAAAGAGCATGACTGAGAGATGAGAGATGGCTATGATTTTGTTTTTCCCTACACTAAGCAAATAGTTTTTAAATACTGAAGACAGAACAGCAGTATTCTAGTGCTTTGTAAAATAAAATATTTTTTTCTGAAGAATAGTCCTATTGTGAAGACATTTTGAAACTCTAATGCCATGAAGAGTTAGAAATACCATCTGTTGCTATAGCAAAGAGCCAAGCCAACCATTCCCCTGGACATGTTCAGGCAAACAACTCAGATGGTTTACTCCCATCTTCTGCCAACTGAACCAAGAAATCAATATGAGGGCAAAGTAGCCACTCAAGGGTCATCATACCTAATATCATTAAGGTAGAATTCTAAGGCAAAGTATATGTTACAAAGTTATGTGATAAAGGAAACATAACTGCAAAAATAGAAGCTTTAGTAATTAAACTACTATAGATTATGTTCTTTACTTCAATAAAATGTGTAGTATTTTCCGTAAAGCAAGATATCAGATCAAGGGAAACTTACCTACTAAGCATTAATGTCTTCATTGTTGCTGCTTCTTACATGTAGATTTTATACTTATATACCTCTTACAATTGGTTCTTTCTGTGTTTTTTTTTTCAATCTTACGTGCTAAAATTGAAGTTTAAATTATAACGATGATGATTTAGGGCTATATGGGAAATGCCACATTCTTAACATGACATGATTTTTGTTGTATTTACCTGAAAAAAATTAATTTCCCTCATGAAGGCACACAAGGTATTTGAACCCAGCCTATGATCTGAACCCTTTGGGGCACTCTCCTTGTAGTATGTTTCTCTCCCTCAGCACAGGATATACAGTGGAGGATCCTTTTCTTCTCTCCATATGTAGAGGAGAAGGGGTAAGTGAGATATTGTGACACCACCTTCCACTGATGTAATATTGAGTCCCTTGTCTTTGAATTTCTGGATGTTCCACAATAACATGCAAAGTTACCCTATGTTTGTCTTTGCCTTTGTGTCTGCAGTCTGTGAGTGTGCACACACATGTACATGTGTGTGGTGTGTCATGACACAGATAATTGTTTTGGTAGGTCTTGAAGTTTAAACCCTCACTTTACAGTCTTGGTAAAGACTAATCGTAAAGCTAATTCTTGTCCTTGTTAAGAAAATTATATCTTGTATAAAGACTCTGTCAGAGCAATCACTGAAGTTAACACTTTCTGACCAAAATGCTGAGAGACTCAACAATAAACCAGAATGTAGGCTTTACACATTAAAAGTGTGGCAAGCAGGAGCCTGGTGTAACCAGACTTGAGGTAGGATGCAAAACTGAAACAGCATTTTATTTAAGGTGGTAAAAGAGTTGGAAATGTCCATGTAAAATTTGTAGCCATAGAATTTATTCCATAAAGAGGTAATGAAAAACATATGTCTGTTAAGACCACGATTTAGGTGGAAGTTACACAACCCCTTAATCTCCCCAGAGTCATCAATGAACAAAGCTGGAAAGAGAGCTTAGTCAGGACATGTGCCCTGAACATGAGGCCAGGAACAAAGCACAAGGCAGCAGTGATGTCATGATGTTGAGATTGCCCTGGACTTTCTCTTGGGGAACCCAGTATAGGCCTGCTCTCTATAGAATATACCTATGCTTCAGGGCATTCTTACCCAGCTTCTAGGGATGAAAATGTATATGTCTGTGTCCACATCATCAAGACTCCTTCCTGCAGTGTTCCAAGAAACAGATGCATGCCATCACCATCATCACCACAACTCTGCTGACACCAAGTACTTACTAGATGGCAAGCACCAAGTGCTTTCAGATACTAGTGCATTGAACCTTCAAAAGAACCTTATGAGGCAGGAACAATCATTAAACCCATTTTACAGGTGAGGGAAAATTGAGACCCAGAGGTGCTAAGTAACTTAACACAAGGTCAACCAGTTGGGAAATCAAGAGAACCTGTACTTGAATGTGATGGTTTGAATCCATAACTCTTAATCTGTAGATGTTAGGAGTCAGTGCAGTGGCCTTTGCTAGGATCTTGCCTCTCTCCTCACCTTGTAATACAGTTCATTCTAAAAGTAAAAAATTTTAGGTATTACATTAAGTCAGGGTGGAATTATTTCAAGCCAGTGAAATTTAAAGCAAATCTCCAGAAAAGTACACATTCCTTCATTAATCGGACAGGGGCATATGCTAACTGACATAAACCAGCTAATCTCAAGAATTTGGTGTGAAGTTCAGTTGAAAAGTGATTATATGAGCCAGGCATAGTGGTGCACACCTGTAACCCCAGAAACTCAGGCCAGCCGAGGTAGGACAATCATAAGTTCCAGCCTAGGCAACTTAATGAGATCATGTCTGAAAAGGGATGCCATTAGGTTCAGTCCTTGGTGCAGAATTTTTTTAATTTAAAAAATAAAAAAAATATATGAAATAAATTTTGCAGAGAACAAATCTTGAAACTGTAACAAAAGATTAAACTGGAACAAAAGATTAGCAGGAAAATATCCAAGGTGATCTGCAGGATTTGAAGAGGAAATCCATATTATTCAAGGCAATTGTTAGGCAAAGCCTGTGTCAGTTTCAGTCTTTGTGACAAGGCATGGACAACTAGTAGAAGTAGTTAAAGTGTCAACTAGGGTACACATTAAAAATCAAAAAGGGAAAAATGTGACAGTCAATGTTTGGACAATTGATATTAAAAAAATATGGATACAATATGGCAGAAGGTGGGAGAAGGTGGCCTCCCCTACAAATGCAATATGCTCAATGAAAGAATGTTTTACATGAGCATGTCAACAGTTAGCCTAATCCGAAAACCCAATCATCAAGTGCCAGATGAAGAGTGCAAAAATGCCAAGAAACATATCAAGAGGTAAAGAGATCCAATTAAATATTTTTTTCATTTTGTGGCAGAGTTATTGAAAAGGATTTACATAGAATCATGGGCTAATAATAATGAGAGCATTTAAATTACTGTATAAAATGATGATTAGTGATAATTGTTCAAGAAAACATGTGGGTCTCCTGTCTCTAAGTGGTAAATTAATTTTGACTAATGAATAATTCAAATACCTAAGCTTAGAATTGACCCTTTGTTATGGCTATTTCTCTAGCCATACAAAGCAGGTGGGTATCTGAATAGAACCCTAAACTGACCTGCCCCTTACAGGCGATTTCTTCACTGCTATTATCTGCCTGGAAATCTCTCTCCTTCTCTTCTTTTTTTATAGCATTTCCTGATATCTTCTGGATTTCCTGGAGAACAGGAAGAACAAGAGTGAAGAAGTAAGAGGAAAAGGGGAAGGAGGATCAGGAGAAAGGGAAGTGGAAGGAAAGAAATGAGAAAAGAGGGAAAAGAAAGAAAAAGAAAGAAGACAACATGTGAAAGAATCTTCTCTCCAAATATTAAATGCATTGAAGAAAGTTTCACTTGGTTTTTGAAGTGCACATGGACTCTCAATGATTAGATCTCACAGAAAATCCTTTTTGCTAAGTTCTCAAAATTTATGAATAAATAAATTAAGCAGTTTCCTAGCTGTTGTGATTTCAGTAGTACTGACTGTAAAAATAACTTATCTTCTTTCTGGTTTGGCAATTCTATAAACAGCATTTCTTTTACTTTCTAATTTGGAAAAAAATAACTGTCTCTAGGAGATCGACAATGTCATTCACATTTTGGTATGAAACTTTATCAGATACTTGATATCTGATGAATATCAAGTGTTGAGGACTAAACCCAGGGCCTTTTGCATATCAACTATGTACTATACCACTAAGCCATACCCTAGTCCTATCAGACACTTTTCTATAAATGATTAAAGAAACAAGAAAAGCCAGATACAAAGATGCCTAAAGAAAGGCAAAGTGTAGGTGAAAAGAAGTAGATAAAAGACTAGATGCACTGTAGTTAATTTTTCCTGACTTTGCAGTTTTTGCTGCAGAAAAACTAATGACAATTATGTATTTCTCTAACCACTGAGGGAAGGAACTATATCAATTGTGTTTGTAAAAGTAGTATCATCCATAGGTTTGCCACTCTAAATACGTGTGCTGAATTAATAAATAAATGAATGCAAGTATTCAACAATTAATATATACTTGATGCTTTGTAGGGTCAATACATGATTTCCTTCTTGGAAATTGTCTTCTGTGAGTCATAGTGGATGTACCATCTGCATTAATTTCTAAACAAGGTTCTGTCTTCCCCCACAATAGTTTGTTTCTGGTTAAGAAATTTATTTTCTTGCTAGAAGAACAGACCAGATCAGGTGACTTTTTTGTGTGTGCACATTGTATTGAAGGATGGTAATGATTAAGATATTCAAAGATGATCTGCATTACAGATAAGCTTACTGAATCATTTATTTAATATTTACTAAGTGTCTGTAGTAAGTAAAGGAGACGAAGTTCCTAAGCTTATAGTATTTGCTCTAGTAAAGAGTGGTAGATAAAAACAGTGTAAATGAATGTAAAAACAAAATTCTTTCAGATTGGTGTAGATTCTGTTTTTAAAATATGAATGTAACAGAGAAGAACTTATAGGATGTTAGGTTACTGAGTCAGTCTAATCCAGAAATGCTTCCTGAGAATGCAGTGAGAAGGGCATAGACATGTTTATGTCTGGGGGAGTGTTCCAGGAACAGGGAAAAGCAGTTATACCAGGCTACCAAGCAAGTGTTCTAAGGATAGAAAGATGAATGTGGATTTAACATAGGAGGAAAGTAGTATTCTTTCTAATACAAGCTTGACAATTCAAATTACTATTGAATTCTCTTGTAAAATTAATTTCTAAGAATTAGAAATTGATCTTCCAAACTGTCTGAATTCTAAATCTGTCTTTGCTGCTGTTTTTCATTTGGCAGTTTTATGTTCCAGAGATGGTAGTTTCCAGTTCTTTACCTAATGGACTTTCTCCATAATTGCATTGATAAGTTTTTAAACATTTAAGACAAGCTGGCCTTGAAAGAATGAGCTTAAGATGTATAATTATTCAGCCATTACTTGAAGTTAGGCAACAAAAGCAAGAGTATTCTCTACAAATATGTTCCTTAGAATTCACATCTGAAGCCAGCTACAGTGACCTGTGCCTGTAAACCCAATGACTTAGGATAGATACTAAGGTAGGAGTATCCCAGTTTCAAGGCCAGCCTAGGCAACTTAGTGAGACCCTATCTCAAAGGAAAAAAAAAAAAAAAAAAAGGAGGGAGGGAGGCGCTGTGAGTGTAGCTCAGTGATAGAGTACCCCTGGGTTAAATCCCCAACAACCACCATCCTCTACACAAGAAGAATTTACATTTGAACTGAGAAGCTTAAGGAGTTGTGGTCTAAGATGTGGACATTAACACATTTAGAGTCAACAATATATTATCATGGATTCATTTTCCAGAATCATCTAAGCATCACTTCAGAAAGCAAAGAATTCAGCCCTGAAACACTAGAATAAAGACTTAGTTTGCTGATAAAACAGAAAAGAAAAAAAAAGTTCAATAAATAGTAAATGATGAAGACAAAGTTATTTCATGCTCAAGATTTTGGTCATCCTAAATAGTGGTTCTAGTATATTTTTACATGTAAAAATAAATGTTTCCTTGCTACAATAGAATGTAAGACTACAAATGAGCGCTTTTCCCTATAAATAACTCATATTTTCCTTGTGATTGTGTCTAACTACTGATTGTCTTATGAGATTTGGTGCTTTCCTTGGTTTTAGAAGTGATTTCAATGCTATGTACATTACAATGGGAGCTTTAAAATGTAAATTTTTACATTATGGTATCATTTATTTTGATTTGATGATAACCTAATAATAAATCTAATGTGACTGTAGAACAACTTTTTTAAAAACAGTTTTTATAGAAAACCTTCTTTGGTATGGCACATATTATTCTAAAAGTCTGCCACAGTCAAGAGAAATGGTATTCAAATTAGCATACTGTCCTCAGTTGAAAAAATCTTTTTTTTTCAAAAATATCATTTGGAAAAAAATAGACAAATGATTTTCATTTTCTCGTGTGTCTCAGAAATAGATTCCAAGGACAAATTGGGTGGGGGGGAGAGAAAGGGAAAAGGAAGGTGGAGGAGGAAAAAAAAGAAAGAAAGAAATAGAAAAAAGAAAAAGGAGGAAGATCGGAAAAGAATCCAAATATATTGTTGGAAATGACTTTATTCAAATAAGTACATAATTTCCCAGATGAATATTTTGCATATTTTGACACATTTATTTAAAAATTTTACTTTATCATTGCATGTTATAATGTATAGCACTATATAATGAGTCTTTTTTCATACTTTTCTCTCTTGTCTTAAATACAAAGATTCTCTATCAGAACTAGCAAAATGAAAAGTAATTTTCAAAAAATATGAAATTGCACTCAACTATAACTTTATTTTTCTTTGTGTATTGCCATAATTGGTCTGTTGCCAACAACTTTCAAAGGACAAGTCCTTTTTTAAATTTTAGTCCTGGTATTTGATCTCCCTCTTTATATCATTCTACTATGTCTTCCACAATTCTAACCACAGATTTTAAAATAAACTGCCAAAGGAGAGTGAAAAATATTTTAATTTCTTACAGAGTTATAAAGGTATGATAAAAATGAGGCAGAGATCTCCAGAAGTGACATCACAGGAATCACTGTTCCTGGAAGAGCATTGAATGGGATGGAAACGCAAATCTGCTTCAAGCTTTCTATACTGATTGTTAGCTCCAATTTAGCTTGTATGGCTTCTGCTCCTGCTTCTTAATCAGGGCTTTCTCTTTTAATGGGCAACCAAGAACTATAGAGTAGAGGTCACTGGAGAAATATGGCTCCACCTGAAAGAGTGAGTGGCTCCTGCCATTAAGTACACCTATACCTGTGTAAAACTCACTTAATGTGTCTGTGCTTCCGTTTTTTAAACTGAAAGACAAGAGGGAGGGAAGAAGAGTGGGAAGGAGAAATCGAGAGAAAAAGAAACAACTGCCTTATATAGTTGTTGTGAGAGAAGAAAATATGAAGCATTTAAATTCAATGCCTAGTACTTAGAAATTATTAAGTAAATGGCAACTATATTACTTGGCTCATAAGCAAGATACTTTCCAGATATGGTTTTTAAATAACAACGGAAGGAAAACTTAATTCAAGTAAAACACGTTTTTTCACCAGCAGAAATATATGGGCAGGCAAACCGACTTATGCATAGTTTAGTGGTTCTTTCAAATCAATCCTGAAAAAATAAGATTTACCATGTTTTGGGGATTAGGAGGTAAGAAATATATGAAAGGAAATCGCCTTCAAAAGAATCCAGCTCTTTTAAGTCCATCTATGGCAAATGGGGAAACTGAGGCCAGGAAGAGCTTATCATTCGCCCACTCTCACAGAAGCGATGGAGCAGCGGTCTTTAGGGCCTCATCTTTCCTGAAGACCAGATTTACCATCTCTTGACTCTGGGACCCTTGTCAGGAAAAGAGTCCTCAGTTCCCCTCCCAAATTCAGAAGTCCGCTTGTGTCCCAGGAGTCCCAGTCCAAAACTCAGTCCCCCACCAGAGCCCGGACGTCTTAAGTGTCTTGGAACCGCACTGTGGAGTTCCACTCATCATGGAAAACCTGCTTGATCAGCTTCACGACTCTTCTGATAAGCAAATAAAGGATATTCAACAGGACGAAATTGGAAGGTTCATGTAGTTGGCAGCGCCAAGGGTAAAAAGCCCGCACAAGGTTTCTAAGGAGGCTCACAAGGATTTTTTATTCTATTTATTTATTTATTTATTCATTCATTCATTCATTCATTCATTTATTTATTTATTTTTAACATCCCACCCCGAAGTCTGTGTGAGGAACTCACTACCCTCCACCCTCATTCAAAAGTTTCAGAAAAGAAATCTCAGTTGCCTCCGTTTGCTTCCCAGGACTTCCGCAAACCTCACGAGCAAAAAGCAAATAAATTTCGATTACCGCTCAGATTATCATTGCCATCATTTAAGGAAGAAGACATCGAAGGTAAAATTCAAAAAAAAATAGGCAGGAAAAAATTCACTCCAGACATCCACAGTCTCTACCGGGTCCTCCTCTCCACCCTCTATCTAGGAGCTAAAATTTTGCAAAATGAGAAAAAAGAAAAAGTGAATAAAATATCAGAGTGCGAGGCTTTTTGGGTTCCTATTTTTATACACATACATATAATAGCCTAAATAGTCTAAATTTATTTTCTAAATTTCTCCAAAACACAAAATCTATAACTAACTAAATAGGAAGAAAGAAATGCTGTCTCAGGGAGCCGGGAGAAAAAGCAGCACCAACCCGGCGCAGAACCACCGCCCCCACCCCCGGCGCGCGCTGTTGCTCGAGGGGGCTTGAGTAGCCTGCACCCTCTCCTAAGACCTACAGGTCTTGGGAGTCCTGCGCCTGCGACACCAACAGCGTCCCCAGGGCGGCGCAACACCTATTGTCCAAGATTTCATATATTTTGAAAATTTCCCCAATAAATTGTTTGGGGGGAAGACCAGGGATCCTAATCCCCGCGGGAGGACTCCTGGAGAAAAGGAAGTAGAGTTCCCACCAGTAGCTGAAGGACAGGGAGGAGGGATTCCTGTCAGGCCACATTCTCAGAGGCTCTGGGGGTCATCTCAAGTTCGATCTTTTCTAAATTTTACTGGGGAAAACAATCCTGAACGTGAGCCATTTGAAAAGAGGACGATTCGTAGGAGAACAGTGCCCTGCGGCTCATTGTAAAATGGGAAATAAACCCTGCCAACTCTACCTCGCCGTGGGTCTGGTGAGTTAGCCCGGGGTCTCAGGGCCACACTGAACGCCCACAGCTCCCTGTTTTAAGTCTCTCCAGGACAAACATAGGGGTGTTCTTAATTGGTGCCTACTCAGAAGTTCACTGAGGAAGGCTGCTATAGAGTGCCAGAGCAAGGGTAAAACTGGCACCTTCGGGCCTGAGATGAATTCCTTCGGGCCTGGTGGGCTCAGGTAAGCCCTTGGTAAATCCCAGCTTACACAGAAAAGAAGAGCAGTCACTTAGACTCTGGTGGCGGCATGAAAAGGAAAGCTACGTTGGCCATAGGTGAGTCCCCAAGTTCTCAAGGGCTCAAGACCCGGAAAACTTCTTTTTGGAAACTGATGAAACCTGGAAAAAGTTTGTTCTCCATCCCTGGCTCGGCTTTGTATTCCTCAAATGGTGGCAAGTGTGATTTAGCCACCTCCCCAAGGACACAGAGGTTAAGAAAGGGAGGCAGAAACGCGAATCATTTTTGATTGGGGCTCGCTCTTTCTTTCTTTTTCTTTCTCTCTCTCTCTCTCTCTCTCTCTCTCTCTCTCTCTCTCTCTCTCTCTCTCTCTCTTCCAATTAGATGGGCTTTTCTCCCCTCAAGGTTATAAGGAATTTTCTGGAGTTGGATCTCAAGCACTGTCGCCATGAGAGGTCATATCAGAGCATTTTAAAATTGAACATGGTTCTGCTTACTGGGTAGTTTACATAAGAGATTATTTCATAAACTATTACAATTAGATTTTAACTATTAAAATTGTATTTTTAATGTGACATATGTTTACTGTTTCTGGCTTATAAAGTCTATTTCCCTAAGCAGCTCTCAATCTTTTCTCCTTGGTCCACAATGCAATATTGCTTTTTAAAATCTTCAGTGACTTTGAGTCCATTTTCATCGCTCACTGCCATCTGACAGTGTAGCCACCACCTTAAGACTCTGAACATTCACAAGAAAACCTCAACCTCTCTGGCCCAGATTGGAGAAGATGGGAGCTCCCTCTCCCGGCGTAACTGAGCCTCCCCACTCCCCATCCCATTTCTGGAAACTTTTAGAGACACTACCACAACCCTGAGGGGAAACGTTTCGGCTCCCACCAAGACTTCCTGGCCTCTGCAACTTGCTCCCAGACCATTTCCGAAAGCGCAAAGCGCAGTTCGGGGAAGTTTGGAGAAAGAACACCACAGCTTCGCCCAGGGTCCAGTTCCTCTCTTCCTTGCCCATTGTGTACTGCCCACCACAGGTGACTGTTCCGCTGACTAGGGACTCACTAACGCCGCAGTCTTCTAATATAGGACCCCAGGCACACTTAACGCTGCGCCTGCGGGTGCCAAAGGCACAACTGCGTTTCAGATTCCAAACCCCAGGGGTTTGAAACTAGTCTACTGCAGCTTTTGCATATGGTCTGGGAAGAGGCTTCATGTCCCCACGCCAGTCTCTTAGCCCTTGAGAATGAATTTGTGTACTCAACACCAAGAGCCGAGGGTTAGGACCATAGGCTACCACCGAGAGGCGATTACCTCTAAGTCTGCTCTGAGTGGCTAATAATTAATAACTGAGACTTTTGCCTTCAGGCAAGGGGAGTGCCAGGGGAGGAAAGATACTATGAAATCCTCAAATGCCCATAGGAAAGAATTAGGGAGGAAGGGCCCGGGAGGGCTCTTCTTCAAGGAAGTAAACCCAGCCGCTGACAGGCAGCTAGGAAGCAAGCTCGCTGCTGCTAGTCGTGGGATTTTACTGGGACCTCAAGAGTTTTCCTTCTGAAGAAACGATTCTGCTGCCGTCTCAAGAATACAGAAGGACAAAATAAATACTTCACCTATTTTTTTAAAAAGCGGGGGGATCAGTCTGAATCACCATGGTTCATGGTTTATTTTTAATATGTGTAGTGTCAGGACAACCTTTTCCAAAATAACTTCTGTATTAGTTTATCTGATGAAATAAGTGATAGGTGAAGAGGGAAATAGGTCACTTTCCCTCCTGGCTTTTTTTTAACTTTTATTAACGGAAGAGGTTCTTTTGTGTTACACTTGTCCGTATTTTTGCAGGGTCTTTTTATTTGTCCCAGGGGTGTGAACTTAGAGGCAACCACAACCTTCCCTCTTTTACTTGTTGATCAAGCTAATTTTTTTTTTTAATCTTTAAAAGCATGAATAGATCTTAGAATACTGAGGAACACTATACTGAACCACATTCTGAACCCTTTCCCTGCCTGGCTGGAACTTTAAAATTCCTGCATTTCTTTGGATTCAAAAACCAGAATTCCTTATGCTTACCTTTCAAATCCTATTTTCTTTCTCTCTTTTGCCTTAAAGAACGGTAAATAACATGTGTGCTTGTTCGTGTGTGTGTGTGTGTGTGTGTGTGTGTGTGTGTACGTACACAAACCAAGTTCGGTTAAGATTTCAGATACACCAGAAAAACTGAGGCCCTTGCCCGATATCACTTGCTGAGATCTCTTTCCACCTTTAACTGGGGACTTGTGTCCCTCCCTGCTGAAGGATTCCGAAGAGGCTCTGGGAAGCCGCGCAGGCAGGAGTTTTCTCAGCCACCCAGGCGGGCGGGCCGACTCACCCACACTGCATATCTCCTCATGTCCACTAGAGGTCACTGGCCCCTCGCAGCTCACTGAGCGACCCGCAGCCTCCGGCTTCTAGAGCTCAAATTAGCCGCGCGTTAATTAACACCCGAGTCCATCAAGGCGCGTTCCTCAATACAGTACTCCAGCCGGGCTTATATAGACAACCCAAATCCAGACAAAGCAAACCTCCCCAAACCCAACACTTCCAGCATGTCCAAAATGGGAGACAGGCGCCTGAGTAACCCGGGGCAAGGTATAGTGCCATTGCGCTTTAACTTTTGTTGGGTGGGGCTTGCTAAGTTGCTGTGAAGATTGCCTTCTCTTCGAGCTCAGGGTCGGTGGGGCCCTGTTCCGCTGTACATCTCTCGCAGACAGGGCGGCGCGCGTTCTGATCCCTCCAGCAGACTGGTCTTCTAGGCGAATTTCTCCAACTGGGTAGCTAAGGGGAAGAGGGGCGCAGATTTACACTGCCCTAGGCGCACACGAATGTAAAGGAAGAGTATTTTTTTAGGGTATTACACACAAGGAAATGACTGATGTCTTTGAACATGTCTTTGATAAATGAAACAAATATAAAGGAGGACGTTTCTCATTCCTATTGAGGAATAATGGGGAAAGAGAGGGTGATAATAGAGATGAACACCAGGAATCCACCCTGGTGGTTATAATGCGGGACTGAGGAAATGCCTGAGATGTCCAGGAAAGGTCCCTTCCTCTTGGTTCCTGTGCATCGTTACTGTTTTGGTTTTGCTTTGTTTTGGTTTTTAGGTCCACAAGAAATTTAAACTCTAGCTTTTATTTTACATTATTTTTCAACCATAGCCCCCAAAGCAATTCCTACTATGGACTGGGGAAACTGAGTCATGTCTCCAGGACCTCAGTGAAATTCTGAAGAACTGAATGAAACGAAGCCCAGGTTTATTTCAACAGCACTTTCCAAGTTCATGATATTTGTAAACCACCATAACAAGTTCTTTTGGTGTCCGAGGGGATGGAAGGGTCACCTCAGTAGCTCTTAATTCTTTTGAAGAAAAATCTTGGAAACATTAATTCAGGTTCTGACAGGATCAATACCGCTGGAGGTCTTTTGCATTGATAGAGAGCAGAAAGTTTGCGGAGGACTGTGGGTTTCCGAGGAGTTTGGGGGATGACCTTTCTTCACAGGGTCATTGATGCTGACCCCAAAAATCTGGACATTTCGGGCCTTTGGAAGGATGAGATCCACTGAGTTAACTGCCATTCAACAAAACTGCTCAGGAACAGGCAAAAGATGCGTGATGCGTGCTCATTGTGGGGTTGGTTTAACGGTGGCCTATTAATGAAGCCATTGTCCGCGTTGGGGGTAAAGAGTCCATGCAAGCAGGTTACCGACTGCACCCTCGTGTTACATCACGCCGCGGACACCCCCGGGTCCTCATCAGTAGTACCCAGGAGTCGGCAGGGGTCCAGAGTGCGGGCTTCCTAAAGCCTCATGGCAGGTGAGTAGTCCGCCCTCGAAGAGGCCAGAGGCCGGAAGGGGCCCCTTGGGGAGCCTGCCCGAGCCTGTAGCGGCAAGAGGCGTCGGTTGCCCCGTTGCCCCGTAGCCCTGGGAGAAAGCTCTGGGACTTTGAAAAAGAGCTTTGTGTTTTCATAGCCCTAAATTATTGGGAAACCGCCCTTGAAGCGGCCCCTCCAGGATCTGGTCCTTCCTTAATTCCAAACAGGAGACCAGCTCTAGCCCAAACTTTGTTCATGTTACCCTTTGAATTTGGCTAAAGAGCTGTGCAGCCAGCAGCGTTCCAAGCCGGGAGCAGCCGCCGCAACCCAGCCCAGCTCCAGTGCCCGCACAGGTGTCAGCTTGAGTTGGCATTATGTAATGGATTTGGCAGCCTAGGCTATTACCTAACGGAATTAAAAGGGTGGGGTTTTCTCTTTTCTTTTCCTTTTCTTTTTGACTACATCTGGTATTAGGTGTACTGATCTGCGGCAGCAGGTGTTATTTGCAGGAAAAGAACAAGCGAAATGGCGACCGAGGTCAAAGCGCTCCCAGAAAGCTGCGGGAGGTAGACTGGAGGCCCTGGGGCAGAGCATCCCTTGTTCCCTTCCTTAGCCGCTCACCTGACGCCCTTATCCTCAGGTGTCCTGAATTCCAGGTGCAGGGAGCAGAAGCGAGCTGCGCACCGCTCGCTCTGTTTTATGGTCAAAGCCCCTTTGGTAGAAATTGTGGAGTTTCAATCTGATGACTGTTTACCTTTTATTATCTTACCGATCCTCCCCACCCCTATGAACGTGGCTAAGTGAGTGTGCATAAAATCAAGAGGTTTTAGGTAACATACCCTGGCAGGCGACAGGGAGCCCCTCCTTCATTTTGGTAGCGTCATCTTCGAGAAGCCCTGGGTGAGGCAGGTGCCTACAAATAAGCCAAAGGGAGTCTAAAATGCGGGACTCTCGTCCAGTAGAATTTTTAAAACAAATGTCCAATTTCGATAAGCCATAGAAGGGGATTTCATACACGGTCAGCCTCCATCTTATTATATAGGAACGAAAGAAAACTTAGGAATGGTAACCTCTTCCTCTCCAAGTGTCAGTTTACTTGTGGACACCAGATTATTGCCATGACGGAATTCGACGCTAAGCGTTAGCCTTAGAGAAACAAGGAAGTGTTTGAACCTTAAAACGTCAAACTCGGAATTTTGGAGAGTGGGCTTCATTTTGAGTGATAGAAGAGAATAATATTTAAGTGACTAAGCCTTTTAAGTCTAAATTTGAATTTCCTCCTTGATTCCTGAGAGGAGCACTGATTAAAGGTGATGAAGGTTAAAAGAGTTATGGCAGTAACTATGAGGACAGTGGCCAGAAGCTGAGGGTCAAAGTAGTTATTTACAAGAAATATGGGCATGTATCAAAAATCCTTAATTTATAGTGATGGATTCAGTAAAAAATTCACACCTATAAAGAACCTATAAAGACTTCATTCCAAACTACATTAAAAAAATTTTTTTTGTCTGTTTGTGGAATGACTCCCACTGGCAGAAGTACTACTACAGGAAATTTGATGAATTCTTTATATTAATGTTTACATGACCCTGAAGTGTCCTTATATTTCTGTGTTAATTATAGTCCAATCCCATGCAACGACTACCTATAAATTAAATTTTTAAAAAATTGCAGGAGATAAGCAGGGAGATGACTAATATTACAGGGAAAATTTCAAGAAAGTTTAACCTAGCCCTCATCAAGTATGTCATGGTCAAAACTGGTGGTGAATTACTTGTCCTACTCCCAAAGCCATTGATTATCACAGGAGCCCATAGTGAAAAGAATCAAGAAGCAGCATCCCTTCACTCCCATCCCCCTTTTTTGAAAAAACACATGAGTTTCTTCATGAATCCCATTTGCTGGATCTCCTCTTCCAACTGAAGATCTGTAGTGACCTGGGTAGGGACCAGCCCTGACATGCAGCCATCTGTTCCTGGGTAGAACTTGTAGATATAACTACATTTTCTTGCCAGTAGAACAAAATGATTTTGCTCGGAATCAGGTCGTGTTTTTAAGTTACCTTTTCTGTCTCATCACGTGGTGCTTTTTAAGCTGATAAACTGAAAGCACACTCCTCAGTGCCAACACCACAGAACCAGTTGCAGGTTGGGGGCTTTTCTTGATTCCTCCTAAAATGTTCCCCCACCTTCCAGATGTGTTTACTTGGTGATTGTCTAGGCATCAGTGGCTACTTGTTGTCTAATTCAAGCCTTCAGGTGCATTTCACTAGTGAAGAAAAGGAGATCTCCCAAATTGTAAATATTTTAAAGGGGGAAAAAATAAAGGAATGCAATTTTTCAAGTTGTCTGTTTCAAATATAGAGAAAAGTTTGGCAACTGCTAAGACCTACTTAAACATAACCCAAAATTTCTTTTGTCCTCCTCTATTAGATTACTTTCTTTTACACGATTGTTCTGTACTTCAAAGCTATACTTTTTCCGAACCCTTTTCCCCTCCTCCTTAGAGCCCTATAATGAGGCCTGTTAAAACCAAAACCTGCAATAGTTTCAAAGATAAGCTCTCTAAGATGGTATTCAATAAGCAGGGCAGTTTAATTGTTATGCAATTGTTCAACAATGAAAAAAATAAGGTTTCTATCCCCACCACCAGACTGAACGTTGCCTTTATACAAACACCCATTTCTAAACATAGGTTGATCCACTGACACTTCTGATCCTCAGAAATCCAACCCAGAACAGCGCCGAAGCGTGAGACCGGTGCGTGAGGGCGGGGGTACAGATCAACCGCTGAGCGTTTGTTCCTAGCACTGGGACCCATGGGTGCAGGATAGGCTGGGATCTTCGTGCTCTCTACTTCCTCTCCTATGGCTACTCTCAAAAAGAATTTTGAAAATTTCCCTCGGATTGGTATAATATGGCTCTCATTTAAAAGATTTCATGACCAGACTTTCTGTTGAAGGGAAATATTTTTATTTGTCTTCAACTAACATAATTTTCAAAGAAGAACTTCGTTTGTTTCATTTTTCCTTCAAAACTATGGTGGGCACAAGCTAGAACATTTTATTATCCTTATTCTGAAATAAAATCTGGTAGGTAAATGGACCTTTGAACATGCCAAATATTCAGCAATTCAATGTTCAGAGCTTTTTTAACACTACAGTATAGGCATATAACTGTACAGCAATAATAATCCCTTAACTAAATATACCAATTCCTAGTTCACCAAACCGTCTGTGGTCTCACTGGAGTCGAAGAAAGGAGATGGTTACCGTGACATCATTGCTATTATTTAAATTAAACTGCTTTGGGAGAACATAATTGTTAATAAAAGCCTTCTTTTCCACGCCCCTCAAGGTTCCCTTCCCCCTTTGGCATTTTTGACGTGCCATTCTGGATGAATGTAAGCAGAATTATGTGGAGACTAGTAGCTTACTATATAACTACCATGTTGCACCTGCAGGTTAGCAAGGAAAAGCAGAGGAAATTTGCTATATTTAGAGATAATTGTTTGAGAAATATATACTCATTAGATACTGATGTTCAAAGTTTTTCTCTTCCTAAATGTGTGTGTGTGTGTGTGTACGCAGAGAGTTTTATATGGGTTATATGAACCCTCTGTAGTGTCCGTGTTTGTACATTAAAGACTGCCATGTAATCATTCCAGGGGGTTGGTTTAATGCATTTAACAGAGAACTAATGGGTCTTCTACGTCGAAAAGCATGCTCCTATTTTTAATCCCGTCACGTATTGAAGCGGTTTTGTGTGAGTCTGAGGCGTCCACCTTTATTCATAGTAGATGCTCTTGTTCAAGAAATCATTCCAACCACTTTGGGTTCCCTATCATTGCTAAAATGCCCCCCTTACTTCTCTGCTACTATTTTTTCTTTATTATTTAGCCTATTTCCGTCCTACTTAACAAAAATAAATAATCCTTGCTGCCCAGAAATTCGGTTGAAATGATCCGGTGAGTTCTCGCCTTGGTCCTTACTTCGAAATGTAATTTCAAATACTGGATATGATAGGACTTGGTCGTTGATCAAGCTGCAGGAGACCGAAGCTACTTTTTGGTGCCGGATTTTACCTTCTTTCTTGCCTGGAGCGTGCGCTCTGCACACGCGCGAGCGCGCGCGCACACACACACACACACACACACACACACACACACACACACACAGAGAATTCCGTAAAAAGAAGCTGGGTGAGGGTGTCCCAATGTGAACTGAGACGCTGGGCTCAGGCTGAACCTGGGCAGTAGGGAAGCCGCTGGTGATTGGCGCCAGCACCAGGGGCTAAGGCTGAGGGTGGCCCGCGGCCTGGGTGAGGACGCGCGGAAGCAGTGCGGGCCTCCCGCGCTTGTCTGATGCTGGAGAGGATGGCCAGGCTCCCGGGAATGAAATCAAAGTTCCGTAGAGCTCAGAACCCCTAGACAGCAACCTTGTCGGGGCGAAGTACCCTGTTCGGTTTGAGCTCGCGCGTGGAGCGGGCTCCAGCGCTGGGTCTGCCGGGGAAGAAGCCCACGAAAGGGGTCCCGCGGCGTTAGCTTTTGTACCGCCCCGCCTTGGCTAGCCGCGAGCTGACGCACGGGCTCCCCCGGGACGCAGGGGGCGTCGCACTGCAGCTGGGTGGGGAGCAATTTATTGCTCGCGGTCCCATCCCAGCAGATCTACGGTTACTCCACCCTACCCCTCCCATCCCTCCTCCTCCTCTCTACCGACGCCCGCACTACCTTCTGATTCTCCACCTCCCCTTCATCCTCCATCCCCCTTCTCTCTCACACTCTTCTCTCTCTCCCCTTTCTCTCCTCCCTCCTCCCATCCCTCTCTTTCTCTCCTCCCTCTCCTCTCTGAATGAGCAAGCTTTTGCATCTAAAAGTCACAAGTAATGAGAGAGAGAGAGAGAGAGAGAGAGAGAGAGAGAGAGAGAGAGAGAGAGACACGCCGAGAGGAGCGGAAAGCCGGAGGGAAATCTGGCACTACGTCTGAGAGAAGAAACTTGATGCTTCTGGGCCACCATTTGCCAGGGCCTCGCTGGAGGTAAGTACACTGAGGGCCCGCAGAGTTCCATACCTGGCAGGGTTCCGTCCTCGCCCAAAGCCGAGAGACCGCTACCCCGCGTATTCAAATAGTGAGGAAAATGTGAATGGGGTGCGGGTGGGAGGAGAGCTCCAGCCCAAGGGTCAGTGGGGACGGTGTGGGGTGGAGAGGATGCTATACGCCTGGGAATCTGAACCTCCGGCTGGTGCCTTAGACAGCTTGTGCCTTCAGAGTCCTGAACAAGCGACTTCGGGGGCTTCTCGCTATCTGATTTCCCTCTCCCTGCTCAGAGTTCAGACAGCTCTCCTCCTTACACATCCGCGTGCAAATAGCTCCTACTCGGTCATGAAGTGAGAACGTGCACCTCTTTCAAATCTCGAAAAGGGAAAGTTTGGCAAGGTGGGGGCTTCGCAACTCTGCCATGGAACCTAAACTAGGAACCTAAATTTGCACAGAAAATTGATAGCTCCCCCCAACCTTTCACCCCTTTAAAAACATTGACTTTAATGAAAAAATGCATGTAGTAGAAAAGATTATTGGATTACCATGTCTGATCAGCTGCTGCTGACCTACCAATAAGCGTTTTAAACACACACGCACATTTGTGCGACCCCCCCCCCGCGCGCTCACACACGCCCGCGCGCGCGCGCGCAACACACACACACACACACACACACACACACACACACGGGGCGGGAGGGCTATGTGCAAAGAGTAAGGCTGTCGTAAGTTACCAAGAATTCAGAGGGAGTCACAGGGTTTTTAAATGTGTAAAGGCTGTGTACGTGTCCTCCATGTGTACAGAGAACAGAGGGAGGGGGGCAGAAGGAACACGAGTTGGCTGGGCGTTTTCTCTGTGCCTGTGTGTTTCGTGTGTTGTCAGCTGGCTCTGGTTTCTAAGCGCTGAACGTTGCCAAAGGCGGGGGCCAGAATCCACCATCCACCTCGGCACCCTAGTGGCGAAACAGGACTCATTTGTTTGGTGCAGAGCGGTGTCGACCTAGAAGAGACTGAAGTGTAGTTAGGTCGGCCCCCTGCCATCCATTACACCTGCGGCAGATGGCTCTAGTGGTAGAATGGTTTTGTTTTCCGTGATCAAGAAGGGAGGAGGGGGAAGCGAGAGCCTCGCCCCACTCAAAAGTATTCATAAAGAGCCAGAGAAACGAAAGAAGCCATATTCGTACCATCAAAAGCAATAATGTTGCCGCTGTCTGTGAGTGAACCTGGACATGTTAGTGACCTTGGTGCCTGGTCCCAACTGATGACATGGCAGGATTTAGGACAAATATTTTTCAATTTTTTAAAAATAAAATGTCTTCCACTTCTCTCTCTCTCTCTCTCTCTCTCTCTCTCTCTCTCTCTCTCTCTCTCTCTCTCTCTCCCAATCTCCAGATGCACACAGGTGTCCTTGGAGCTCTACTCCCTGAAGTCAAACATCAGTAAGCCTCTGCAGATTTCACTGAGGCTAAAAAGGAGGCCACTCCAAAGGCAGGGAGTCTGTCTCCCCCAAAGCTTCCTTCAACCAGATTGCGAGGGTCCATACACTAGTGCTCCCTCCCTGGACAACCACCTAACTGGGGATTTAGTCAGGTTTCAAATTTATCCATCTCATTTTCACACACAATCGTGTGCCTTTCTGATCAATAGTCCCTTTCTTGTATCCCTTCCTTCCTTCTTGCTACTCAACAAGCAGGAAAGGAAGTACACACACCCTCCACAGCAAGCCCAGACCCAGGGAGGGCAGGTGTCACAAAGGACTCAGATGTAGTCTAATGACAGTTCAACCTGTTTAAATTTTTAAATTCTCTTGCTAAATAAGAGAAATTAAAAGATTTTAATGTCAAAGGAGACCTAATTAGACCGAAAAGCCTTGTTTCCATCCTTATTTCACACACTCAATTACTATAGTAACCATATATTCTCTCTATATACTCATATTTGTATAGAGAATATATACTCATTTTTTGGTGAAATAAGAAACCATTCCACTGACCTAATTTTATATTCTAAATCAAGAACATTGCTTTAACAAGGGCTTAGAACACGAATGCTTTGGGAGTGATTAGCATGCAGAGAAATTCCGCCATTTTTGATACACAAATTCTATTTTCTATATTCTTTAATGCCAAATGTCAAATCATCAATTTTTAGAGTCAAACCATGAGAAATCATTCTAGCTAAGATTTTGGAATGACAAATAAAAATACATTCCAAAAATTCAAAAGGAAAGGAAAAATTCAACATTTTTCAAGATGCTTTCAATTTCAAATAAACCTTTGAAATGGGTTTGGTTGATGGCTGCTTGTTGCATGCCCAGTGTAATTTAGTTTTTCTGTAATAATTTTCCTTTCCTATGAAGGTTTTCATTTTTCAAGGAGAAAGTTGACTATGATATGCAGTGGTGTGCAGAAGTCATTGAAATAAATGCCAATTTTATTCATTATTAGTACTACAGGTTTATTTACCCATCATAGAAACTGCTAAGGGTCTGTCCTAGGATATGAATTCATGTATTATCAGAACACATTTGGATCCACTAGCAGGAATATTTTAAAAGAAAAAATACATATGAAGTTGGATTGAGGAACAGACTTCTTGAGTCTTTTAGAGGTTTTTTTTTTAGCAATAAAAGAGGAAGAGCAATGATATAAAACTCTTGACTTTTAGGGTCACTGAGAGCTTCTAATTTTATTTAAATAAAATACAATTAGTAGACTTATACAATTGTAGAGAAGAAAACAAAAATTTAGTCCTAATAAGGTTTTCCCCCACACACTCCTACTCAAAACACTTTAGAATCTAGTTCCAACAGTATCTAAAGATAAGTAAAATAATTTCCAAGATGAACTCTTGAACTTTGAATGAAAAGTTGCTTTTTTCCTAAATTCTGGGATTTATTAATGAGTAATATTTTAAATGGAAATCTAAAGGATTCAGACTAATCCAAATACTCCAATCTTTTGAGGGAAATTAATATTTGAGCAATTTAATATCAGAATCACTCAAGCAGGTTTCTGAGGCCTAAGCAAGCCTCAGAGATTGGCACAGGAAAAGGTATAATAGGGGAGTCAGGGAACCTGAGGTCCCTCTCTTCTCCAACTCACACTAGGACCACCTACAAGACATCTTGTTTCATATAAAATGGCCATTTGTTTTTACAGATAAGACTCAGAAGACTAAGTAAATCTGGAACACACGAATTGGTTTCTTTCCATCCTCATCCTTGCTAGACTTTCCCCAGGACTTGTCTATCATCCTTTCTAACCCTCTCCTATACGAAAGGCTGATTCAGTAGGATGTGTGTATGTGTACATACACAATTGATAAATAGTTAGAAAATACACTTTGATATATATCCTACACACACACACACACACACACACACACACACACACAGAGTCAGGTCTCGAAAATATCCCCAACACTCCAAATTTGCCTTTACTTTAGGAGTAATTAATGACATCATAATTCTTAAAGAATAGCTGCCAAATCCCAATCCCTTGAGGTAGTGAGAAACGCTAAAAGTGCCCTAAACTGGCCCGTGGGAGGACTCAACCAATTCGCAAGCCTGGTGCCCTCGACATTGGTGAAGATAGCGTCTTTAGTCAGTGCTGCCATGGGATGGTGGTGAAGAGGCCTGGGTCATGAACCCAAGGAAATCAGATCTCCAACTTATGCAAGGGTCTCATAAAATCAAGGGATAGTGGCCAACTGCATCTGTAGGTTTCTCCAATTCTAAAGAAAGGACCCCCGGCTAGATGGCATGTGTGTGCGCATTATGTTCAGCCCCATTGTACAGTTCCCTTAGGGAATTCCTAAAATTTGACGCTTTGTCTTTTCTGGGGCGAGCAAAGCTTGGGTAGGTCCTGAGAGCCTTGGGCACAGGTCCCCACAGCCTCCCAGGTCTATATGGCCTGGCATCTGCCGCCCAGGGTCGGCCCCGACGGCCCAGGCGCGGTGCACATGAGGCCAGTAGGTGTCGCTGTTTCCCCGCTGGCTGGAGCCAGGAGCCCCGCTCTGGCCCCCAACACCACTCAGCACACCGCGCCGGGTGGGTTCATGACCCACTAGAGCTCAGGAGTCAGGGCCGTTCCCTCCACCCACCTTCTAGGAATTGTGCCCTTGCTCACCTGGCCACGACCGCAGCGACATTAGTCGGCCTAAGGGAGTGCCTTCGGAGGGGGAGAGAGAGAGGCGCTTCTGTTGGGGAGAAACGCTGCCCCCGACGGAAGCGGCTCAAAACCGGCTTCTTTAGCGGGAAACCTCTCTCCCTCCTTTCTCTTCACGTGCCACGGGCGACGGTGGGGTAATGAGCACATCCTGGTAAACCCCCGAGCTGGGGAATTCGACTTGGGTTCTACATTGGCTTTTCAAAAAAAAAAAAAAAAAAAAAAAAAAAAAGAGGTTGAAATCCTAGCTTCGTGGGAGCTAATCACAGTAAGGGTGGATTGTTTTCAATATTCTTGCGCCCAAAATGTAAAAATAAATAAAAGAAGAAAAAAGATAGAAACCGGGGCCTGGGTGCATGCGTAAGATACATACCATCTTGTACACACGTATGCGGGTTGAGATGTCGGGTAACTGTGACTGCAGCCCCCTCCCTGAACCAGGAAGGAGTCAGCAATTGGAATGTGGTGGTCTTCCCCCAAAGCGTTGCTCTCCAAGTATTAATCCCCTTTGGAAGAAATCTAGCGGTCAGCAACTCTTTGGAATCTGTATTAAAATTCTAGGTATTGATACTTCTTTGGCGTCCTGCGGCTCCCTTCTTTTGGCCTCAGTATGCCGCATAAGAGATTATTAATCAGTGGCGTTCTTTTTGTGTGTGTTTCAAAAGGAGGGCGTTTGGCTTATGAATACCGAGAGGGATATTTACAATGGATACATTCTATAGATGACTGGAAATTTTATTATGATTTTGATTGTTTTGTATAGGGAAATGAGTGCTATGATTCGAAGATAGGGAGGAGGAGGCGGCACTGAACACGCTAAATTCATAAGCTCTTGTTATGCGAAACAGAACTGCCTATGTATTTAAGCTAACGTTTAAAATAATATGTTCAGTCAAAAATTTGCAGTAATTTTTTAAAGACCCCCACTTTAAGTGTATTTTTGGTAAAAGTAATATATTCGTAAAGAGGAAAAGCATAACATATCAAACTAGAGGGGGGGGATCTCAATGTCCACACTATATTGGAATACATTTTTATTTTCTGGATTCTGGGCCTCTATTTAACTATTTCTGAGGATATTCCTGCATAAGTCTAAGTCTTTAAAGGCAAGCCTTAATTTTTAACGGGAGGTGGCCAATATCATTTTGGAATGTCATGCCTTTTGCTTCGTTTCATAAAATTAGCTCCTTTCTGTTAAGTTCTATGTCTGTTACACAGTTCTAAATAATTATTTCTGATTGAGATGGCAAACTAATCATTGGGTGACGTGGAGGGACCGACTCGTCTAATTGGAGTTGTGAAGTTCAGTGAGGTGATATTTTTAGCTTAAAAAGTCCAGATTCAGATATTTAGGTATTTGTCTTTCTCCCATCATTTCCCACCTCGTCCCCATTTCACTCTCTCGCTCCCTTTTCTTTTCTCTCCTGTCTTCCCTCTCCCCTCTACAGTGCCACTCCTCCTTTCTTTTTCTCTCCTCTCTTCTTTTCTCTCCCTCTCTCTTTTCTAATTTATTGTCTGATTCTATCAGTCAAGTTAATATAAAAGTAGCAAGTGGGAGGCCCAGCACCCTTATCTGGCCCTCTCCCCTGCGCGCGCAGGGCACTTTAGGGAGGTGTCGGTCGCTGCCAGCTACTGGCCGAAGTGTTGGCCTTTGGTGCAGGACACGCAGCTTGCGGGGGAGTTGGGGTCTGCTCCGGTTGCGGGGCTTATTCAAATACCGCCCGCTGCTGCTGTGATTCGCAGGGACTCGGCCTCCATATGGTAATGTGGGGCGGGGTGGGGGAGGCGCAGAGGGGAGGGGAGAAGAGGATGGGGGTGAGGGCTGGTGGGAGGGGGCTCAGGCACCGCGCGCTCGGATGCTGGGCTGGGACAGAGCACCCGGACCCGCGGCAGCGACGGCAGTGGCGCTACCCACCCTCTGCCACAACATCCATCAAGCCAGCGAGCCACCAAACCACGGGCCCTCGGGGTAAGCCACAGCGCGCACACGGCAGCGACGGTGACGATTCACACGCTTCGGGTTACTACCATGCGCCAATAAGGGAGATTAGAAACAGAAAAGGAGATTACAGAGAGATCAGAGATAAGAGATGTACCTCCCTGTGTCCCTTGTCACACAGCGCGCGCGTGCACACACGCATCTGTACACACATGCATGTTCAGACAGCCGTACCTGCACATATTCCTTGCTACTGCCATCTAAATATATGCACCGACACTCTATGTTCTGCAACGTGGCCGGTGTGTTTGTCCTGCTCATGCATAGAGGCGGGCAGGTACATGCTAGAGTCCGGGCAGGAACAAACAGCCTCACACAATTTGATTGTTGCCAAACTCAGAGAGACATTAAGTCTGCCGAATTGTTTCACTGAGCCAGGTGCACCCACCCCCCACCCCCCGCCCCACCAGTAAACCAGTAATTCTGTAAGCAGTTGTGGACTCCTGCAATTATTCACAAAATATGCTGAAAATATATTTTAGGAAATGTAATTTTGCTATATATAGATGGCAAGGTAAGGGCGAATGTGAAAGATGAATGTGTTTGCATTTTTTAGTGTTTTACACGAAGCTATCTGACCACTTTTTATTGGGTGACATGTCATATGAGCACTTTGGTGTAGGCTTGGAAAAACTACAGCTTGAGGTAAGGCTGGAAATGCCATAAGAATTAAGGTGGCTAAAAATGGATGCTGGAGAGTCCAGCATGAAAGATGGCATACAGCTGTAGGTTTCAAATGGGGAAAATACATGTGAATATTTACACATAAAAGCCATTGGGGAGGGCTGAGTCTCGCCCTGAGTATCTGTGCAGGTAAGTCATTCATAAGAAAACTAATTACCTGTGCATGTACTTGGACTTGTCTAATTTAATAAGCTGCATGTGTGCATATTTTCTGTTCTTTGTGGCTAAGCAATTATGAATTTGAGTCTTTTCATATGATAGCATTGGGGGAATTCTTAATGTGATATACATATGCATATATACATACACACATACATACACACACATACACATACATACAAAAGCCATCATGCTGAATAGCTATATTGCTAGGAAGGAAAATCCCATCCTCTAAACAAGACTACTATTGCTTGAAATCCAACTCAAGGCCTGTATATTTTAGGGCAGAACAAATGACTTAACATAGTCAACTGTTTTGTTTGTGTATTTGTTTTCATTTCAAACTCAGGAATTAAGGATGCTTTTCAATCAAGATAGTGTGCTTCCATATTAAAATAAAAATGAAATTCGGTAAATTTTGAATGCAGCAGATATGGTACAACATACAACATGGTTGAAAATGTCTTCCTTGCAGAAGGCTGTCCATTGCTGTGTCTACACATTTTAAAATAGGTTTTAAAAATAATAAATGCTAGAAAGCAATAGGGCAGTGAATACCGCATCTCTAATCAGCACAAAAATTCCTTAGAATCATTAAAATCACTTCATTTATAAATAGATTATCTCAAATGCACTGTCCTGAACTGTATTTCTGCTATATGAAGTTAATTAGACAATCAAACTTTGAGCTTTGAATGATGGGACCTATAGTCAATGGAGGGGTATGTCAGGAAAGAAAAAAAATGTGTCTTTTCTTTTATGACCAAACTACAGCTGGCATTGCATACATGACAGATGTGAATATCTGTAACCTTAAATAAACAGAAGCAGGGAGGCAACTGTTGTATATTATCTAGCAAAAGACAGCAGCAGACACTCGCCAAAAAAAAAAAAATTAAAAAAATACAGACAGGGACAACAGAGACAGATAGACATAACAAAATAGCAACAAAAAGGGGGAGGGGAATCAATAAAACGATACAACCTGAAATTTTCACAAATTAAAAATGCAAATATATCTTTACATATGCATCAGTATTAAAAATAATACACGCTGGAACCAACAGGAGCGGGTGTAGGAAGAGGAGGAGGAGGAGGAGGAGGAGGAGGAGAGGAGGAGGAGGAGGAGAAGGAGGAGGAGGAGGAGGAAAGAATGGAGGCGCCGCGGAGCCCTGATTATGCATGGGCTGGAGCTGCCTCCTCTAACCTGTTCTTCTCCGAGCCGGGCAGCCGGCGGTCCTCAGCCGCCCACAGAACAGGAGCCGAAACAACCGTTCCCGAAGGCTACAGCGTTTATTTTTCTCTTTTGGGGGTTTTGGCGGTTGTTTCAGGGGCTCGCCAACCGGCCCCTTTAATTAAAAGCTTCAATAAAAGGCGATCGCGCCAGGAATGCACTCGCTCCTCTTCGCGCAGGATTTGCATATTTTTTTAATGCCCTAATTTCCTTGATGTATGTAAATGTAGCCGGACGTAGAGGCAGACAGGGAGCTGACGTCAATGGACGTGACCTCGCAGCTAAACCTTGAACGTGAAGCCGGGATGGGGGAAAACACGGAGCGGCAGCCCGCGGAGCCCGCAAGCGCGGGCGGCGACAGCGGCGACCTAGCCCAGGCTCGAGGTGCCAATAGGGCCGGTACCAGCCTCAGGGGAGGACGAACCGCTGCCTTCTTTCCGCATCGCGCGGTTCACAGCCTTGCCAGCCTTCCCGCCATGCCGGCGGACTCTGGTCCTGCGCCTAGAGCCCCACCACATACACATTCTTTTGCTCTACTCAGAAGAACAACACACCCCAACAGCAAACGAAAACAACAGATAACAAACCAAACGAATCCCCAAGTGTTTTAGACCATTGCTTGGGTAGCTTATCAGGAAGAAGACTCTGACAATGGAATATGATTTAATTTTTTTTCTTCTCTCCACAAGAAGAGGAGGGGGAGACAACAGACAACAGCAAATCACTCCTAAAACACTATAAGCTACACATGTTCTCAGTAGGGAGAGGTAAACTGCCCAGCCGACTGGTGTGGGCGTCTCGTTTTGGCATCTATTTACCTGTTCACCTCATTATGCGCGTCGGCTTCGTAACAGCAGTGCCAGGAGCGCGCGTTTTAATATGATGGGAGTGTCATACGTGTGTGTGTGTGTGTGTGTGTGTGTGTGTGTGTGTGTGAGTGAGCGCGCGCTCGCTCGCGCGCGCGCGCTCACGTGTTGGGAGGTGCTTGTGTTGGTGAGATATGCGCTGTGAGATGACAGATCAGTATCTTTCCAACGCCACATCTGGGACTTATCCGCGGAGCTATCTAGGCCAGAGTTTCTAGGCTGGGGTTCGAGTTCATCCCATTGAAAGGGGAGGCCCCCAAAAGGCTTTCCTTGAACAGCCGGGTCATTCCTACTGCTTTGTCTGGGGAAGGAAACTAGAAGTGCGAGCTATTTCAAGACCGCTGCCTTGATGGATTTGGCCTGGTGTTTTTCACTAGGGGCTGGGCAGTCTCGGCGCGGAGATAGTGGCTCTTGGAGATGCAGCTAGGGGGCCTTCGGCTCCCCTCCTTGCGCGACGTGCGCCAGCGTCAGCGTGCCCGCGCACCGGGCGGGGGCCGCTGGTAATTCCTGGTGCATACTCGCCCCCTCCCTGTTTCGCCAGCCTCTTCCACGTAGCTAAGACTAGGTCTTCTGCGTCTTCTGGTCCCTTGTTTAAAGCCGCAGGCAGTCTAGGAAGGGGCGCCAAATGCCGCGATGTTGACCTGCCCTCGGCCGCCAAGGCTGCGGTTTTCTAGTTCCACCTTGCAGCCTCAGCTTTGTTTTCTTAATGAGCTCGTGGCCACCGGGCCCCACGCCTGTTAGGGGAGTGTGTGCGTGTGCGCGGGGAACGGGTGCGCGCAGCGGGCAGGGGGCCATCCCACCAAGGACACGCTGGGGTATCTGTCCTCCCGCTGCACTTGGCGGGAAAGCTGGGGGCCCGCCGGTAGGGCCGTGTGCCCTCACTTTCTTTACTACCTTTTCGTTTCCCCCAACTGTGGGCTGCATTTACATACGGGCTACTTGTCTGAATTTTTACAGCGCTCCCTCCCTTCTCCCCACCTTTCGGCCCCTGGTCGCACGCGCGCAAGCTCGGAACAACCGCCCCAGCGTGCAAACACTCGCTGTAGGCTTCGGCCGGCCCAGGGCGCGCAACTGGGCCCAGGGGGCGCACAGCAGTCAGCGGGATGGATTCCTGCACCATTTTCCCGCCACCCTCCCCCACGCCCACACCCCTGACGGCCTCCCGTTAGTGTTGCAGGAAGCCCTCCCTGAAAGCCCCCACCCTTTCTGCACACTTCCATCCCCACCCTCCCACATCTCTGTCCCTGGAAAAGGAACGCGCGCGCGGGCGCGCGTGTACACACACACACACACACACACACACACACACACACGCTTTTTCTTCCTCAAATAGATAACCCCTATGGCGCGTCGTTGGTACCTTTTGAATAGCATAGGAGTTTAGAGAATAAAAATCCTTATAATGTATTGCTTGTCTTTAGCCAAACTCTTTTAACAACCACAACAAAAAGGGGGAGGAGAGGCGAAGGGGACTTGAACCAAAAGACCTTTCTTTAAAAAAAAAAAAAAAAAAAGTCTGCAAGTCAAAAGGTCATTCTCCAAGTTTGTAAATAAAATTGCAAAGGGAGCCCTTAAAGGAGTGGAAAGAGGAAGGAAGGAGAAAGCCTGCAAGTTACACAAAATGCTGCATTGGAAAAACAAGACTGGGCGATTCTTTAAAAAAAAAATGTGTCTTAAGAAACCAACAAGGGAAAAATTTAGGGGGAAAAAGAAAAAATAATAATAAAAGGTAGAAAAGGCAAAAGAAGTTTCTAAAGAAATGTGTGCTTTGCATCCTACAATAGGAAAATGTAGCCATTGCCCTCCTTCAGACGAGACATTTCTAATTTGTTCCGTCTGTCAGGAGGGCACTATGAGAGGTTTGGGTGCAAATTCATTATCTCTGGCAACGCAGAACGTAGTGTGGGGACTGAAAAAGACCGTGGCAATGGATGAACAATAGGGCTTCAGTTCATCAGTAACAAAAGCAGTGGGGAAATTGGTTGAGTTTCAGAGCACGTCCTCCTCGGCAGAGGGGGCTGGACTAGACCTTGGACAGCCCCCCCAAAAACTTGCCGAGCCTCGCACACACCACTTCACTCTCCACTCCGAGGCTCAGGGAGCAAGTGCCTGGCGTGGGGGGGGGAAAGTTGGCTTTTTATCCTTCTTGGTCTTTTGCGCCCTGCTCTCCCCAGAAGGGAAGACCCGTTTAAACTATTTTAGACGCAATCAAGCAAGGATCACTATGTGGAATTGAGCGGCAGTTTTAAATGTGTTTAGGAGAGGAATGATATGAATTTTTTTTCTTTTCCTTTTTCTTTCTTTCTTTCTTTCTTCTTCTTCTTTTTTTTTTTTTTTTTTTTACTTTTTTTTTTTTTTTTTTTTGGAGACGCCGAAAGGAGCCTGTTGGTGTGCTGCGGCCGCACTGTGACTGGATCTTGTCTTCTGTCTGGCGCCTCGATTTCTATCCTGCTGGATTTGAGGGGCAACACTGCCTGGCACAGGGAGATCAAGTGAGTATCAAGGCGGCCCTCAGGCTGCAGCTCCGCCCGCGGTGTCAGCAGTGCCCGCCGCGGCCCAGAGTCCGCACTCCTCACCTCGCCCGCTAGCCGGTGCCCGCAGAGGCCGCCGCGGGCCGCTCCGAGCGCCAGTCCGGGCCTTTGCTTCAGCTAATTGATTGTGTGCCTCTGATGCCAAACCTGTTGATCTTATGAGTTGTCTGAGCCAGGATGGTTAATTATCCACGGGTCTGACTCCCAATTGCAGAAAGATGCCAGGAACATTTCATATTGTAAAAGGGAAATTTGTACGTAATTTTGTGTGTGTGGTGATGGGACGTTGCCCTCTTCAATCTATAGAGAAATACGATTGTATTTTGCGTCCCTGGATTCCGGGTTCGCATGTTGAATAATTCGCCTCCTTTTAACGCCCCAAAGTTGCAATTACCCGGCAGTGAAGCCAGGGTCTGATTTCGATCCTGTTGGAAAACTTGAGTACAGTAGCTAATTCGATTTTACGGCTTTCCTCTTCCTTTTTCTTTTTGCCTTTTGGATTTGGGGAGGCGAAAGGCCGCTTTACAGGGTTATCCCAAGTTCAGCTTCATCAAGATGCAACCTTCGTGGTTAGTTACTGGGACTTGGAGCGGTTCCTTCTGACGCTTCTGGCATCCTAGCCAAGCAAGGTCTTAGCGGTTTGCCCAGGGCCCAGATCCAGCTGGGGAAGGCAAGACCTCCTTCCCTGGCCTGGAATTATCTGTGGAAACCCAGGGCGCTGGGAACCTGAGCAATGTGTTTGCTTTAGAGTCTGCGGCGTTTTCTCTTGCAAATGTACCCGCAGTGCTTGAATGGGGAACTGTCTCGAGGGGTCAGGGCGGCGGTGGGATTGATCAGAAGTTAGACCGGAGGCCCTGTCAAGTCACGGCCACGGCTGGGGGGCCTCTTTGGAGCTCTGGCTGCCTTGGGCCCAGAACTACGGGGTCGGATTCAGTTTCCTCCCACTCCTGGTGCCACATTTACCTGCCACCCTCCTTCTCCACCTTGGCACCAGTAATTAGGGTTCTGTTTCAGGAATGAGCTACTAGAGTCAACATCATTGAACTAGTGCAGTACTTTCATTTTGCAAAACCAATAGCCCCACCCCACCAATCCAGACTACAATAAGCATTTAAAAAATAATAAAAGCAACCTATATTCAAGCGTGTAAGAATTCCTGAATATTGGATCTTGGGGAGATGGGAGAAGGGAATTTTAAAAATCCACCACTTTACAGCAATCAGATTTTACATTATTCATTGATTTACTGAAGGAAAGAGCCAATCAGGAACCGTAGATATGAATGCACATCTCACTGTTCTGTGGCTTACAGTAAACTATTTGCATCTTTCTAATGGATTAGACATTTATCCAGGGATTCCTATTGTTTGAAAGGCCTGGAATTCAATCCCTCAAACATTTAGAAAATAAGATTGTAGTTAGTATTAAAATCTTTACATAGAAGGACTCTCCTTTTTTGTATGGCAGATTGCAAGGTTCAAATCCTTCATGTTTCTTAAGTCTCTCTTCTAAGTTAAAAAATAAAAGGAGAAAGAAAAAATAATTTCCTAAACCCCTCCAGATTCTGCATATTTTGCATTCCCATTATCATGCATGTCTCCATTTAAATGCAAATTAGCATATTTAACCCTGTGGATGCTGAGGCCCTGGTTACACTGTACTGGGATTTTATGGACTCTCTTGGCATTTTAAGGATTCATGGTAATTGCAATACTTTAAATGAAGCCATATCTAGATATGATTATATATATGTATATATATTTGTATGTGTATATACATATATATAAACTGTGATCATTTGTTTTCTTGACTGTTTTTCAGATGAGACTGCAAAGAAGCATAAAATGAATAGACTATCTAACCAACCAAAGGTAATTCTAAAATTTACATTCCAGAAAATGAAAGTGATGTACAAAATCAAAACAGAATATAATTTACTGATGTCAGGCCTGCAGTGTATTGCATATCTCCCAATGCAATAGATAGAATTCCAGAAAATCTAAGTTTCTGTATGTTCAGTTCTTTTCCCTGTAAGGAGCCTTTGTATATTATATATCAAGCATAACACTAGCATAATCTGTAACTGCCTATAAAGAGAAATTTGGGTTACAGAAGAAATAATATAGTACTTTTATTAGAAAGTAAGGCAGTCAGAAACCTTATGTGAACTACACAAGTGGGTGTAAATTAAATGACTTTATAAAAAAATGGTAGTCTTGGCTGTGTTAGGGGACTGTGGGTTACATACATAAGAATCATACAAACCAAGTATTTTAAAGGGATTTGGTGGTAGGCCACTACTTTATGTACTATGCAGTAGTATGAATAGATATTCTATTCAATATCAGAGATGTTCTAATATTGGTGGCCAACTGATGTATCTGAATATATGGAATAGCATAATACTGATCCAGATACATGCAAAATCATAACTTTTTAGTTTAAACTTAAGCAGAGATTGTTTATTCCCAAGTAAAACAGGATGTTTCAAGTCATGTTTCAGCCATCTGGAGATCTATAAAAAGATTAGAAAACAAGCATGACAATCACGTCCTAATCTACTAGCTATTAATGGGAATTTATTAGAGAATGAATAGGCAAGCCATTTGAATTCAGTATATCCTTCAATATGTAGATTTCAAAATGAGTATTCTGTACTCAATAGCTCTTTGAAAACAAAAATGTCTGATTTAAAAACATGAAGGTGTTAACAGTTGCTCTTAACAACATGTGACAGACATTGCTAGGAATCTTTAGAGTGCACATTGTTTTAAGTTGTTTCCCGTTCTATAATCATCCAGCCTTTAAAATACATATGGTAAACCATGGCATAAACATTGACAAAATTGAAAAAATCAAGTGCTCAATGTTAAGCCCTTCTGTATATTTTGTTTTACTTCTCCCTACCATGAGAAATAATGTAAAGGTAAAATATTTAACTGGTTATATGGCTAGTGAACAGGCTGTCTATAGTCTTGATGTTGGTTCATTTCACTTATTGAACCTCCCATAATGGATCTATGGTATGTGTACCAGGATTGGAGGCCAGTGCTGGAGGAAGTTGATTTGACTATGTGATGTTGCCCTAGAAGATGCTATTTAAGGCAGTATCTTCTGTAACTTCTAATCGTAGAAGAATGTGAAATGTTGTGTTTTGGCACAACGATTAGTACTTTGGTTCTAAAAATGAATTTAATTGTCAAGTGTTGCAATATAGCCATAATAATTTGCAAATTCACACAAACATGGAGTTAACATGCACACACACAATACAGACATGCATACATCATATGCTTCTACTTCCATCAGCCCCCACCAAGGTTTACTTAAAGCAAAAAGATAATATAAAATTAGCTGGAATTTATTGGGTTTTGACTTAAGGAATTGAACACACTTGATCACATGCTTGCTTTATGTAATACATGCCAAATCACTAATGATTTCACTTCTGGATCTTGGAATGCAAGGCCACAATACTCTTCAATATTCCAAGGCTTCAAAGCTCATTAGGGTTTTACATAATATCAAAAGAGGCTTGTTCCTCAGTGATGTGTTAACTTTTTATTCAGTAGTGTATGTTGTGACCAAGTAATTTGAGATGAAATGGCTGTTCCAGGATTGTGTTTCTCTGAATTATTTTGTAGTTTGCAAATGTGCTTTATATATAACCTAATGCAGCCATTTCTGGTCTTACCTCTTGATCCATAATTTGATAATATACATGAGCAATGTCCACAGCTTAGTGTTTTCTAAATAATCAACACTAGAATACTCACCACAAAAGTAAATAAATAAAAATATAAGGAAAGCTGGCATCTGTGTTATTAAATCATATCTTTAATTGGTGTGATATTATTGTTTAAACTCTTCATGGGGTGCTTTTCCTAACAATTCTGGTCTTCTCTTCAGTCTTTTCTACAGGTGTACACATGTGTTCTCTGTATGTATTTGGATAAGCACCTTCACACTCTAGTCTTATATGAATAGATTACTGAATTAATGAAGGAGTCAATGTTAATTCTGAAAATGTTTGAGTTATTAGGGAAAATAGTCAACCTATAGAAATGAGGGCATTGTGATAATTAGTGATATGTGCAATGTGTATTAAGAATCATTACATTCTTGTAGCATATGTTTTAAGAATGGTAACAACACCAAACTTAACTTGAATTCTGAAAAACAGTCCATAAAGTTCACCCATGGTGAATATGCCTCTTATGTAGACTGCTTTGGATGTTTTATTAATTGATATCTGAATATTAGAACTATAGTTCTGTACATATACTAATATACATATTATAGATGTGCTAGACATAGATAACCCATTAGGAAGGAAAGAGAAGAAAAGAATTCCTTGAAGTGATCATATTCACACTTTGGAAAGTTCTAAGAAAAGGGTTGAGGCTAATTAATTCCCCTCTAGGTAGGAAAAAGGTGGGAGTGAAGAATGAGAAGGTGAGGGTAAAATTATGCTATTAACATCCAGGTGTTTTATCTGTATTTTCCAAGAGGGAACAATACTTTTTTCATAGTTTCAAAAGCAAAAGCAAAACTAGTGCATTTGTCCTTCTGTATGAGAATTGATGCTTAAAACAATAGACAAAGGTTGAGTATTTTTATTACAGCAGAGCTACGTGCAACATTAGAAACTATTGCTGCAATATTTACCTGTGCTGCCTTTTAGCACACATATCCTATTTATGCAGTCATTTTCTAAAAACCAGGATGAAGTCCACCTGCTTAGAGCAATTCAGTTTGAACTTATAGAACAAAATACCATGCCCTATCGCCATGGTACACAGATACAAAACATGACTGAGCTGTGAAGCCATTAAAAACACAACACCAGAGCAAATTGTCAATGTAATCACACATCGACTCACTGCGTAATACTGATCTGATTCCCAGCCCCAGAAAGCGAGGCCCTTCTTTAAGCAATAGCAAAGTGCCTTCCATCTGTCTGCCTATGCAATCTGCCAGAAGAGAAATGCAGGCAAAGACGTTCCCCAGACCTGAAATGCTTTTATCTGTCCTTAGAGAGAGATTTCTTCCAGTCTTTGGATATTAGAACGATCTACACTAGCACCGAGGAGGTAAAAGGCCGCGGGTTGCTTTTCCAGGAGCAGTCTGTAGTGCTAGCGGAAGAAATGTTGATTGAGAAAATAGGGCTTGTTGCAATGCTGCTGCTGCTGCTGCTGCTGCTGCCGCCGCCGCCACTGCCGCCGCCGCCGTCGCTGCTGCCACTACTCTGGCAGCAGGCGTGGGGCAGTTGGCTGATCACTGATGCATATCAATAACCATGTACTTGAGATTTCTCATGACATCATCATTACCTTGGTCTCCCGCGGTCTCGAACCTTTGACCTTGCCGGGCTGGTCAACGATTTGGCAATGAAAGCCCCTCCAATGATGGCCCTTTTCTCCTTCTTTCAGACCGGGGGCAGCAGCACACCAGCAAGACGGCATCTTCTCCTCCCCAGCCTAGAAGCCCTGTGAAATCGAGGATCTTCCCCCTAAATCACTAACATACAAGATATGTGCAATCAAGCTACCACCGCTTGGTAAAAACTCACGATGCCTAACCCAAAAGGATCGGGAGCAGATCCTTGAATCAGCTGTCACTTCTATAGAATGGGATATTTTTTTCCTTCCTCCTTAACCTGCGCTGGAAATTGCCGTTGGCTTTATACATCTCTATAGAGGAAGGCCAAAGAGTCTTGCGTGAGAATGAAGCGATTTACAATGCAAATAGAGGCCTGTGAAGGGATGGATGCCGCTACTCACTCCCAACAGCTTGCTGCGCCTTAATAGCTGGTTTTATTTTCTGATATTAATAGATGAATTGTTTGCTGACGCTGCCGGAGATTACTTGCTGGAAGGGGAAAAAAGTTCGGAATAAACTCTGAAGGCAACAGATCTTATTTGGATGTTTTAGCCGCATATACACAAACAGAAACCAGGTCGTATTTACATCAAGGGAGGAATCTTGGGCACGGCAAGTATCCTGGACGACTACTCTTCAGTACTGCCGAGAGAACCGGGATCTGGAGTCTGGCAAGAGGAAGACAGAGGCATGTGAGGGAAGCGAGTTGTTATCTTTGGTTATCTAGCTGTATGAGTGTATTGGTCTTCATAAAGCTAGATAACCGAAAGTAAAAACTCCTTCAAGATCGCCGGGGAGCGTGTGAGATGAAAGACTACAACCAAGAGACAGTAAAAACCAGAAAGGTCAGGAATACTTATTGAATCTAACTTTGTTTTTGTTTTTGTTTTTCCTTATCATGAAAGGTGGGATGAGAGGAAATTGACACATATATGCTGAGATACTAACCTGTCAGGTTTTGAAAGGGGTTGTTACAGCTGCAAAGGAGAATTGTATAGTACTAATGAGTAAAGATGCATGTACACTTTGTTCTATTTAAGGCAAAAGTTTATATAAGAGGAACTTTTTTTCTTAGAAAGAGATCGTAGAGATGTCTGATACCTAGTTTAAAAATGATTCCATAATTATGTAGACTTGGGCAGTTCCCTTCTGAGGCTCCTCCCCCCAAAATTTGAAGATTGTGCTTGGAAACTACTTTAAATGTATTTGGGCTGTATGTCAAATTCTATAAAATTAGACTTTAAGACAAGTTTATACTGAGAGGTTAATAATTTATATCTATTGAAGACTTAGAATTAGCAGGGAAAAAAGAAGAAAAACAAAAGCAAAGGCTGATTTTTATTCTTCTATTCAAAATACAAGGACAGATGCTTCTCTGTTCCAAGAGGGTTTCCTTGAGGAAGCTACTGAAGCAGAAAGACATGATGGAGACGAGATCGCCTCCCCTCTTGTCAAAGTGTTAAAAAAATGTTCTGTCTTACTCTGAGCCTAGCATTGGAAATGAAAGTGACATTTACGCCACAACCCACGTGTGCGCCTCCTCTCTTTTTGTTTAAGGATGATCAGGTCTATCCAGGAAACAGCTCTGGCATCCCAAACTGAAATAATTAGGACGTATATAGACCTGACAAAAATGGAAAGGGGGTGGGGAATCTGAGGGTCTGTCCTGCCTAATTGATTCCGCTAAACGGAATGCAGGAGATGTGAACGGCAGGACGCTCCGATTCCCACGCTCGGGGGCAAGTGGTAAAGCGGGCCGGCAGCCTATGACAGACAGCCCTGTTGGGGGGTAGGGGTATGAAAAAAACATCAAGTGCACACACCATACTCATCTCCATCGCTTAAGAAAGTAAAGGCATTTCCCACCCACAGCCATCTGCAGCCTCCCAAATGGCAACGCCAACTGGTCTGTAGCTGCTGCATACTGTCTGTTTCTGTTAATTTTTAACCGCTGTTTAATTTGTCCCTGATCAAGTTTGGCTTTCTTTTTTGGTTGAGATCTTCAGTATTTAAGGAAAGCTAGTGGAAAGTGATTTCAAGAAAGTCCCATTACTGCCTGCCCCTCCTGTGAAATCCTCAGTCTCTATTTATGGCCTTGTGACCACCTTTTGGCTTTTGTTTTGGCTGGGTTGTATTTTTTTTACTATTTGTCTCTATGTAACAGTCATTATTATGGCTTCATCAGGTTGTTTACCTCTTAAGATGACACACCTAGGAACTTGGCCTGATTGTGCTAATTAAATACACATTGAAAGTCAAACCATGAAGTCAACAGCCTATAGAAAAGTTGATTACAATGACAATGTGATAAAAGGTTGTTTTGGAATAGTCCCAGGTAGATGCATTCTAACAGGCATTTTAAATCTTAATTTAAAAATAACTATTCTTAGCTTTATAAACTTTGTGGTTTTTAGACGTCCTCATTGAGGTCTTTTCATTAAATTTCTTACATTTTGCCACATGTCACCAAGCAAACATTTGTGTAGGCATTTACACATAAACACAACCATTACAATAAGATGCCCAAAATAGCCTGTTATCTTCCACGTGACCTAGATTACTGACACTTTCAAATATATAATTTTTCTTCAAAGGCAGTACATTTTCCTTTGTAGCTTCAATTCCTTGTAGGACTTCATACTGTAAAACCCTGTAAAACCACTGTTAGTTTCCTTTAGGAACTCTGAGAGACTTTAATAACATAAATTCTCAATTTGGCTGCTGAACACGTGCCAGAGTTTTACTACCATAGTGACCGTTGAGAAGACCCTTGTTTATTTACATCTGAAGCACTGTTTGTGCAAACAACCTTTCATTGTTAAGTGCCTGTATTCCTTTCATTTACTTCATGTCCAGGGGTGCTATTTACCTAGAACCATTGTCTACTACAATTAACATTTACATTACAAAGTGTGTGGTTTTCTTTCTCAAGGAGGTTCAATTAAGGCAATAAGATGTTTGCGGGGGAAACCTATTGTTTACTGAAAGCACTCAATGGAGTCAAATTACTGACGATTTTGCCTACATCTTGGTCTTTTATGTAAATATGTTAAATATAACATCTAAGGATAATAAACAATATTATAATTATGTGTTTGCCATTGTCATATCAAACTTGCTTTGTATCATACTAATGTTACATAACTTATCGATCAATAAAAATACATTTCAATGTTATTTTCATTTTATTTTTTGCTGTTCCACTGCTATTGCTGCAACATGTCCCAATTTTTCTTTTTTCTATTACACATCAAACTTCTGACATTTTGTTTTATTTGTGTGTGTTGAAGAGAGGTACTGTATCTGAGCATGGGTCTGAAGGATGTCTGAGATAATCTCTACAATGACCTTATAATAAGGTGATATTTCTTTGAAATCTGAAATATTCCAAAGGCATGTACATTTAAGTCAAAAGAAGTGTAAATATCAGTTAAGTAGTTCTTTGAAAGCTAGTTTTAACATTGGCAGAAACCGGATCAAGTTTATTTAGCATACCACTGCATTGTAAAACAGTTGGAGTGAAGTTGCAGGTTGCGTGAGTATGCATGTTAACTAGTGGGAACCAAGCACAGTCTTTGTGAAAGGGGAGCAGCAGATTGCTGTGCAAGGCCAATGTTAAAAAGGCAGCTGAATTTAACACCATCTGGAAGAAAAGATCTCTTCACGACTTTCTCACACCGTCAGACAAAACTAGTGTCTCTTGTTCCGAGCCCTTGTCTATGCAACCATACAATACTGAGTCATTATACTTTTGCTGAGAGAAAATTTGAGAACACAATATGGGTAACCAGTGAATGACCAAGTTTCATTGTGCCTGCTTAAGTCGATTGAAATCTACGTCTAGAGCTATGAATGGTAGTATTGTTTTCCTCACCAGGGCTGTACTAAATGTCAGCACAGTGTAAAGAAAAACTTGAAGTCTGCAAATAACTTACCAGATCTCAATTATAATATTTTCCCACACTAGAACTAATATCATTGCGAGGGGCTACATTGCAGAAAATACCAAAAGAAAGGAAAAGAAATAAGAGAGTTCATTAAGAAGTTATTTTATCTAGACAAACATTTTAATTTTCTGATGGGAACTTCAATTCAGGCTGCAGGCTGAGTTGAGGAGTGGAATTCATTACTTGGAAGTTCAAGTTACAAAAATGCTAAACAAATATCTATTTCTACCTTTAAACACTCTTATTAGATATAAGCAGACTCCACTTGGGTTTTACTGCTAGTTCTTTTTAGAATTGTTAGTGTAAATCTAGTTTTAATTTTGCTTTAAATTTTGGCACACTGCTCTTTCAGAGTTTGCCACTGTGATTGACATTGTAAAAGAACACCATAGACATATATTTCCAAAAATTTACAAGATGATTCTGGTACCTCCCAAGGTAGATTCTAGTGCCCTTAGAAATATGCTTCCCCTTTATGTTATACCCCTCCCTCCATCTTGTGTGTGTGTGTGTGTGTGTGTGTGTGTGTGTAAATCAGTTATCCTTAGGGTTAACGTTCACACAATCTATTTGACTGTAAACAGTCAGAAAAAGGAAACAAAGCAGTTCAGAAAGAGTAAAAGGAGTTGATTGTGTATGTTTTATTAGGATGTCTATTTTAAATATAATTGACTTTGCAATTTTGTTATTGTGTCACTAAGTGTCGCATAGTTCTTAACATGTAAGTGCAAAACAATGAGTAATTGCTGTTTTGCTGAATAATACATCTAAGTTGCCAACGTCAAAGGTATTATTTTGTGTATTTCTAAACAAGAATGTTAACTGCAGGTTTTGACATCTAGAATCTTTTCATGAAATTCTTAGAAATAGGCTGATAAAATGATGCCTTTAAAACTAAATATAAAGATATAACCAACTTATTTTTCTTGTCCTACTAGAAAATTAACAATGAAAAGTCACTGAACACTTGAATTGGAAATAACATAAACACAGTCATACAAAAAATTCAAAAGAACAACAAAATGGAAATTGGATAGAGATTTTAAAAAAAGAAATAGGAAAACTTCTGCAATATCTTTGCAAAATGTGAATGGCTATCTTGACCAATACCTCTCCCCTACTGAAGTTACCATTATTATGCACAGTAATGAGAGAAATGTATTTTTTACATTCAAAATGAACTATTTCCCCAAAGTTGCTTTTCTTTATTCTTAAGCACTAAATTTTCTACTACTAGTACTCTGTGTTTATTTTAAAAAGTAAAAGTTTCTCTCATTTGGAAATATATGAAATTCTATTTGATTTTGTGTCACTTGATGAAATTAAGAAATGTTTATAATATATAAGACATTATAATAATAAGACATTAGGAAGAGTCCATTTGAAATTCAGAAACATTATCCTATTCATAGGCTACATGTAAACACTTCAGGATATTTTAGCATTTTAAGAATTTTGACTTTTTGAAATGGAGACATGATGCCAAAGATTTTATTTTCCAGTGTGTCTAGAAAATGAATGAGAGTGTGTTAACTACTATCTAGGTCCCCCCCCACCTCCTATGAAGCTATACACTTCTGGGGATATCTTTGTGGCATAAGAATATTGATACCCTTTTCCCACTTTGCCTTTTTGTGACTTATCTTTCCCTAATTTGCTAACACCACATATTGCATTGGGATGCGTGTTGTTGGTGGTGAGATGGGCAACACAGGGCAAGGTGTCCCTTAAGAAAAAGAACTAATTTAGAACCAAAGTTATTGATTAAAAGGTATTTGTAATACGTGGGCCAATTGTTTCAACATTAGTACTTGAGATATTTAAACAGGTTCTACAGTAGTGGGGGCATGTAAGGCAGTTCTTCAGTGTCTCTGGATTTTAATGGATGGCTTTGTTATCCTGTTTTTCTGTTTCTCAGTTTCTTAGCACAAGTTAAACAAGCTAATACAGAAATCAGTAGACACTTCCATTCCTATTTGATTAGATAACCCATTTCACTCCTCCTGGGAATCATTCAACTTTATTGTGGAATTAATTCTAAGATGATAAATGAAAATGAAAAGTATATAGTTATGAGTGCTTCTAAGGAATATCTGCCTTCCCTCAATCAAGGCCCAGGGAGTTAGTGCACTCCCTTAGAAAGGTGATGACCATCTTTGAGGTAGAAGCATGTGGCTTTCCGCTTTGCAACCAACTGCCAGATCACAGGAGGTAGAGCTTTAAAAGTGCAGATAATCGACTTTATTCATGGAAATATGGAGTTCTGAGCCATGTTTGTTCAAAGAGAAGCACATCACTGTGCTTGGTGTTTGACTCGGTTTTAGCTTAGCGCCGGCACATCGCATTCTAGGGATCTAAAAATAGCCAAGCTTAGCAGTCGCCTCTCAAGGTGCTTGGCGTGGGCGGTGTAGAGAGGAGACAGCCAATTCTGTGAGTGGCAGCAGGAGCAGCTAGGCTAGGCAGAGGCAGCGGCGAAGGCTGTCGGTGCGCCGCTGGGCAGCACGACGCCTCCGGGCGACCGCCAACAGCCCAAGTCTTCTAGCAGCTGGGGCTGCTCGCGACTCGCGCAGGAAAGTCGGCGTCTGATTGGTGTTTCCCGGGAGACGAACTGCCCGAGCTACCGGAGCTGGTGCGCCGGCGCGCGCGCTCCCGGAGCTGGAGCGCGGCTGGGAGGCTGGGGGCGCGCTGCGGCCGGGCGGCGGGTTGGGAGGCTTCTCAAGTTCGCGCGAGCTTAAGTTCCCGCGCCGGTAGCCCGCGGCTGGGAGGGTGCTGGACTCCAGCTCCGCGCTATAGAACGCGGCCGAATCGGACTGTCAGCCCCTCCTTTGCCAGACACGCTCTGTTGCGTCTGCGAAGGCTGTTCTGTATTTTTAAAAATTTCCATTTATTTATTTATTTACTTACCTACCTACCTACCTACCTATCTACCTATCTGTTCCTGGGCCCCTCACCATAGACCTCGTCCCTGCTTCCGAGCCAGCTTGGGTCTGCCTTTGCTTGGGAATCCCAGAGTCGGGTTCCTGAATGGGGTGGCTTCGCGGTTTAGTCACCACTGGACGTCGGGTACTAGCAGGCATCTCCCCGCGGCCATACCCTGCCACAGGGCCCCTTCCTCAGCCTGGCAGGCAACTGTGGTTAAGGGGCTTTCCTCTGAGTTTCTCTAGTTCTGACCAGTCGCGTTTTCCCTGTGTATGACTAGTATTGTTGATAAAGATGGTGCCCCTCTCCCTCCACTTGCACTTTTTTTTTTTAACCTAGTGGAACGCTACTAACCGGAAGAATCCTCCCCCTCACCACCCCCTCCCCCCGGGAGGCTTTTGATTGGGGGTGTTGTGGAGGGTGCTGGGAGCTGGGTTGGAGCGCTCACCGCTCTAGGCCCTTCCAGGAGCAACCTCTACCTCTTCCCCTGTTGTCCATTAAAGAGCGCAGGGCGCATCTTCCTCCCATCAGATTTGCTGGAAATATTAATCTCCTTGTTGGGTGGATACAGTAGAACTTGTTCAGAGATTACTTTAAAAAGAGAGCTGGGTCTTAAGCACTTACTAAAGCCAGTTAATAACATCATGCATGGACATTTAAACTTGTTGTAAGTTGCAGAGAGGATTAGCGGGAAGTCACGCTGTGCGCAGCTAATGATACCATCTTAACTCTAACCGGGCTAAATCCACCTCGCCTGGCTCAGGTCCGGCTCTTCAGCCCTCGGATGAGGCTAGGAGAGGAGGGTCTCTTGGAAGAGGGGAAGGAGGGCAGAAATAGAAGGAACTATCCTGCTCCTAGCTTTAGGTGATGGTCAATCATCCTGGGAGGCCACCAGCGGTCTTGCTGCTGGGTAGGCACAAGCACAGGACTAGGGCCCAGGCATCCTGGTGTGCACCGTAATCCTTGGGCTGTACTTTAGTGACACTGAAGGGTACGGGCCCACATGTCGAAACAATTTGATTTTATAAGCCAAAGGGCGCATAAGAGTCTGTTGGAAGCTCTGGTAAGGTTTGGGGATTGCAAAGGTGATGACTTTCTTGATGCTGGTCTATTTGCATCATAAAGACCGCTTACTTCCAAGTCTGCTTTAAAAAAAAGTAGTCCAGCTCAGTATTTCACAGATAAATTTCACAGCATATTATTAACAACTTCCTGTCATAGGCTTGCTCAACTGGTTTCAAACTGATTACTGTTTTAAGGCAGTTTGCGACTACTATATGACAGAGCCAATTAGAAATAATCCTGGGAAAATGCTTCGAAAATGCTGCGTTATTAAAACACTTACCTAGTAATATTCATCTAGTTCTTTCACTAAGTAGCTATCTGACGGGTTTCTTGTGTTTTCTGAGCTCATTTTAATAGTCACTTGCCCTGGGAAAACAAGCTATCAGGAAAATTTTTAACTGCAACCTGGCTTTTGGCATTATTTTTTAGTTTTAAATTCAAACTTGACAAGTTAAAACGTTTATGTATTATATTTTTAATAGCTAGTGTGAGGTTGGAAGTAACTATAGATGCTGATTAATCTAATAATTGATAAATACCTGTAAGTAGATGGTAAAAAAAAAACCACAAGATAAAGATTGTGTATGAAACCAAAAAACCAACCAATAAAAAAGCCAACAGTAAATATTCTACTAATTAGGTCACAAAAAGTAATTTACAGAGTATTAACCAATGTTTCTTCAATTGTCTTTTAGGGGGAAACAATCTTTCTATACACACGTGCACACATACACACAGATTGATTATGAGTGAAATTTACTGGAATGGAAGAATTTCAAACATGTATGATTAAGAAATATTTTCACAGAATAAATATCTCAAACATTTAATTTTTGTATTTATCAACACTGATCTAATGAAAAAACTTCCTATAATTTATTTGGAGATAATACCTTCATAAAGATAATAATAGATTTAATATCATTGAAATTCAAAATCCATGGAATTGCTTCCTGTCAAGGCTGGATCTCTTGTATAGTAATAATAGAAGTGTACTTAGTCCTTAATTTTAATTCAGTGAGTATTATGAAGGTACCTGAAACTGTTGCATGAATATAACAGCCTTTGAGAGGAATTCAAATAATAGATATTAGGCCTTATTTTAAAAAAGCACACAGTTTGTATACAGTAGCTGCTAAGTATATATTATTTTAATTTATTAAATTATCCTTGAAATACACGATGTATGTGCAAAGTTAAATTAGTATTGGCTAACTTTAGGGATCTGAAGTTGAGGATGTTGAATTGTCTGTGGGATAGCTTAAAAACTGTTTAGAAGCTTTGAATATGAAGTTATCACCATGACTAATCATAGCAAGTGGGTTTGACAAGAATGGAAGAAAAATAATGTTATAGGTCTTCATTTTTAGGATTTGTAGTATATGTCTCTTGAGTGGTTCTAATAGTGAAAATACTTAGACCACAAGGAAATAGGAATTAAGTAGTGAATTTACATTTGAATTGCTTTATATATTGACTCATCACAATTTATAGGTACTTAGATTAATATAAATAATAAAAAGTTCAGCTGTTCCTAAATAAAGTTAGAAATTGCTGAGTAGCTTAGTTTTTCACACTGAAGACTCATGCTCAATTAGAGTCTGAAATCTCAGTTTGCAGATATGACATAGGATAATAGTGATTCAAACAGCAAAGTACAAATACTGCATATATTTCTGCCAAATTTGTCTCAGATGGACTAGCTGCTAAGGAAGAATCCATAGCATGACTGAGCTAACAAAAAGTGTGTTACCTCTCCAATAGGTAATCCTTCCATTTGCATGCTGTGCTCACTGACAGGAGAAAGGACTTGAATGTCTGTCATTTTTCTGGACTTTAGCCTTAAGGCCTATATTATCACTTCAAAATACATGAAGTGAACAATATTTTTGTTAGCCAGTAATTGTTATTAAGACAAAATTATTTTCTTAGCCTTTGGAGACAAAACTTTGGTGTTCTTTATTAAAAAACTTAACTAGGCTTATTACATTAGAAATTGTCTAATTCAATTTTGATTCTTCAAATTGCATTTTATACTAAAGGAGAGCTTCTGCATAAAATGCAGTTGAAAAGAGAAAAATATTTATGCTTTTATCATTTAAGTGATCAAATACTGCAGTGCTAGACATTAGAATATCATATGCATCACTACATTATTAACTTAATCTAATGCTCAGAGTCATTACCACATTCATGGGTGTCTTTCTGATATCTCTCCAGTCCACTGGATTTTGAAGTGTGATTATGTAAATTTTCTACTGATAAATAAATGACTATAATTGTACTTGAAATACCACTCAAATTCTTAAGACCATGGCATCTAAATAATATATTATGCATTCCTTAATTATTTATCAAGACTAATTCAAAATAACTGTAGGGCAAAGCATACATTGATTTTTAAATAGCCATCCCCATCCCCAATTTTTTCAGGTTAAAAATATTCCAGATGGTGAAAACATTGGGGGGATAAGAAAAAAGTTGATGGGTGGAGTAAGGAGCAAGTTTATCCTTCATGTAAACATTTTTGGTTTGCCCAATAAAACTTATATCCTGATTCACTTTTTATGGCATGTGATCTTAATGCCAGTTCAGTGAGAGTATTTTGGTGATAGAAAAAAAATTTTCTTCTAAATGTTAAACATCAGTCAAAAATGTCCTCACCATTATTTGTCAAGGAAAAAGGGAAAAGTTAGGAAATAAAACATTTTATCTGCAGTTATTTTTTAAAATTCTTTTTTAATTCAAGTAAAGGTTGTACCAAAAAAAATGATCCTAAATGTCAGGTATGGCTTTCCTTCATTTAATTGTGAATACAGAACTACAATAACTGAATGGTGCCTTTTCATTGTTTAACATTGCAAAGCTCTACTCAGAACTCTTGTTGCACTGTGTCTTTAAAGGAAGCATGTGTGTGTTTTACCTACATAAATTCTAATTGCAGAATCCACTTTAATCACCACATAGAAATCTGAAGCCTCATAAGTTCATGAGCTACACACTTTTCTTCTTTATTCTGCAGACCACACCTTATCTGGTTGCTAATGAAATACAGGAGATTGATTGCAGAAAATCTTCAAGGGAATATTTGCTGTACCACGTATAGTAAGCTCCATTTGGTGCATTAGCATTTAGCCATTTTATGCAAATTTAGGGAAAATGACTCATGTATATGATTTAATATGCATCAGCGATAACTCATACCACCCTTATAAGAAAAAAGAAATTAAAAATTCATTAGAAAACTAGACTAGTGTCACTACATGGTTAAAACATTATTAAAGCATATTTCAATGTTTTGCTTACACTAGTGTTCTCATCATGGTGCCACCATTTCATGACAAAGGCCGTAGAGGAGAAAACATTCAACTTAAAATGTCTGCTGGCACACATCGCTGGATTTGTGTGTCACTAAACAATGAGCGAGCATAGCCTTGAATACCAACTATTTAATTAGCACTTTTGGAAGCCATGCATAGAAAATAGCTCATTTACATGCATCTGCTTAGCGATTAGTCCCATAAAAAGCTACCATTTTTTTTGTTGTTGTTTAATATAGCGAGCATTTTACCATTCGGCCATGAAAAAAATCAAAACATATGTTATTATTTTCAAATCCTGAAATTCAGAATTTAATTAAAACAGCTAAAAGTCTTCATATTTCTCTTCAAGGTATATTTAAATTATTTAATTTAACCTTAAGTGTACCATAAAAGACTGGATACAAGTAATAATTAAGAACTTCAAAGGGCAACGGAAACCCTCTAACAGTCCTTGGTTTAATTAAAGGCTATTATTAGAAAGCTCTCAAATATATAGTTACATTTAATGACAAATGATGACTAGTAAAAGCAGTATTTGAAAGTTATGAGTACCTTATTTTAAATACTATTGGTGGACTCTAGAAAGTATTTCTATCATTCCATTTTGAAAATAAATGACATGTATTTCTTGAAAAATCAAATTTGTAACATTAAAAGCCTGTTAGTTTAAGAAGCTTTGCTTTTCTCTAATTCTCTATCTACATGTACCTGTCATGATCACAAATTAATTGGATGCTTCTTAAAAATCATTTTTTAGCAATTTAAATGCTTTTAAGAGGGTATATTTTTCTAATAAATTGAGGGTATTTATAAAGGCACACATACATATATATAAGGATGCATTAACATAAAAACTTGGCTATACTCAAACATTTTGGTATATAATCTTTTTTTAATGTGAATTGATATTTACTATAATAGTAGTGATTTTTTTCAGATATTTATATTATCTACCATATTTGTGTGAGTAGACAAATGGCCATAAAAAATGATTCTAAATAAATTTTAGAAGAGTGAATAAACTATATATAATATAGGAATGGGCAATTTATGTAAAATTTGCTATTATAAGAATTTATATTCATTGGGCTTTATTGTCTTATTTATTTATATAAGGAATTTGCCTAGCAGTTGCATAGTTACAGTTCAGGGCAGATGGATGAGTGATATATATGTACATTCTCAATTGAAACTGGTGAATAAATACTTAAAAAGTTCATATAGAACATTTTGCTGATTCTGTTAATTATCTTTAGTAATTAGCTTATAAACATGTATAATAAAAATCCACCTATTTATTAAGCAGATACCATTTTACTTTTATGAGTTATCTGCTCTGTTGAATTGTAACACTGTTTCTTTTGTTCACCGTGGGCCAGTGAATACCTTGGGATGTGTGATCTTGGAATGACTGCTTAGATTAAATAGGTGGATATGAATCTCTTATCTACCTACCTTATCTTGTTAGCAGCTAAATAATGTATTATATGTACATACATAGTCCGCTGTGTAAGAAAAGTGTGTTCCTGATGTGCCTTTCATAAAGGATATTCTTTAATTTGAAAATTTTTGACTTCAATTTCTTATTATATCTTCCTTTAAACCAATATAATTCTTTATTTGCTTATCATTCTCCTCTGAACCCTTTCCCAAGGCACAGGCAATCAGAATATGTATAAGGTTTGTAGAGGAAAGAAATTACCTATCTTACTCACTGCTGAATATACTGCATAAAGACCAATATAAGACACATAGTAGATGCTCAATAAGTAGTTGATGATGAAAGAATGAATATACTTAAATAAAGGATTAATCTTTTTGAAATAGCTATTGCCCTACAGGGATTCATTTAAATACACTGGCTCCTACAACATGGGAGCCCTCTTAAAGCTCCCCAATTTTCCTAAGATTTCCTTTCCTAGATAGAGTAATACTGTTGATTCATTTGGGCATGAGTGAGTGCCTGTAAGCAAACTCTAAGCTGATTTTTTTTTTTTTTCAGGGAGGCAGGGTACTGGGGATTGAACTGAGGGGCACTCAATCACTAAGCCACATCTCCAGCCCTATTTTGTATTTTATTTAGAGACAGGGTCTCATAAGTTGCTTAGTGCCTCACTTTTGCTGAAGCTGGCTTTGAACTCTCAATTCTCCTGCCTTAAATTGTTGGGACTATGGGTGTACACAACCACACCCAGCTCTAAGCTAACTTTTGAATCTGTTTGTAGAATATCTATTAAAGATATTGTGCTGCATATGGGGAATAGTCAGTGGCTATGGAACAGGGCCAGGTTAACTGGAAACACCTGGGAACTGAATTCTAGAACACAGCATTACAAACATTTCAAACAAAAGTATTTTGCAGGTAATTGTATATTTTTATTTCACTTTGATAAAAATGGCTAGTTCATAGAAGCATGCGACTGGTGAATGCACTGAAATGCTTGTAGTTTGAACTGATGACAGGAGAAAGAAATGATGATCAGAGAATTTTTGGTCTAACCTCCTTGATCATTTTTCAAAGCTACATTAGCTCCCTTATAATACTAGGAATTATTAGTGTAAATATATTTCTAAACGGTACTCCCATGACTTAAAAATTAATCTCTCTGATGTCTCACCTACAATTGAGGAGCTACATGAGAATTTACATCATTCATTATATTGATATTACTCTTACCATTATTGTTATTTGATACTGGGAGTTGAACCCAGATGTGCTTAACCCCTGAGCTACATTCCCAGTCCTGTTTGATTTTTATTTTGAGATAGGGTCTCACTAAGTTGTTGAAGCTGGCCTTCAACTTACTCTCCTCCTGTTTCAGTCTCCTCAGTCGCTGGGATTACAGATGTGTACCATTGTGCCTAGTCCATTGATTATATTCTCATGCAGAAATTAGAATAATAAGATAATAAGATCTTGTATCAATAATGAAAAGTTGTCTTTTCACATTTTTATGTAATATGTGTTCAAAATGACAAATGTCAGATGGGAAACTCAAAGAAGTGAAATGTTTATTAGGTTCCTATTATGATACTATCATAAGGTTCTAAAGTTCTTAGAAAATAAGCAACAGGGACTTGTTAATAAGAACAAGCAAATATGTTCACAAGACCAGGTAGTAGAAAAATGAGTTATAAAAAAGTTCAGCCTTCTCTTTGTGACCATTGAGAAATAATGTTGTTAATTTGGAAGTTGGGTTAAAGTTTTGATTGCCTCCTAATAACTCTTTCAAGATTATTAATGAACTATTTTAGTCTATAAATGCATTTGGAAGCTGCAGTAGATTCTGTTTTGGTACAAAAAGACACCAAATGGTTACCTGGGAGATATAATGGGATTTACAAATCAACTATCTTGAACATCATGACTGACTGGACTTTGATAAAATCTGGATCCAAACTGGTTTTGTCAACAGAATTTATCATAACACAAAGCAGAAAATTCAGATGAAATATTTTATATGGATTGCTTTTGACCTTTAATTACAGAAGAAAACTCCAATATACAAGTGATTATACTGCTCCCTCTTGTATTAAAAGTAGAGCTAAATAGGTGGCAATCAAATAATAATTTCCAGGCTAACACAAAAATCTATTAACCAGTCAGTATTATGTACTTTGTAAGAAAGTACAGAATGAGGTGTTTCTTTTCCTTTCTTTTTTTTTTTTTTTTGGTGCTGGGGATTGAACCCAGGGCCTTGTGCATGTGAGGCAAGCACTCTACCAACTGAGCTACATCCCCAGTCCATAAGGTATTGTTTATGTGTTTGACAGTATAGACTTAGTAGATACAAATCTTTGAAAGAAGACTTAGAAAAACATATAAGAAATGATGCTAACTTTAAGAAACTTAATATTGGGTTGGCAAGACTAAATTAGTAAATATGAATATTTAGTGAACAAGGTAAGATAATATTAAATTGTGCGACACTTATTAATGGCATTACAGAAATCCACAGTAAAGTGACCCATGTAGAGAAAAATGATATTTGCAGCTTTGAATTTGGCTCTGAAAGAGTTAAGACAGATAGAAGTAAGAGCGTTATGGGCCAGAAAAACAAAATGATTGATGATGACCTGGATGCATGAATGAGTTGAGCATGTTTTTGAGAGAAGAGAATTTTATATTTAGTAATGGTGATTAATATTTGTAGAAGATGGAATCAGGCCAGATTATTTATATTCTTGAAACTTGGCCATTGGAGATAGACACAATGATGAAAATTATGGATCATTACTTTGGATTTTTCTTTGTTATATTTAACAAATATTAATTGAGCATCTATTATGTGCACAGTAGTGTGCTAAGCACTGATAGAATACTGGTGAACCAAATCAATACATACTTAACATTATGAAATTTGTGTTCTAGAAGGGAAACCAGACTTTAAACAGCAAATTACACAATGATCAGTTCTTCAATAGAGAAGTATGGGGGCAAGTCCAGGACAAAAGGCAAGATTAGAAATCTTTCCTTCAGAGGTAAAGTTCAACAATTTGAACTAAAGAAGAAGTAGAGTCTAGTGTAGTGGTGCTCAAGCATAATCCTAGTGACTTGGGAGGCTGAGGCAGGAGGATCAAAAGTTGGAGACCAACCTCAGAAATGTAGTGAGACCCTCAGTAACTTAGTGAGATTGAGACCTTCTCTCAAAATAAAAAGTACAATGGGCCAAGGATGTAGTTCAGTGGTAAAGCATCCTTGGGTTCAATCCTCATTACAAAAAAATTAGTAAATAAAAAAAGGATAAGTAGAAGATGTTTGAGTAAAAGTTAGGGGGACAGGCAGAAATTTATAGATAAGAAGACAACATTTATCACCCAAGATAGAAGGAAACATACATGTTGGGAAACTTCAAGATCAGTGTGATTAGAATACAGAAATACATAAAAATCTGGTAGGATAGCTCAAGATGAGGTTAGAGTGGTAGGCAGATTTTGTAGGATTTTGGTCTTTGACCTAAGTATGGTGAAAAGTCACTGAATGATTTTAAGCAAGGCATTGACCTGTATGTTTGAATTTATAGTTTAAACCCATCATTTTTTCTGCATGATATATATCTAGATATCTAGAACTACCTATATATGTATATATCTAGATATCTAGACAGAAATCTATAGATCTAGATATATCTATAGATATAGGCATATCTATTTAGATAGATCTATATAGATATTTATAGATAATCCTATATCTATAGGCATATCTATAGATATCTATATAGATCTATCTATCTAAATTGGATAAAGGCAAGAATGGGTGAGGGAAACTAATTTTGAAGCTGTGGTAATAGTTAAGAAGTGGTTCTGGTTTGGACTAGGGTGGTATGAAAGCAAAGAGAGGCAGACAGATTTGAGAGATGTTTATAAAACAAAATATGACACATTTATAAAATGAGGGAAATAGCCTTTAAAGAAGCCTCCACTGTCATCAACATTCAGGTGGGCCAATGTGGACTTAGTATGGACTAAGGAAAACCAATTTGAGACTGTAATACTCTGAGATCTTAATGAAACCTGAATTTGAGAAGGAAAGACACGTGCTAAAGACATTTTAAAAATAATAATATGGGCCTGGGGTTTGACTGGCAGCACCACATAAAAATAAAATAAAGGTATTGTGTCCATTTACAACACACACACACACACACACACACACACACACATACACAAATAACATGGTTTTTGACTCATAAGTTTTGGTTTAGTGTGTTATATTATTTTCTATTACTATAACAAATACCTGAGATGAACTGACTTTAAAAGAGGAAAGGTTTCTTTCATACATATTTTGTAGATGGACACAATACATTTATTTTATTTGTCTATTTTTATGTGGTGCTGTGGATCAAACCTAGTGCCTCAGGCATGCTAGGCAATTGCTCTACCACTGAGCCACAACCCCAGTCCCAAGGAAAGTTTTCTTTTGGTTTACACTTTTGGAGTTTTTAGTCATGGCTGGATTGATTCATTCCTTTTAGTCCTGTGGTGAGGTAGCCATCGTGGTGGGAGTTTGTGGTGAAGGAAGCTGCTCATCTCATTATAACCAGGAATCAAAAAAGCAAGAGAAAGAGACCATTGACCCACAATTCCCATGGAGGGATTGACCACAGTGATCCTAAAACCTCCCTCTAGGCCCTGGCTTCAAGAGACTTCCACCATCTTCTAATAGCATTAGCCTAAGGATCAAGCATCCAACACAGAGGATATTCCAGATCCAAGTGCTAGCACTTAGTTACCTTAGTACTGCCTGGTTGGCTCCAGGAAATAAGTGTGTGGGGCGGAAGAAAACTGGCCAACTCATTTCATAAGGGTTGAGTTTACAGTGTTACATAATTAGGAAATCTAGATGTAGGGATGATATTCTATTTGAGAGGGCATAATTAGAGATTTGAGGTAGATTAAAGGCATAAAATACACTGAGTTTGCCAAGGAAAAGGTGTAGAGAGTAGAGAATAGCAAGACAACACACCAATTCTGAAACTGATGGAAGGAATAAGCATGTGTCATTCATAAATTAGCTTATATCTGGAAACCAGTAAATCAATATCATAATTCTTATTTCTTATTTATTTTTTGTGGTAATGGGGATCTAACCTAGGGCCTCCTGTTTGTGAAGCAGATATTTTACCACTGAGCTACACCTCCAGCCCTTTTTATTTTTTATTTTGAGACAGGGTCTTTATTTTTGAGACAGGATCCTTCTGTCTTAGCCTTCTGAATAGCTGGGATTACAGCTGTGGGCCACTGTGCCTGACTTAGTAATTCTCTTTTGAAATAAATTTTGACTGTTAGTGTGTGTTCAATTATTGACACAAATAGACTCCTCTCAAAAAGCCTATAGTTTGTCATTCTTAAGATCATGTTATGGTGACAGAAAGGGAGAGAGATGATGTGAGTGTTCTTATAATTCTAGAAATAGTTAGAATTTAATGCATCATAAACATTTAACTTAAAATGATTATCAAGTTATCCAATATATGCTCACACACATTTCTCTTAGAAAAATAAAATATTTTTGCTTCCAGTAAATATTGATTCAATAAGGCCTGGCACTATTTTGGTCCTACTGTTCTGATTATGGAATCTATAGTTTTTTAAAAAAATATTTATCTACTTGTCTTTAATTATAGGTGAACACAATATCTTTATTTTATTTTATTTTTTTATGTGGTGCTGAGGATCAAACCCAGTGTCTCATACATGCTAGGTGAGAGCTCTACTTCTGAGCCATAACCCCAGCCCTGGAATCTATGATTTAAAGAGGAAAGATATTTAATGGACAAGTAATAAATGAAAATATAAAAAAAATCAGATAATTATAAGTGCTGTGATAAAACATACCATTGGAGTTACTTTAGATTGGTCAAGCAAGAGTTACTTGAGAAAATGATGTTGAAAGTGGCACCATTATACACAAAAACATAAAACTTATATTTTAAGGGAGATAGACTTGTCTGTTAATTTATGTAAGATTAATGAACATGTTGGGGTTTAATAGAAACAAAATCTTGACTTGATTGCTTTAGTTTTTCATTCAGGATGATAAAATACAGAAGAATAGAGAACAAAACACTGACATGAATATGACGCTTGAACTGCATGCTTTACTTCCATAATTATGTATCCAAATTTAAAGCAAAAAAAAAAAACCCCATAGGAAGTAATTTCTTACCTACATATTTGGACTAATAACTTAAGCATCCATTTTTAAAAAAGATTTTATTATTTATTTATTTATTTATTTATATAAGCATCCATTTTTAAAAAAGGACTTAAAAAAATGTAAGTTGGTGAATACTTTTGAACTTCACCATGATAAAGTATTTAATAAAATAACACTGCCACTAATATTAGGCACATATATAGAAATTAATATTTTTGAAGTATATCACAGGTATTGATTGATTGGAGAATAGTTACTCAAGAGTAGTGATTGAAACTGGGGATAAACATTTTGGTTAACCATTAAAGTAATAAACAAGAAAGTAAGGGCTTGGGACATCAATTCATTGTTTTTTAAATATTTTTTTTATTTATTTTTGCATTACTGTTCTTTTTTTTTTTTTAAATATTTATTTATTTATTTTTATTTTTTGGCGGACACAACATCTTTGTTTGTATGTGGTGCTGAGGATCGAACCCGGGTTGCACGCATGCTAGGCGAACGCGCTACCGCTTGAGCCACATCCCCAGCCCCAGCATTACTGTTCTTTATATTTATTTATTGAGACAAAGGATAGTTCTTTTTAAATTTTTGGCAGTGCTAGTGATTGAACCCGGGGCCTGGTGCATGTTGCTGTAACACTGAGTTACATTCCCAACCCAAGGATTGTTCTTTTTCATATCTGATAATGATGTTTTCATTAAACATCTAACTTTTTTTAAAATTTATGAAATAAAAATTGCCTTTTCAAGGCATTTCTTAATTGTCTATTTCATAGTTTTGAGAAATATTGATATTTCTAATCCTATGTTCTTAATGTAGTTTTAGGAATTCACATTCAGATTTGAAACTATTATTTATCAATTTTAAATTCATCGATTAAAAAATAGGAATACTTGGGCTTTTTTTTAAAAAAGTTCAAAGTAGGACAGAGATAACATGGTAAAAAATAAACTTCCTAGTTCCCTAAGTTCTCCTCTCCAGAGTTAACTAGTAATTTCTTGGGGTTGGGAAACTTTTAAAATTAAAATTATTTTGCTTATATGTAAGTTTCTCAAATTATACCTATACTGGACTCAAGAGCATTTTCCTATTATTTCACAACTTTATATGTAAACTACAATGCCAAAAGTATGCAAAGATCAAATTTAAACATAAATCACATATTTCAGAATGTTGGTTATTGTTAGTGAAAATTAGGCACAGTGAATTAATATTGTGATTTTGTGTGTGTGTGTGTGTGTGTGTGTGTGTGTGTGTGAAATTCACATTTGAGAGACTTAAAGGAAAAAGTTATGGGCAGTTACCCATAACCCCTAAGAGGTATTCATTTTTGCCTCATGGAATTTCATAAACATTGTAGTGAACACAGAAAGTTTACAAATTATGGGTTAGTTTATGAACTTCTCCCCCATGTACATGACTAGCTTTCAATATGCCAAATAGTTAGTGGTTTATTCATTTGCTTTAAATTAGTTAGTCTCTGGGCTGGGGCTGGCGGATAGAGCTACCGCCTTGCATGTGTGAGGCACTGGGTTTGATCCTCAGCACCACTAAAAATAAATAAAGATATTGTGTCCAAGTACAACTAAAAATATATTTTTAAAAAATTAGCTAGTGTCAAAATTTTAACTTGAACTATAATCAATAACCTTCTTGTCAACTTCCACATACTTATGAATTAGTTAAAAATGTCAGGATAGAGTGTTCTCATGGAATCAGGAGATGCTACTCCATCTCTATAACCAATAGACTTCCACAGTCTCAACAAGATCAGCAACCCAGCAACCCAGTAGCCTAATATCCAATCCGTCCCTCTTTCTATTGACAGAAAGATTAGTAATTGATATTCTGTATAAACACCCTTAATACTTACTGTTTATACTCCAACAAAGTTTATGTTAAATCAGACATTCTGCAAAAACATCAATTTTTATAATTAGCTTTTGGTTTTGATCATTTATCAAAGAGCAACTATGGCTGCCAAAAGGAGAATTTGCAATTGTCCTACCATGAATTGTCTACCTTAGTAGAATGCAGGTGGAGCATTATGTAGTTAGGTGCATGTCTTGAGTTCCCTCAAGAGCATATTATAAATAAAATTCTGAACATCAAATATATCATTAATTGATAACTAAATTGAAGAATGAACTAAGGTTGTGATTGAGGGAACACTTTTTTTTCTCAAACGTTACAATTATTCTGACTGTTCTAGAACTGATAAGACTAAGAAAGATAAGAAGAAAATAAATAATTATTAAAACCACATGAAGCTACTCTGCTGAGTGCTTTATGTACATTATTTCACTTAATCTCCCTAAAAATGTTGCTGTTCTCAGAAGCAGAAAGTGAGGCTTGGAGAAGTTACTTAATACAAGAAAAGAAGAGAAAGGGCAAAAGGAGAAATGCTTAGATATAATAAAATCAAGTGTCAGGATAAGTTTATATGAAATAAACAAAAAGCTCCAGGCTAGGGAGACTGAGGCAGGAGGATTGTGAGTTCAAGCCAGCCTCAGCAACTTAATGAGATCCTATCTCTAAATAAAATATAAAAAGGGCTGGGAATGTGGCTCAGTGGTTAAGCACCCTTGGGTTTAAAAATTCCCAGTACCAGTAAACAAAACAGAGCAAAACAAAACAAACAAACAACAAAACCAAAAGGAAAAAAAAACCACCACAAAACTCCAACTAGAGTATGTTATGACTTGTCTATCTCAATACTTAAGAAAGACTTCAAGTTAGCAAAAATGTCAGTACTTTGAATTCACAAATTATCAAAGTAGCAGACCATTCAAGGGAAAAAGTAGAACAGTGAATGTGTAGGGGGTCAAACTAATACCTGCAAAATGAATTAAATATTTCATTTTGCATTCCAATGCTGTGATATATGTAGGTACATATTTCCATACATATTTATAAATTAAATCTACATTTATGATTAATTCAGTACTTGAATTTCTTAACAAAAATGACCACTTTTATATGTAAAATTTTATTGTTAACTTCACAGAAACAAAATGGTGTTGAAATTATGTTTGTTATATGTGATGCTATGGCTATCTAAACATAACTCAAATAAGTGACAATTTTCTTTACCTCATGTTGAAGTGTTTGGGTAGAAGTGTCTTGATGATGAAAATAAGCTCAAATTAACATAACCTACATTTGTCACTTAAGCATTACCTCAATCAAATATATATTAACATTTTTTCCTTTAAGCTTCCGAATTTAGGCACCAAAATGAATGTGGTTGTGCGTGTTCTACAGAAGAGCTAAGTGGACTATCCTGCTGCAGTTTGACATTGCCTAATTGTATGGAAGGCAAATTAACAATGGAAAAAAATTGTGAAGGAAGAGGAGTTTGTTTCTTGTCTTTTATTAATAGATCCTCTGCCTTCTGAGCTTTTTACCTTCACACAACTTTTACTCTTCCCACAACTCTTCCTCCTTAGAGAGTCACAATTTTTTATCTTTTCTTCCCCAATTCAGCCCTATTAGTCCTTGTTCTGAGAACTGGATTGAAAGAAATTAATTCACTAGGTAAAAAAATCACTCTGTTTTAATGTCTGTCTTAGTTCATTCCTGCTGCTACAAAAAATTCCTTAGATTGGAGCATTTATATGAAATAGTAATTTATTTCTCATAGTTCTGGAGGCTGAGATGTACAAAATCCAAAGGCCATCAGATTTAACATCTGATAGCCTATTCCATCAATGGTTGTCTTCTTGGGGTGTCTCCATATAGTGGAAAAGGTGAAGAGGAAAAGGATTGGAAGTATAAAGTAGCTCTCTGTAGCCTTTTATAAGGACATTAATTCCATTCACAAGATCAAAAAGCCCTTATGACAATAATTTCCCCAAAGGTCCCTCTTAATACTACTACTTTGGGGATTAAGTTCCAACATATGAATTTTGGAGGGACACATATTCAAACCATAGCAATATCTTATTTCTTAAGACATGTTATAGGTTAAAGGAATGAAAATTGTTTCACTTAACAATCTTTCACTCTCTGTTGTGTGTGTATGTTTTATAAACATTAACTCATTTAATCCTCACGATAACTTATGAGGTCGGTTTTTAATTACAGAACTTTAGGTAATCAGTAGGGGAAAGTTTGGGAAGCAATTGATCTTTTTATCCTTGGAAAAGTATCACAAAACAAAATTCTATTTCTATAGCCAGCCTTGTTTGTTACTCCTGTGATAGTAATCAGGAGTCAAGGCCAATCAAGCACAAAACAATCTTGGGGTCAGTCTGATTCACTTTGTGGCAGATGATGGAGCCAATGAAGATTCAATTACAACTTCAGGACAGGAGTTTTATTGACTCAAACTCAAGTAGAAATGTTCACATCTAAGTTTTAGAAGTTTCATGAAGATATAGTAATTCTTGAATTTTCACAAATGTTACAGTTGAAATCTTACAATTTTTCATTGAGTAATGTCACAAACATTTTATAGTTAGTAGTTAATATTTTAATATATTAAAAAGTTAATGTTTTAATTTTTGGAATATTAAAGTGTGATTCCAGTTTTAAAATGAGTTATCCATAAACCGTAGTTGTATTCCTTTTTAAAAAGATTCTATTTATTTATTTATTTTGTGGTGATAGGAACTGAACTCAGGGCCCCAAGTATGCTGAACAAGTGATCTACCACTGAGCTATATCTTTAGTCTACTTTCCATTTTACAAAACACTTTTTAGAGAAATCCTTCTTTATAAGGATGAAATGAGTTATATTCATTCTTTGTAAGGGGACTATACAGAAGTTACAAATATGTTTTGAGAACATCATAAATGATTTCCATTTTACATTTATTTAACTCTGTTTCATGTGTGACAATATTTACATGTGAAATACATTGTCTTTTCAACTACTGAATGTTACTCTTAGGATTCTCTAGAAAACCCTTATAAATGTATAAAAATAATTATAGAATTGTAATTCACACAGTACTCATTATAATTGAATGTTAACCAAACTTTTTAGAATATATGAATCACTAAGAAAAAATATGTTATCAGTAAAAGCACAAAAGAAAGGAAATAACCAACAAGAGTAGATTGATACTAGTGAAGATCAAATTTCAATTTTAATTGCAACAGTTGTTTCTCAAATCTTACATGATAAATTGATTGATAGTATATTCACCATGAAGCTTTTTATTATAGAATAATTCCAATTGTCATTTAATTTTTCAGCTGTTAATCTCTCAAATAAGTCTTTGAGGAAATAGTAAAACTTTTTTATTAAGGTTAATACACACAGGCCTAAAACAGTAATTCTCAACCCTAGCAATGCACTAGAACTAGTAGAAAAATTTTTAAGAAACAATCAGTGTTGGAACTCACCTCCTGAAATTCCTGATTTAAGATATGACCTGGGCACTAAACAAACAATGTGTACTGGCAGCCAGAGTTCAACTACCTGACTATGTAATTTAACCACTCAACTATATAATTTTCATACAATTATTTCTACCACTTAATTTTGTTTTCTAAATGGGTCCTTTATTTTCTAATGTTTTAATTCTGCTATTATGGTTAGTATTGAACTTGGTACAACATATAGTTTAATATAATAAAAAAGTCAATTGAGAAGTGAGGTATTAACTATTGTTTTCTACTTGGGTGATGATTGAAAAAGTTTGTCCAACTGTTTATCATTACTCATTTAATTGGCTGAGTCATATTCCATGAAACATTTTGTAGATACTGTGACTTAACCAATGTCCACATTCTAGGACAAATTCTGCATCTTGAAAAGAGATCAGCTTTCCTTGTGTTTAAATTGAGAAAAGCATTCCGGTATATTGACACCTTACTTTGTGCTTAAAAGATGTAGTTCCACAATGAGTTCTTACTACTTAATATAGTTAAGTTCTAGATAATTCTCTTTTTTTCTCCACATATACCAGGAAGAATCATGGAGAAGCAAAATAACAATAAAAACCTATTACTATAATTTGACAACTAGAGAAAGTATGAGGCACTTTTCCTTTTTCTAAATAGTTATATCTTTAGGATTTTCAAAAAGAATGTATACAAAATTCAGGTTGAAATAAAGATGTTCTTTTTTTCCTGGGGAATATAATTTAGTGCATGTGAGTTGCTTTTAATACATATATAAAACTGGAAATAAGACAGTCTTAGCTATGTATGTATTCCTTGAGAGACAGCATACAATTGTTGGTTTGAAATAAACATTAGGTTTACTTATGTGTTAGTTTCCAATCACTATTACAGATTTACTTTGAGGAAACAAAGATACTTTTCTAGTGATTCCCAAGAAGTTTTTCACATTTTGAAATATTTTAAAATTTATTATTGATTATCCATCCTTTCCTATATAATTATGGCTAACAATCACATTTTACAAATTAGGAAATAATTTGGATATAAACTAAATAAAATATAAATAAAGTAGAATAGTTATCAGGATATTTTACAAAGATGGGATTCAATGATTGCTTTGGACTTGTGGTTGGAGCTGAATGAAATACTAAGCTCTGTATCAATAGGATATGAGATTTTACTAATCTATAGCTTGTAGTAGCATCAAAATTAATCAAATCACCACCTATAATTAATTAAGAACCTTCTAAAATAAGTAATTTAAGAGCCTAAGTAGTTGCTGCATTGACTATTATAACTATATTAATGACTTAAAGGACATTGTTGTGGGATGAATTCTTCTTCCCAATGAACTGGAAGATTTGCAGAAAGCAAAAAGTGTGATTTTTAACTCTTATTTCAAAATGTGGTCAAAGGACCTGAGGACTTCTAAGGTATCCTTAAAATAATCTCTTATTTCTCACCGTAATGACACTATTATTGCTGGAAATAAAAAACCCAATTTAATTATACAGATGACAAAATTCTAATGTAAGTTTAATTCACAGGCTAGTCCAGTCTGTCCCATGTCATGTAGGGTGTCAGCTGGAAGATGTGCGACTCTGAAACTTGAAATAGAGGTATTGTTAGTGGAACCAGCTTGCCTTTCCACATCTGAGAAGACTAGTCTTGCCCTGCTTGAAAAACTTGCAGTAATATTACCCAGGGTCATTGCCTTGCAGGAGGATGTCCATATCCTTAAGACGTAGCCCAACCATTGTTTTTTGTCACTAGACCCATTACTAGGGTCATAGCTCAGTGTGCTTCACAAGTATGAGTACAAAGTTTCACCTAGGAAGAAACAGTTTATATACCAAGAGACCTGAAAAATTTGCTAATTTATATAGCAGAAATCTAGGGAATATATGACAGAATGAATTACAAGGACATTGGGTCAGGAGGATGTAATATAACATTTCCTTGGACCACCTTTGTTGATGTGGGTGCACTTACCGAAGATTCTGAATGTAGTGCATTAGCCTGCTGTAGTCCGGCTAGGTTAAATAACTGAGAGGTGACAAGCAACTTGAAGGTTGAATCGGGAACTACTTTATTGCAAGTGAACTCAGCAGGAACTGAGCAAGAACTCAAAGTAGCCGGCACCTGAGATAGCAGGAGCCGCTTCTCTGCTGGACAGCAGAGGTATATATACTTAACTAATTACACACAGCTTAACTAAATTAACATAAACTAGATACAGCAGTCAACCAATAAGGAATCCTCAGCATCTTAATGGCTCCCTGGCGTTGCTTCACAGACCACTCCTCCTGGCAAAGTGCCAGGCGCCATCTTGACTTGATTTCAGCCTCAACATTAGTCTAGTACATTCAATGGAAGTGATTGCAACAGTTTTCTCGATTGGTTAGCTGAAAGTTACACTCAGTGGTCGTTTATATATAACAAGGGAAATATACCAGAATGTCTTTGGAACACTAGAAACCAAGAGCTTATGGAGATAGATAAAAACTATTGTATATTTGTCGTGCATGTCATTCATAGCCATTGCCTAACTACATCTCCTGAGATAGTCCAGAGGACACTTACTTTATAAAGCCTTAGAGAGGTACATTAGAGAGTGAAGCACCTGCATTCTTGATCAGCTCTGTAGTGACTGTCCTCCTTAGGTCAAATGGCAGAATTAATTTCCAAAAGCAGGTTGGCCTATTTATTGTAAGAGGCAGAAGAAATATAGTGGTAATTATAACATTATGACCTACAGGAATATTTGATGAAAGGCATACTTTCTGGTGAGCAGAAATTTAAGCTGTCCATTTTGTTTCTAATTTGAGAGGTGGGTAGAAGTACATTATATTAGTTTATCAAGGCTGCCACAACAAAATATTATAGACTGGAGAGTTTAAAGAACAGAAATTTATTTCTTTATAATTCTGGAGACTAGAAGTCCAAAATCAAGGTGTCACTAGGATTGGTTTCTTCTAAGGTCTCTCTCTTTACCTTGTAGAAAGTCATCTTCTCCTTTTGCCTTTATATGGTCCTTCTTCTATGTGTGTCTGTCTTAATCTCTTCTTATGAGGACATCAGCCAACTAGATTAAAGTCTACCCATATGACACCATTTTATCCTTGTTACCTTACAAAAGATTCTATGTCCAAATATTGTTACACTGTGAGGTATTAGGGGGACACAATTAAGACTATAAGATCTACACTGATTTATGAAAATTTGCCAATGGTTTTATCAGATGATAAGAGTCTTGGAATGAATTAGGATTGTAAAATTAGACCAGGAAGTCTGGGGAAGAGTTATGTAGACGTGCCTTTCAGAATAGTTATGAAGATACTTATGTCCCACATAAATGCTCATGAAAAATCATTCACTGCAGAGACTACTCAATAATTAGGTGAGTAAATTTATATATTCTTGCTTGGATGTCAGACAACCTCTTTCCCTAGTTACCCTGGTACTTAATCAGTTAGAAGTGGTCATGGTTGCAGGAATGTTAGCTCAGCAAGCACTTAATAACTTCCCCTCTCTAAGGCTGATCTGGTTACCACTACTCTCCCATTATATATCGTGCCAACATTAAAGAAAACACTAAGTCTCTGAAGAGAGCCAGCCAACTTGGCTCTGACTGGTAACTGACTGACTACTTCTGTCATGGAGCGGGTAAAGATATTGTCCTCATTGAAATAAGACATGTTTTCTGAAAATAGAATTACTTCCCCTGCCAACACCAGTATCCTTGATCTTAGATAATACCTGCATGATATTCATGGTCATGATATTCTATATAACACTTCTTCTGACTGAGAATTCATCATATAGCAAAATAATTGAAGGAATAGACTTATATCCACAGATTCAGTGGTCTTGCCATATATCCCATCATCTGGAAAAAAACAAAAACTGGCCTAATAGAAGAATGAAATAGCCTCCTCCAGACTCAGCTAAGGTCTCGGTTGAGAGACAATACCCAGAAAGGATGGTGCTTTATCTTCTAGGATGAAATATGTGGTTTGCCTCAGAGATCAAAATATGATTTGTCTCCCATAGCAAGATTATATGGTCTCAGAATCTAGAAGTAGAAGTGGGAATGTCTCCTTTAATTATTAGCTGAAAAACCTATTCCCATAATTTTTCCTTATGTTTTTACAACTTTACATTCTATTGGTTTGGAGTTCTTGATTCCCAAGGAAGTATTGATTCCATTTGGGGTCCCACAATGGTTTTATTGAATTAGAAGATGAGATTGCTGCCTGGCTATTTAGGGCTTCTCAATCCACTCAACCAATGGGGAGGAGTCATTATTCCCAAATTACCAAGAGACACAAGTACTTCTTGGAGATGGTGTGTGTGTGTGTGTGTGTGTGTGTGTGTGTGTATGCACACACATATGTAGTATATAAAGGAATAAAGTATTCAGAGATGATATTATTTTAATTTCTAAAATTGTTCAAGAGACCATAGTTGATGTTTATAACTTCTTTCTTTCACTGTTCATTACATATTTTCGTTGCCTTCCCTCTCAGCCAGGGCCTCAGCTGGTCAAAGTCCTTTACCTGGCCAGATGATCCAGACTTTCATTTGTGATGGGTCTGCCTTTTTCATTTGTGGTAGTTTTTCATTAAAGTTATACTATTGGACATGGAACTCCTGAGAAGTGCCTAAAGAATTCTCTAAGTTCTAGACATGGTCTCCTTGCTTTCTTAGGAATGTCAACACAATCGTAAAGAAAGTGAACATATCCATCACCACCCCAAAAAAGTTCTTCATTTCCTACCTCTTGACTCTTCCTGTCTCTCTCCACTCTCACATATCCAGATAACTTCTGATCTGCTTTTCATTGCTATGAATTCATTTGTATTGTCTAGAATTTTTTATAAATTTGATCATATAGAATGCACTTTTTCCCCCCTAACTCCTTCAACTCAGCATAATCCTCTTCTTTCATATTGTTGAATGCATCAGGAAGCATTGTCAATGGAAACAACTTGCCAATTATGATACTACATTTAGCAGTCCTTTTTTATTTCTGAGTAGTATTAGAGTGTACAAATATATCATAATTTGTTTATTCATTCACTTTTTTAAAAAAACTGTGATAATAGTGGGGGTAGAACCCAGGGGTATTGAACTGCACTCCCAGCCTTTTAAAATTTTTTAATTTGAGACAGGATCTCACTAAGTATCCCAGGTTGTCCTCATACTTGCAACCTTTCTTCCTCAGCTTCTGGAGTAGCTGAAATTACTTTCATGTGCCCACACACCTAACTTGAATCATGATTTCAAAAAAAATTTTTTTATTTGCATTTAAGAAGTCTTGGCTTAACCCATTATCACAATTATTTTTTCCCTTTAGTTTTAGGTTTGACATTAGTTCTAACTATGATTCATTTTGCTTTAGAATTTTCATGTGATTTGAGATATAAACCAAGGTTTGTTTATTTATTTATTTATTTATTTATTTTCACTTGTGAAAATGCAATAGTTTCAGTGTCATGTTACCTTTTTCTTTTTAAAATAACTTATGTGACTTCTCTTTCCTGACTTGATTCTCATGGATACAACATGCTTGTCCTTTGGATTGTGATTTGGATTCCTAAAGTACTTTACCTAACATTTTTGCCCAGTCTCAGCCTATTACATAAGTAGTGTCCAAAGAAGATCCTCAAGACAAATCTGTTGGTACTAATGTTCACTTTGTTGTAAAATAAAATTTCAAGTTCTGCTTACCCAATACCTAATGATAAAATATTTTAGAGGAAAATAAGTGGCTTTCTCAGTCAGCACTCCTACATATTAAATATTGAATTCTAAGTACGTTTAAGGGTTTGAATTGGTGCAAATCTTATGTTAAGTGTTAATGTATATGCAAATATTGAAAATAAATGGCTACCAATTTGTGTTTCTTATACATAGCTCTAGTTATTTGGGCTGAATTGATGATAATTTTCATTGTATAAAACCAACCAACCAACCAATAAACAAACTAATGCTCAAACTCAAAACGAAACAGTGGAATCTGTGAAATAAGTCCTGTTTACATTTTGTTACTTTATAAAGGCTCCATCACTCATTTTATTGTTTTTCCTTTCAACTATTCTGTAATATAGATAGGATAGATAGTACAAATGAAAACACTCATATTTGGAATCCATTAATAATTTGTAGTTTCTTGTTTTAGAGTCTTGACCTTCATATCAGCTCTTGCTTTGTTATCTTGGTAGGAAACAGAATTTAGGTATCATAAAGCTTAAGGTTTTTGCTTTAAACCAACTTCATTCATTGCATTCTCCTTTACAATAATTTCATGTTTGGGACATGTGAATATCAACTTAGTTACCATCAAGTCTTTTGCTTAATGAGAAAGAATACTCTAAGCTAATAGTTTGAAGACACACAACCTTAACATAAGGATTCTTAAATTTTAAACATATATAAAATAGCCAATGGGGCTGTTTATTCTGAAACTCAACTACGCCTTCATTTGCTGTCGTACAATGAGGAGGGAAGAAAGCTTAGTAATATTGAGAGACTTTCTAATGAGGTCTGAAAGAGTCAGAACAAATTTACAATACTGAGAGTGAATCCCATACCAATTTTTAAACCAAAAAATAAAGGAGGGATTGGTTGATAAACCACTCAGAAATAGAAGCATGTTAAAGGTGATGTTTGGGCTGTGAGGCTTTCTTCAGGCCATAATATATAAAACCAACATTTTTATATTTCTTTTTCTGCCCAAGGAAGGCCTCAAAGACAGAGTGTTGCCTTTAACCTTATTTTATATTCTATGGAGTATTTTAAAAACTAGAAAAATATTGCTGGGGCAAAAATGATTGGGGCTCTGGAAGATCAGAAGAAATCTATCATTATATATATATTTTAAATCAGCAGTCACTGAGAACTTCATCCACAAAGTTATTCTCAATTCAATATTCTAGCCAAGGCCTTTTGTAGTAAATAAATAAGACTGACCTAGAGTTCACTGTAGTTTTGGATCTAAGTGATACTTTCTTTTAGATTAGTTTACTTGAAATTTTACCTACTTTTCTCTAATAGAAAAGTAGAAAATTTTAGTTTTATTTTTAAAATTTATTTTATTTTTTAAAAATTGAGTTAGTTGTCAATAGACCTTTATTAATTTTTATACGTGGTGCTGAGAATTGAACCCAGTCCCTCACACATGCCAGGCAAGTGCTCCACCACTGAGCTACAACCCCAGCCTGAAAATTTTAGTTTTAAGTCAAGTTCTAAATCATAAAATGACCTTAATTTAGGCAACTCATTTGCTCAATACATTTTATTTATGTGTCCTTTTATAATAGCTTATTGTTAAATTATTTGAAGTTATTTTTTAGAAATTATTAAAATATTAATATTCTAATATTTTTCTCACTCGATTTTGTTCATGTCATTTGAGAAAACAAATGAGTTAATGGTTTATTAAAGATAAAAATAACCAAAATCAAAGCATTAACTCTAAAAACAACTAGCAGGTTGGTCTTCATGTATTTTTATATGTCTAATAGAAGACAACTATGTTTTGGAAAAAAATGTGTGAGAGATATTGACAGGTGCATGTGATATTTACTGAGGTCTGCAAAACTTTGCTCTAAAAATCCAGGTAGTGCCTCAGCGACCAACTGTGTTGGCAATTGTCAATATCTAAAAAGTAGAACAAATATATAATATAAAGAAAGAAAGAGAATTGTAAAAAGGAAAGGTACTGTTGTTTAATGAAAGCTGACTCTTACTCATACTATCTCATTTAATCCTTACAGCAACCTCATAGGTATAAAGCAATTTGTGTATCATACAGCTAGAAATTAGTCATATCTGGCATTTATCTGGTTGTTCTTAAAGTCCCTGTTCTTTCCACTACACAGAACTACCTTTTAAATGTATACCAGGTAATATTCATTCATTATTTTTGTGGAAAGCATCAGCTTTATAGCCAAATAGTATTTCATCTAATACCATGAAATGTATTAAATACTCATGGACAGTTATATATCTTTAGCATTATATCTTATATATTCTATAAAAACGTGGATTTTTTAGTATGTTTCAATATATTAGTATTAGACATTAAAAAATCATATTTCTGAGTTAAGGTTCATTTTTTGCTTTATTTTAAAAAATTTGCTGTGTATTTTATAATATTGGTGGCCTTTAATTTATCATATTTTTTTTCTGGGAGAAAATGGATTAATACAACCCAAATAATTAACTAAAAGAAATAAGAAGTTCTTATGCAATGAAGAAATCATTCAGAAGCTCAGTGGTCTGTTAAAACTTACATATGTTAATAGCAATTACTGTCTCTTGCTAATTTGCTTTTACTCTATTTAGTAATTAGTGAAGTTCTCTTTGAAATCCCAAAGAAATTGTCATATTTTGTTGCCTTCATTAATAATAATAAACTAAGTCATGGAATATGGATCCTAATTCAAATAAGATTTTCAGATTGATTGTGACAGTTTTTTTGGAGGTGAGGGTTACTGGGGATTGAACTCAAGGGCACTCAACCACTGAGCCACATCCAAGCCCCTTTTTAAATATATATATATTTTTTAAGACTGGGTTTCACTGAGTTTCTTAGGGTCTCACTAATTTGCTGAGGCTGGCAATGAACTTGCGATCCTCCTGCCTCAGCCTCCTGAGTCACAGGGATTATAGGCATGTGCCATCGTGCTCAGCTGATTGCAATAGACTTTTTGTACTAATTTTTACTATCATATTTTCTAAATAGCTGCACAAATTTCAGGGACAAATTTCAACACAATTTCATCAGTACATATTTGAAGGTTATATGGCTTAAGAGTTCACTTCTCATATAACCTGATCAAACCTACCAGAGGATGGCAAATATTTTCTTACTACTTAGGGATAGAGCATTTGCTGGGATTCACTATTTCAATCTAGCTGCAGGATATTTGACTAAAAATATGTGGTCTCTAAAATCAACCTCTATAATCTTTTTGAGACTAATTATATGGTGGACACCTTGGAGAATAGATCAGTGTATGTACTTGAACTGTGTTTTCATGAAGGGATCAAGATGGAGAGGCATTATCATTTTCAGTAAAGTCTGATGAACAGGTCGCTAGGTGTATAAACGTCTGTTGGTAACCTTGGGAAATTGGTTCCAGGACCCTCCATGGACACCAAATCCACAGTTGTTTGAATGTCTTATATAACATGGTGTTTTATTTGCATATAACATACACAGTTTCCCCACTTACTTTAAATCAGCTCCAGATTTAATATAATATGTACCACAATGTAAATGATATGTAAACAGTTTTTTTTTGTATACTTTAGGGAATATTAACAACAGAAAGTCTGCACATGTTTGGTAAGGAAACAATACTTTTCTTGAACATTTTCTATTTGCAATTGGCTGGATCTACAGACATAGAACCCATGGATACAGAATGTCAACTATATTTCCCATTCTTTGGGCTGGAGCTAAGTGAACAGCACAAAGTATTAGCAGAACTCATCATCTGTACCACTCACTCTACTGCAAATAACAATTGGAACAGTTCTACTCAAATCTCTTTCTAGCTACAACACTCCGTCTTTGTGGTCAAAGTCCATGGCTAAATGGCCATATGCTGTATTTTTTTTTTCCTAGAATGAACTAAAATTTTGTTTTGGAAGAGTAATGAATTTTCATAATACCAACTAACTTTTGGATATCCTGAGGAGTTCAGGAATAAGAAATCAGAAAAAGCGGCTTAGAGCTACTATGAAAATTATAATGAATTGTTTCTTGGTAATAAGTTCTGAATGTGACACTCCTAATGTTTTTGCTTGTGATTTAATGGATTACAAGACTGTAGGTGAGTAGTAAAAAATAATTATGAAACTAACTTTGTAGACTTCTTTCTCAAGACCATTTCAATGCCATAATATTTGTAGAAGACAAAAATAGATTTGTTAGGATCCTCATTTTTTTTAATTAGAGAAAAACTTTTATTAAATTAGTACTACTTTTAAATAACTTTGGTTCTGAATTTAGTATTGATTCTATTAAATTAGTTTTTTTTCTTTGACAAATACTTGGCTTTATTCATTCCTTTGACTACTGATAGCTTTGCAATTTGGTTGAAGAAGGAAAATGTAGCATGTTCCATGTACTGAACTTTCTTGCCTGGTTTATTTTCAAGATAATGTCTGCCCTTAGAAGAATTTCAGGTCATGATTTTTGAACAAACACTGAAGAATTAATTCAAATATAAACTGCTAAGGTCAAATTAGATTAATTCCTGAATTAATTTTATGATTTAATCTAAATTGAGCTGCTAAGTTTTCAACCTATACTTCAGTGTTTTTCCCCCTCCAAAGACAATCTTAATCCTTTATATGTTGACATTTCAGTTGCATTTTTAAAAATAGTGAATCCCCCACTTTCCTTTCTGTCATTAAGCAAAATGAAATTCATAACTAAAATTAAAGCCGGAAATGGCTTTGCGAAAAAGTACTTAATTTCCAAACTAAAAACGAAAACAATATTGATATATTGTGACAAATATGTGTTCCTCAAGATAGGGGTCCTGATTCCCCCATCCCAATTGTCTGTGACCCTGTGAACCTGCAGAAGACAGGTAGAAGTGGGACTGAGGATATTTTATTTGAAGAGAAAATTAAGATTGTCTAAACAGTAAAGTAATGCTCTGAGGAATTGGTGAAGGCTTTTGCATGAAGAAGCAGCAAGGAAAAATATGAAATGCATAAAAACTCTGCACAGCAGTTTTAGAGCTTTGATAAAATATAAAATGTCTTTAACCCCTTTGCTGTTCTTGCAAACGCCTGCAATTCAAGAATTTTATTATTCTGGGGCTAACGTATTTTAAACCTCAATAACTGAATGTTTCCTTTGGGAAACCTTCAGGCAAACTATATATTGATTTTCTCAGAATGCACTGTATTTTTCATTAGTACCAAGGTTTGGTGGATATCTAGTCATTTGTTCACCAAATTCCTCTGAAAATTAAAATGGACTACTCCATTTTGGCTGTGGAGCATTCATAGCATGGACGTTAATTTTTTTCTATTAGACACTGCCAGGATATGCTATTTTTGTCATTCGTCTTGTCCAGGGCATATGATGCCAAATCAACTCTAACTTGGTCTGCCATTATCCTCTACATACCATCCTATTTGCCACTGGATTTGATGGGACATTAGACATACGAGATCAGAATGTTTTTCTGACTTTTTTAAGCTACAAAGTCACACATTTGCCTATGTAGTACAAATAAATAGTATCAAACTCTAATTTATCATCTTTGATCAAAACTTTCATTTAAATTATTCAAGAAATTTAGTTCTTTTAATTAATTAATTATTTTTTTCGGCACAGGGGTGGGGAGGGGTAACTGGGATTGAACTCTCACTGAGCCACATTCCTGGTCCTATTTTGTATTTTATTTAGAGACAGGGTCTCACTGAGTTGCTTAGCGACTCGCTTTTGCTGAGGCTGGCTTTGAACTCGCCATTCTCCTGCCTCAGCTTCCCAAGCCACTGGGATTACAGTGTGCCACTGGGCCCTGCAAAATTTAATTATTTTAAAAAGCAAATCATATTGACTTGGTTCAAAATTCATTGTTTTCTGTGTTGGTAAACACTTAGTCAATGGTGTAGATGATATGGTTTTTACACTTGGAAGTAGAATTATCCAAGCAGTTTTGGTGTGCATTCTGGGTTTATTATTTACAAATGACTTCATTTTTCTGATTGAGGAGAGCTACAGCTTTTCTCCATGCCTATACTGCTTATTAAGCCACATGTATATACAAGAGGTTATGTATTAAGGAAAGTTAATCACTTGTTTTATCTTATGTTTCTTGATACACAGCACATTTTTAAAAAAGTTTTACCAACCACCTTCCCCAAATCCCACAAAGCCACATAGTTTGAAGTCATAGTTGGTACCTATTTTGGGTATACATTGAAGTCATTCAGTTTTTCAGGGAATGAGTCAACTGAGGAGCCTCCTGCATCCATATACCATCAAGAATTTGTTGTCTTTATTTTATTCTCATGATAACCTTCTGAAGTAAGAGCATAGTGGATACCAGTTTTCTAAATTAGGAAGCTGATTAAATGTATACTGTGGTCTGATTGTTAATGCAGTGTTTCTATCATGATAGGAATAATTGAAGGAACCAAGGAAGGGATTTAATGTTGACATGTGCTTGCTATTTGATATATATATATATATATATATATATATATATATACATTTTCAAATATTTTTATGCCTTCTATGAGTACTGTACTATTCTAGGCATAGAGAATTCAAAACTAAGCCATATAGGAAAGGCTCCTGATGTTATAGAATTTACATGTAATCAGGGGTAAAAAGGAGTTAGTCAATATGAAAGGTACCTGATAAACAAACAAGATGATTTCAGGTAATCAATAAAGGCTTTGAAGATAGTAAGACAGGGTGAGGTAAAAAGAGAGATGAGATGGGAGCTGAGATGGGAGCTACTTTAATTTGGTTGATGATTTTGCTTAGAAAGTTTAGAAATGTGGGGGCAAGGGAGAACAAGTGAAGTGGCCCTGTGGGGGTAAAAGAGCTTGTTATATGTAAGAGAGGAGGAAGGTAAGTGTAGCCAAGAATAGAGAGCAATGCAACAGCACTATATGGCATGATGTACTTCACCCTGTGTTAACCAAATTTGTAACTGAACTATGAAAATGTAATTTTGGAGTTCAGAATTTAAAGCTTTTGGGTCAAGATCCAGTCTTAACTTACAATGAAATATTAAAGAAGTTGGGATCAAACATCCTTTAAGAAGAGTTCATGTCAAAAGAGGATATAAAATTCAACTTATACCAGGCGCAGTGGCGCTAAGCAACTCAGTGAGACCCTGTCTCTAAATAAAATACAAAAAAGGCATGGAGACGTGGCTCAGTGGTCAAGTGCCCTTGAGTTCAATCCCCCACCTCGCCCCCCCCCACCCCGCAAAAATTCAAATTACAGGAGCAGAGAAAAATCAATTTAATGAAGTATTAAGCATTACCATGTATCAGATTCTGGAAAGGAAGAGATAGATGTATGAAAAGAATTATCCTACATGATGCTATCACGGAAGAGATCTCTCACAAGAAAATGCCAGTTAAAACTATTACCTGGAGGATGTTTGGAAAGTCCACCTATCTCAAAAGTTAGACTTTTTAAATCTGAAATTACTTTTATCTGAAAATACTTAAGTATTTGCTTGCTTCTTACTGTAGTTTCTTGTCCAGTGTCCACTGTGTTTGATTGAAATAAAATTTACATTTAAGTATAATTTATACATAATGGGTGCTTTTAAGTGATTGATTCATTAGTTTTGTTAACAACACTTAGAAATTCAATGTATATAATTTTACCACATGTATACCATTTTACCACAATAATGCTATAACCATAACAAAATAAGTTATAAATGAATAATGTTTAATCCATATCAAACTTTTTTCACATGTCCTATCAGTTTACAATAGTATACATCTTAGTTTACAAATTATTATTTTATTTAAATTATTTTTATTCTAAATTCTCTGAAACTAATTTTTTAAATTAATTTTTAAATTTATGTATGACAGCAGAATGCATTACAATTCTTATTACACATATAGAGCACAATTTTTCATATTTCTGTTGTATATAAAATATATTCACACCAATTCGTGTCTTCATACATGTACTTTAGATAATAATGACCATCACATTCCACCATCATTTCTAACCCCATGCCCCCTCCTTTCCCCTCCAACCTCTCTGCCCTATCTAGAGTTTGTCTATTTCTCCTATGCTCCCTCTCCCTATCTCACTATTAATCAGCTTCCTTACATCAGAGAAAACCTTCAGCATTTGGTTTTTTGGGATTAGCTAACTTCACTTAGAATTATCTTCTATAACTCCATCTATTTATCTACAAATGCCATGTTTTTTTTCCTTTCAATGCTGAGTAATATTCCATTGCATATATATGCCACAATTTTTTTTTATTCATTCATCTGAAGGGCATCTAGGTTGGTTCCACAGTTTAGCTATTGTGAATTTACATTGATATGACTGTGTCCCTGTAGTATGCTGTTTTTAAGTCCTTTGGGTATAGACCGAGGAGAGGGATAGCTGGGTCAAATGGTGGTTCCATTCGCAATTTTCCAAGAAATCTTCATACTGCTTTCCATATTGGCTGCACCAATTTGCAATCCCACCAGCAATGTATGAGTGTACCTTTTTCCCCACATCCTCGCCCACTTATTGCTGCTTGTCTTCATAATAGCTGCCATTCTGACTGGAGTGAGGTAAAATCTATAATTTCTATAATTGCTAGTGATGAACATTTTCTCATATATTTGTTGACTGATTATATATCATCTTCTGAGAAATGTCTGTTCATGTCCTTGGCCCATTTATTGATTGGGTTATTTGTGGGTTTTTTTTTTGTTTTGTTTTTTGCTACTTAGCTTTTTGAGTTCTTTATATACCCTAGAGATTAGTGCTCTATCTGATGTGTGAGGGATAAAGATTTGTTCCCAAGATGTAGGCTCTCTATTTACTTCACATATTGTTTCTTTGGTGCTAGGAAAACTGGAAATCCATATGCAACAAAATGAAATTAAACTCCTATCTCTCACCATGCACAACTCAACTCAAAATGGACCAAGGACTTAGGAATAAAACCAGAGACCCTTCGTCTAATAGAAGAAAAAGTAGGCTCTAATCTCCATCATGAGGGATTAGGCCCCAACTTTCTTAATAAGACTCCTTTCGTGCAAGAATTAAAGTCAAGAATCAATAAATGGGATGGACTCAAACTAAATAGTTTCTTCTCAGCAAATGAAACTAATTTGTTTTAGGGCAAATGTACATTGACAAATTCCCAGAATCCACTATTTTCCCTCCTTTTAATTTATAAAAAAGATACAAAACAAAAGTAAGGAAAAGTCTATAGAATAAAAAGTTGAAATCCTACTAGTCTGCTGTCACACCCTCCAATCCCAAACCCAGTATAGCCACCATAAACACTTTGGTATATATCTTGCTGATATTTTTTATTCCCACTCCTCTTCTTCCCACATACAAGGTTTACATGAATAAATCACTGTACATGTTCTATAATTTGCTTGACATTGTATCATTATTATAATTTCAGGTGAATGTACATGGTTTATACATTCTCTGGTTTATACATTCTCTTAGGGTGGAGTTCCAGAGAACTACTGTATCATAATTTATTATTTTTTATTAATAATTTTTTTTAAGATTAAGATTTTAAAGATTATTTGCATTACAAAATGTTGACATCCAAACAAGAGTAGAGAATAAATTAATGAAAATAATAGACATCTGTACCCATTAGTGCCCAGCTCCATTATATATTTAATAGGTTTCCTACTGATGTGAATATAAGTTATTTCTAGTTCTTCAGTGTTAAAAATAATGTTGCAATGCATAACATTTTTACACATCTAACATTTTGCATGTATGCAAATTAATTATGAAAGATCAATGTTTAAAAGTAGAACTGTGGCAACAAAGGGCATGAGTATTTGAAAATTTGAGGGGCCCAGCAAAACTACCCTTCAAAATTATTGTGGTTCTTTCAGCTTCCATCAATAACAGATGATGTAAACTCTCTTTCTTGAACAGGTACACTAGCATAACCAGGAATGAAAAATACTAGGAACTCAATACAAAAGCACAATTTTTAGAAAAGTCAAGTTGAACTTCTAAAATTCTATTAACAAATTCAGTACTACTGAACTATTTTATTAAAACTTTAGTATCTGTCTTTCAGTGTTTGATTTTTTATAACAATACAAGAATTTCTGCAAAGAGCAAGTAAACTTGATTCCAAAGGTTTGCTTTCTATGGCTTATATTTGCATATTGTTTGCACCCATTATGGTGTTTCCATTGTATGAAGCAGTTTTATGTGGTATCACCACCCAAGCTTAAAGGCGTCAATTAGGTTCCTTTCTTGAATTACTGTAATTATAATAATTCCAATATTGCCTTTCAACATCCAAGAACTAGGGGAAAAATTTATTCTTTGATCAAAATTCCTTTTCCAGGAATTCCAGCCTCTACTTAATTTACCTACTCACTTAGAAGTGTTGAATTCAATCAGAGTTACATACCTATATTTCAAACCCAACAATGAACAAGTTTGTATGAATTAAATGTTTCCATGAGTCCTAAGTGCCATTTGTGATAATATCATTACTTGCTAAGTGATATTTAAGGTGAAACTAAATCAAAGAGCAAGTTGATCTTTCTCTAGAAAGTTTGTCTTCATAGGTATGCGTGGGAGCGTGCACACACACATACCAACCTAATTTCACTTCTTCCTCATTCTGACTCTGTATCCTCAAATTAAATCATTTAACCACTCAAATTAAACCACTTAAGATATAATATTTGTTCAGTCACAATGAAAGAATGAATGAATTCAAGTCAAGCTTGTGGTTTAATTTCATTGAAACTAGGACTAAATATTTTAAGGCTTATGTGCCAGATATTGGAAAATTACTTTTTCTTTGCCATAGTGGTAAGTTTCACTGTGAGCTAGAAATAAAATGCCCTCCTTTTTTTTCAGGCTTATTAAATATTTTATCGTAAGTGTTGTATTAGTCAGTTTTTCCTCACTGTGACTGAAATACTTGACATGAACAACTTAAAGGAGGAAAGAATTATTTTGGCTCACAGACTCAGAGATCTCAGTTCATGGTCCAGTAGATCATTGCTTTGGGCCTAGGTGAGGCAGAATATCATGGGAAAAAGGTGGGTCAGAGGAAAGCTACTCAGCTTATAATAGCCAGGAAGCAGGGAAAGAGGGCCAGGGACAAGATATAGTCCTCAAGGGCACACCTCCTCCCCAAGGAGGATCCACTCATTCAACTAGGACCCATATTTTACAGTTAAAATGCCCTCCTTTATCTCTGTGAGCTTAAATTAACCTCAAATTAATCTTTTCTATTATTATTTTATTTTCTATGCTAACAATATTACAGAAGGTATTTGGCTATTCATTTCTCCCAGGACACTGAATCATATCCCAAACATCTGAAATAGACATATGTCTGGTATAAAAAGAACTTTCTTTCCCTAGAGATATCATTACAACTCTGCAGTAATTGTTCTCCAGTACTGTGAGTAAGAATCACCTGGGTAGTTTATTAAGAATTCAGATTCTGGCCCTCTTCCTTTTTGATTCTGATTCAGTAGGTCAGTGGTGGACTTCAGGTATATATTTTTTTCCTCAGTCACCCTTGTCATTCTGATGCAAGAGATCAGGTCAAGGCTTACACTTCAAGAATGCTGTTAGAAGCCAAAATCTAAAATAGATTCAGTGAAAATATTTGCAGCAAAACTGAAAGTTTTCTTTCTTCCCTACTCTCTTTATAATACTCCTTCTCTTTACTTCAAGCGTCATGCATCAGTTCCACTACCAGTATGTTTGCCCTCAAATCAATTAAACTATACATCAGATATCTTCCTTCAGTCCATATTTTTCTCATGGAAAATATTACTTTATTCTTTTGTGTTCCTCTAGTAAAGTTTGTGCAGAAATAACTGATAGTGTTTATGAATAGGGCTAGGGCTCTGTAGATTGTATTTTTCCTCTGAATGTTTTCTCTCTTAATTGCTCTGCCTTCATGAAAAAGTGATAAGGAATTAATAGCTCTATTAGTAGCCCTGCTTTGTAAAGAGCTAGTTTTCAGAATGATTGATTTTTCAGCAGATGATATTGTTACTATTATAAGGGCCCTTTTCTTTGGTGGATAAACCATCTTAGTCCTTTCATTCTGGGTGTTTTTATTTGGAGAGCTGTAGTCTTGTTTTCTCTTTATTTCAAGTATGAATTTGAAAATTAAGCATTCAGTTTTCATTGCGCAAGTATTTATTCAGTGCCTTTTAACTTTCAAATTCTATCCTTAGCCCTAGGAACTTCTATGAGCAAAACAGAACTAGTCTTTGTCCTCCTGAAGCTTTCAGTCAAAATTATGGTCCAAAATAAATGGTAGTTTTAGGAAATGATTCTGTTTGGTAGAGTAAACTTGAAGTTGAGGGCATATTAGTAAAACATGCTTGGTGAGGATTTTTAGATCTGGAAAAGTACGCAAAGATGCTTTATTTTAGTCTTCTTATTTTAAAACTGACAAAACTGAGATCAGAGGAGGTCAAAAGACTTTTTGAGAAAGAAGGCAGGAAGTGGTTCAAACAGAATTTGAATTTAGCTTTATTAAAAAATGCTAGAAAATTTTAATAAATTGATTCAGCTCTTCATTGTAAAACTGAGGATTCTGAGCCAGGTCCCAAAGCCATGTGGTTGCTCTGTGGCACAGTCAGAATCTATGGTTGAGTGTCGTTTATGCCAAATAGATTTCTTGACAGAAAACTTTGGTATTAACTCTGAGTTCAGGAGTTTTCTAACAATACCATCCTTCTAGTCTCAGGGAAAAAACATTGGCTGAAAATACTCACTTAAAAACAATAAACGTTAGATTTTTAGAATAATTAGAGCTTTACATAAAAATGGTGAAGATAGTACAGAGAGTTTCCATAGACTCCACAGTTTCCCTTATTATTAATATTTTAGACGATTACCGTATGTAATATATTGTACTATTAGTATGATGCATTCATCAAAATTAATAAACCAATAGTGACACATTATTATTGACTAAAGTCCATAGTTGATCAGCTTCTCTAAGTTCTTACCAGAATACAGGATCTCATTCAGGATACCACATTACATTCTGTTTTCTTAGGCTTTCCTTAGCTGTGACAATTTTTTAGACTTGTTTGTTTGTTTGAGGAACCCCACAGTTTTGAAAAGTATTTATTAGGTATCTTGTAGCATATTCTCTTTTTTTTTTTAACTTTTCCTCCTCTATGCTTTTATTTATTTTTTATTGTTGGTCGTTCAAAACATTACATAGTTCTTAATACATCATATTTCACAGTTTGATTCAAGTGGGTTATGAACTCCCAGTTTTACCCCGTATACAGATTGCTGTATCACATCAGTTACCCTTCCATTGATTGACATATTGCCTTTCTAGTGTCTGATGTATTCTGCTGTCTGTCCTATTCTCTACTATCCCCCTCCCCTCCCCTCCCCTCCCCTCCCCTCCCCTCCCCTTTTCTCTCTCTACCCCTTCTACTGTAAATCATTTCTTCCATTTGTATTATCTTGTCTTACCCCTCCTTTCCTCTTATATGTCATTTTGTATAACCCTGAGGATCGCCTTCCATTTCCATGGGATTTCCCTTCTCACTCCCTTTCCCTCCCACCTCTCATCCCTGTTTAATGTAAATCTTCTTCTCAAGCTCTTCGTCCCTACCCTGTCCTTGTTTACTCCCCTTATATCAAAGGAGTCATTTGGTATTTGTTTTTTAAAGATTGACTAGCTTCACTTAGCATAATATGCTCTAATGCCATCCATTTCCCTCCAAATTCTATGATTTTGTCATTTTTTAATGCAGAGTAATACTCCATTGTGTATAAATGCCACATTTTTTTATCCATTCATCTATTGAAGGGCATCTAGGCTGATTCCACAATCTTGCTATCATGAATTGTGCTGCTATGAACATCGATGTAGCAGTGTTCCTGTAGCATGCTCTTATTAGGTCTTTAGGGAATAGACCGAGAATGGGAATAGCTGGGTCAAATGGTGGTTCCATTCCCAGCTTTCCAAGAAATCTCCATACTGCTTTCCAAATTGGCTGCACCAATTTGCAGTCCCACCAGCAATGAACAAGAGTGCCCTTTTCCCCACATCCTCTCCAGCACTTATTGTTGTTTGACTTCCTAATGGCTGCCAATCTTACTGGAGTGAGATGGTATCTTAGGGTGGTTTTGATTTGCATTTCTCTGACTGCTAGCGATGGTGAGCATTTTTTCATGTACTTGTTGATTGATTGTATGTCCTCCTCTGAGAAGTGTCTGTTCAGGTCCTTGGCCCATTTGTTGATTGGGTTATTTGTTATCTTATTGTCTAATTTTTTGAGTTCTTTGTATATTCTGGTTATTAGGGCTCTATCTGAAGTGTGTGGAGTAAAGATTTGTTCCCAGGATGTAGGCTCCCTGTTTATCTCTCTTATTGTTTCTTTTGCTGAGAAAAAACTTTTTAGTTTGAGTAAGTCCCATTTGTTGATTCTAGATGTTAACTCTTGTGCTATGGGTGTCCTATTGAGGAATTTGGAGCCTGATCCCACAGTATGTAGATCATAACCAACTTTTTCTTCTATCAGATGCCGTGTCTCTGATTTAATATCAAGCTCCTTGATCCATTTTGAGTTAACTTTTGTGCATGGCGAGAGATAGGGATTCAGATTCATTTTGATGCAAATGGATTTCCAGTTTTCCCAGCACCATTTGTTGAAGATGCTATCCTTCCTCCATTGCATGCTTTTAGCCCCTTTATCAAATATAAGATAGTTGTAGTTTTGTGGATTGGTTACTGTGTCCTCTATTCTGTACCATTGGTCCACCCGCCTGTTTTGGTACCAGTACCAGTACCATGCTGTTTTTGTTACTATTGCTCTGTAGTATAGTTTGAAGTCTGGTATCGCTATACCGCCTGATTCACACTTCCTGCTTAGCATTGTTTTTGCTATTCTGGGTCTTTTATTATTCCATATGAATTTCATGATTCTTTTATCTATTTCTACAAGAAATGCTGTTGGGATTTTGATTGGCATTGCATTGAACTTATAGAGAACTTTTGGTAATAAGGCCATTTTGATGATGTTAGTTCTGCCTATCCATGAACAGGGTATATTTTTCCATCTTCTAAGGTCTTCTTCTATATCTTTCTTTAGGGTTCTGTAATTTTCAGTTTGGCGGCGGCTGGCGGGATTGTGTCCCTGATCTGAGTTGCTCCAAACCGGCTGGGAGTGGGGTGGGGTGGTGGGAGTGTTGTTCCTAGCGCCAAACCGCTAGAGGCAGTTCACAGACTCAGGCCTGCAGGGCCCAGTCTGCTCGTATGTTCACTGCAGTTCAGCGGCGGCCAGCGGGATTGTGTCCCTGATCCGCGTTGCCAAGATTCACTCGCCTGAGACAAACTGACCCCTCACACAGACTTACTAGTTATCAGCAGGTCTCCTTTCAGTGGAATATTGTTAGAAGTTCCTTAGCAGGTCCCATGCAAGTGTATTTATGTGTCTCTCTGATCCCCTTACTGTGGAGTTATAGAAAATGCTGCCTGCTCGCCGGCCGCCATGTTGGAACCCCTCGTAGCATATTTCTTGATTGGGATTGTTTTGATATTTTTCTTATCATTAGATTATAGTTATGGATTTGGGAAGAATTATCACAGGGGCTAGGATTGTGGCTCAATGGTAGAGAGCTTGTCTCGCATGTGTGAGGCACTGGGTTCGATCCTCAGCTCCACATTAAAAAAAATCAATAAAACAGTATGTATGTGAGCTCTGAGCTCATAAAAAAAAGAATGATCACAAAGGCTTTCTCATCATGTTATATCAAGGATGCATACTATCAATGTGATCTATCATTGTGGACTTTAACCTCAATCACCTTGCTGGGGTAGTGTTCATCAGGTTTCTTCACTGTAAAGTTAAGCTTTTTCTTTTTTTCCCATATTGTTCCATTTAAAAGATAGTGACAATGTGCATCTCACACGTAGAGGGTGGGAAATTATGCTTCATGTCTTTGTAGTTGGAGTATCTACATAAATAATTTGGAATTTTTCTGCATGGGAGAATTGTTTATATTTCCCATTTTTCATTTTTTTTCTATAATTTCAATAATTTACAATAATGTAAATATATAAACATTTGTATATATATTATTGGAAATTACTGAATAAATGAATAGATAGTACATTTTGGTAGTATTTTAGTAAATGAGAGAAACATAATTCAATAGAACTTTATTTGTTGTACTTTATTTTGTTGCTCAAATTGTTCCAGCTTTGGCCATGGTGGCCCTTTCACTTGTCTTCTGTTTACCTTGACATACGTCATGTGTGTGTGTGTGTGTGTGTGTGTGTATGTACGTATTGTATTGTATGTAACATAGTGTAATTATCAGCACACCCTGATGATCTAGGGTCATTTTTTTTCTGCCTGAGTTCTAGATTCAAACATTCCTCCAAGGAACTGAGCTTCCTTTTATTGGAAAATGGTATTAGAAACCAAAATTTAGGGACCAGTTGTGCTTATTGTTACTGAAATGTCATTGCTTCTAGGCTCTCTTAGCTAAAAATTTAAGACAATATATGTGTGTATGTTAACCTCTGTATTTTCATATATTTATAATATTTTGTATGTTTTCATCAGTATCTGTATTAAGCTAACAGAAAGTCCTACTAATGTCTTCAGTTTTGATCCATTGCTACAGAGATCATTTCAGCCATTTCCCTTCGTTTATCTGTAATCTCCTACCCCAATGTAAGTAATGTGCCTTCTCCTATTTGTCATCCATTTATTTAATTTTTCAATTCCAGTATGTATGTATAATATCTGTACCACTTTAGCAAGTAGAGTGCAGTATTTGTGTTCAATTCCCTTTGCCTTTGGTCTGATAGATTCCATCCTGAAGTAACTTAGGTCAATACCTTTTCTCCCATCCCTTTCAGTGAGGTTGTTTCCTGCATTTGTAATGTAGTTGGATTATTTTGCCACACTCTGCATTCCTTCAAAATTATTTTTTTTAAAATTTGCATATGTTAATGTCCATTTTTGGTTCTGTAATGTTCTATAGGTTTTGACAGTGTGTAATATTTATTTATTTATTTATATTAAATTTATATAATATTTATTTGTATTTATATAATATTTATTTGTGTGTGTGTGTGTGTGTCTGTGTGTGTGTGTGTGTGGTGCTGGGAATTGAATCCAGAACCTTGTGCATGTGAGGCAAGAACACTACCAACTGAGCTATGTCCCCAGCCCACGGAGATGAATAAGCATCTTTTTTTAAAAAAATTTTATTTATTTATTTATTTTATTTTACAAAGTTCTTGATATATCATATTTCACACTTTGATTCAAGTGGGTTATGAACTCCCAATTTTACCCCGTATACAGATTGCAGAATCACATCAGTTACACTTCCATTGATTTACATATTGACATACTCATGTCTGTTGTATTCTGCTGCCTTTCCTATCCTCTACTATCCCTCCTCCCCTCCCCTTCCCTCCCCTCTTCTCTCTCTACCCCCTCTACTGTAATTCATTCCTCCCCCTTGTATTATTTTTCCCTTTCCCCTCACTTCCTCTTGTATGTAATTTTGTATAACCCTGAGGGTCTCCTTCCATTTCCATGCAATTTCCCTTCTCTCTCCCTTTCCCTCCTACCTCTCATCCTTGTTTAATGTTGGTCTTCTTCTCATGCTCTTCTTCCCTAGTCTGTTCTTAGTTACTCTCCTTATATCAAAGAAGACATTTGGCATTTGTTTTTTAGGGCTTGGCTAGCTTCACTTAGCATAATATGCTCTAATGCCATCCATTTCCCTCCAAATTCTATGATTTTTGTCATTTTTTAATGCAGAGTAATACTCCATTGTGTATAAATGCCACATTTTTTTTATCCATTCATCTATTGAAGGGCATCTAGGTTGGTTCCACAATCTTGCTATCGTTAATTGTGCTGCTATGAACATCGATGTAGCAGTGTCCCTGTAGCATGCTCTTATTAGGTCTTTAGGGAATAGACCGAGAATGGGAATAGCTGGGTCAAATGGTGGTTCCATTCCCAGCTTTCCAAGAAATCTCCATACTGCTTTCCAAATTGGCTGCACCAATTTGCAGTCCCACCAACAATGTAGAAGTGTACCCTTTTCCCCACATCCTCGCCAGCACTTGTTGTTGTTTGACTTCCTAATGGCTGCCAATCTTACTGGAGTGAGATGGTATCTTAGGGTGGTTTTGATTTGCATTTCTCTGACTGCTAGAGATGGTGAGAATTTTTCCATGTACTTGTTGATTGATTGTATGTCCTCCTCTGAGAAGTGTCTGTTCAGGTCCTTGGCCCATTTGTTGATTGGGTTATTTGTTATCTTATTGTCTAATTTTTTGAGTTCTTTGTATATTCTGGTTATTAGGGCTCTATCTGAAGTGTGTGGAGTAAAGATTTGTTCCCAGGATGTAGGCTCCCTGTTTATCTCTCTTATTGTTTCTTTTGCTGAGAAAAAACTTTTTAGTTTGAGTAAGTCCCATTTGTTGATTCTAGATGTTAACTCTTGTGCTATGGGTGTCCTATTGAGGAATTTGGAGCCCGACCCCACAGTATGTAGGTCGTAGCCAACTTTTTCTTCTATCAGATGCCGTGTCTCTGATTTGATATCAAGCTCCTTGATCCATTTTGAGTCAACTTTTGTGCATGGCGAGAGAAAGGGATTCAGTTTCATTTTGTTGCATATGGATTTCCAGTTTTCCCAACACCATTTGTTGAAGATGCTATCCTTCCTCCATTGCATGCTTTTAGCCCCTTTATCAAATATAAGAAAGTTGTAGTTTTGTGGGTTGGTTTCTGTGTCCTCTATTCTGTACCATTGGTCCACCTGCCTGTTTTGGTACCAGTACCATGCTGTTTTTGTTACTATTGCTCTGTAGTATAGTTTGAAGTCTGGTATCGCTATACCACCTGATTCACACTTCCTGCTTAGCATTGTTTTTGCTATTCTGGGTCTTTTATTCTTCCATATGAATTTCATGATTGCTTTCTCTATTTCTACAAGAAATGCCGTTGGGATTTTGATTGGCATTGCATTAAACGTATAGAGAACTTTTTGTAATATCGCCATTTTGATGATGTTAGTTCTGCCTATCCATGAACAGGGTATATTTTTCCATCTTCTAAGATCTTCTTCAATTTCTCTCTTTAGGGTTCTGTAGTTTTCATTGTATAAGTCTTTCACCTCTTTTGTTAGGTTGATTCCCAAGTATTTTATTATTTTTGAGGATATTGTGAATGGAGTGGTTGTCCTCATTTCCATTTCAGAGGATTTGTCACTGATATACAGGAATGCCTTTGATTTATGCGTGTTGATTTTATATCCTGCCACTTTGCTGAATTCATTTATTAGCTCTAATAGTTTCTTTGTAGACCCTTTTGTGTCTGCTAGGTATAGAATCATGTCATCTGCAAATAGTGATAATTTAAGTTCTTCTTCTTTTCCTATTTTTATGCCTTTAATTTCTTTCGTCTGTCTAATTGCTCTGGCCAGTGTTTCGAGAACTATGTTGAACAGAAGTGGTGAGAGAGGGCATCCCTGTCTTTTTCCAGATTAGAGGGAATGCCTTCAATTTTTCTCCATTCAGAATGATGCTAGCCTAAGGCTTAGCATAGATTGCTTTTACAATGTTGAGGTATGTTCCTGTTATCCCTAGTTTTTCAAGAGTTTTGAACATAAAGGGATGCTGTACTTTGTCGAATGCTTTTTCTGCATCTATCGAGATGATCATATGGTTCTTATCTTTAAGTCTATTGATGTGGTGAATAACATTTATTGATTTCCGTATATTAAACCAGCCTTGCATACCAGGGATGAATCCTACTTGATCATGGTGCACAATTTTTTGGATATGTTTTTGTATCCGATTCGCCAGAATTTTATTGAGGATTTTTGCATCTAGGTTCATTAGAGATATTGGTCTGTAGTTTTCTTTCTTTGAAGTGTCTTTGTCTGGTTTCGGAATCAGGGTGATGTTGGCCTCGTGGAATGAATTTGGAAGTTATCCCTCTTTTTCTATTTCCTGAAATAGCTTGAAAAGTATTGGTATTAGTTCCTCTTTAAAGGTTTTGTAAAATCTGCTGTATACCCATCCGGTCCTGGGCTTTTCTTAGATGGTAATATTTTGATAGTTTCTTCTATTTCCTCAATTGATATTGGTCTGTTTAGGTTGTCTATATCCTCCTGACTCAATATGGGCAGATTATATTACTTAAGAAATTTATCGATGCCTTCACTATTTTCTATTTTATTGGAGTATAAGGATTCAAAATAATTTCTGATTATCTTCTGTATTTCTGAAGTGTCTGTTGTGATATTGCCTCTTTCATCCCATATGCTAGTAATTTGAGTTCTCTCTCTTCTTCTCTTTGTTAGCATGGCTAAGGGTCTGTCGATTTTATTTATTTTTTCAAAGAACCAACTTTTAGTTTTGTCAATTTTTTCAATTGTTTCTTTTGTTTCAATTTCATTAATTTCAGCTCTGATTTTAATTATTTCTTGCCTTCTACTTCTTTTGCTGTTGTTTTGCTCTTCTTTTTCTAGGATTTTGAGATGAAGTATGAGATCATTTATTTGTTGTTTTTTTATTTTTTTAAGGAATGAACTCCAAGCAATGAATTTTTCTCTTAGAACTGCTTTCAATGTGTCCCATAGATTCCGATATGTTGTGTCTGTGTTTTCATTTAACTCTAAGAATTTTTTAATTTCCTCCTTGATGTCTTCTAAAACCCATTGATCATTCAGTAACCTATTGTTCATTCTCCAAGTGATGCATGATTTTTCCCTCCTTCTTTTATTGTTGATTTTCAGTTTCATTCCATTATGATCAGATAAGGTGCATGGTATTATCTCTACTCCTTTATATTGTCTAAGAGTTGCCCTGTGACATAATATATGATCTATTTTTGAGAAGGATCCATGTGCTGCTGAGAAAAAAGTGTAACTGCTTTATGTTGGGTGGTATATTCTATATATGTCAATTAAGTCTAGGTTGTTAATTGTGTTATTGAGTTCTATAGTTTCCTTATTCAACTTTTGTTTGGAAGATCTGTCCAGTGATGAGAGAGGTGTGTTGAAGTCTCCCATGATTATTGTATGGTGGTCTATTAAACTCTTGAACTTGAGAGGAGTTTGCTTGATGAACATAGCAGCACTGTTGTTTGGGGCATATATATTTATGATTGTTATGTCTTGTTGGTGTATGGTTCCCTTGAGCAGTATGTATTGTCCCTCTTTATCCGTTTTGATTAACTTTGGCTTGAAATCTATTTTATTTGATATGAGTATGGACACTCCTGCTTGTTTCCGCAGTCCATACGAGTGATATGATTTTTCCCAACATTTCACCTTCAGTCTATGTATATATTTTCCTATCAAATGCGTCTCCTGTAGGCAACATATTGTTGGGTCTTGTTTTGTGATCCATTCAACTAGCCTGTGTCTCTTAATTGGTGAGTTTAAGCCATTAACATTTAGGGTTATTATTGAGATATGGTTTGTTTTTCCAGCCATATTTGTTTATTAATGTTACTAAACCTGATTTGTTTTCCTCTTTGATTATTTTCCCCCCTTTACTGTCCTACCTCCCACTTTTGGTTTTCATTGTTATTTTCCATTTCCTCTTCCTGTAATGTTTTGCCAAGGATTTTTTGAAGAGATGGTTTTCTAGCTGCAAATTCTTTTAACTTTTGTTTATCATGGAAAGTTTTAATTTCATCTTCCATCCTGAAGCTTAATTTCGCCGGATACACGATTCTTGGTTGGAACCCATTTTCTTTCAGTGTTTGAAATATGTTATTCCAGGATCTTCTAGCTTTCAGAGTCTGTTTTGAAAGATCAGCTGTTATCCTGATTGGTTTACCCCTAAATGTAATCTGCTTCCTTTCTCTTGTAGCTTTTAAAATTCTCTCCTTATTTTGTATGTTGGGCATCTTCATTATAATGTGTCTAGGTGTGAATCTCTTATGGTTTTGCACGTTTGGCGTCTTGTAAGCTTCTAGGATTTGGGATTCTGTCTCATTCTTCAAGTCTGGCAAGTTTTCTCGTATTATTTCATTGAATAGATTGTTTATTCCTTTGGTTTGAAGCTCTGTGCCTTCCTATATCCCAATGACTCTGAAGTTTGGTCTTTTAATATTATCCCATAATTCTTGGATATTCTGCTCATGGTTTCTTAGCAGACTTGCTGAGCTGTCTATGTTCTTTTCAAGTTGAAATACTTTGTCTTCATTGTCTGATGTTCTATCTTCTAAGTGATCTACTCTGCTGGTAGTATTCTCAATTGAGTTTTTAAGTTGGTTTATTGCTTCCTGCATTTCTAGGATTTCTATTTGTTTGTTTTTTATTACCTCTAACTCCCTGTGAAATTGATCTTTTACTTCCTGGATTTGTTTATGTAGTTCCTTGTCAAAGTGATCTTTCATTGTCTGATTTTGCTATCTCATGTCTTCCTTGAGACTCCAGATCATCTGAAGCATGTATATCCTGAACTCTTTATCTGATATTCCATCTGTTGCAGCTATTACCTCTTCTAGAGTTGAGTTGACCTGCATTGCTTGTGGTCCTTTCTTTTCTTGTCTTTTCATACTGCTCGTGTTTCTTTCTGCTTGGTGAAACTGTTGTGTTTTTGAAATTTTCCCTCTATTTATTTATATTGCTCTGGTATAGTTGAAAAAACTCCCTTGCAGGGCAGGTAGTTGCTGTGATCCTCCTCCAATTGGGGTGAATTGTCTACCACGCTGGTAGGCCGCTAGGTCTGCTCTGCCGGTCGGTCGCAGGTCCGCCTACCTTGCAGGCACTGGGGGAGGGGGCGAGCCTGCCCCTCAGTAGGCCGCTGGACCTGTTCTGCTGGTGGGTCGCAGGTCCGCCTACCCTGCAGGCGCGTGGGGCAGCTCTGTCACTCGGCAGGTTGCTGGGCCTGACCTGCCAGTGGGTCGCAGGTCTGCCTACCTTGCAGGTGCGGGGGGAGGGGGCGGGCCTGCCCCTGAGCAGGCCGCTGGGCCTGGTTTGCTGGTTGGTCGCTGGTCCGCCTACCCTGCATTGCCTGTGGTCCTTTCTTTCCTTGTTTTTTCATACTGCTGGCGTTTCTTTCTGCTTGGTGAAACTGTTGTGTTTTTGAAATTTTCTCTCTATTTATTTATATTGCTCTGGTATAGTTGAAAAAACACCCTTGCAGGGCAGGTAGTGGCTGTGATCCTCCTCCAATTGGTGTGATCCGTCTACCACGCTGGCAGGCCCTAGTTCTGCTCTGCTGGTCGGTCAAAGGTCCGCCTACCCAGCAGGCGCGAGGGGCACCTCTGTCACTCTGCAGGTTGCTGGGCCTAACCTCCCAATGGGTCGCAGGTTCGCCTAGCTTGCAGGCACTGGGGGGGGGCGGTTCCGCCCCTCAGCAGGCCGCTCTGCCGGATCTGCCGGTGGTCACAGTCCCGCCTACCTTGCAGACACTGGGGGAGCGGAAGGGCCTGCCCCTCAGCAGGCTGCCGGCCCTGTCCTACTGGTGGGTCCTGTCCGTGTTCCCTGCAGGCACGTGTAGCTGTTCTGTGACTCCGCTGGTTGCTGGGCCTGACCCGCCCGTGGGTTGCAGTTTCGCCTAGCTTGCAGGCACTGGGGGAGGGGCCCATTCCACCCCTCAGCAGGCAGCTCGGCCAGGATCTGCCTATGGTCACAGTCCCGCCTACCTTGCAGACACTGGGGGAGGGGATGGGCCTGCCCCTCAGCAGGCCGCCGGCCCTGTCCTACTGGTGGGACCTGTCCGCGTTCCCTGCAGGTGCCTGTAGCTGTTCTGTCACTCGGCAGGTTGCTGGACCTGACCTGCCCGTGGGTTGCAGGTTCGCCTAGCTTGCAGGCACTGGGGGAGGGGCCGGTTCCACCCCTCAGCAGGCAGCTCGGCCCGGATCTGCCTGTGGTCACAGTCCCGCCTACCTTGCAGACACTGGGGGAGGGGACGGGCCTGCCCCTCAGCAGGCCGCCGGCCCTGTCCTACTGGTGGTTCCTGTCCGTGTTCCCTGCAGGTGCCTGTAGCTGTTCTGTGACTCCGCAGGTTGCACAGCACATTTTTAAAAAGGCACATTTATTCAGTGTCATGATCAGACTATTACATTTAGCAATCAACAGCATGGGTGCAAAAAAAAAAGTCTACATTAAAACACTTTATTGGAATGCTTTACAATTTCCACAGAACAGAAACTAAAACAACCTGTTATCCTGTCATACAATTAGTCACAAATATAGTCCTCAAGTTTTTTTGCCCAAAGATATGAGTATTGTTTAAATCATGTCTTCTTTGTAGCAGCTAAGCCCTGCCACTACTGTGTTTGGCTGAGTTCACAAATCTGTTGTAAACTTTCCTGTCACTTCTCTGGCTCTCCTTTCCTGCTAAGCTTTGTTTCCAGGTAGTATTAAAACCTTCTGCCACTGCCATAGCTATTGCTGCTGTGGGAACTACCATAGCCACCTTGGTTTTGTGGTTTGACAAAATATTGGCCTCCACCATCATAAGGTCCAGAGATTCTGCCTCCAAACTTTCCACCCTTCATGGGTCCAAAATTTCATGATTGGTTGTTGTAATTGCCAAAATCATCGTAGCTCCCACCACCTCCAAATTTGCTTCCATCATTACCAAATCCATTGTAGCCATACCTGCTACTACCATATCCACCACCACCACGGGCTGCCACCAAAGCCACCATGACCACTAAAGTTTCCTCCATGACCAAAATTGTCATTTCCACCAAAACCATTTCCAAGACCACCACCAATCCATGACCAAAATTGTCATTTCCACCAAAACCATTTCCAAGACCACCACCAAAGTTTCCAGAACCACCTCGACCTCTTTGGCTAGATGAAGTACTAACCATCTCTAGCTTTGACAACACTTGCCTCGCTTCACAGTTGTGGCCATTCACAGTATGGTATTTCTGAATGAAAGTCTTATCTGCAGAATCATGGTCATCAAAACTTACAAAAGCAAAGCCCCTCTTCTTTCCACTGCCTTGGTCAGTCATGATTTCAATAATTTCAGTTTTCCTGTATTGTTCAAAATAATTTCAGAGGTAGTGTTCTTCAGGGTTTTCTTTAATGCCCAACAAAGATCTTTTTCACAGTTTAGTAGGCCCCTTGTCTTTGAGCATTCTCTCTTAAGACAGCTCTCTTTGGTTCCACAACTCTTCCATCCACCTTGTGTAGTCTTGCATTCATGGCTGCATCCACTGCCTCCACAGTGGCAGACATGACAAACCAAAGTCCCAGGAGAGCTTGGTGTTTGAGTCTTCATTACCACACAGTCCGTGAGTGTTCCCCATTGCTTAGAATGACTTCTCACACTCTCATCAGTTGTTTCAAAGCTCAGCCCCCAATGAGTAACTTCCATACCTGTTTGGGTTCTTTAGGGGACTCTGATTTAGACATGACAGCAGTAGGAAGAGAGATTTTAATGATGCTTTCTTGGCAGTACCCACGGGCAGAAAAAGGAACATCTCCCTTCTTGCTGTGTCCTCACATGGCACAAAGACTGAGGGAGTTCTCTGGTGTCTCTTTCATAAAGGCACAATCACATTTACGAGTGCTCTACCCTCATGGCCTCATCATATTCCATGTTTTTTAACACCTTCCCAGTAGAGGAGAGGATTTCAACATATGAATTTGGGAAGGACTCAAACATTCAGTTTGTAGCACTCTCTTTTTCCCAAATTAAGAGCTTAATTATTAGAATTTTTCTTGTGTTAATTATTTAATAAAAAATTATGATTGACCAGAGCAGGTTTTGAAGACATTTATTGATAGTAGCCACACTTTCATACCTACATGTAATCTAAAGCCTATTAAAAGATTTTCTAATTCTTAGTGCTTAAAAAGCTCAGTTTATTGGTAATATGAGAAATAAATGGTAATTTCACTAATGTAGCATTTATCATATTTTAGATTTTTTTAAAAAAAGATTTAAGTGATATTCTCAAGAGAATGGAGCAGGTAGCCAGAAGATTTTTGAGAAGGGAGCCAAGAGGGTGAGAGATGTGTGTGGATCACCTATTACGCAGCACATTCTCACATTCAATAAATATTAATCCTTTTCTTATGAATTCTTCATAGTGTGACCATCAATGATTAGAAAAGTTTAGCACTCATAAAATAGGATATAGTCCTTGGAATATAAATATAAAATTGTATTACAAAAACATTTTACATTATCCCTCTTCTTGCTTTTCTGCAGAACTCAAAACGTTCCCCCTCTTTTCTTACATGGCAATTCTCAAAAGTTTGCCTCAGGAACCCAGCTAGATAATTAACTAATCCTCAAATAAATTGAGGTTTATATTATATATATAGGAAGCAATTTTTTTATTTTAATAGGGGTCTTTAAACCCAGTTGTTTCCTGTGAAGCAACATATTAATACCAAATTATTATTGGTAAGAGGTAATTTGGACTGCCTTATATTTCATTCCTGATGTTTATAGGCACTGGTGTTTAGACTGTCCCATGTCTACTTGCCCCAGGGCTGTCTTCATCTGCTTACATCAGGTGCACATGCAAGAAAACAACTACAGTTGCATAAAGTGAATGGGAACTTGACCCCAGAGTTTATATTGAGCTCTATTGCAGCACCTGTGTATATGTGAGTATAGTATCCTAGTTCTGTGGTCTGATTGCTTGGATTTTAATCTGGGGCAGAGTACTTACTCTTCGTGTGACACTGGGTAAATTATTTCACTGCTTTGGACTTGTTTCCTCTTCTATAAATTGATAAAATTGTAGCATCCATCTCAAAAGAGATTCAACAAGTTAATGACTGTCAAGTGCTTAGAATAGTTCCAGCTCTTTGGTAAGTATTTTGTATTATTTGTTATAATTATATGACAAATATTAATATAATATGTCTGGATTTTTTATGTGGGTAACCTCAGATCTAATTCATCCATGTAGTCCTGCCATATTATAGTCAACTTAGAAGCAATTTTAAACTTGACCTAAATTAGGTATTACATTATCAATGTTGGTTAGGTATTTAATTATGGTTTTTCATATTATGCTATGGAGTTGAAATATAGGACATGATATCTGTGTTATAATGATATAAAAATTATATAATGATATTAAAAATTATAATTGTTAAAAATAATCAATTTTAAGGATGAATTTTGTAAAAATTTCCCCTATGAATTTTAGCACTAGAATATGTGAGATTACGTTGCACAAAACAAAACCACTCTTACTATTTCTATAATAAAAAGAATATAAATAAAAACTTAATATTTATTGTATACAATTATGCTTTTTATGAATCAAGATATTTAATATAGTTCCACCTTTTTGAGTTTCTTGCCTCAGAGATACCTGGGTTACTTAGTTATAAATTTAAGTGTGTGAGTCAGGACTCTTTGAGTTTTCAGCAACCAAGACATAAGACAGAAAGTCAATCCGAAAAGAAATGACTAGTTCATGTGCAACTCAGAAATCTAAGGGACTGGCTTCAAGTATGGCCATTATATTCTTTCAATTCCTTTTTCCTCTTTATATACCCATATTCAAGTAGAGTTCTAAGTTCTGATTAAATACTTTTTAGCTTACATTCTCACACCTAAAAAGTCATAGCTAAAAGGTCACTGAAGTGATTTACTTTGAGTAAACTGACTGACTTCACATACCCATATCTGAAAATTCACTATGGCCAACAGATGAATTCACCGGAATGATCAGGCCTGGGTCACATTTTTGTCTTTGGAATGTGGGAGAAACTGAGACAACAGGAATAGTGCACAGTCAGACGCTGCTATAAAAGCAACACAAATTCTTGAGCAACATCATCATTAATATCATAAATCTGAAAAGCCAGTTAAGATCTGAGCCATCAGAGAGATGTCTTCAACACAGGTGAAAATAGTTAAAGGATACTTCCCAAAACATCCCTAATAAATCTGAGTGACATTTTGTTCATGCAAAGAATAGCAAAAGGGCTGTAGCTCAGTGGCAGCATGTGTGAGGCATCCATCCTTAGCACCACATAAAAATAAACAAATAAAGTAAAGCCATGCTGTCCATCTACAATTACCTAAAATAAAATAAAATAAAATAAAAAGAATAGCAAAAGCACCAAGCTAAGCATGGATGGCAAGTGTGATAAACTCTGATAAAATAAGCAAAATAGTATCTTAACAGTGGCATTTATGTTAAACTGAAGAGAGGTAGAAAACACATTCAGTGTGGTTAATGAGTTATTTAAGATCAGTGATAAAGACTAGATTAAAAACTGATGAAAATATACCTAGTGTGAGCTCAGTGCTTGTCACTATGAAAGAGAGCAAAACTGTGCCGCCTCTCTTGTCCTCAAGTTTGATGTTTGTCAGGACAAACTTGTAGTTCACCTTAGCTTGGCGATTCAGACCCCCAAAATGGAGGGGAAGGAAATTATCTAGCCTCTTAATGTATACATGTTCTTTACAAACTCTACTTCTTTCTGAACTATGTCCAGAAATAGATGACCTCAAAAGTGTTGGGGATTGATAGGTATACTTAGAATTTTGAATGTTAAGTATTTTTTTTCCTTTATGGATTCTTTTGGGCCCAGAAGTCAAATCTCTCTCTCTCTCTCTCTCTCTCTCTTTCTCTCTCTCTCTCTCTCTTTCTCACACACACACACACACACACACACACCAGTGTCCTAAATTGAAATTTTCAGCCTGACTCTTACTTGAGAAATATAGTAAGTTTGAAGCTATGTTAATGATGGTCAGTGAATTTTTAAATTGGGAACATGGGCAGAAAGATCATCTATGAATATTTGTGAGGAAAAAGAAAAGATCTCTGGTTTGGGAAGTTAGTAATTTATACACATTTTTATGATGTGAGAAAATTTTAAATGCTTTGAAAATTTGATCTACTAAAGTTCATTTATTCAATAATTCTTTCATTTACAAATATTTATTAAGGCTATGCATTTTTTTCTAGAAGCCAAGAACCTAGCAGTGAACCCAACAGACATAAAGATCTTCCTTTAGTCAGTTTATATTCTAGTTAAGGTAGGAGACAGAGTAGACAAAGAAATTAAACATGCAAGTGCTACAGAGCAAAGGCATCAGGGCTTGCTATTTTAAATCATGTATGAGAAGTTGACATTAAGGGAAAATGAAAGGAGGCCAGCTCTGTAGCTGTTTGGGGGAAGCAATGTACCTGGTGGAATAGGAAACAGCAAGTGCAAAGGTCCTGAGTTGGAATATGCCAGTGTAGCTAGAGCTGAATGGGTTTGGGAGAGGACTGGAGATAATGTCACAGGAGAAATGGAGACTCACATCATATAGACCTTTAAGTTTTTGAGGATTTGGACTTCTACCGAGGTTGTGATGAGAAGTCATTGGAAGGTTTTGAGCAGGATAGTGTCAATTGTCTGGCATATACATTAAAAAAATAATTGTGGTTGCTGTGCTGAGAATGTCCTGTGCTGGTCTGGGGCAGAGGTGGGACACCAGTTAGGAGGCTATTGTGGTAAGTTAAGAAAGGACAGTGGCTGGAAACCGACTGGTAGTAACTGAGATATGGAGAGGTTGTCAGAGACCTGTATTTGCTCTGTAAGTAGAGCTGAACCATCTTGTTAATGGGTTAGGTAGGAGAAGTGAGCAAAAGAGAGAACCCAGATGACTCTGAGATCTTTGCCTTGAATAACTGTAAGGCTGGATCTGCCATTTACTTTGTTGGGGGCACTGGAGGGGCAGTAGGTGGGGACAGAAGGCTAGAAGTTTGGTTATCAACTTGGTTCACTGCTATTTTTAATATGATTTGAGATTTACTGTATGTGTAATTATGTGAAAAATCAGCAATCTTAAAGAATTGAAATAAATTAACTTCCTATCAATTTTGGTCAAAACAACGACCAAAAGCTTTTATTTATTTATTCAATTTTTTATGACTGCATATTAATTACACATGATAGTGGAATGCAGTATAAGTTTTCCACAGACACAGGCAGTACACATTGATGAAATCCAGCCACCCTTTTTCCAGGCCCTGTTCCCACTGACCCCTCTCAATCTTTTGTAAGTCACCATTTTACTTCTAGGTTCACTTTTTAAGAGAAATTCTTATTTTTTGATCTGGAAAATGGAACGAAGTACTTGGTAAACATTTCTTTACAATGTTTAGTATATATTTAAATTGAAAGATTTATACTTTATGCAAATCAATGACATCTTTTTACCCAGAATTCCAGGAGACTTTTCGAAATGTACCAGATTCAGTTGAATGTTAATAGATTTAATGATTGATTAATTTTTAATGCGTGATTCTAAAGCAAATCCAGATAGAATATATTTTCACTCATAAATGCTTCTGTGAAAATGCTTATGACTGAAGGATGTGTTTTCTTTTTTTTCCATTATAAAAGAAGATGTAAAAATTTTATTTTATGAAATTCAGCATACATAAAACAAATAATTTCTTTTTTATTCTAATTTGTTATATATGACAGCAGAATGCATTACAATTCATATTACACATATAGAGCACAATTTTTAATCTGGTTATATATAAAGTATATTCACTCCAATTTGTGTCTTCATACATGTACTTTGGATAATAATGACCATCACATTCCACCATCATTTCTAACCCTATGCCTCCTCCCTTCCCATCCAATACCTCTTCCATATCTAGAGTTTGTCTAATCTTCACATGCTTCTCCTCCCAACCCTGACTCAGCCTCCTCATATCAGAGAAAACATTGAGCATTTGGTTTTTTGGGACTGGCTAACTTAGCATTTATCTTCTCTAATTCCATCCATTTACCTGCAAATGCCATGACTTTATTCTCTTTTATTGCTGAGTAATATTCTATTGTGTATATATGCCACATTTTTTTATCCATTCATCTATTGAATGGGCATTAAGGTTGGTTCCACAGTTTACCTATTGTGAATTGTGCTGCTATAAACATTGATTTGGCTGTGTCCCTGTAGTATGCTGTTTTTAAGTCCTTTGGGTATAGACTGAGGAGAAGCTGGGTCAAATGGTGGTTCCATTACTAATTTTCCAAGAACTCTCCATACTGCTTTCCAGATTAGCTGCACCAATTTGCAGTCCCACCAGCAGTGTATGAGTGTATCTTTTCCCGCACATCCTTGCCAACACTTATTGTTGTTTGTATTCATAATAGGTGCCATTCTGACTGGACTTAGATGAAATCTTAGAGTGGTTTTGATTTGCATTTCTGTAATTGCTAGCAATGATGAACATTTTTTCCTATATTTGTTGATTGATTGTATATCATCTTCTGAGAAGTGTCTGTTCAGGTCCTTGGCTCATTTATTGATTGGGTTATTTGTTTTTTTGGTGTTTAGCTTTTTGAGTTCGTTACATATCCTAGAGATTAGTGCTCTATCTGATGTGCAAGTGGAAAAAATTTGCTCCCAAGCTGTAGGCTCTCTATTCACCTCACTGATTCTTTTTTTCTGAGAAGATTTTTAGTTTGACTTGTTGTATCCACGTATTTATAAAGCTTTAGTTTCCACTTATAATCCACGTACTATATCACATGGAAGGCCTCTCCTGTCACAGTATAGGTATGAGCTCAAAGTGGTCCAGGTGCAGTGGCACACACATAGCTCGGGAGGTTGAGACAGGAGGATCTAGAGTTCAAAGCTAGCCTCAGGAAGAATGAGGCACTAAGCAACTCAGTGAGACCCTGTCTCTAAATAAATAAAATTCAAAATAGGGCTGGAATGTGGCTTAGTGGTCGAGTGCCCCTGAATTCAATCCCTGGTACCAAAAAAAAAAAAAAAAAGAGTTGCTTGAAGTGACAGTAGTAAAGTTAAATAAAATTCCTCAGTGACTTACACTTTGCATATTAAGCAGAACACTTTCTTTTCTACATTCAATCTTGTGAGAAGTGTTTCTATAGAATCATTTATATGTAAACAAAAGTTACATACCTCTTCGATAAAGTATAGTTTCTGCACACTTAACTGAAATGCAGCTCAGCCTATGTCTGCAAATGAACTGAACTGATAACTTTCCTGGGAGATTAAAAACATTTTAATATTCTGTGTAAAAAAGCAAGAGATTTAAAAGGATCTGAAGGGAAGTTTCTAGATGAATTATATTTTGAAAGTATTTAAGTATACATGAACTTTACACTATTTATAACATTGGGACATTTAAGAGATTAGATACCTAAGAAATATTTTGATTAATAGATTTATTAATGTGTATTTGTCTCTCAGCTACCTCCAGAATTCAACCTCACAGATTATCATTACATTTATAAAGCTTACAGTAAAAATTTATTTTAGCCAAAAATATTCTGCAAGATACTGAAAGAAGGCACAGATTTCAGCTGTTCTCCGATACTTCAAACTGGTCTTTGTGGTGTATCAAGGATTCATTTTGGAAGGGACATCATAGGCTTCCAGGTCTGGAAGTGCCTGTAAGGGTTCATCTGGTTCATCATGCACCCTAAGGATTATTAAAATCGCCAGATGCAAAACCAGTTATAATGGCTGGTTTTCCAACCTGTGAACTCTGGAGAACTCTTCTAAAGGCAGAATCTCCTTTTCAAAGGTATTAAAAATAGGGTTCCTCCTCATTTCACTTTTGCTGAGTTCCCAACAGTGGTGGTGTGTTTTAAAGGGTCTCCTCATAATACTTTAAACCCTTAAAAGAGTTTAGAACTTAAACTTCAAATAATCTTCTCTTTGTCACAGTCTTTTGGTGTTCTTCAAATAATAGTCCTTTGTTTAAAGAAAATCAGACTTAAACTTGTGTATTAAGTGATTAAAGTAAAAGCTCATTATTATGTTTTCCCTGTTCCTTCACCTCTGATCTTTCAACTATGACCTCTGCTTTTGATCCATTTCCAAAGTACTAAAATATAACCTCTATAAAGAACTAGCCTTTATAATAGCACAATCACCAACATGGCCCTTGGTTATTTCCAATTATTCAGGCCTTGTTCTTCAGTTTTGATTCCACCTAGTGGGTTTTTTTTTTTGGTTCACTTTATATCAGTGATTACCCAACATGCTCTTTCAAAAGTCTCTATCAACATCTAATTACTTTGACTATTAAAAATCATTTAAATGTTAAAAACATTATTTGGAAAACTATTTTTGCAACTATAATTATAGAAGGAAATAAGCAAAAAATGAAAAACTGTGTTAGGGTAGAGCATGATAGGTGATTATTTTCGAAATATTCTTGAATGCTGTTGCTATATTATTCGTACTAATACATACATATATACTTACACATAAACATATAAGATGGGCTAAAATATCCAGTATGTTCAAATCTCTGTTAATAATAGTATTTTTAAAGCATAGCTCCTTGGTCATTTTTGGGAACCAAGTCATTATTCTGAAAACTGATCAATAAAGTTAAAATTATTTGTCCAAATAGTGAAAAATTTTCTTTCCCTTTATCCTTAGCATTCCAGATGCATTTTATATTTGCTACTATTGTAATATACTGGGGTTCCAGGTTTTACAAAAGTCAATTTTAGAACATTTAGGAACTTAGTAAATAATATTCTTTTCAGTGATAGGCTTCAATAAAAAATTAGTGGTGCTGTTTAAACAAAATAAAGAAATATTTGTTTGTTTGTTTTAATAACCATTAGTGGATAAAAAGTCAAGTCAAGATATCACTGGTGCTTTCTACCAGAACTCATGAGACTCTCTGAAGGCCTTATTCATCCCATGGAGCCTGGAGCTATCTCAAAATATCTCAAGAGCTCCTTAGCATCTTGTAGAGAAATGTGGTTTTAAATTTCAGTTTCTAGCAGAATGTGACACATTAATTAGTGGCTCCAGGTCATTGCTCTGATTGCTTTGTATGTTTTCTCTTTTAAACTTGGGTAATGAGTGAGGGTGATACCTCCTACCTCAAAGTCAAATTCTCCCTAGGATGAATTCCAACCCAGAACTTTTCTCTGCCCTGACCCACCTGCTACCAATACTTTCACTATATTGTCCTCTTTGCTGGTTTTGGCTCTTATTTCAACAGGAATTCTATGACAAACTTTTTCTGGGATACATTTTTTTTCCTAGAAGGAAAAGACAAGTTCCTACCTTTCTCTTCTCCTTGATGGTGAACACATTCACTTACATTCAGCAAGCATATTTGTTCAAAACAGTCACTTCCACAAACATGCAGATGAAGCTAAAATGTTCCTATCTTCAAGGAATCTTCCTCCAACCTCCCAGATGGAATTAACTGCTCCATTCTCTTGTACGTTCATGGAACTTGCTTTATAACTTTATTATAGCACTGACTGTGTTTTATAGTCACTTACTCAATTAATGGTGTGGATCTCCCTGGAAATGAGCATTACAAGAGAAGAGGCCATGTCTTATTTATTCTTCTCTCTAGCATAGTTTCTGGTCTTTGGTAAATATTCAATAAAAATTTGTTGAAAAGTAAAAAAAAAAAAAAGAAAGAAAGAATAAACAAATATTCTTGTGTACTTTTTTGTCCCTCTACCAAACAATTTCTTGCTTGTGCTTATGGAATTTTTTGTTTATTTGTTTTCAAGGATACTGTGCTTTTACATATATTAAGTGGAAATTTGATTTTTAACTAAGTAACCTTAATTCTTAATTTTCCTTTAAATTCAACTTGAATAACCCATGCATTAGTGAAACACTGTGGGGACTTCATTTTATATTTGAAGTGTAACACTGGAAAACCCTGACTGAATTATTTCAAAAAAGCAAAAGTTTTGGTTAGTCCAATCATTTGAATTACCCTGTTAGGACCTGCCATCAACACACAACACTTGCCATCAATGATTTCTAATATTTTGGCAGCAGTTTTCTTTCCTTTGGCAACCTTCTCTTTACTCTGCTTCACCACCCTGCTGTCTTGGCTCTGCTTTATCTAGCCCTCCACTCCCACCCTCTCACTTCAAAGGGCCTTGTTTTGGTTTAGGGATAGTGTGGGTTAAGAGGTTTCCTGAGTAAGTCACAGTTTCTTCATTTTTAGAGAGTGATAATAAGGTCTAGGTTCTTTGCAAAAATCAAATACATAATACAGGTGAAAATTGCCTGTGAACTCTAAGAAGCTATGTAAAAGATTGTTACTTTTAATTTATGAGCGGCGTTATGTGTATGTGTAGTACCAGAATTCAGTACTTTTACTCATGTCTCTCTCTATGTCCTGTATGATAACAAGTAAGTAAAACAATAATCCAGTCTTCTTGTAATTTGGACGTACTTAGGTCATCCCCAGGGGCCATTTTAGCAATAGCCATTTGAAGAGAATGTCCCTTTTTCTGTTGACTAACCCTGCAAAGCTGGGCCCCAGGTAGAACCTGGAGGGCAGGTGGAAGAGAAAGAGCATGGATCTGGGAAGACTGGAAGTGAGGGACAAGGACACCAAGTGGGAAACCATAGAATAAATGATTATATTATAGAGATGACCCTATAATCAGAGTACCAAAGTAGCAATTATAAATTATGGATTTAAAAGAAAATCTGTGATGTAAACAGAGTCATTTAAGAACCATTAGGTGGTGAAAATTTTCCAAATTAACAAAACAGAGGTTTTAACTCTCACTTTGTTAGTAAGTCCTGCTGGGCATAGTGATACATGCCTGTAATCCCAGTGACTTAGGAAGCTGAGGCAGAAGGATAGCAAAGTCAAGGCCAGCCTAAGCAACATTAGTGAGACCCTGTCTTGAAATAAAAAAATAAAAAAAGAATTGGGATGTAGTTCAGTGGAGCTTAGAGCACTCAGAGCACTCCTAGATTCAATCCTCAGTACCTTGCCCACCCCCCAAAACAGCATTCCAAACCAGTATATCTGAAGAAAGATGTTACTGTAGGTTACCTATCAAGACATAAGAAACCAAGGTCAACTTTGATATACCAAGTTGTTAGCCTACTTGTATTTATAGTGATGTTTTCACTCTTAGGGGAGAAACTGCATAAAGATAAATGTTAAAGAAACCTATGGTGAACAGCTGCACACATACTCACATATGTAACATACTTGTTTAAGGATATGGAGTGACTGAAATTTCATGTTAATCAAACTTGTCTTTTATGGTCTTCCAGGTAACCTTAATTATTTATGTACTACAAAATTCATATTTCTAATGTTAATTTAAAAAAATGTTGGAAAAAACTTAGGAAGATTACAGAATATCATGAAAAAGACATTAATTAAACCTCAGTATCACACAGTTCCAGAGAGGTGAAATAGCAAGATGATGTGGGTGATAAATGCAAATAAGGGAATGGGGAAATTGGAGGAATCTTGTCTAAATTGTCAAGAAACAGTTTACCTGTAGAAACTCCCCTGGGATGATTCATACGCTACCATTATGTTTTCTAGCACATTTACTTTAGCTTTACCATCTTCAAAAATAAGTGCTATATGTTTTGCCAAAATTAAAGGAAAGTGGAAAAGCAGGAAGAATAACTTAAACAAATTTCCTGGTTTCCAGGTAAGATCCAGGAGAAGCTGCTTACTCCAGTGTTGTCCTTCGTTCACTTTATTGCATTGCAGTTAGGTGTCATGCTAAATAATTTTGTTTCTAGATTCTAGCCCTTGGATGATAAATGGTTAGACATTATCCAGTCATTATCTGAGATGAGAGTTCTGACTAAAATTAGTTCAGGTTAACCCCAGAGTAGGCTGTTGTTTGGTCTCAGAGGAGACAGGCACATCTTCTGGTGGCCATCGCAGCCACCCTTCCTTTCTCTCTTCCTGTGGTCTGACCTCCCCTGCCCCCAATTCCTTTTTTTAATATATATGTTTTTAATATTTATTTTTTAGTTTTAGGTGGACACAGTATCTTTATATTTATGTGGTGCTCAGGATAGAACGCAGTGCCTCAGGCGTGCTAGGCAAGCAATCTACCACTGAGCCACAATTTCCCACCCCCCAATTCCTTTTTTGATCTCACCTTCTTCAACTCTTCCTCTTTATCACACAGTTCCACCTACACTGGCCTCCTGGCTGTTCCTGAAACACTACACGTATGCTCTGTATTTTGACCTTTGCATTAGCTGCTTCTCCTGCCTGGAACATTCTTGTTATAGATATATACTTAATTAACTCTCTCAGCGATCATTTTCTCAACCTAACAGTCTAGTAGACATCATTATCAATCACCCAAAGCCAGGTCTCTACCACAGGACTGATCACATTTCCGTCCTCCCCTGAAGTTAGACATGGCCATATGACTTGTTCTAGCCAAAGAAATATTGACAGAAGTGACATGTTTTACTTCCAGGTATCTAGGTTTATCTTAATTTATCAGAGAATAAATACTTCTTTCTTCTCTGATCTTTAGCTGTTTGGGGATAACAACATGAGCAATATTTATTATGGCCTGTTACATGGGAGGATTTAAAAAATTTATTGGTACATTATAATTATACCTAATAGTAGGATTCACTGTTACATATAAAGTCCTGTGTGAAATTTTTCATGTTCCCTTCCCTATGTCACTACAAATGGGAACTTTTGTCATTCTGGATCTCTGAGTGAGGACAGCATGGACAGAATGTCCAACAACTATAATGGACATGTTGTATGAACCAGAAGTAAGCCTTTGCTGTTTTAGAGCAACTGCTGAGATTTGGAAGTCATTATTACTGCAAAATAACATACCCAATCCTGAACATTACACCTATTACTATTCAGTACTGGAACCTATCCACCACCCCCACTCCTGAGCATCCCTTTTTCTTTGCTCTATGTTACCTTTCATAGCACTTATCATCTTCTAACCAGACACTACATAATTTGCTTACTATGTTTATTTTCTATTTTCTTTATCACCCTATTTGCTTCCCTCCACTAGAATGTAACTGCATGGTCAGGGTTTTTGTTTTGTTTAATTATGTGAACATAAGAATGTTGATAAATATTTATTGAAATAATGAGTGAACAAATGAATACTAAGTATCACCATATACATTCTGTGTGTTGGGGATGCAGAGATGATAGACTATCCCTGCTCTGACCGATTCTCATGACTGACATATAGTTATTTGAGGAAGGTGTTGAAAGAGCAGAGGGACAGCCATAGCACTGTAGGGAGATTCTGTATTCATAGTCCGGGATTAAGAAGGAGAACCACAGAGAATGAATCTGCAAAAGCCAAGAGAGGAGGGTGTGGCAAGGGTTCAACATGTCAAATTCTGCATGGAAGTTAAGAACTTGAAACGAGCCCACTGGATTTGACTTGTGCGACATTGGGGGCTTCAGGGAAAGTAGCTTGTAAACTTGGTTTTGCTTACCAATGTGCAAAGAAATCCTTAAATCCTGCTTCAATGAACTTGGGTTCTCTGAAGATGCCGATGAAACCAGAGTGACTTGCTCAGGATCACACAGATAATTTGTAGCAAAATGGAGCTTAAATGCTCTCTGCATTTCTTGTTCATTCTTTGCCTCAGGACTGTTTTTAGATATATGAAAGGTCCTAGTAAACCAGGCCTAATAGATCAGCAATAAGACACATCCTTGTTTCCCTTCTTTTCCTCCCCTGTCCTCAGCTAATTCATTAGCCAGTCCTCCTAACTCTTTTTCCAAAATGTATCTCCTTTCTAATCTGTCACCCCGCTCCACGTCCACACTGCAGCTCAATCCAGCCATCATCTTCTGCTCATGCTACTGCAGGAGCCTTGTGCCCTGATGCTTCCATCAACTTCCCCACTGCAGTCTATTTTTAGCAGCACAATTTCAACTCTCTTTAAAAATCAGATCATGTCATTATCTTGCTTGGACATTACAAAACAGTTTCCCATAACACTGATAATGTCATCCAGTACATTCCTACAAGGTCCATGTACTCTAAAGTTTGCCCACATTTTGGATTGAGCCACCCTCTACCTTCTGCATCATTACTGGTTTGGGCACTGTCCTTTCCTTCCTTAGAGAAGGCAGCACACTCTTGCCCTGTGGTCTTTGCACTTCTGTATCCTTTTCCTAGATGATTTCTCCCCTGATTTTCACTTGGCTAGCTCTTCCTTCTCACTCAGCTCTTAGCTCAAATGCCAGCTCCTTAGAGGTCTTCCTTCCCATTCTAACCAAAGGACCTTCCCTCATTCTGTCTTTATTACCACAAAAACCTATAGTGTTGGGGGTGGGCACTGGGGATGGAACCTAGTGCTTCACATGTTAAGAAAGTTCTCTGGGGCTGGGGCTGGGGCTGGGGCTCAGCGGTAGAGGGCTTGTCTTGCGTGTGAGGCCCTAGGTTCGATCCTTAGCACCATATAAAGATAAATAAAATAAAGGTATTGTGTCCATCTGCAACTAAAAAAAAAAGTTCTCTGCTACTGAACTACAATGCCAATGACATTAATTATCACTTTTTGAAATTGTATTGCTTATTTATGTGTCTATCATGTCCTTGAGAATAAGGACATCTTGTTCTCCTTAGTATTTCCAGGGCCTAGAATAGTGTTTGGATCAAGAATAGTAGCTCTTATATGCGGCACTTGTGTGACACTGTTCTAAGCACTTTACAGATATTAATTCATTTAATCTTCACATGCATTCTTTGAGGCAGGGACAGTGCAAACCTTCATTTACAGGTGAGGAAATCAAGGCCAAGACATAGATCATTAAAGTTCTTCTTAAGCCACTAAACAGGCAATGTTTCAGAACAGAACTGCTCAAACTTAGACACCCATCAGAACCACATGCCCAAATTCAACATTTCTGTTTCAGTAGATCTGGGATGGGTCCTAAGAATTTTCATTTTCAAAGTTTCCAAAGGTGGCTGTTGCAGCTTTGAGAACTAATGCAGTAGAATTAACAAAGCATTTTCCTATATTATGCATATTAATGCTCATATTCCCATGAAAAATTATTATGCCCATTTTGTGGATGAGGAAACAGAAGCTCAGAGAAGCTCATTGGTTTTCCCATGACCACAGAGGCAATGAGTGGAAAAGTTGCTTAGACCCAAGTCTTTTGGCTGTATATCAAGAGCTCTTGGCATTGCCCTAAGAGGCTTCTGCCTGGTATTGAATTTTTCATAGTGATGCTCCAGTAGGTAAATTGTAAAGACTTCATGGAGTTGGCAGATAAACAAAGGAAGCTCATGGGAACAGAGGGAATTTACATCTTCTGCTCTGTTTTGACTTAATTAATTTGAATGACCAAGATGGTTTCTAAACAAGCTGACTTGATTGTAATTTATTTTTTGTCTAATTTAGACATGCCATAAATATGATCCAACCATTTTTCCTTTGTGTTTGCTATAATATGAGGTGTATGATAACATTGCAAATGAGGCCTTCCTGGATTTTTTTTTTTTTTTTTTTGCTGTTAAAGAAGCTTTGCTGCAGAAAGAAAGTAGAAATTCAAGAGTACTTATTGGAAAATTTACAATATTTTAACCCTTACATTTAATCCCTTTTTATAAATAAAAATTGTTCTGAAAGGATTTTTAAAAAATCTTACAGAAGACAATTTTTGCTAAAATTTCCTAAAAAGTACTGAATTTTTTTTTCTTGGATAGTGACTCAACTGCACAACAGAGATTTGAAGCTACAAAACTTGGTTTTCCTCAGGTTCTCTCTGGCATTAACATTCTGATGCCATATTCTTATGACAAAGACTAATAAGAAGAGAAAATGGCACACCCTGGAACTATTTTAGTGATAAAGATAGGAGTGGGAAATGGTAAAAACCTACCTTGTTCTCATTACCACCGTGCTAAAACTGTCATCAATTATAATCACTCACCACATCCCTTGCGGGAGACTTTGTTGCTAACTTCTCTTCAATACAAACTCAGTCTCCTTTAATCCAGTCTGGATGTGAAATATATATGGAAATATATTGATAGTGCTTACATCAATGGCATTTTCTTCACTTATAAAAGCATGTGTTGAGAAAGAAGTGATGTCAGCACATAATAGCCGGGTTTCTATAAGACAGTTATTTCTGTTTTATTGCCCATCATCTTATAGGCAAAATAGAAAACGTTTCAAGCATTTACCTTGACCTATATTTCATAGTCATAGTTATGCAGAACACTTCTTTTGTCTTTGCCCAGTGCACAAAAGTATCAGTTCACTTCCCCCACCTTTGCCTGTGGCCTTATGCCCCCCTGCTTCCTTTTCTTTTATTCAACAAAGAGTTATTGGGTCCATGATTCTCCATAGTTTGAATGGTAAGACATTGACAGTCATGCTGGAGATGAAACCATGAACATGTGAGAACACCTATGAGTCAAGATGATACATTATATGAAGAAGCAAGAAAACAGTACCCAGGAGGTGACACAAGCATGCAGTGGGGATAGAGATCTCTGTGGAACTGTTATTTTGAGGATGGCTTCATAAGAAAGTTTTGAGTATCTATGGCTGCATGATAACTGTCCTAAAATGTAGTAGCTTAAAACAATAGTAACCTATTATTTATCTTAATTATACCATCTGGGCCAGGCTCAGCTGTCTTCTGCTTCATCTGTTGTCTGCTAGTGTTGGATGTCCAGGATGGCTTCTTTATTCGCATGTCTGGCACCTCCTCTAAATGGCTGGAACAGGTGGCAGCTGGCTGAGCCACACCCCCACTCCTCGCCCGCCTTCTGCAGTCTCCTGAATAGAGTTTTTTGCTTGGTGGCTCAGGCTCCAAGACAGCACATCTCAAGAACACAAGTCTCAGTGTGCAAGCACTTTCCAAGACTGCTTGTTACCCTAGCTCATATCCAGCTGGTCAAAGCGAGTCAGTGTGGGAACATGGTTCTTTGTGGCCAATAATCCGAATGGAGCACTTGGAGGACCTGATGATACATGGGCATGAAGAAATGTTCTCTCCTTTCAGATATGGAGAACGGGGGCTTGAGTGATTAGAAAACATGTGGTAACACTAGCCAGGAGAGAAGAGGTTAGGTAGGAGGGTCAGTTTCTGATATGAGGAGTTTGAGATCATGAAAATGTTCACTGGGTAGGTAGAGAAAACTTACTCGAACAAGAATGTGAGCAGAAGACTGGACTACTAAACTATGGAGTCACGTATAAGTAAAGTTGTGTGAGTGGAAGAGTTCTGAGAGACAGAAGTTGCATAAATGAACTTTGAACTAATGTTCCAGTTAGAAGTTGGGAAGAGGAAGACAGACAGATTAGGAGACAAAAATAGTGCATAATTTCTATATTTTGTGATACTGTTACAATTTCTTTATTTCTAGTTGAATTTGGCTCTCATTCATTCACATATGTGGATCGAGTTAAAAAAATTCAGTTTTATTTTAGTAACTTTTACTGTGGAACATCTTTAGTGCTTAAGATTACTGATTTTCAAATATGTATTTACTAATAATAACATTTCTTTTTATATATCATGCTTACATCCTTTTAAAAATTTATTTTATTTATTTTTATGTGGTGCTGAGGATCGAACCCAGGGCCTTGCACGTGCTAGGTGAGTGCTCTACTGCTGAGCCACAGCCCCAACCCTTGATAATAACATTTCTTTGAGATTTCCTCATAGTTCTGAAGTAGGGTGGAATCATTATTTTAAAAAAGAAGGTAATTATACAGTTTGACAGAATTAAACTTTACTTTGTTTATCAATCTACCTACATACTGTCCTGCCTTTGTTTTTTTTGGTGGTGCTGGGGATTAAACCCAGGGCCTTGTGCATGTGAGATAAGCACTCTACCAACTGAGCTATATATCCCCAACCCAACTGTCCTGCTTTTGGAAACATTAAAAAAAATGGTATAAAAGCTTGGTTTTAATGATTAGTCAATTTTATTCTTATGCAACGAACTTGATGTTAAGACTAGATCAACACAAGCCCAGGAGATTAAAAGTTTATTGCAGAGATATTTTCTTGTTTATCCACTAAAAGAATAAAGTCAATTTTCAGAGGAAATTAATAGTTTTCTATGAACACATTGTACACTAAATGAGAACTGTTGATTGAGGAACTAAAATCAGAAATTCCCTGGAAAGTGGTCAGGAAGTTTTGAATTGTAAAATTTGTATAATCACTGTCTCATGTCACCAAGGTGCTCAGGGAGGCCTCAGGGAGCTCTTAAAGGTAGATTGCAGCCCAATTCAATGTGACACCAGCCCAAACCACTGTGGGCACGTCATAGAGACCTCCCCCACAGTGACCAGAGGAAATAGACTAAACCACAGAAACCGAGTGGAATGCATTATCTTTACTCAGTCCTCTGCTTTTAAAGCAAAATGTGGAAGCTAAGAACTCAGTCCATTCTATTTTCTTCTTCGCTTTTAAATCATTTTGGAACTATTATATGGAAAACACCTATACAAGCTTGCTTGTCTCCAAGAATACAATGAGAAAGATATAAAATCTGATTGTAATTTTATATGTGCTGTATAACGATTTTATTAAGTATGTTACTTGGCTGACTCCACTTTTTTTTTTTTACTTTAATGGTAACATAGATATGTGTTATATAGGCCATATTTCCCCTGCATTGTGACCCAATAAAAATAGGTGACATTTATTGAGCTCCTACTATGTCTTAACTGCTTTATGTGTATTCTTTCATTTGATCCTTACCACAGTTCTATGAGGTAGGCACTATTATTATCCTTATTTTGTGGGTTAGGGAACTGAGACACAGAGAGGTTATATAAGCTGTCCAAAGTAACACAGCAGGATTTAAACATTAATTTCTGAATTTGCAATCAGAACTTTCAACTACCATCCAGGCACCAGACATTTATGATCTTTCTCCTACTGTGTTGTAATTCCTTTATTTTCGACCTTTTAAAATCTTGAACTGTGAAACTGAGGACAAATTTGTCCAATAGAGAAAGGGAACTCATTATAATATTTTCTTGATGTTTTCTCATCATAACCTAAGTGGCTACATCTGAAATCAGGTAGTTATCAGTAATTATAAATACATGCCACTTGCTATATATCAGTACTGTTAACAACAGTGCATATTAGTTTTAGTTCATTTAATTCTCATGAGACCCCTATGAGATAAGCATTCTTACTAACTTCCTTTTGGAACTATTATATGGAAAACATCTATACAAGCTTGCTTGTCTCCAAGAATAACAAAGAAAACAGAGAGAGGTTGTGTTATATGTCTGGGATCACCCAGCTATTAAGTGGCACAGTCAAGGTTCAGATCTGGAAGTCTAACCCCAGAATTCAGGTGTTTAACCACTACATATATTGCCTATTTATTTTTAGTTTTTTTTTTTTTAAAAAAACAACATCTTCATTACATAATGATTTTGATAACTAACTTAACCTACATAAAGGCTAAGATGTATTTCATCCCTGTCCCCTAATTTCTGTTAAAAATTGATTGGTTTAGACTAGGATAATGAAGTTATTCTTTGTATTTAACAATCTTTGCAGATTATCTTACCCTTCTAAAGTAATTTTGTTTATTAGAGGTCTACTTATTCAATCGACTGTATATTCAGGGCCAGGAAACGTGAATCTTCACCCATCATTGGCACAGAAGAATATTGAACTTAGATTAAATATTGTTTAAATAAAATAAACTCCTGATCCCGTTTGAAAACAAAACTAACATTAGAATATTCCATTATCATCTCATAGATGCATCCCTTGATATTTGCAAGTTCTTCTACACTAGAGGGCTTCTGTAAGGACCCGCAGTAGCTGTTTCGTGCTCACGAGTGAGCCTATTGATGCAATACTGACAAGTTTTTTATCGTACGCCATCTAACACTATGCATTCTTAGAAAAAAGATAGCTTACTTACTTTTTTACTCCAGAAAAGCAATTATCAAAATGATTGTTGGGAATAATTCTCAAAATTACACCAATGTCCCTTCTGCAAAGCTATAGTGATACTGTTGAGAGAGAAAATGACAGACAACAGAATAGGTCCAGGTAACTCTGTGTTGCTAGTGTTTACCAAGCAAACATTCTGATGCCTGAAACCCAGAGTCAGAGAATGGATGAGTCTGGGGATGTCACCTTTCTATGGAACATGTTAAACACCAATCTGTTGAAAGGAACTTTACTTGATGGAGCCAGAAATTCTTAACTTCTCTCATGGCGTCCCATGACAAGCAGAATGACTAAATATTATGCCTAAAACACCGAGCATTCTTCTTAATGTTGAAATGCAAAAGAAAAGAGTTTTTGAGCAAGTTACTTAACAAATAACAAGAGCAATGTACCTACTATGCCATACTATGAGATCATCTCCTTTCTATTTATTATGTTATGAGATTTGAAAATTTTCAGTTTTCAAAATTGATTCTTACAATACTTTGCTGATCAGTAAAATTAAGACACTTGTAAAAATTTATCTTAAAGCCACTGGAATACTTTTTAAATCCATAGGATCTAAAAAATAGTGGAATACAATAGTGTCACGTATAGAATTTATGCTTATAAAGTTTTCTCTAGTCCAACTAAATTAGACCTTCCAGTGAACTTTTAATGTGAAAATAATTTTTATTCTGTTTCTTTAATTTTAGCCTTTTAGGTGATTTTTTTTTATTTTAAAAGCATTCAAAATTGTGAAATACAGAATCACTGAGAGTATATACATAGTGACTACATATCATTCTAATACTTTTCAGGATGTGAGTATAATTATATATATTATACTGGTAGATTTGTTGTCTCATTATAAGAGTTATAATACAGCTTTAACATCATAACTGAGAATTCTTTGGGATTTTTGTTATATGTGAACAACTGAATTAATATCCTTTAGTTATAGTCATTCATTCAGTGAACACAAAGTTTTGGAAATATTCTATATAGGAATATGAATCATAAAGCAGAAAGATTTTTATGTAGCTACTTTTATCCCCACAATGATAGTAAGTATTAAACCAAAGCTAGAAGGAGATTCCTTACTTTCATATGGCCTTCAAATAAACCAACTAAATTCTTTTTGAGTTTGAATTCCATGTATTTCAATAACCATAGGCTCTTTTTTTGAATCTTGTTATCACAGGATGGGTGATTTTAGAAATGTTTTTATTTAAGTCATAAAATAAAATGTACCCCTGCTATTGCATGGATATTGCATGACTTGGGATTTAACACGAGTCAGTCTTTTCTTTGCAAACACGAAAGTCAAAATAAAAAAGGCAATACTTCTATTTTATATGAAACATTACTAACTATTCTTGCACTGGAGAAAAAGTTTTGCTGTTTCACAGTGAATTCCAAGAGAGCAGGACCCAGTAGATACCATCAACTCAAGTTCAGTAGCTGGCTGTGGACTGGAAGATTAATGATAGACTTGAACTGTGGGCTGTGCCTACATTATAAAAAACAAAGCCAACAAGGTTATTTGAAGATTTGATCAATACAAGTGCAGTTTTATTCTGAGTTAATGACTCAGTTCTTCACTGAAGTTAATGTATTAGTTCAGTGTACATATAATCTTGTTTTTTTTTATTAGCTTTAAAGCAATAGTCCATCAGTACTAATTATTTAGCTTAACTAGAATGACAGAAAGGGTTGGAAGAGAATTGTATGTAAATACATTCATTCACCCATTCATTTATTCTCTCTCATTCATTCATCCAACAAACATTTGTTACCTTCTTGGCCCTATTCTGGCCTTCAACATACCTCAGTATGCCCTAAATCCAATGACATGTCCCTCATATAGATAAAAAAAGAGAAGAACTACCAAGGGGAGGCCATGTGAAGATGGACGCAGGGACTGGGGGAGAAGCCATAGCCAGGGAATGCAGAGGGCCATTAGAAGCTGCAAGTGCAATCAACAGTTCCTCCCTAGAGCCTCTGGAAGAAGCCCAGACCTAGGGTACCTTGATTTTAGACTTTGACCTCCAGAACCATGAGAAAATAAACTTCTGTTGTTTTAAAACATCACATTTGTAGCAATTGGTCATGATGCTAATTCTGGGATAACAGTTAGACTCTGATTCCTGCTGTCTTATTTTGTCATGGACCTTCATTCAGCAGCAGCATGTGGATATCTGACCCAAGTCAGGACAGAGAGGACTGGAAGAAGGGACTAGGGGAGTAAGTTTTCACTTTCTTTGAAGTTAAGAATTTAGTGAGTTTCTTGATCCAGAGGATGGTGGTGGAAACAGGTTGAAGAACGAGTTAGGAGGAAAAGGTGAAAGGACTTGGTGATGGACTATATACCTGAGTGAAGAAGAGAAGCAGGTATCACTTTTAAGATTCATGTGTCCTTGTGTTTGACAGAAATGTTAGGTTTTATTCCTCAAGGATTATTTACTGACCAGTATGGTCTAGCACTGTCCTAACTCTTGGAATGTTGGTCAATAACACAACTGTGCCTCGTCAGAGATTACACGTAAAAGAAGATGAGGACAAATTATAATTCATGAATGTGTTCATAAAGCCAAATAGAAGAACTCAGTAATTTATTAAGAACATTGACTTCGTTTATGTTGGACCCCGAGTGGTCATTATATCACAATTATGTTAGACAGAGCTGAACCAGCAGACCTCATGGGACAAGCAGACACCCTTTTAATGTAATAAAATTTTGATAAGAGAATTCCCAACACAGTGTCCTTCTGCTGGGTTGAGATGAGAACACTGATAGTTAGATGTCATGGTAATACTCTTATATCTAAACAAAAGAATAATTATTTTCTTCTCTGAGGGGATTAGACAAACAAATTCTCTAAGGTCCTTTTTAGCTCAAAACTTTTTTGACTACACATTATGAAATTCATTGTCAAGAAATCATCTTTAGGAAGAACTAATTAAATACGACTTAAGGACAGGCAATCATTTATAAATATATCTTAATTGGAAGAAAGTGTGAATTTTCATAGATGAGTCCTAGATCATAATTTTTTCCCCCTTGCAATGTTGTCAGACCAGGAATTGGGGATTCCAGTATTATCTCTGGTCTTCTCTATAGATTTTATGTATTCATAAGCAAATGTCTATCTTAGTATTTTGAAGAAAAGTTCTGAGCATTAACTTTTAACTTATGAGAACCTGAGTCTAATTTTAGGAATCATTTCTTAAAACTTCATTTCTAAAATCTTATTTCATCAACCCCTGGTTTGATAATTTTTAATTGGCTTTCTAGCTTCAGCTAAATTTAAAACTTACGCTGACATGGCCCCATTCTGTGGTATTTTTCTAAACAGGGGCAGGATATCTACTTTGTGACATTTAGAGGGTTCCGACATTAAGAGAATAGATAGAACAGAGCCCACAGCTAGAGGAGGCTGATGGTGCCTGTGTGGGAATCCTGATTTACCACTCATGCACTATAATCTGACTTCTGCATTTTTTTCTGTCTTACAACCTATAAAATACCCACAAAATTAATTTGAGGATTAGCAAATCTGCTTGGGAATTATGTAGCACAGCTCTTAGATTGGAGTAAGGGCTGAATAAAGGGTATCAATTATCATGATTATTGCAAACGTGTTGGGAAAAATCACCTTACATCTCTGCAAAACAGTTGCCATTGTGTAGCCATCTTAATGCTCTAGATTCAAGTTTTGGTGGCTCCCCTCTGTAGATTCTCTGAAGGAGAATGTGAGGCTCATATCCAAGAGAATGCAGAAAGGTGAAGATCTTCAGAAATTTCAAAAAGCTCCATTCAAATATACTTAGGGAAGGAAAAATCAACAATGTGCTTAAAATAGCATATTACTAAAGCTTCAGTATGTCATCATACATATCTATTTATTTTATCATTCTTATTTTAAGCACTGGTTTTATTATAATTTTATATGTAAAAGACAAAGATATTCTTCCAGGATATCAACTTCCCAGATGTTCCTTGGGTGCTTCTTAAAGTTGCATTTTATTCTTTGCCTTCCTAAAAGTATAGTTAGCAAAGCATTATTTCCTCAGCTATAACTAAATATTACCTGAGTGAAATTGAAGAGATGCCTTATCAGATTTCCTCTGAATGGCCAAGTACAGTTGGCTCTCTGAATCCTTGGGTTCCACATCTGCAGATTCAACAATTCTGAATTGAAATATTTGGAAAGAAGAAGAAGAAATTCCAGAAAGTTCTAAAAAGCAAAACTCAAATTTTGTTAAGATGAGCACTATGTTGAATGCTCTTGAATGAAGTGATGAGCAGACACATCCTGCCCTAGCTTCTGCTGTTCCACAGACCCTGGGTTTCATCGTCTATCTCACATCTCATGTTCTATGCTCAGTTAGGCCTCTGATGTTTGCATCTGTGCTAAACATGCACAAACTTTTTCCCCCTTTTAATTTTTTTCTAAACAATAAAAATGACAACTATTTGCTTGGACTTTACATTGTATTAGGTAATCTAGAGATGATTTAGAGTATACGGGAAGATGTATTTGGATCATTTGCAAACACCATGACCCAGAGAAGGGACTGGAACATCTGTGGATTTTAGTGTTGGTGGAGGTCCTGGAACCAATCTGCTGTGGATGTAGATGGACAATTGTATTTCAGTACAGATCCATTTATTTTAAAATCACCTCGATTCATATTTTCTCCCATTTTATCTGGGAAGTGCACAATGTTTATTTGTAAAATGGAAATGAATTTCAATATTGCACTTCTTACTGCTGTGGGGTGTAGAGTTGACTTCCTATCATTAAATGCATGGGTGAATTAGTGTATTTATTTGCATGTATGATATATCTGTATTTCAAAGCAAACATTTCAAAGGATCACCAAAATATGTATGTAAAGTTTGTATTTGCCTTCTAGTAATATTAATAGAGAGGGTATGCACTACACATATCGGGTTTTATAAGAAAAAATTGGACTGTTTGGAACTCTATTAACCAATTTTCATGGGCATAGATGTAGGCAGACTTATATATGCGAATTTTGTAAGTGTTTATGACATAATTTTGAAATCTGACCATAAATAGGTAAGATCAAATTCTACCCACAGGTGACTTAATACTGGTCAAAACAGTGTCTTTGCTTTTTCGTATTTGTAACACAGAGCTAAGACACACAGGGCCAAGCGAGTTTGTGAGACAGTTAACTCATACACATTTCATTTTATAACGTGGGTGCTTTACAGTAAATAATCTGAGACTGAGCACATATTGGAAATAGTGCCAGGGGGTAGTAAGCCAGTTTCGTTATCCATGGATGTAAACTTCTTTAATTAAACACAACATGGTCTCATTTTTCTCTTACACTTTCTTCTGGATTTTAGTTCTTGCTTTTTATTTTATCATGAATAGATTTTAATCATGATTTGAACATATGAGAGCCTGGTTTCACTTTGATATATGTGTATCTGATTCCCATGGAAGTTAATGGAGGTTATGAATACATACAGAGGGGAGATTGCACCCACAGCTTCCAAAACAAATTTAGAACAATTTAAAATGCCCTGGAGTAATAAAGAGCTAGTTTAAGGGGTCAATAAGAGGGTAAATATATGTTTTAAAGATTATTTTTGTGAAAACTCTCATGGCTTTGAGGCCCAAGGGAGGAATAGATGGGTGTGAACAGAAAAAAAGGGTAAACTAACAATTATGCCTAGGGTAAGAGTGTAAATTATGGTTTACCTTGGCACAAAGCACATGCATGGTAACGTTTTTTTTTTTTTATGAGTGCTATTTATATTTCTAAGAGCCATGTAACTGTTGTTTATCCCTCAGAATGTCCTTGCGAGGTGTGCATTTTCTACCAATCAGCCTTATGTGACAGTGACACAGACAGACATTTATCATTCAGTTTCCAGGACCTAATATTTTAAGTGATGGACTAAACTACCATCACTATGCCCTTGTGCAAACAAGGAAATGGAGTTAATGGGGGTTAGGAACTTTCCTCAAATATTCCAGTGGCAGCATATGGATTGAATTTTATAAAGAAGTTCCTCTGTTGTGTTATTTAGGAGGCATGGAACATATTTGTTGCCACGTGAGTTAGCTTTTTCTCACTGTGACCAAAATACTTGACAAGAGCAAGACAGAAGAGGGAAAAGTTTATTTTGTGATCATAATTTCAAAGGTCTTAATCTATGGTTGGCTGACTCCATTGCTCTGGGCCTGAGGTGAGGAAGAACATCACGGCAGAAGGGCATGGCAGAGGAAAGCTACTTAGCTCATGGCTCTTGGGAAGCAGAAAGAGAAAAAGCAAGACAGCAGCCAAGGACAAGACACAGTTCAAGGGCACACCCTCAGTGACAAACCTCCTCCAGCCATGCCCCACCTGCCTAATTTGCCACCCAGTAGTCCACTCCAATTACTAATTCATCAACAGATTAATGGCGTTCCAGCTCTCATAATCCAGTCCATCTCTGAGCATTGCCACTTTGCCTAATACACGAGCTCTTTGGGGAAAATTTTTAGATAACACTGCCTTCCCATTCTTTCTCTTCATTCCCTTCTTTTCTTCAGGGCTGTAGACATTGTTATTAGTTATCAAGGTGCCAGGAAAATACCTGCTTAGAAGCTCAGTCTTGAATACTACAGAAATGTTGGAAATCCTACCCTCTCTTTAAAAACCATCAGCAAATATTAATTAGCTCAGTAAAACCAAATAACAAACTTCCACCTTTACTCTTTGAAGAAAACGTAACAAAAATAACTTATGCTAATACCACTGGTATCATATACTTTATATCACCCACATGATTTGAGATTGCATGGTATAAAAACCATTGAACTATAGTCAGAAACCTGACTTCTGATCCAGTACTTTCAATACTGGTTGCTTATTGGAAAAATGTGATGAAGTTTGGAAAACTATAGGTGATAGAGACATTCCTTATTCTAGAAGAGTCTAATTTAGGTGTTTTTAGGGTGAGGATCAGTTATCAGTATCAACAGTTATCAGATGAATCCACTATAATGCTTTCCATTTTATAATATTTAAATTTTGTGAATTTCTCAAGAAAACATGCCCCCTCCTTAATTAAGCTTTCATTTTTGCATCTCTAAAACTGAAGCAACATGTACTAACTAGCCTATTTTTCTTAAACAGTCATGAAGATAAAATGGAGAAATGATTTTAGAACTTGTGAAAATTATGACATGTTGTACAAATGTGAGACATGATAAGATAGACAAGTTTAGCTTTCATATAATTGAAAAGAGTAAAGTTAGAAGAAAACTTCTTGAGAAAACATTTTCCCCCATTTCCAGTTTCCTTGATTTTCTATATTGGTAACTTGATAGAATTTCAGTCTATTTCTACTTGAATATATTTGGAGAATTTTTTGTGCTTAATGTTTGCTTATTATATTTGTCAAGTCACTGGTGAAGTATAGAGAGTGGGGAGTGGTGATCTGTGTGAGTATATGTGAGTGTGTACAAATTTATCCACATAGATACCTGAGAAAACTCTCTTGATAGATTTAAAGAACAGATAGAAAAAATTGTAAAAATGCAATCAGCCAAAGTAAGTCATAGTTTATTCATTCTTAAAAAAAAAAAGCTCTTTTGAGGGATAAATACTTGCTAGGCCCTATACCAAGACATAGAAATAGATGATATTGTCAATGCCCTCAAAGAATTTGTGGGCAATTGAGAATAACAAACAAATAAACCAACACTTATAATACAGTCATGAATGCTGCAGTTGAAGATTTTTCAGCATTCTTAGGAAGACTGTAGGACAGAAGAGAAGGGCATGGGAATGTGGTCAGGTTAGAAGATATAAAGTATGAATGAACTGAGTCTTCAGAGACACACAGAAGTAGGTCAGGTGGAGGAAGGGAATGGGTCTTCCAGGCAGAGATAGATATGCAGGAAAAAAAGTGAGAGAACATCACTCATTCAAGAAAGTATGTGAAGTTCATATAACTGCATGTGTGAGTACATTTTGGGAATTAGTAGTGGATGAGGGAGGAGAGGGGTAGCCATGGGCCAAAAGCAAGTGGTTTTATAATTTATTCTGAGAGTCATGGGGATACATTTTATTTTATATAGGGCAACAACAGATTGGATTGCTTTTTGGAAAATTCACTTCAGTGACCATAAGGCGGGGAGGGGGGAGATAAAAAGAGAGAGAGAGAGAGAGAGAGAGAGAGAGAGAGAGAGACACTAGAAGGTCGGTGATCAGAACAGTATATCAGTGATGTCTTTGAGGCAAAAAACATTGAAAGACTGAACTAAGAGCTGTGGCAGTGTGAAGAAGGAGTAATTTAGTAGACTGAGTCATTTAGGAGGGTAGAATCAATAAAATTTAGTTACATTAATAATGGCTTTAATTTCTAAAATAAAATCAACACCTGAAAAACAGGATGTTAAAATGGGACTGTGATGGTGGCTCCCAAAGATGTCCATGTCCCAATTCCTGGAACCTGTGAATATGTTACTTTATACAGTAAAAGGGGCTTTGCAGATGTCATACATTAATGATTTTGAGACAGACCGATTTTCCTGGCTTTTCGAGGTGAGTCCAATGTAACCGCAAAGGCCTTTTAAGACAGCAGAAGGGTCAGAGTCGGTAATAGGGGATGTGACAATGGAAATGACAGGTTGCAGTGATGTGAGGAGCGGGTCATGAGCTACAGTATGAGGGTGACCTCTAGAAGCTAAGAAGGTAAAAGGTAAGACAGATCCCCCCTAAAGCCTCCAGAAGGAAATCAGCCCCACTGATATTGTGTCATTTTCTTCTATCATCAGTAGTGAGATGCCATTCTTATCCCCTTCATACTCTTGTTCTTCCTACTAGAAGTTTTTAAGAAATTATCTTGAAACCTTGGTGTTCAGAAAGTTTACAAGGTATGTCCAGTTGTAGGGCTTTCAAAAATTAATTCTTCTTATCTTTTTGTGATTCTTTTGATGTAACAACGACCTTTCTCTAGCTCTGGAGATACACACACACACACACACACACACACACTCCCCTCCTCCCGCTGGACTGAGGACTGAGTCTTATTTTTTTTTTTTTTTAATTTTGGGACAGGGTCCCACTAAGTTGCTGAGATTGGCCTCAAACTCCAAAGTAGCTGGGATTATAGGTGGGCACCATCATTATGGACAAGCTATTGACATTTTGTTTTACTTGCTCCTTGTTTCTCTTCCCCCTTTTTTGGAAAAATAATTGTCAGATTTAGTTGTATTAATATTAGACCTCCAAGAGTAATTCTTTTTGACCTGAAAGTTTTTCCTATATTTTTATCTATTTTTTCATTCTATTTTTTTGTGATATAGTCTCAACTTTCTTTTAATTTTTTATTTCAAATTTTGTATTTTAATTTTTAAATGATTATTTATTTTGCTTCTCTTTTTTTGCAAAGCTTCATGTTTTGTTTTATATATGTTTTATATCTTATTTCCAATCTCTCTGAGTACAAGAATTAATACTTTTAAAATTTTTTAAATAGTTGCAGATGAACACAATATTTTATTTATTTTTATGTGATGCTGACTATCAAACCCAGTGCCTTATACATGCTAGGGGAGTGCTCTACTACTAAGCCACACCCCAGCACCAATTACTATCAAAACAAAACAAAACAACTTTTCTTCTATTTACCAAATAATCTCTTGTTGCATTGAAGTGTGTGGGGGTGTCCTTAGGATCAACATCTGGGGAAGTGGAGGGGAGGAGAAGACATAAAACTGGGCAGAGGGAGAAGGTACACTGAATTGCAGTCTCAGTGTAGCCTTCAGCCAAGCTTTGGAGAGTTTGGAAGCTGGGATGTGAAGCAGTTCATTGTGTACTGGTCACAATTTATCTGAGTCCACTGAGAATGAATGTACTCATATGCAAAAAGTTACATGAAGTGAATTATTACTATATCAATAAGAGCCAGTACCCCAGGGCTCAGAATGTTACATGGGGTGAATGGAGTCTTGATTGCATGTGTCCCTCCTGCACTGCAGATGAGAGACCCCAGAAAGCAACCCACCTTGGATTTTATATCTCATGGTCACATGACTCACTGGGCTAAAGCATTTGAGGACATACTGGCCTGGTTGGGGTTGGGGAGAACTGATACAGATCCTGAACTGCCTTAGCCAGCCTGCCTCAGAATGCTGCATTCCCAGTACATTCTGCACTTATTCTTGAGAACTACAAGTAAAAAGGAGAGGAGAACTGGGTCAGTTCTCTTGGAGAACTCCTGCTGACTCCTTCAGTTTCTTTAAAGGGGAGGGAAAGGACTGGGAATTTTTATCTCCATGCTGATAATGTGTTAGATGGGGACCACACTAGGAAGGGGCATGGCCATGGGTGAGGTGCATTTCTTTGGCCAGGGCAATTTCCCTGGGACTTCCTGTTGGCAACTTTCCCAGCATCTGGGGAATGAATCATTCATTTCTAAAGGGGAACTCTATGTGGTTCATCTCAGCATCTACCATATTTCTATTTTTTCTCCCAAGGTTTGATTTAAGTTCTACTTGTTCATTTTTTTCTTTTTCTTTGATGCTGTTGTTTTTCTCCCAAAATATTCACTGAGTTTATATTCTAATTTATATGTAGGCATGAAAGTCTAGTGAGTTAATGCAGCCAACTCTGTATCTGTTTCTCCAAATAAGGACCTTCCCTGAATGGAAGGGAGCAGCTCACAGAGAGCTGAATGTACATTGGACATGTTGGATCATACATGTTGGACTTGTATCCAGACAGGACTCACTTTCAGATGCCCAGGCAGAGAACATTCTGGCACTTCTAAATGCCAAAATGAGGACAGACTTATTCCGGGGAGCAACTTATATCTGCTAGTTAACCTAGACGATTTTAGAATTTCTTTAGAAATTAAATATCTGATTTTTAACTGGGGGAGGGTACATGTCAATCTTGTGTGCTGCACAGATCTGTGTGGGGTGGTAGGAGTGAGTTTCTGTACAGGGAGCTCTCCATATTCCTGTGTTGTCCAAACTGTTTTACCATAAAGACCACATGAAACCCTACTGCTGGACTCTCTGAACAGAGTTCTCAAGGAAGGGTCCTGAGGTTCTTTGTGTTTAACAAGAACTCCAGGTTAATCTTCAGTAAGCCAGGGTTGGCAATACTACCTATGTACCCTTCAGTCTGTACTTCCTAGTCCGCTCTTACTCTCTGAGTACCTTCTCCCTAATCTCTTTGTGTCCACAGCCAGGAAGAGTGCTTCTGTCTGTTGGTGTAATCTCCTGAGTTTGTTTGTGATGGAGGCTCCCACTTTCACTTGCCTATTAATATGGGTTCAGTTGCTTCTCAGGTTAGAGAAAGTCATCAAACTCTCTGGTCTTCCTGTTCTCAGGACTGTTTTGAATTTATTCCCCTTTATACTTCTGTAACTATTTTTTCAATGTGTTTTTAGTAAAGAGGGAAGGTAAATATGTGTACTCAAAATATCATCTTGAATCAAACCTCAATAATCACACTTTGGAAAAATCTCCTGAGCTAGACTATTGTTGATATGCAAGGTAGACAGATTGGATAAGGGGATAAGGGAGATAGGGCAGTCTTGGATAATCCTCAACTATACGGCCTTATAAATTGGGAAAAATTTTATGTGAAAAGAAGAACAGAAGGAGAAGAAACCATTTTGCTGGGGAAAAATATTGAATTTAGTTTTTCACATGTCTAGTTTCATTTGAAGGCCTATGGAGGACAGCTGACCTGGAAGCATCCCTTTGTGAGTCATTCATTCATTCATTCATCAGTTTATTTATATGAGCTACCTTTTAAATATGTGCCAGGATATGAAAATAAATATATTTTATAGGGTGTAGAAACAAATAAACAAGTGCAATGATGGAGGATATAATAGTGCTAGGGGAACTCCTTCAACAGGCAGAAAACCCAGACTTGGGTGATCAAAGAAGGGGCTTATTCTAGTTTTTTTAAGGTAGATTTCACTGATGCCCTTACATAAACTTTTTAAAAAATATTTATTTCTTTCAGTTTTCAGCGGACACTCATCTTTATTTTATTTTTATGTGGTGTTGAGGATCGAACCCAGAGCCCGGCGCATGCCAGGCGAGCACGTTACTGCTTGAGCCACATCCCCAGCCCCATACACAAACTTTTTAAAAAAAAATTTTAGTTGTAGATGGACACAACACCTTTATTTTATCTATTTATTTTTATGTGGTACTGGTGATTATACTAATGCCTCACACGTGCTAGGCAAGCACTCTACCACTGAGCTACAGTCCAGACCTAGGTTTACTCTTATAGGATGGATTGGGTGAGCTTGGACAAGGAACTTTGCTCTTTAGAGAGCAAAATTATTTTAGGAAGAATGGAAAGTTAGTAGGAAAGCTGAGAGTGAAATTAGAATACTGCTAGGAATTTCTGAATGACAGGTTTCTGGTAGGAAGGAAGGCAAGAGAGGAGACTGGAAAGGCAAACAAGTGTGAAGTGATGTAGGGTCTTATAAATGGGAAGCCACTGGAGAGTTTCGCATACTCATCCTAAAAGTGGATTTGAAACTTTGGGAGTGGATATTGGCAGTGGTTCTCTAGCTTTGGTCTACATCAGAATCACTCAAGAAACTTGTTATGTATATATATATATATATATATATCTACTATGTGTAGCATTATGTTAAATCCTTTACATGTAACATCTCTTATATGTAAATTATCTCTTAACCGTCACAGCCTCAGAAAATGGGTAATATTTATATTTCAAAGTCATAGAGCTATTAAATGCCCAAGCAATCTGGCTGTAAAGTCTCTGCCTTTTCTCTTGCTCTGTGTTGCCTTAGATACATGCAGTTTGTAAAACACACCTTGAATTTCATGGAGACATACAATGAGGCCTTGGAAATTCTTAGATTCACAATACCACCACAAGAAACAATTTATTTTCTTCCACATCCAAAAGAATTAACTCAGGAAAACAGAAATAGGTCCAGGAATCTGAATTTTAACAAGGATTAAAGATATTGCAGATCACCCCCTGGTCCTGCTAGGAGTAACTTCAGAGAAGAGAAGTTGATGATAGAGCCTTAGGACAGGAAAATGAGCAAAAATGACTAGAGAAATAGGAGGTAAACTTTAGAAAAGTGTCATCAGTTCACTGATGAAACTGAGAACTTTCCCTCCAAAGCCATGATTTCTACTTGGGAAGATCTCCTACTTCTGCTTGTCTGGTTGTCTGTGTTTCAGGGAACTTAGCTTAGAGATACTGCCATATTCCTTACCATTCTCCCTTGCTTACAGGAACAGTTAACAAGGTAGATATTGGGAAAGTCATTTCTCTATTACACGTCTTTGTAGACATTGAATTTAAATCACGGGTAGCTAGGAATGACAGATCTGCTTAAATTTCTTACAAATTTTCAGACATACTCTTGGATTTGACCATTGGTAAAATGATTATTTAATTTGTTCGGTAGAAGGCTGCTCAAGCAGCAGTTGCCTTTACATTGAGGAGCCCACCACCCATGATAACTGAAGGATAGACAAACGATTTAAGAAGAACTTTGTGCCCAGTTTCAAAGGTAGGCAAACAAAATTCTAACAATTCCACTTTAAATGGGAGGTATATAAGTCCAATGACTTATATTAATGCTTTCAAAATCAAAACAAATAGACTCTGCTCTAAAGCTATGTTGATTATTCAGGAACCTGATTTCTCTTCAACCTGCTGTCATGTACGTGCCTGATTCCTGCTGGCTTTTACTGGGATTCAATCTCTGTGCACAGAATTAATTAATTAAAAAAAGTGTTAGCCATACTGGGAATGTAGCTCAGCAACAGAATATTTGCACCCTTGTCTTGCACCTTTGAGGCCCTAGGTTTCACACCAAATACTACCAAAAATCAATCAGTCAATCAATCAATTGATAGATCAGAAAATAGGGGATGGGTTAAAATCTCCACATAGGGCTGGGGTTTGATCCTCAGCATCACATAAAAACAAATAAATAAAATAAAAGTATTATGCCCATCTACAACTAAAAATAATTTTCTCTTTTTTAAAAAATTATTTACTTATTTTAATTAAATATATATGACAGCAGTAAAAGTATTTTTAAAAAAACTCTACATAACTTATTCTCAATATCTAGATGTCTATATTCTAACCTTCAACAGCTCTTATTTCTTCCTGTAACAAAAACATTTCTTCCAAACTGACTTCTAAACCTAATTTTCTTCAGCCATTCCCTTATTTTTACATTAACCAATGTGTTCTTTTAAATCAGGGTCCCAAATTCACAGCCCTAGATATTACTTAGAAATGTTATGATGAGAAAGATAAATAACAATTATCAAGTACCTGCTCTGTGTGGCATTGTGTTAAGTTCTTTATATATGTTATCTCCTTTAAGCCTCACAGTTTTGGAAAGTGAGTGATATTTATATTCCCTAGGTCATATAGCTAGTGATATTTATATCCCCCAGGTCATATAGGCGAAGACTTAAACAATCTGGCTGTAAAGTCTCTGCTCTGATTCCTGCACTGCATTATCTACTTGCATTATCTCCAGGTATAGACATTGTGTGTAAATTTCACCAAAGAAGTAGAAGAGGCCTTTGAGAATTCTAAGACTCAATGTCACCACAGGAAGCCATTGCCCTCTGAACAGCAAGTGGTTTCCTGAGAGCTTGCTGACTTTAGCAGACTAGCCTCAACACACACTAAATTCAAATCTATGTCTAACAACATGGTAGGTTACACACTGTAGACCACTGAGTTCATTAGCTGTCATGTTTAATTTACTCAACAAATGTTGAAGATCTGATGATTAAAACAAGATTCTTGTCTTTGTGGAGTCTATAATACAGTGAAGGGAAACCAAGAAGGATAAATCTATAAACATCAAGTCTAGTAGGTATTGTGGTTTTTATATACATGTAAATGTGGTTGAGGTTGTAGAAGCCACTCAAATAAGATATATCTGTTTTGCTTGTTTTTCCTTCCTTTTTTTCCACATTTTTATTGATGTATTTAATTTTACATGATAGTGAGATTTGTCATTATGTATTTGTACATGCACATAATATAACAATGTAATTTAGGCAATATCACTCCCCAGTACTCCCCCCTCCACACACACACACCCCAGTCTCTTTCCTCTACTCTTTTGGTCTCCCTTCGATTTTCATGAGATCTCTCCTCTACCTTTCTTTCCTTTTTTCCTCTAGCTTCCACATATGATAAGACATCTTTTGGGATGTGAAAAGAGGTTAATGAAATAGGTTGCTAATGATTAAGGGATGTCTGTTTGGAAATGTCTGAGAGCAACCATTCTAATCAGGTAAAAATACCAGGAGAAAATGTTCATTGGAAGGAAAGAAATAAGTCTTGTCAAGGAAATGTTCTGCTATGAGTTTTGAGATACAGACATTCAGAGAGTACCATCTGGACCACCACCTTTCTTTGGCTTGCATATCCTTGTCAGATCAGAGTTAGAGCTCCCTGACAATCATTGAACATTTCCACAGTATCTGAAGATGCTATTTCAGACTTCCAGTTCTTTCTGGAACATTGCTTCTGTCTACCCTTCCTACCCTTGTCTTCCATTTCTATTCAAGTCTTCCTGTAAAGGCCTATCACTACTCCAAAAAGTTTGAGTGTTCACAGTTTTTAAACATTGAGCTCTTCAGATAAAGGACAAAAACTTATGCTTTTATGATTACTATTAGAAACCAGGCAAAAATAATTTTCTGTTCTGTTGCTTTTAATCATTGAGCTTCTAACATTAAATTACTCTGTATTCTAGATTTGGTGTAGGGATTTTGAACTTATTTCTTGCAAAATTTTCATGAGACACAAGCTGTTTTTAATAATTCACCAGAGGACCTGAATTAAAGGCCCAATAGTTATTTTTATTGTTTTATTTCCATATGTGCTATTTTCTTGAGTTATTTACATATATTATCTATTTTAAACCTGAAAATGCAAATGGATCAACTATTTTTTTTATTGTTGGTAGTTCAAAACATTACACAGTTCTTAATATATCATATTTCACAGTTTGATTCAAGTGGGTTATGAACTCCCATTTTTACCCCATATACAGATTGCTGTATCACATCAGTTACACTTCCATTGATTTACATATTGCCATTCTAGTGATGGATCAACTATTGTATTAACAATCACTGTTAGCCAACCTACTAGAAGTCTTAAGATAAGTATTACCATAATATTCCTTTTCTTCTTGAAATTTGAAGAAGTATCTCTAGGTTATTTCCAAGGCAATCTATTTAGCACTATACTTTGTTAAAATGTATAAATGGAATTATTTTTAAAAGAAGAAAATTCAATTAAGGGACAGAAAAAGTAATTCAATGAAAAAAATTTCTCAAAAACATATGCAAAAATTTCAATCATCTATATTTATGGTAGAAATATTCACCTATGTCTTCATTCACTCAAGCTGTGGAAAACAATTTTTTGGGGGGCTACCAGGGATTGAATTCAGGGGCATTTGACCACTGAGCCACATCCCCAGCCTTGTTTTATATTTTATTTAGAGACAGGGTCTCACTGAGTTGCTTAATGCCTCACTGTTGCTAAGGCTGGCTTTGAACTAGCAATCCTCCTGTCTCAGCCTCCCAAGCTTCTAGGATTACAAGGATTCTGGAAAAACAATTTGTCTGTACAATGCAACTTAAAAATCATTTGAGGGAAATATTACTCTAATTCTTATTAGAAGAATAGAAATGAGCCCTTCTATTAGGTTCATGTCTTATCAGTTTAAAAAGCAATGTGACTCTTGAATTTTATTCTGAATTTAAATTCTGTCTTCATTACTTACTAGACATGTATACTTGGACAAATCATTAATCTAGCAGAACTTTTGATTTCTTATTTACAAAATAAGGGCAAACATAACAATTATCCAATTACCTAACAAATTTATCAAGAAGATCAGATGAGATAATGCATGCACTGTGCATAAGGGGTATAAACTAGGAAATCCTACAAAAACTATATACACAAACAAATACTCATAAAACTATTTTTAAATTTAGATTTTTTGACTGGATTTTAAGGGAAAAACCTAATCAGTTGATAATTATAGAAAAAATATTTTATTTCCAGAAGATTACACAAGAAAGGGGAATATATTAAAATGAAAATGCCCCTAGACTAAAGTTGGAATAGAGGAAAGACCTTCTAGGAGTTATCCTGGATGGCAGGAATATCTCTTCTGTGTTGGCCAGATCCAAGGTGATATCACCTTTACTTTTAAGGCCATATAATCCAATTGAAAGAATGCACAGCAATACCTGAAACAATGGAAAACCCATTGATGGACCAACATTCCAGAAGAAGCAAATTGATAAAGAAACTGCTGACCTAACAGAGATGACAGACCTAAACATTTTAAATTCAGATTGTTTCCTGCTTGGGGACGATCTGTTGTGGCCACATATGATGTGTCTGAATGGTTGTCAAAAGTGTGATCTGAAACGTTCATTTTACAACTCATCTCTCTTCTATCCCCTCTCCTGCTATCCTTGCCCTATAAATTGGACAAACTATAGTTTTGTAGAGTGATTTGTATGTTACTGTGTGCATTTTCAGGCTTACTTCAAGAAATTACATTTGCTCTCTTTAACAAAATAAAGAAAATCCACTGTCAAATCCTATCAAATAGACAGTTTATGTTTAGACTAATTACTAATAGTAGTTGCATTAGGCAGCAACTGTTCTTTTGTTATGCAACATGAAAAGTTCCATTAAATAAGTGAGTAATGTGATCAACTGTAACCAGACTTTTAAAGTTGTAGTTTCTATCCAGAGCTCCACAAATGACAGGGCTTAATTAGTTCTAATAAGCTATTTTCAGAGGAAACTACTAAGTCAGGATAGGATAGGACAACAATTCCCAAATTTTTGGTCTTTCCTTTCTTTACTTTAAACATTATTGAAGACTTCTAAAGAGCATTTGTTGATGTGAGTCACATTAAATTTTTATTTCAGAAACTAAAGTTAAGAATATTTAAAATTTTGTTATGCAGCATGAAAAGTTCCATTAGATTTTATTAATTTAAAGCTAATAACAACAAACCCATTATGTGTTAACATAATAACACATTTTTATGTCTAAATTTTCTAAAACTAATGAACAAAAATTTAGTGAAGAAAATGGCTTCTTTATTCATTTTTACAAATTTTTAAATTTGGCTTAAAGAACAACCATTTATCACAGTTCTGGAGGCTGGAAGTTTTGTTTAACATGGTTGGGTTCTTGGTGAGGACCCTCTTTCTGGTTTACAGATGGTTTCCTTTTGGCTGAATCCTCAGATTGGGGAGGCAGGGGATTCTTATTTCTCTCTCTTATAAGGGCAGTAACCCCATCATGGGCCTCCATCATCATGGCCTCATCTAAATTTAATTATCTCCTCAAAAGTTAGTTTATCCAATTTGTATTTTGAAAATGCCATTTAGTTTGAAATATATTGATAAATCTAGACAAATACCCAAATTATGTCATTTTATAGATTTCTATATTAGAGATGCAAATTGTCCAATACCTAAAACTTCCAAGACTCAAAAGAAAAAATAAGACAGTTTCAAAGTAATTATAAATGCAGAACTTGAAATACCCAAACTTTGGGTATTAGGGCTTCAACATGTGGATCTGGGTACACAAATTTTCTGTCCATATTACCACTGGATTCTTATATTAGCAATGATGGTCTGTTGCAATATTACACATCATGGAGCCTTTGAAAGACTCCAGTTAACATTTGTGAGAGAATGGAATAAAAAGAGGAAATAATATTTTCATATTATTCTGAAAATAATTTTGAACACATGGATCCATTGAAAGTGCTTTAGGGACCGTGAAGTGTCCTCAAAATGCACTGTGAGAACCACTGGGCTAAGTATACCATGATAATACAAAATTCTCAAATCCTACTGACCTTAGCAGTGAAGTAGGGTTTTGTTTCGTTTTGTTTTTGCTTCTCTCTCATTCCATATCCACTGTAGATCAGTTAGATATTTTACTTCATGTCATTCCAGTCCTCACTCTGGGACCCAGTTTCTGAGATCAGAAACTATATAGAACATTGCTGGTAACTGTAAGCACAAAAAAGGAAGAAAACATGACAAAGTATGGACGAATTCTTAAAATTTCTTCCCACTCCTCCTACAAGATCCTATTGCCACTGCTTAAATCTCATTAGACAAAGCCATCCACATATCCTAGCCTGACTTCACTAAGGCAGAAGATCTACCCCTCTTATAGAAGAGACACAGAATGTTAGTTAACAACATTACTGTCTGTTATCCCCACTGATATTTTTTTCCAGTGTTGGGGATTGGATCCAGGGGCACTCAACCACTGAGCTGCATCCCCAGTTCTTTTTATTTCCTCCTCAGTAGCTGGAGTTAAAGGCATGGGCCAATATGTCCCACACCACTGATATTCTTAAGCACATTGAACTGTGTTGTGTCAAGCCATTAGATGCCTTGTAGACTTCCATCCTGGTCAGAATTTGTAAGGTTATCTTTATCTTTGCCTCTAAATCTGATGCTTTTACAGGTTTTGAGAATTTAACAAGTGGCTGGCATATATTCAGTATTTAATAAATACCATTGAAAAGGGAAAAAGATGGAATATTTGATAAAATTCCATTTAGAATTGGGTGCTATACTTAGGTGTCACAAATTCCAAAAATGGTCTGTCCAAATATTAGCTAGGCTAAATTTGGCTCTGGAAAGAGGCTTCTTAATAATCTAGCTCAACCTCATCATTTAACAGATGACTTCATTGTAGTATCAAGAAATTAAATTACACCATTCTAATATGAAATGGAAATAGTTGTGTCCAGCTTATATTTTAAAAATGATACTGAGTTTGGGACATTTTCTAAATTAGTCTAGATAACTATTCAAATGACATAATTTTGTAGGTTTCTATATCAGAGAAACATATTATCCAATATCTAAAATTTGTGTTACTCAAATGAAAAATTAAGATGGTTTCAGAGTAACTATAGGTACAAAAGTTTTATTTACTGCTTCCCTTGAGGTTCCACTGGAGGAAGTCTTTCCTGATTTCTAGTCCTGCAACAAGCTTGCAACACATTCTGAATGCCACTGTGTAGACTACTTCTATTGCAGAAGCCGTTTTATAAAACCAATTATACTCATGGAAATATCTTGCAGGTGATAACAAGGTTATATAAAATAAATCATCAAGATGTGGTGATTGCTTCCACTTCCAAGAAATCTAATGAAACATTTGTAGTTTATTTTCATTAATTCTAGGATCAAAAGTCCCAAACTTAGGAAAAAGAGATTGGCTGGATATAGAAAAATATACAACACTGCATTTTTCTCACAATATAGTAAAAATTAATCAGTGAAAAAAATGAAAGCTTGCATTTAAGATACCTTTTTCTTAGGAGTGATATTTTATCCTAATTAAACTTCATAATAACTCAGTAGGGGTAGGTAATGGACAAATATTTCCTTTCAGAGATGAAAAAAATAATCAAGGCACAAACAGGTTCAGGAAGACTCCAGAGGTCACACAATGAGTCATTAAAAGAGGCTAGAAAACATAATGATTTTTTTTCTTTCAAGATGGTACCCTAAACATGTAGCCACTGTCACCATGATTATACATCTTTATAAATAACAAAAAAATAAGGAAAATACCTTGAGATGAAACCTAAATTTTATGTATGGCAATTACCTTGGGAGGAAACAAGAAATTACTTCCATTTTCAAAAGCATACTTCCCAGTATTTTATTTTTTCCCCTTTTTTTATATTCAAAAATTTCTATTGTCCAACTTCAAATAAATGCAAATATAACTGTAATACAAAGTACCATTTGTGCCACTAGAACCATTAAAAACCCTCATGTGTGAATGGGTGTTTAATTAGGCTGTATTAGATTAATCCCATGTCTCCATTGGTTGTAACAAATGAAAAGATAGTGTGCACTGTCATGGGGATAGACATTTAAAGCTCAATGTAACTTTCATATTTTCTGTGTGATCGGTCAGCTAGGACTTCCCTTTAATTTAATGAAAATTTGGTTTATACATCAGAAAACCTTTTTAATTGCAAGAAATGCAAAGCAGGAATTTTTTTCAAGGATTGACATTACCTTTGTTGTTTGATACATTAAAATAAGGCCCATAAGGGATAGCTATAAACAATGAACTTCATATAAAATAGATAAAAGCTTGCTCCTTGGGCCTACATAGTAATCCAGACAGAGGCTTGGAAGGAACAACCTAATACTTCTAATAAGATGATATTGTCTAGGTAGCAGAAGAATATTTGTTATAAAAGATCTTAGATGTCATTTCTTAAGACATTTTGAGGTAATTTTTACCACTTTTAAAATAATTGCTTATAGATTATAGTTATTGTATAAGAAAAGACTTGCTTCCAATTTAAACAACGTTGGGAAGTTAAATAGAAATTTAAGTAGTGAAACCTAATTTTTGAATCAGAAAAATATTCCAGCCGACATCTGAGTTTTGCTTTGTCACTGTACTGTATTCTGTTCAGTAGAACAAAGACGGGATGCATAATGAGCCAATGTAAATGAAGTCAAATCAGCAAAAGCATAGTGGGGGAGGGGAAGGTATAAAATATGACAGTCAGTATAATGACCAGGGAGTAGAGAATTTAAATGTTTAATGCCTACACACTCAGATTCATTTTTCTATCATTGCTTTGAATGGTAGACTGAGGTGTTTGAAAGTCTAGAATGAAAGCATCATCCTTTGGACAAAAAGAATTATTAATACTATTTAATCGCACAGATATGATCTGCAATCCTAATTTTCTTTTTCCTACAAATTCCCACTCACCTGTCCCCATTGGGGTAAGAGGGGGTTAAGAAAGGTGGTCATAATTAGAGGTGATTAGAAAATGCCATCAGTATTTATTTGGGGTTTTTCTGTTTTACCCTCTCTGACTGCATGCCAGCTTCTCATCTCCCAGCCATGATGGAAGCTCAGAACACAATAGAAACACAGCAACAATATGAATTGCAAATGCATGTATATCTTTCCACACAACCTATCTTATTGACTCTTAATAAAACAAGTATCTTCCAAAAAATATCTTGAGCTGTAAGTTGCTTTACTATTGATGATGGGCTTTGAAAAAATACTACACATGCCTTAAAATCAACTAGACAGAGTTGTGTTAAACAGAATTTCTTAGCTCTTGTCTGTAAATTACTCCCCTCCCTCTCCAATAAGGGAATGAATCTTGCTTAATAATCTATGCTGCTTAACATGTTTTATAACTTCACATGGGAAAAATCTGAGTATTTTGTATACCCCGCACTTTAGGACTACAGCAAGCCTTTATTATAATGTTCTCATATTTAACATTCTTCTACATAGAGTGAAATTTCAAGAATACTGGCATAAAGACCACTTAATGCAATGCCCCCCATCATTCCATTTTCTCTCATATGCCATTCCAAAATATTGCTCTCTTGAAATATATTCATAAATTCATTTCACTGTCTAGGCAGTTTAACACACAGTAATTAAACTGGAGCTATAAACAGAAAAGCATATACATGGACTTCTTTGATTTCGATGTTATGTTAAACTAGTGAATATTAATCCCTAAAAATAAGTATACTGATAATCTGAATGTGAATTCTTTGGGGGGAGGGGAGTGGATAGGTGGGAAATTAATTGAAAATTATTGTAAAGTTAAATTCTAGTTTGGATGCAAATTAAATTATTTAAAAAATTGTCTTTATATATTGAAAAAAGAAAAATAAATTTCTTGACACTGTTAACGTGTGCTAAAGGTCTTATGTTAAACTTTCTTCATATGTAGGACAAGTGTGTATATTAAAGGCTAAAGGAACTTAGGAGCTTGAGTACTTTGTAAATATTTAAGCTTTTAGCAGACTAGTATCTAAAGAAGGAATAAGATTCTAGCCTTTTACCTTTGAACCCTTTTGTGAAATATCTTAATGTTGCCAAATGTGAATATAGTGAACTTAATCAGCAAATTTGACCGAGATTTATGAACTTTTTCATTCTAAATGCATTTACATATACACAAGCACATATATGTACATAAATTTATTTTATTACATCCATTTTACACAAACTGAACCTTATGCAGTTGAAGTACTAAAAAAGCCAATCAAAATACTCTTCATATATCCTTAAGTCCATAAACCTCTTTAAATTGTCTCTTTTAAAAAACAGCTAAATTATGGAAATGCAGACTGCATTACAGAATATTTGCCAGTTATATCTTGATTCTTATTTGAAATTCCCACAAGAATATAGGCATGACAGTAATATAAACCATAGAAACAGGCAAAAAAAAAAAAAGTAGAACACAGGGACTTGTAAATAAATCCATGAATATCAAGAAGCACAGATGCTAAGATTATGCATTTTTACCAGTACAGTTCTGTGCTTGTAAACTATAAGGCCAGACATTTGTAAGATGCAGTGTAGCAGGCCCTGCTGAGGGAGGGAGAGGAAGGGGAGACTCTGAGAAAGCTGGGGAGGAGGGAAGAAGGGAGGGAAGAGGAGTGAGAGGGAGAGAGATTGAGGGGAGGGGGACACATAGCCAGACACAATACCGCATAATAATGTTAACATTCCTGCATGTCTAATGGCTTAAATATGCTGTGCGCCTCACTCTAGCCCCACACTGCAGCTGATGTCAAAGAACCATTTAATATTTTATCAACAGTCCTTCTTTGAACGAAAAAAAATTTTTTTTTCTTCATGAAAAGGATTCAGGGGTTTCCAAGCTTAGGAAAAATGAAGTCCCTTGAATGGCAAAATTTTAAGACACAACACTTGTGAATACCTCATGTTCAGCAAGATTCACATCATTCTCCAATGCATCTTACATTATTTACATCTTAGCAATGTCAACATGTCTTATTTACTAAGGAAACATAAAGTTATATTTTAGCTTCTTTTTTTTAAACAATAGGAATGTATAGCTTGATTTTTTAATGTAAAAGAAACTCATTGAATAATATCACTTGGACTTTTAGTATTTTGTTTTTTGGTGTTTTTTTTTTTTGGTGGAAAATATTATTTTCTTGTTTAGTGGATACTATGCCTGTAACAAAGAATGACTGAATTGTCTTAACAAAGAAGATGAAGGCTGTATGTGTTGGTTACAATAGAATAACCACCTTCCAGATCTCTTAAATCCACAATATATGTAGTGTGGGTCCTGAGTGGCTTTTGTTTTCAATGTCTTTTGTAAGCTTTTAGGGTTTTTTCTGCATCAAATGTCAAGTTAATTTACAGGGCGCTATTACTGATATGTTTCCTTGGTTTGTGGTTTTCTGTGAAAGGCAGGCAGCTGAGACCAAGTCTTAGGCTGGGGGGGGAGGGGCAGCCAGAGCCCATAACACATACACTGTGCCAGGGTCTGTAAATTGGCTGCCTGTATGACAGCGGGCCCAGGGAAACCTCTAGTCTTCATTTGCATGCTGAAGAATATCCAGGATTAAACCGGACTGATTTTCATACAGGATTTAGACCTGACATTTATTATTCGGTTCACAGACCTCTTGAAGGAAAGTTTGTTTTCCACTCATAGATGAAAAATCTTCTAAGATAAATAAGGACTGGCTTAGCAGTAACTGTAAATAAATATCTTTCCTGTATTTCTTATGAATTGATCATATATGATTAACAGACAGATGTTTGCCACCAAATGATTATATTTTGCTCCTTAGCAATTCTAAAGGAAAATATCTATCAAGGCCCCACTCAGTATTTATAAAATGCATTCATTTTAATTCTGGAAGCTAATTTTTCACAAATAAAATTTAGAGAGACATTTGATTTTTTAGGAAAAATTAAAACAATATTGGAGCAGTAAATTATTCTGAAATGCTTAATTTTGTATCTGCTCCATGTGTTTTTATGAGGACAGAGAAGATTTTGGTTATACTGTAAGCATCAATTACATACTTTTATATAAAACATGAAAATCATAAGTGAATGCTACACGAGTCCTATCTGCCAAATTTATAATGTGGCTAGTTCATTTTCATTGCCAAATAGGTCCATAAAATATACTAGTGTCTTTTAACATTTTAGGTATTAATTGTTTGTCCAGACAAACATTTATAATCTGATACTTCAGCAATATTTCAGTAAACAAAGATTTAATTTCTAATATTTGAACAAAACATATTTTGACACAGTGCCAGTATGAAGAAACATGATAGAGCTGCTTTACATTTTCTGGAATGCATTTTCTATGTGAGCCAGAAAAAAGACTGCAAATAGTGATTAAGCAGGCCCAGAAGAAATTTAGGTTTCCTCATGTATTAATAAACAGAACAGATTTTCAAATGCATTTAAAATATACTTTATACATTTAATAAACATAAGGTAAAATAATACAAATGTCAGCAATTAAATATATGATTGTGTCTGTCAGTGCATATGGAGAAAACACTGTAAAATCTGCTACATATTTGAATTTTTAATGTGCCAATGAAACTTTTGAAAATGTGCTCTCATATTTGATTTCTTTATGAATATTAACTTATTTATGACAAATCTTAAACATGTACAGTATAGGACATATTCCTTGGAAATTTTTCCTTGTTTATTTTAATGTTGCATTTTATTATAAATGTACACATGAATCATATTTACTCCTTCAAATCAATTTATGATTATACTCAGAAATATATGCTACTAAAGTTTTAGACAGACTATACCAATGGACTTTTTATAGTGAGCTATCAGTACCATATATACAAATCTATTTATTAACCAAGTGTTTAATAAATGATCATGAGTCTGTCTAGTTTTCTTTTGATTAAATCACCATATATAACATGAACACAATGCTCTGACTCCACCAAAAAGTAGGTAAAACCAAAGAGTAGAAGCTACTACTGTGAGAAGATTTTGGTCACCTTGTGTGTAGAAATAATTCTATTTTATATGTGTGTAAATTGCAAATGTTAACATAAATATTATTGTAAAATGCATCTACACATGCAAAATGAAGAGAATCAAGGTAATTATTTGAACAATTCAGACTAAACCCTTCACTTTTGCTTGCAATAGATAATTGAGGCAAAAGTGTTTTCCCCTTGAATTATCTGGATGATTGCATCAATTCTTCACTTTGCTTTATATGTGTATACAGACGTAGCAATTGTGTGTCTTCAGAAAGTGCCATATTAAAAATATGCAAATATAGAATGCATTCATTTACGACACTACTACCCTTATGGGTTTAATATACTACCAAACTTGTTTGTTAATCAAATTGGGACCTTAAAAAAGGTTAAATATATTTTCCCAAGTAATTATTTCTAAAGCAACATACAATGATATTTAGATGTAACATACAATTATATATGCATCATACAAACTAGGTTTCTCCAACCCACTCTGGCATACTAATGCCCCCATCCCTCATTATTATTTCTATTAACAGTGTACTTCCACAGTAGGCCCTGATAATTGTATGGAGAGTATTCACGATGGTGTGTTAGCAACACAGTACTGAGCAATATTTAATTGTGAAGGTTTGACCCTCAACCTGAAATTCTGAAATTCTTGTGAAAAAGAAATTCTGTATCTAGTTGGTCGAAATAGGGAGGGTCACTTTCAATCAAGCCAATTTTTGGTGACTTTACAGTTAATACACTTAAAAAAATAAGGCTGGTATAAAGACGTGAGTGAACATGGTTATTTCATCTTTTTTAGTGACTGCATGAGAAATAGGTATTAATTGCCCCACCGTTTAAAATTCTTGATACAATTCACATTTACTCACTTTAAACTCAAGATGTCTCTCAATCAAATTGTGGTACTCTTTATATCTTCAAGGTAATTAGTATTGTACAGTATTCATGACAAACATAAAGAAGAAGGAAAAGAATTCCTACTTGATAATCATTGTAAATATGAAATTGTCAAGCTAGTCCTAATTAGTCACTGAGATAAAGATAATATGCAAGTCTCTAAGAGGTGCAATAGACTTAGAACAATATTCAAATATGCCACAATTAGATTATTGTTTCAAATGCCTATGCTTAATAAAGTTGGTGGACCATGTTTGCCAAATAATTCTGTCAGGCAAGCAGTCATAGTTTAAAAGTAATTAAGCAATTTATCCTCATCTTAAAATGGCACAGGCAAATGTCCATGCTTTTGTTGCCTTAGAAATGTGTAAGATGCTTGATAAAAAGTATTGCCTTAAAAAAAATTCAGTATATTCTACTTTTTAAACTTCAACAGGTAAAGACTCATTTTAAAACTTGCCTTTAAAAGACATTCTAGTAAAGCATTTGATTGTTTAACATTTTTATTATTCAAGTTCTTACCATTTCATACTACTCCCTGGAGAGAGGCCAAGGAAATATTAAAAATACTATAGAAATATAAAGGATAAGATATTTGTCACTCTCGTTTAAATTGATGTATGCTGCTGTCCTATAAACGTCACATCGGATAACCCTGAAAAATTACCATGAATCTCCATAATTACGCATATTCATGATGGTGTTTTGCATACTGCTAACAGCAGACTGCATGTGGGGTGGGACATGAAGGGGGGTAGGAGTGATGTGACAGATTAAAATTATTACCAGTATCATGGAAATAGACATAGCAACAGTTCCATTTTGTTAGGGCTTAGAAAACAAAAGCATATCATGAAATCGCCCAGTAATTAAATAACTAGAAATTTTTCTCCTACATATTTCATTATAAAAAGTTAGCAGCGATGAACTGACTAGGAAGATCATTGTTACTTGAAATGTGCTCGTATTTATCATAGATCCCTAAGTATAGGACTCCATTAACTGAAAGGAGAGGGTGCTTTTTAACTTTTCTGAGGGGGGAGGGGAGGAGGTGGGGTGATAGTGAATTTTCAAGCTTGCCCGGAATCCATGGGTTGGGAAGCTCTTGGTGATCTGAGTGCAAATCATGTAGGTGCATTTCTTTTCTTCTGATAAATATGAGGGCTGAGTCATATTTGGTAAACTGTAAAAAGGCTCTAAGAGAGAGAAAAGTTGTCTGGTGTCTATCTCAATAGCTTTTTTGTGCTGAGGCAGAGAGCAGAGTTAATCAGGGACTCTAGAAGTAATTATCGACAGAGTTTGGGTAATACAAATGCTTGGGTAAACAGCGATTGTTCTTTCCACAAGATTGCGAGTGGAAACAACAATACTGGTATTGTCCTCCACTTCTCATTAGGGGGACTTGGGAGGGAGTGCTGCACTGCCAGGCGGATGGGAAACTGACAGGCGAACAGTGCTGGGAACGACTCTCTCCTGATCCCACTACCACAAGCTCTGGCTTTTGGCATCAGGAGTGCCAGCTGCATCGGGAGAAGCCAAGCCTGTCATACCATCTTCACATCAAATCTTCAGGGTACAAGAGCTAGAGCATAGTTAGAGCTTAATGAAGAAACAAATACAAAAGGGAAGATTAAGCCTTGTTAACACTTGCATTCATTTGTTCTTATGGAAACTGCACTGGAAGGGTTGCTTTATAGGACCCATTCTTTTTTCTCTTAAGTAGAAAAGTTACATTGAGGGTGCATTTTTAAAATGTATTTTAAATATGCAGGGGAAAAAAATCTTTCAGTTCCCCTGTAACTATCAGCCAGCAAATTGTTTTGTCAAAAATGCCACTTGAAATAGTGATGCCCATGACAACTGTCAAAATTGGTAAATAAATACTTTTCATTTTTTGTATTAATAATATTGTACTTGTTTCCAATTCTTTGCATACTTAAGTGGAACCATATCATTCTTTTGAAAAATCGGGATGTGAAACTTTATCTATTGTTCTGGGATAACAAACAATCTCCTCTTTGGGTGAAACATTTATGTTTCATGGCACCACTTACTTTCATCTTCAAATTAATTGTATTTGATAAAAAGGAACCATATTTTTGAAGTTCACTATAAACTATCCAGAAAGTTTGACAGCAGAATGCTACAATTATTTTTTATTGTTGTAAGCAATCAGTCAACTGTACAAAGGTGCATTGTGTACAGCTGCAATGTAAAACCTATTTTTGTTTATGCTATCTGTCAACCACTTAATATGCTAAGGTGCATTTTAAATTCCAAAGGAAAGAAGGACACGTCAATGGAATAATGTACCTTCTATTCCACACTTTGTATTTAGAGTCTACCCAAGAAGGGTTTAAACATATCTGTGGCTCAAACTTTAGACCGATGTTGAAACAAGACATGTTACTTCTTAAAGACTGAAATAGAAACATGCAATACTTATATTAGGACTGAAATATTTGACTTTTAAATTTTCACACATTTTAGACTCAAGCTTGTTGAAGAGACCCTTCAGTACTTTGCTTTGCCTATGATAAACAGAAATATGGACATCTTGATATTATTTTCTGTACTTTTTGTTGAAAGGTATTACTTTCTGGAAGTTACTTTCGGTGGAAGTAGGAAAAGATACATACCCAGACACAATGTAGTCTAATTAAATGAATTATATTATGAAAAAGGCACTAAAATAAAGTATACTATAGAAAAAGCCAAGTCACTTTTATATAAATTGAGTCCACTCAAGGCAAATTTACATCTGTACCCAATTAATGATGACAAAGAAAAACATAAGAAGTTAAGTTTTATACTGTATAAATCAAAATGACGGGCTGGGGATGTGGCTCAAGCGGTAGCGCGCTCACCTGGCATGCGTGCGGCCCGGGTTCGATCCTCAGCACCACATACCAACAAAGATGTTGTGTCTGCCGAGAACTAGAAAATAAATATTAAAAAAAAAATTAAAAAAAAAAAAAAAAAAATCAAAATGACAGTTTCACATAAAGTATCTCAGATATTACTGCCCAATTATCCCTTATATTTTGAAGGTATTACTTGAGTTTACATTGGCCTAGTATGAATGAGTCCTTCTGTTTTATATGGCCTAAAGACAACCAGCAATTTCAGTAGCTACAAGTGAATCCTCTTTATTCTGCTGGTGTCTCAAGGTACCACCAAATCAATGTCAGATGCTGTGTTCCACTGAACTTTCACTGGTTGTAATTATTATTTTTTCAAGATGTAGTTTAGTCCATGGTGTACACATACCTGAATAACAGTGGGCCTTGAAATACTAAAAGTAGCTCATATTTTCTAGTCTACATAGTTCTCGGTGTTCTGCCATTGTGGATGTCACGCTTGAAGATGACTATATCCTAAAATGCTGGGTCATGCTATAGGGAGCTGACCTCATCACAGACTCTTCTCAGAGACTTTATTACAATGAATTCATCGATTATTTAAATAGCACTTGGTATTTATAAGTGGTGATTCGCCTATGCTTTCAGGCCAAGAGCAGTTAAATAAAGAATATTGATATTTTTATTTTCTAATTTTTTAAGCAATCTCCTCAATCACTTGTAATTAAACATGACAGGTAGATCTGCATGGTGTCTTCAAACACAAATACTATATGGTAACTACTATATGATAGTGTTAATATAACTCTGTAATAACAAGTAAAAATTAGACTACATTTTTCTTTCTGATCAATACAACTCCTTTGTAAGATTTTATGAATAATTTCTTTAGTCATTAATTCAGCAACAATATAATATTTATTTCTAAAACTGCCCAACTATGTTTAGCCCATGCTAAATTATGTAGCATATTTGTTATGCATAATTATGTAGCAGCAGGACAAAACTTTGTGTAACTAGAATATTTACAAGAGAATCTTTACCTTTGCAATTCATTGTATCTTCAGTAGAACAATGTAAAATTTATGTTTGTTTGGATTGTTTTAAAACAACAGAATGATGGAATATAGTAAAATAAGTTCACATTGCAAAGAAAAATCCCAGAAGCAAAATTTATAAAAGTATTTGTTTATCCTTCTATATATGTCATGTGTAAATAGTATATACATTTAGATATTTTTCTGATGAAAACAAATACAAGACAATGTTCTGTTTGAAAATGTATTGCTGGATTAAAATTTTAGAGATTAGGTGAGAGTGGATAGTACTATGACTTTAATTGACAGTGATCTGGTCCTATTTTGGATTACAAAACATTATTCAAAGAAGAATACATTTTTATAATGTTTAATGTTAATTTGCATAATTCATAATTTCATTGATCAGAAATCAAAGGATAAAATGTTCTGTCATTTATATCAGGAAGAATTCACCATGAATTTAATTAAAATTTTCTTTAATATGGGCTGATCTTTGGGTGAAACCTTAACTACCATGTGAAGAATCAACTTTTCTTTTTAAAGTATTGAAAATTTTGTTTAGTAAGAAGAGAAAACATAAGAAGTTAAGTTATTCAACTTATTCTTATTTTGTAAGTTTCTTTTTTCTTTTTGGTGATTGAACCAGGGTCTGGTGATTGAACCAGATCCTATTCATGTTAGGCAAGTGTAGCATCACTGAGCTATATCCTCTCCCAACTTCTTTTTTTGAGAGACCACATCCTTGTTCAGAACTTTAAGGAGAATGAAACTGTAGCATTGCTCTGGCCTTCCGGCTGGCCTTCAGTAGTGTGGGACCAGTATTTAGAGGGGAAAGGAACCTGTAAGAGAAATTTCCAGAATCATGGCTCAGCCTCATAGCAACTCAATTTCTACTACAGTATCCTAACTGCAAGTTTTACTAAAATGAGACCTGCAATCTCATTAAGAATATCTTCTGGTCTCTACTTCCAGCCCAGCAATGAAAAGCATAGTTTTCTTTGAGAGAAAATTGACTGAAGGTGGGGGTGGGTTGGGGTCAGAGTTCTTTCAATCTGAGCCCATGCTTGTTTGTACTGATATGTTTATCTTTGTTTATTATCTTTTCCACAGCTTTCTCTACCTAGGGATTTATAAAAATATTCAGCCAAATTTTAGTCTAACTATTATTTAGTCTAAGTAATATTTTTACTCAATATGGAAGTTGCTTGCCTCTTGTGGGTCAGGTGGTTATTTTGGCCTATTGAATCCCTAAGAAGGCTGATTTAGGAATGAGAAAGTATGCATCAGAATTGTAGCTCCTTTTCACAGGGAGCTAGTTGCATCTCCTTTGAGCCTCAGGAATTTCTTCTTTATACTATGACCCTAAAAATTACATAAAATATCATATAACAAAATAACTAGGGCTGTGTCTATAATGCAAGAGATACCCCAACTTAGTGACTGAATTTACATGTGAATGTGCAGAGTTCAGGACAAATTCAGAGCTGAGTGTGTTCTTAAAAATGGTTATTTTATCCTGAGAGGTGCCTGAGGGTTGGGGGACTAGGGACCACAGAGCCCGTCATCACCTGTAAAAAGTGACAGGGTGCTATGTGGTGCTGCTACTTGATTCTCAGATCAGGCTTTCATATTTTTTTTAGAAAATTTTATTAGTTATTGATGGACTTTTATTCATTTATTTGTTTATATGTGGTGCTGAGGATTGAACTGAGTGCCTCAAACATGCTAGGCAAGCACTCTACCACTGAGCCACAACTCCAGCCTCCAGGCTTTAATATTTTATCAAGCCACATGAAACTTTGCTACAATGCAGGCAAGACTTGAGACACTGGATACTTAAAAAAGAAGAAGAATGAAAGTTGACACAAAAATCCAGTGCTATTTTTTCTCTTCTTTTTAACATGAAAACTTGCACATAATAAATGAAAACCATTTGCTGAATAATTACAGGTGAATTTTAAAGCCACTGAAATTTGAAAGTGAGTAATTTATTATTATTATTATTATTATTATGATTTTGGAAAATAAAAAGTTCAGGAGACTTTAAGAGAGTGAACGGTACTTCTTATATTGATGTATCTTGAAGAATTATTTGGCACACATATTTATTTATTGGAATTTACCTTGAAGTACAAGCATCAGACTCATATCAATAGATGCTTCTTATACAACTTAGTTTACCACAAATTCTATCATAGTCACATGCTTATTCACAGAATGGTCTATCATTTCTTCAGAGTATAAGCATTTATTCAAAATGTTTACTTAAATAGCATGGCCAATATTTACTGGATATACCTTTTAACTATTTCATGAAGAACAATATATTTTCAGAAGTTACATTCAGGTCTCATCAAGATTGCTGACGTATGTAGGCCAACAAAAATGAGAGTGGCTCAGCTGTAGGCACTGTGTTGACCTGTTAACCCGAATTTCATTCTAACTGCTATTGTATTTAAACTTAAATTCCATAACCTACATATGCATGGGGAATTAATTCTCATCTGAGAATTACCATTCTACTTTAAAATAACTATAACAGCAAAAATAAGTGTTCATGCCAACCATCAACTTTTTTTTAAAGATTTGGAGCTTGTCTCCTTGAAAGTGCTTCCATACCACAGAGTGAAGAGGTGGCTTAAGAGTGATGTCAGTAGGAGGGGTGTACGGAGATCCTGCTCCATGATGAGTGGAGGCCCTTCATTCTACGTTCTTCGTAGACATTATACCATACCTCTAAGCATTTTAAGTTTCAATGTAAATATACAAAACTTTCTACTGAATATAATTCAAGTAAATATCAATGATTTGAAATAAAATTGGTGATGCTGATATTTTCTATCTGGTATAAAATTTGTTTGTAAAAACATTGGGTCATTGTAAACTAAAAATAAACAGATGAGAGGTTTTATTATATTGCCATATATGCCCACTTCTAAATGGTAGTAATATTGTAAAAAAAAATACATGGATGTTTAACTCAGCAGATGCATCCATATAAATTAGGAAGAATATTATCTTTGAATCTATTAATCAAAGGACACTCTTTACATAAAAGTTAATATAAGAAAATATTTCCATTTCACTCTCTATTCTCTCATTGTATACTGATTTTAAATCCCCAAGAAACCTCTTTATAGAGTATAATAAATTTAATTTTGTCCATTTTTATCCCAAGAAAGCTGATCATGATTTTATGTTATTACTTGAATATCTGATTGGGTGCCAAGTTGGTTATTTTTTGTTCACTTTAAAATGATTTTCACATGATGAATATTTTAACTGAAATATAAAATCAAGATGATGCATTTACCTATGCTCCTGGAGTACTATATAATCTGATAAAGCATACTTATAATCACTATTACAATAAAAAGTGAATAGTAAGTTTTATGTCCAGCATTTTGGGATAATAAACACTTCTCACAGTAGCTTATTTTAAGAAATCTTCTTATTGTGTAAATAAATGAACTTGTCTTTTTAGAAAAATTTTTAGATATTTTTGGAAAAATCTTTGCCAACATTAAGCTTTTTCAAGTAAAAAGCACAAATATCTCCTTCAAGCATTATTTCTCTTCAGTGTGTTTTAAAGAGCTTAGGAGGACAAATCTGATGAGGTAGTTCACTATTGCATAAGAACTTGAGATAACCATATATAAACCAGAAGGCAGTTGTGTCCAATTTTTATTTTGAGAACTAATAGATCATACCACAGTTTTTACTGGTGATTAGGACTCAGAGATGTACTCATTAAGTGCTGTGTCTGTGTCACACTTCACATCCGTCTGCAATAACTTTCTAATAATAAATTTGCACTTATAAATCTTGTTAATTATAAGGTTTATTTTTCCTTTATGTTGTTCAGTTTTAGCAAATATTACATTTTCCTTAAGTTGAATTGTAGTGATTTTATAGTAATACCGCACTCATAATACATTCTAACACCAAAAAATATATTTACCATCCTTCCTACAAAACACACATGCCAATTTTTAGTATTTTTTCTCTTTGCAGTGTACTCATGGTTATATATTTCTCACGGGTTGAAATCCTTTTTCTTCCTCCTTCTCTTTCTCTCTGCCTCTCTCTGTCTTCCTTCACTTCCTCTGTTCTTCCCTCCCTCCACAGTTCCCTTCCTCCCTGCCCTCAGTTCTTCACCGAAGAATACAGTGAACATATTAAGAGCGTTCAGTTGTAGTTGGGCTTCTAACCTTGCTCAACTCCAGCATTAGCAAAGGGATTCAGTTTCTTGAATTCATTAATAGTGTTTTGCCACAAAAGGCTTTGTAGTTCTCTCCTGAATATTGAGCCTAGCTTAATAACATTCCATTTATGTTAAAGACACATTTAATCTGTAAATGTGACCTTTAGAAGAATTCTCTTGTTTTTCATTAAAGAAACACTGCATTACAAATATTAATTATTCCTTGATGCTGTATTTTAATTAACTAATCATGTGCTATTTGCAGCAATAAAGAGTGTAGTAATGTATGTGCAGTAATGCTATGTAATGCAAGATCAATATCAAAGAATCCACTGCTGCAGAAAAGACAAGTTTTGGGCATCTCCTCTGGTTGAATTTGCTTATATGAAACACTTAGTCTAGAATGATGCTTTGTTTTGCTTTGTGTTTTGTATTTTTAAATGCCAACGCAAGTCTGATTAAAATGCTGAACATATCGTTAGCCCCATCACTAATAAGTGAACGTTCACTGATGCATATTAGCAGGGTCTAGCAATGTGGTGAAATTGTCACTTAAGTGTTTGGAATCTGAACACAGAAAATGACAGGCAATGCCGAAGGTCCGGCTCCAGTGCATGTCTTCACTGTAGCTGGAGTCACTGGAATGGTGAAACCAGTTTAGGTTCAAGGTCGCTGCTGACATTCAGCTGTCATGGCTTCATTGTCTGCAGGCCTTCTCTCCATTGACACATTCAAGAGTACTTTATAGCAACCACAAAGAGCCAGTCAATTGATACCATTACACTTCATGCACACACAAACCACAAGCCTGTTCAAGACTGTTGATACAGTCTAACATTTATTCATTAAGGGATCTATTGAAAATGCAACTTGCCCAGCCCCTCTCTTAACAACATAGACTTACTTGTTTAGTCCAAACATTTAGCTACGTCTTTTTCAAGTTTTGCACAGCATTCTCTAATTGAGGTAACATTATCTGCATTTTAATGCTACACCATTTATATCCAATGAAAGATTACCTGAAGAACCCTGCCATTACCACACTAGTTCAAATACGGGCAGTTGTATAGAAAAAATATACACAAAAGATGTAAGCAGGGGGAAAAGGGAGATATTTATTTGTTCTGGGAGTGCCACGGAAATCCAATTGCTCAGAAATGAAATAAGAGTCTGGAGTGAAAGGAGGGAAAACCTAAGCTTGGGTCAGGGAAGAGGCAGTGATTAGCTCCATTGTTAGGAGCTCTTTGAGCTTCGTTGCTTATAAAGAAAAACCCACTAATGAATCTATTGAAGCTTGCCAGAACTTTGTGTGGAAGACAACTTAAGTTATGGTGCTTATCTAAAAAATGGTGGTAAAGCATGTGGATAAATAAAATAGCACATATGTCTCTTTATTAACAGCTTGCTCATAAAACAAAAAAAAATTGTTTAAAGATTGTATGTTGTACAAATGACCTATTTAACATACATATGTTTGATTCAATATTCATAGGTCTTGAAAAAATCACCTATATGATGATGAGATGTAAGAAAATATATCCTGTTTAATAGTAAAAGGGCAGGAAGTAGGCAGAAATAAAATGTAGCTAAGGTTTTCTTGGTTTTCCACCAGTATTTGTAATGAAAGATGGATTTTAAAGTCAACTTTGAGGGCTTTTTCATGGTTAGCATATCTTAAATATGCAAAAACATTTCATTAAGGAATGTAATCAACTGACATTAAAAATAATAGACTTTTGGAAAAAAAGACCATGTACTGTGTATAGGAAAAGCCTTTGCCATTCTTCCATCATATATGGCATTTCTAACATAGAATTGAATCAATTTCTTTTGCAGTTTGATAAAATATTTAATTATATACACCTATTTAACTCTACAAAATACATTACACTGTCTAAAATAAGGCTAATATTAATGTAAGAAGAATTTAGTTGGGCAGCAGTATATTAGAAAAAAACCAATTTGAGCCAATCACTTGGTCAAGATCATTGCTACTAGCTGGAAATGCATACTGTGTAGTAAGTAGTGGTAGAACATATTCTTCAGAATATGTCATTATGTTAAGTTTTGCCAAATACATTTAAGTGTTATATTGATGAAGCAAAGTTCAAACACTAAATGAGAAGAGATCCTCATACCCACCAAACCTCAACCATTAAACATATGTATAGTTCTATGATTTTTTTTTCTCACAAGAATGAACTTTGTTACTTGGGAAGCATAATTCTCTATCTCTGAGAACTTGTTTTTATAAATAAATAAGTGTTATGTCAATTAATTTGCTATGTCAATTAATTTCCATGAGCATATATACATTATTCCTTTAAAACATACAATTTGAGGGCAACAGGACCAACTGCTAAGCAGAATTCTTTCTGACAATGTCAGGGTTCTCTACTTTGACATCACAGATTCCTAAGGAAGGCCATAGGAGAATTTGGGGGGAGATTATCTTGTAGTTATCATGGTATTGTCTCTTAAAAACAGTGTCCACATAAGGGAAGATAACATTGCTACAAAAGATATGAGCCACTTTTCTTCAGTGATGGCTGTTAATGTGCTTCAGTGATTAAACTAGCCAAAGTGAAAGCTAAATATGACCAAATAAAATTTTGTTTCATGGTTCAAATTTTCCTTAGGTTCAAACCATCAAGAATCCAGTATGTCAATATTTGTTACCAACAATCTCTTTTTCTATATTATTTTAGGTCAGGCAATTTGACTTATTTTCTATATTATTTTAGGTCAGGCAATTTGACTTAGAGACTAACAGAGAAATTTTGGATAAGAATTGCAAGATCTATATCAAAAGATTGAGGGAATAAAAGCAATTAATATTTATAGAATAGGTACGTATTTTAGATGCTGTATTGGACAATTTACCTACTTTTTAAAAGTTTCCACACACTTCTATATACCCTGGGATTGTTATTATTATTTGTTTTCATGGATGAGGAGACAGAAGATGTAGGATCTTTAAGAACTTACCTGAAGCTCTTAAGCAAGACAGTGGAAAAGCTGCTATTTAAATCAAAGCTCATATACTCTTGAAGTTTATGTTTTCTTGGAAACTTGTTTCACTCAAAGAATTGTAAAGACCTTGGTCAAGTTTGCCTGATATGGCTGATGCCATCTACGGTGAATACTACTTCTTCTCTTTATTTATATTACCTTGCTTCTTTTCTAATTAACTCCCTATAATGAGCTTTTTACTTTGCCTTTCTTTCTGTTCCCTCTTTCCTTCACTAGTAGAGAACACTGAAGGCCAATCATCTTCTATTTGGGACTTCTTTCATCTCAGACATATTCCGTATCAGCTTAATAGGAGCAGCTTCACTAATAACTGAAGATGATCTAGCCGCTCACAATTGTTTCCCCTGAAGTTCCCCCCCACCACTCAAGAATACAAACATAATACTGTCAGCCCCCAAATTGGGTCTCTGTGAAGCATTATGTTATAATCCTTAAAGCTTCCTTTCAAAATTTGTTTTTATTTCCTTTTATTAATTTAACATTTGTTTCTAAGAAATTTCTTTGAGTTGAGGAAGCATATTTCCATGGTAAGTTACTCTGTATTTCCAGTGAGGAGAAGTGTGGTAGCCCGTCCCACAGTGGCCTTCTGCGCATGTGCGGTGCACGCATGTGTGCATGGACTCCCAGGTGGATTTATTCTCTCTAACATCTAATCATTCTCTGTTCACACTACTGTTGTATGGAGGATTTTTTTTTATTATATGCTTCTGACATATTTCTTCAAGACAAATAAAAGACTGTTGAAGTGCACATTATCAGTTAAATAGCTTGGTCAATTTTTGGAGTATTCACTCATTTGAATGGCAAAGAAATTATCCCATTTGAAAATTAGAAAGGGTATAGTGCTTTTATCACAGATACATTTACTGTCTCTCATAATGCAATTTTTCTTTGTCTGTTCATCTGTATTTCCAAAAACTATTCAAAACAGGGACTTGAAAAAAATGCCTTTCTAAAAATAACACCAAATAATATTCAAATAATAGCAGATGGAGAGAGATGACCGGAGCAAACCATTGACTTTCTTTCTCTAAAACTTTGCTGAAATTAGATGTCAATTTCTATTTTCCATGATGTAACCTGATCAAAAAGATTTTGAAATTCTATTTACATTAGAAAAAAAACTATTTTCACAAATTTTTTCCATGGTATAATTTTATTTTGTATAATTCTTTACTAATGTATAGTTAAAGCAAATCTTTTATGGCATGGTTAATGTTACTATTTCACCTTTTTTGGTCAAAAATTTTTAAGTTTTAACTTAAAAATGAACTCAGGAAAGTGAAATGTGCTTTTAAGAACTGCTTTCAGTTAATTTCTAATCTAGAAGGAGGCTTATTTGATGGTGGTATCCTATAATTAGCAAGATTAGTAATCAAGACAAGTGTGATTTATTTTCCTGGAAGAGCTTAGAGAGTGAAGACATCTGGCCTAGACAACTGTAATGGTAAAAATTCACAGTACACCAAATTTGCTTTGTTACATGATACTCTTCAGAGAGACAAGAGATGTTAGATTCTCTGCAAGAGGACAATTCTGCAGTGTCAAAGTTGAATATTTGTTTTATGGCAGCAGAATTTTATATCATATTTCTAAAGACAGTAAGCACTTGGGTGGACATCAATGAATACCAAACACTAATTGATGTGATATATCCATATGCACACATGCAAGTACTCGTGGTGGCCTGTAATGGTTGAAAAATTACGTTTTGGTTCTATTAAAAGATCTGTCACTTTTAGGCTAGAGCAGGATTTTGGAGGGGTAGTCCCTCACAATAGAGAACGAGCTTGACAATGGTGGTGTTTTAGAGTTGTTTGTTGTTTGGCTTGTTGATGATGCTTAGCCAAGGAGACACTTCCTTTCAGATTCTGTCTTCCAAACCCCAGGGCTCTGTTCTGGGCAGTTCAGCCTAATGGAATTAAGCCTGACATGTTTCAACTCTATTTCTTTATAAAATAAACATAAAACAATGGTTTAGATTTCCAATAAAACTCTTGAAGCATGGGGGACTCCAACTTACCCTGTTCTTTACACATCTGTAAATAAAGCACATAAAAGAGGAACACAACAGGATAAATCAACATAAATTTGAAATCCACTGCAGCATATTAAATGGCGAAGTCTCAGTCAAAGAGAGGCTGACCCCGAGGCTTCGTGCAGTTTGAAGCTAATTGTTTTCGTCAGGATGGGAACGTCTGGAAGTCCATGGCTGTGTCCCACCAGTAAGGCTCCAGTAACTGAGCTGGCCCACAGAGAATGGACCCACTTTGTAGCGACACAGCGGGCTCAGACACCACCTATTCTGCTCTCCAAACTGTCATGCATAACAACTTTATTGTGCTAAATTGAACTTGAAAGCAACCAAAGGCTATGAGAAGGAGAGGCTATGAGAAAAGCGTGCTGTCAGCGCTGGCAAAGGCTGACCTGGAAAGTAGGCTCAGAGACAGGGGAATAAAAGACCAGGCCCCATGAACACAGCATATTGTTTCATTTTAAAGTATGATTCCCATACCAGAGAAAGTAGCAAATGTGATGTAAATTTATTTAAATAGATTCGACCGCTTAAAAGTTTGCCAGCCGCTCTTATCCAACTTTCCCAGCTCTCTGATTCGTTACTTACAGTGGGAATATAATGACATATAGTCATCATTGTAACAGCTTCTTTGCAGGGGCACAATGATGATTAATAGCCAGCAGCAAATTTTCACATGGGCTCTGAAGCACTATGGCATTAAGCAGCCAAACAGTCCCAAATCCCCCTTTTCTGTTCCGCTGAAAAGTCCCCTCCTTGTACCTTGCAGATAGGAACAAAGCCTATCTTAATTCCAATCAGCTTTTCCTCATTCAAAGGGACCTTCTCTTTTTCATAATTGATTCATGTGCATTTTTTAGTGTTCCACTGAGCTGAAGCCACTTTTCTCCTATTTTCTGTTCCGTCTCCACACCCGCACCCCTCTTTTTTTGAAGGGGTGAGGAGTGGGAAACATTTCAACAACAACAACAACAATAAAAATCAGTGTTTTTTTTTCTTATCCAAATATTTGCTAAATTGATTTGTCAATTAGTATCTTACATTTCAAGAGTTTAAAACAAAAATCTACTCCTGTATTTCTGCATCACTGGAAATGGTTTTAGTTATAAAAAGTCTGGACTTAACTGCATTGACTCCAGTGGGAGCCCCCTGCATTGATACCCTGTTCCACTGGGGGAGTCTGCATAGCATGCATTCCCACGAGAGACTCACAGCTGGAGCAAGGACAGAGTCTCTGGCTCCAGACAGATTCTTTTTTTCTCCTCTGTGCTGGTAGCCATCAAAAAAAAAAAAAAAAAAAAAAGGCACAAGCGCCCCAAATGGAAGGCAGCACATTGAAACCTCCTCACCCATTCTGTCCTTCTTAAGTATCATTTCACCCCATAGTAATCTTACATCATAATTATTAGCAGAAGCTCCTATGCTATTTGTAGAAGTGCTCTCTCATCTACAGTTTCCACCTCCTGTGATAACGACACAAATGACACCAACCAGTGCTGTCTTGGAGGGGGTTTTCCACAGGCAAACTCATTTGTGTTTCTATGACAATATAATGGCCATAAAGTGCAGAGTTTTAGAGATATACTTTGCATATTTGTTTACATTTCACAAAACCCGGCTGTCATTTTTCTATATGAGTAGGGTGACCATATGCCCCTATTTACTCAGGACAAATCTCATTTATGTCTATTGTCCTTAGATAATTATTGACAGTGAGCTCTTTCACTCTCAGAAGTGTCCTGATTTGAACAATTTGAAAAACTCATGACTTTTTGCTAATAAAATGGTCCCAAATGGCTTAAACAAACAAAAACTATGGTCTGTCTCTTACCTGATTGGCCACAGATTGCTTTATATTACCCCAGTTTAGAGGAAGGACTCAAACTTGGGAACCCTGTCACTAGTGTAGCAGCACTGAGTTCTATCTTATCCACTTCTAAAAGGTCCCTTGACCCTATATAAGTTCTTTGATATGTGGCAAAAAGGAGGTCATTTGCTGAAATGAAAGACACATTATAAAACAGATTTTAAGTGTGATACCCTCCCTCCTTCATCTGGATCACCGGGAACCACAGCAATATACTTTGCTAACCAAACAAAAATACTCTACCATATTTTAGAATTGTAGTCTGTCTTATGTTATAGTGTCTTTAGGTGGTTAAGATTATATCCAATTGATAGGAGTAATTCTGATCATCATTTTCATATTAGTGCTTAAATCTTTTCATAAAAATTAACATATGAAAATAGCAATAACATCATATATTGTATAAATGCTGTATTTTTCATTCAAAAATCTCATACACATGACTGTAATCCAGCCTTTGGGTTAAAAGAAGTGAAATCTCTCAAAGAGTGTTACAAATCCACACAGCAATGTCCCTGAGGGTTGGATTTGGATGTGGATTATGTAATTAGCTGAGAGATACAAAATGTTATCTGTAGTCAGAGAATTTGCTATGGATGGGTCACTGAGGAGGTTCATACCTGTTGTTTACTCCTGAAAGTATATGGAATAAATGGACTTTTGATACAGTAGCTTCAGAATTGCTATAGCAAAACCCTATAATCTCCCGCTTACTATCAAACTATAGCCACATTCAGGACAGACATAAGAATTATAACTCTGCCCAAATTGCTCCTTTAGAGGATCACAGTCCACTGGGTGAAACCAACATCCTAAACCAAATCTGTGCCTATGCAATATTTATGCATACTTTTTACCTTCTTTTTAAGACAATTCTTTCAGAAATAAAATGAGTAGAGGGGCTGGGATTGTGGCTCAGGGGTAGAGTGCTCGCCTAGCACGCACAAGGCCCTGGGTTCGATCCTCAGCACCACATAAAAAAAATAAAATAAAGATATGTGTCCACCTATAAGTAAAAATAAATATTAATAAAATGAACTAAAATGAGTAGAGAATATAAAAGAGCTTTTTGGATAAAGCCTTTTAATTTTTTTTTTACTGTGAGTTTCTTTGTGAAGTGAATAATTGGATAACTTTAAAACCAATTCTACTGTTCTTCTTTGACTGTGATGGCAATCTGTTCTCTTCAATAACAATGGAATGAGCCACCACTAAAATTCCAACTCTTGGAAATCACTGTGTGTGTAATCCTAGTCTCTGTGAATCTAACAAGGAGAGCTCCTTCTCCTGACAGTTCTATCATCTTGCATGTAGCTGCATCTGTTCCCAAAACTTTGACTCATCTTGCTGGGTCTTTTACAAAGGTGCAGGTGTTTCTTGAAACAGGAGATCAAAGAGAATTTTTGTGCCTAATGTGCTAGAATAAGTCTGAGTTCTGCTAAATCTGATTTGAACATACTAAATAAAAACTTTCTGATGTATGTGTATGCCCACATTTTCACATAATATTACTCCTATTAGAAGTATGAATAAGATTTGATATGAGGTATCACACTCCAAGGAGTGCTTTCGTGTCAACAATTTTGTCAGATTATTGTGATGGGTACAACTGTGAAAATCCTACATTCATGAAAGGCTCTACTTTTTTTGTGGCCAAGAACAATATTTTTAAATAAAGTGACTCTTAGGACTCTTAGATAAGTTGTCTCTTCAAGCTGAGGTTCTTTGATAAATTGTTGGGGACACATAGAAAGAAGGATTCATGAATACTATGCTCATCTTGTCTGGTGGCACCATTTAAGGAACTGAAGGAGGACATGGTGACTCTTTAGATTTTGGATGGAGATTACATGTTGCCTCTTACTTTACTATATTCACTATCACCCAATCCATCACTCTAAAATCTTTCAATGCCAAAAAATACTTAAAGTACTTTAGAAAAAAAACAATTTTTTTTTGGTTGTAGTTGGACACAATACCTTCATTTTACTTATTTATTTATTTATTTATTAGTTGTAGTTGTACATAGTATCTTTATTTTATTTTTATGTGGTGCTGAGGATCGAACCCAGCGCCTTGCACCCACTAAACGAGTGTTCTACTGCTGAACCATACCTCAGTCCTTAAAGCATTTTTTCTTAAGTAGAAAATCTCTTTATACAAATTATATAAACTGAGATCTACTGTCCTTACAGAGGCAGGTTCAATCCCTTTTCCCTTGTCAAATCGAATTCTTCCTGGATGCCCAAGATATTCTCTCTCTATATATTATCTTTATCCTAATCCCAGATTGCCTAAATAAATATGCCATACCCAAGGTGCCATATCCCTTGGTGTCTACATTCAGAAGTATAAGGTCTCTTAATGATAGGGATGCCACTAGACTGGAGGAATGACTTCTAATATTCTGTAGTACAGCAGTATTTCTATAGTTGACAACAATTAGTTGGATATTACAGAATAGCTAGTAGAGAGGATTTTTGAATGCTCCTACCATTCAAGAATTGGTGTTCACGAGATGATAGATCTACCCTCATCTACTCATTATACATTGTGCATGTGTACCAAAATGTCATGCTGTACCCGCTAAATACTTGTTACTATGAGTCAATTAAAAATGTAGAAAAAAATAAATTTTAAAAAGAATCTCTTAATCGGTTCCTGTTCTGTTCCTTCATATGCTTTTTAGGTTTTTACCCTGCTTTTTCATTTTTTCCCCTCTTTTTAGTTACTAATAAAACTCTGGTTTCTTTTCCAGTTATCATGTAAAAATAGGCTCAGAGAAGGCATGCATATTAGCCCATGAGATGAATCATAATGGGTCCAAATCTTCCATAATAATTACACTCTCCTGTGCCAGAGATTGCTTTAGGGAGGGGCACGTGACTCCTTTGCCAATGGATCTAAGGGGAAATCTGTTGAGAAAGATTTACTCCTTTAAGAAATGAGACAGACTCTTGAGCAGAATCCCATGCTCCTTCCTGATTTTAGGTGTTGTTTATAAGGACAGGGGGTTGGACTTGTAACAACAATGACAGAACAGCCAAGAGAATCCTAACAAAGGTGTCAGAGAGCCAAAATATCGGTGAGATGTTATTTAATTCGTTTGGAAATGACTGTGTCTAAACTTTTCTAAATTTATTTTATGAAAAACAACACCTAAAATTTATTTTTATGAAAAAATAAACCCTTGATATTCAAGCCTGTCACTTGCAGCCCAAAGTACATTAACCAAATTCCTCACCTTTTCTTTCCCCAATTACTCCTTTCTTTGTACACAGATTTTTCTAGTTTCCATTAGTCAACTTAATGATGGTAGAGAGACTGTCTTCACTGGAAGCACAATTGAGATTACTTCAGTTAATCTCCTCAGTTTTCTCTGAGTATGCTAACTTTATCCCCATAAGTATGCATGTATCGATTTTGTATGGTAACTTCATTTTCTTTGGGTATACACTCAGGAGTGGTATAGTTGGATTGTATTTTCCTATTTATTTTATGGTTTGGTTCTAGAAGAACCTCCATACTGTTTTTCACAGTGACTGTACTAATTTGTATTTCCACCAACAGTGTATAAGTTTCCTTTTTCTTGCCAGCATTTATTGTTGTTGCTGTTGTTATTATTATAGTCATTCTGACTGGGACGAGATGAAATCTCAGTAAAGTTTTGATTTGTGTTTCCTTGTTGGCTAAAGAAGTTTAGCATTTTTTTCATATTGCCCATTAGTACTTCTTTTGAGAAATGTCTGTTCAGATCATTTGTTCATTTATTGATTGTATTACTTATTTCTTTGTTATTATTTTTTGAGTTCTTTTTGTATTCTGGATATGGGGTGTCTCCACAGGACACTAATTTTTTTTTTTTTAAAAAAAAGGTAAACTTTAAATAGATTGAAGAGGGATCTGTGGAGTGGGGGGTAGATGTGCTGGGGACTGAATTGGAGTGGGTTGTCTTCCATGCTTTTATGATTATGTCAGGATGTATCCTGGTATTGTATATAACTAAAGAGAATAAATAAAAAATATATAAAAATTTTAAAATCTGGAGCTAAATAAACTTCTTTTCTTTGTAAAAAAAACTTCAGGTCTTATATTAAGGTCTGTGATCTATTTCGAATTGATTTTTATATATAGTGAGAAATAATAATCTAGTTTCAATCTTCTGCATGTGGTTATCAAGTTTTCCTAGCACCATCTGTTGAAGAGACTTTCTTGTCTTTAACATGTTTTTGTACTTTTGTGAATGACCATAGATCACTGTGGACTTATGGGTTTAATTTTGGATCCTCAATTCTGTTTTTCTGGTCTATGTGTCTGTTTTTATGCCAGTACCTTGCTGTTTCTGTAACTATGGCTCTATAGTATGTTTTTAAAATCAGGTATTATGATATAACCAGCATTGCTGTATTTACTCAGGCTTGCTTTGGCTATTCTGGGTCTTTTGTGATTCCATATGAATTTTAGTTTTGTTTATCTAGTTCTGTGAACAAAGTCATTTGTATATTTATTTATTTTTCTTTTTAGATATATATGATGGTAGAGTGTATTTTGACATATTATACATACAAAGTGTAGCTTATTCTAATTAGGATTCCATTCTTGTGGTTGTACATGATGTGGAATTTCATTGGTGGTATAGTCATATATGAACATATGAAAGTTATGTCTGATTCATTCTGTCCTTCCTATTCCCATCCCACCTTCCTTCCATTCATTTGCCTTTGTCTAATCCACTGAGCTTCTATTCTTTCCCCACCCCACTTGTTAGCATTACATATCAGAGAGCACATCAGACCTTTGGTTTTTTGGGATTGGCTTATTTCACTTAATATGATAATCTCCAGATCCTGGAGTCATTGTTATTTTGGTGGGTATGCATTGCATCTGTAGATTGCTTTTGGTAGTATGGCAATTTTAACAATGTTAATTATCCCAATCCATGAACCTGGTAGGTCTCTTCTCCATCTTTTAGTTTCATCTTCAATTTCCTCAGTGTTTTATAATTTCTTACATAGATCTTTTACCTCCTTGGCTAGGTTCTTAGGTATCTTAGGTATTTTATTAAATTTTTGAGGCTATCAAGGAAGGGATTGTTTTCCTGATTTCTTTCTTGTTGAGTTCATTATTGGAGTACAGAAAAGCTGCACAATTTTATGTTGATTTTGTATTCTGCTATTTTACTGAATTTATTTATCAATCTAGGAGTTCTTTGGTGGAGTATTTAGGGACTTCTAAGTATAAAGCTATATCTTCTGCAAATAGAGATAATTTTTAAAAATATTTATTTAGTTGTAGATGAACAAACAGCATCTTTATTTATTTTTATGTGATGCTGGGGATCGAACCCAGTGCTTCACACATGTGAAGTAAGTACTTTACCACTGAGCTACAGCCCCAGCCCCAAACAGAGATAATTTGATGTCCTAATTTCTATTTGTATCCCTTTGAATTCTTTCTCTTGCCTGATTACTCAGGCAAGCACTATGCTAATTGAGAGTGGTGAGAATGGACACAATTTCTCATTCCTGTTTTACATAAAATACCCTCAGTTTTTCCCCATTCAGTATGATGTTGGCTATGGTTTTGTCATATACAACCTTTATTATGTTGAGATATGATCTTTCTATCCCTAGTTTCTTCAAGGATTTTATCATGAAGGAATGTTAAACTTTGTCAAAGTTTTTGTTTGTTTGTTTTGCATTCATTGAGGTGATCATGTGATTTTTACCCTTGATTCCATTATAGTCTGTAATATGCTTATTGATTTGCATATGTTCGAACATCCTTACATCTCTAGAATAAAACCAACTTGATCATGGTATGGAATCTTTAAATATGTTATTAAATTAAATTTTCAGATATTTTTGCATCTATGTTCATCAAGGATATTGGTCTATAGTTTTTTTTGTTGTTGTTGTGCCCTTATCCAATTTTAGTAGTAGGCCAACACTGGTTATGTATAATGAATTTGGAAGGATTTGTCCTCTTCCTGTTTTATGGGACAGTTTGAGGAGCATTGGTTTTAGTTCTTTAAAAGTTTGGTAAAATTCAGCAGTGAATCTGTTTCTTGGCTTTTCTGTGTTGGAAGATGTTTATTACTGCTTCAATCTCATTGCTTGTTATTTCTCTGTTTAGTTTTAAAATATCCATTTGATTCAATTTCCGATGATCATTTGTTTCTAGAAATTTGTCCATTTCATCCAAATTTTCTATTTTTTGGACTATAGTTTTTCAAAACAGTTTCCAATATTCATCTGGATTTTAGGGGTATATGTCATAATATTCCCCTCCCCTTTTTAAAAATCTTTCATTTTGTTTATTGGGTTTTCTTTCTTTTATTTAATTTAATTAAGGATTTGTCAATCTTGTTTATCTTTTTGAAGAAACAATTTTTTGTTTCATTGTTTTTTTGTGTTATAGCCTGTATTTCATTTAGTTCAGCTCTGATCCTTTTTATTTCTTTTCTCCTACTCATTTTAGGTTTCCTTTGTTCTTGTTTCTCTAGGACCTTGAGATGTGCCAGTACGTTATTAATTCAAAGAACTATTTTCATCTTTCAAAACTGAAACTCAGTATCCATTAAACAATAATTATCCATCAACACCTATCCCAGGCCCTGGCAACCAACATTCTACTTTCTCTCTATATAAATTTGACTATTCTATGTGCATAATGTAAGTGGAATAATCCAGTGTTCATCCTTTTGTGAGTGGCATAATTCACTTTGAGCATGTGTGAGAATTTTCTTCATATTTAAGGATGAATAGCATTCCATTATTTTTGTATATGCCATGTTTTGTTTATCCATTTATCCATTAATGAACACTTGCGTCACTTCCCCAGCTATTGTCAATAATGCTGTTATAAACAAGGACCTACAAAAATCTTTTTTGAGTTCCTTCTTTCAATTATTTTGAATACATACTCAGAAATCTAATTGCTGTGCAATATGCTAATCTTATTATTAATTTTCTGGAGGCCCACCCTACTGTATTATGTAGCAGATGCAATATTTTACATTCCTCCCAGCAGTACACAAGAGTCCCATTTTCTCCACATCCTTGTCAACATTTGTTATTGCATGTTTTTATTTATTTATTTAACAATAGGTATCTTCATGGATATAAAATGATATTTTATTGTGGTTTTGATTTACAATTCTAATAATTATTGAGATTGAATTTTTTTTTGTGTGTATGTTTTCTTTTTTGGTGCTGGTGATCTAACTTAGGACCTTGTGCCTGTTAACCAAGTGCTCTACTACTGAGCTATATGCCCAGCCCCTGGCAATATTTTCATATACTTATTGGTCTTGTATTTTCTTATTTGGAGAAATATATATTCAAGTGTTATGCACATTTTAAAATTGGTTTTTGTTGTTTTTATTGGCAATGAGTCTTAGAAATTCTCTATATACTCTAGATACTAATCCCTTATCAGATATGTGATTTATGAATATTTTTTCCCATTCTGTAGGTTACCTTTTTCCCCTATTGATAGCTTTCTTTGATACATAATTTTTCTTCATTTTGATGAAGTACAATTTGTATTCTGTTTATTATGTATGACTTTGATGTTCAAGAACAACAAGAAATCATTGTGAAATCCATTTCAAGTTTTCTTCAGTTTTTTATTCCACCTGTTTTGTAGTTTTTTATATATGGCATTAGAATACAATATTTTTGTGAAAGTGCTGTATACAGCACCCTTTTGCATGTGGACATTCAGTTTCACTAGCAATATTTGTTGAAAAGACAGTTAATTTTTGTTTTCATGTCTTCAGAGCATATTCCTGAGAACAGAGCAAACTAGTGACAGTAGAGCAGGCATTGCAGTTAGCTACCTGTATTTCAATTCCACTTGTTGACATTGGCACTGAGTAATTCAGTTAGCTGCCTGAATCTTGGTTTGCTCATATTTATCATAGGAACCATACACTACACTGATCATAGGGATCCAGCAGTTCAAAAGATAGACTCCCAGGCTCACAAGGCTTATGTTATTGTGATATATCAAACGAGAGTGGAGGGTATTACAATGCCCACTTCTTAGAATTGCTAAGAGGATGAAATGGGGGGGGGAAGCACATGACAAATAATTGTATCCTAAAAATATTAATTCTCTTCACTTTGTCTCAAGAACTTATACTTATGATGACTATATGTGGTTGTTTAAAAGTTGGTCCAAGATTTTGTGACACTTTTCCCATCAAGTGGTAGGATAGTTATGTTGTAACCAAGGTGTGGTAACAAGGACTAAATTTTCCCTACCATCTGAAACAACAACAGCATTTTTTTGAAATAATAGTTTTAAGTGACAGGACATTAGGCGATGAAGAACAGAGATCCTTGAGAGATGGAGAATAAATAAGGTGTGCCCAGTGATTGTTTCAGTTTCATGAACTGAAAGAGTTTCCAAACTCTGTCACAGGAAGGAAACCTCAGCTGAGCCCACCACAGTGCCCTGTGTTGAGGGTGTATAGTTGAGAGTCTGGATAGACCAAAGCAACATGTACAAAAGAGAAGAGTGGGAAAAAGAGTGAAATACACATAGAAAGAAATTCAGATGTATGCACAGGATGCTCCTAAGTATTTAGTACTTAGCAGAGAATTGATTAGTAAGTCCATGTGAGGAAACCCCAGAAGCCAGAGATAAAACACCCAAAAAGGTTAGAAGATATAATGCCTGGAACTCTCACAGGGCAGGGAACAGTCCTTATTTCTACCAACCAGACTAGAAAATCTCATAATTCAAAAGTCATGGGAAGGCTAGTCAGAGTATCTTGCATTAGAGATGGGGAAGACTTGCCCCTAGACTACTTATTGCTCTGGTTCCATGTAACAAACATTAAAAATTAGATCCAAAAGCATCAAACTGCTTTAAGGAATTTAACATCACCCCAGAATAAAGTTCAAGAATATTATTATTGACAAAATTATATCCAGAACCCAATAAGGGGAAATTTATAATGTCTAGTATTCAATCCAAAATTACCAGGTTAACAATAAATAAATCCCATCACAAAAGGAAAAAGCAGTCAATTGAAACTGACTTGGAATTGACAAAGCTATTAGAAGTAACAAAGACATGAAAATAGATATTAAATTGTATTTCAGGTGTTCAAAAATTAAGGGTAGAGAAAGGGAATATTAAAAACAAACAACAAATAAACACAACAATAATGATAAGAAAAAAACCAAACTTTCAGATAAAATAATATACCATATCTGGGATAGAAACTATCCTGATGAGAGTGAGGATGGATTAGACATTGCAGAAGACAATATTGATTAAAATCGAAGACACGTAGTAGAAACTATTAAGAATGAAACACTTAAAAAAGAGTCATTTTTGAAAATGAAAAGAGTATAAGTGATCTGTGTGATACTTTCAGGAGACTTAGTATCTGTGTAACTTAAAGTACCTCAAGAAGGGGAAGAATCAAAGAAATATTGAAAAGATAATGGTGAGATATTTTTCCAAATTTGATTAAAACTATTCAAGAATTTCAATGCACTTCAAGCAAGAAACATGAAGAAATGCACATTAATACATACCATAATCAAATTATTCAAAACCAGCAATAAAAGAAAATTCTATTAAACACAGCAATAGCAAAAGGGGGGATAATATTTTCTAGAGGAAAAAAGGTTAAGGATGGCAGTAGATTCCTTTTTGGAAACAATGCACATGAGAAGACAATGGAGCTGTCTTTACAGTATTGAAACACAGGGAAAAAAAACAACCTTGAATTCTATATCCAGCAAAAATAACTTTTAAAGATAAAAATACTTTAGACATATGAAATTGGAGAGTTTATCACCCACAGAACTGTGCATTAAGAAATTTAAAGAAATTCCTTAAGAAAGAAAGAGAGACTACATAGAAATAAAAATTATTAGAAGTGGCTATTTTATGAATAATCTTTTGTATTATTTAAATCTCTTTTAAAGATAACTGATCTGACAATTGACTTATATACACTATAATAAAGAGCTTTAAAAACTCAACAATGTGACTATAAAATGGAGTACACAATTTCCAACACACAAAAATGATTGCTAAGAAATAGAAATGCTTATTATCCTGATTTTATTATTATATACTGTATACATTACCATAAATGTACCCCCATAAAGATGCACAAATATTGCTCAACAAAGTTATTTAAAAAACCTCAATAACAAAATAATTCAATAAAAATGTGCACAAGACATGTAAAAACTTCACTGAAGAGGATATAGGCAAATAGGCACACACAAAAAAAATTTAACATTGTTAGTCATTAGGTTAAAACCACAATGAGCATGTTAGAATGGCTAAAGAGAAAAAAGAAAAAATCAAAGCTCCAAATTCTGGCAAGAATACAAAGAAATGAGATCACTCATACAGTGGTCCTCTGGAAAACAGTGTAGCAGTTTCTTAAACACTACACAGCCACCTACCATACAATGAATCAATCTTACTCCTGGGTTCTCCACACAAGTGACAATGTACATTCACTACCAAAACCTGTACCCAGTGATTTTAAGCAGTTTTGTTTATAACAGCCCCAGACTGGAAACAAACAAATAAACCTCTCAATAAATTATTATTTAAACAAACGTAGTATATCCATACCATGGAATACTAACCAGCAATTAAAGGAAAGTACTAGTGATAACAATTTAGATGGCTCAACAGAACTTTGCTGAGTGAAAAAAAGTGTCTAAAAATGTCATATTTTATGTTTCTGTTTATGCAAAATTCCCCAAATCATGAAATGGAGAATAGATTAATTGTCTTTAGAGATTAGGAATGGAAAGGAAAAAGGGATATGATGGCATATATGACTAAAAAAGATAGGCACACAAAAATATTTGCAATGGTGAGATAGTTCTGTATGTTGACTGTGGCTACATTAATATTCATTTCTGATAATGGTACAGACAACTATCTACTGATGTCAAGTGTCAGGGCTTGATATTTTGTTATCTTTCATAAGATATAACCCTTGGGGTCTGTTTGGGGGAAATGTATACGAGTACTATCTGTACTATTTTTGCAACTTACAACAAATCTAAAATTATTTCAAAATTTAAAATTCAAAGCATTATTAAAAGAATGAGAATGCAAGCCACAGACTGAAAGAAAATCTTTACAAAGTATATCTTTGAGAAGGGACTCATGTACAGAATGTATAAAGATTTCTCAAAGTGCAACAAAAATATAAAAAAGGACCTAGTTTAAAAATAGTCCAGATTAAATATTTTACTAATGAAGATGTATTGATAGCACTAAAGCATACACCAAAAAGAGGCTCAACCTTATTGGTCAGGGGAAAAGGCAAATTAGAATTACAATGAAATACCACTACTCACCTTTTATTAAAATCTGGCTGTAGCATAAATAGTATTGGTGGTAACATAAAATGGTGTGGCCACTTTGGAGAACTGTTTGGCATTTTCTTAACAGTTACACACATACTTACCACATGATCCAATCAATTCATTCACAGGTAAAATGAAACCCAAGAGAAATGAAAGCCATTCAAAAGTTTGTGCATGGGTGTTTTTAGCAGTTTTGTGTTAGTCACAAACTGAACACCACCCAAGTGTCCACAAGACTTTAATGGACAAACAAATGTTGAAATATCCATTCAAAGGAAATCTACTCTACAATAACACAGAATGTATGAAAGAACTGTGGATATACACAATATGGATAAATCTCAAAATAATTTTATTGCAAGAAAGAAACCAGACAAAGAAAACATTTGTAGTATTCAATTATATAAAAAAAATCTAAAAAAAAATGCAAACCAATCAACAGTGACAGAAAGTAGATCAGTAATTGTCTAGAATTGGAAAGGAAAGCAAAGAGGGAAGAAACAAAGGAACATGAGAAAAAATTTGGAACTTTTAATTATTTGGGTTATTATGATGGTTTCACAGATTTATAGATGTATCAAAACAAATCATGTAGTTTATTTGTTTCTTATTTCAATCATTCTTAAAATTTTTTTTTTAAAAAAAGGTTAAAATCAAGGTGGTGTCTATTTTCCTTTCTGTTGGAACTGCTTCTACTAAGAAAATATGGCAGATGTGGATTTACATGAGCTGTGAGCTTAGGCACGGAAATTGCAGACAACTTTTTCCATGTTCATTTGTCTTTGAGTCCACCTTGTGGAGAGTCCCAGTGGACCCCATGTCTACTGTGCTGTTAAGACCACATAAAAAGGCCCTGAAACCATGTGCAGTTAAAGAGATGCCCAGATAGCTGCCATTGGCAGTCTGAGCTCTGGCCGTCATCTGACTGCAGCTTCATGAGAGATCCCACACCAGCACCATACAATTGAAATCTGGGAGATAATATGAGTATTGCTGTTTTACACCATTAAGTTTTGATTTGATTTGCTATATAGCAACAGATGACTAGTGTATCAAAGTATCTTCCATGTTAATAGTATAACTTTTGGTCATTTCAGAAATGACAATATGTTAATTAATGACTAAATGTGATTGTTCTTTATATTTTGTTACAGCTTTCCATGTAAACAAATCTGCAAGTCAGAAAAAAAGTTGTTTTCTATTATTTATGTTCTAGTTTTAAGCTTAGAAAAAAAATATAGCAACTCTGTGGATTAATAGAATTTCTGGATTCAACCCAAATCCTTCAAATTTAGCTAGTCAGGAGTGAGATTGTGGCTCAGTGGTAGAGAACTTGCCTAGCATGTGTGAGACACTGGGTTCTCAGCACTGCATATAAATAAATAAAATAAAGCCCATTGACAACTAAGAAAATATTTTTAAAAATTTAGTTAGTCAATTAATTAACCAGTCAATCAACAAACTATCAAATGTTGGACTTTGGGGAAGATAGATACAAAGGACACCCGGCCTCATGTATCCTCCAATGGTTTTCACTGGATTGGTGAAACAAGGCATTTTTTTTTTGCATCAGGATGCTGTGGAACGTCTTCATGGAAAAGGAAAAATTTGGGCTATAAATGATAAATTATGCACATCAGTTATTTAAATGATTTTGAATTACTTCATTGTGTATCAACAGAAAAAAATTTGTGCATGATTATTCTATTAACATGGAACCTCAGAAAATACAACCTAAAAACTCTTACTTGCCAATCAAGCAATTTCCCTCCCATAGTTTATCCACTTCTTTCAATTTAGGATTATTCTTGAGTGTATATTTTTCAAACACTTTGTCAGCTTTAATTTGAAATAATCTTAGCAATGGGACCATTGTAATCCAGCTAATGTGAGGATGAGTAGGGGTGCTGCTTAATGTAATCATGTTGTGAGGTGATGGATTTGATATAAACAGTGACTAAAAGCATTAACCTGTATTGGGTCTTCAACATGATTTCCAATGTTTCATATTCAAAATGTATAGAGGAGGAATGTGTCTGATTTGTACTCAGTTCATCCATTGCCATTGCAGGAAGCAAAGGCCTGAAGTGGGTCTCAAAACTTTTTTCCATAAAGAAATTTGTGTCTTCTGATACCTCTAAAATCTGTTATCTGAACTTAAATGATTTTTTTCTTTTTTCTTTTTCTTTGTATCCAGTGTTAAACCCAGAGACACTCAATCACTGAGCCACACCCCCAGCCCTTTATTTTTTATTTTGAGACAGGGCCTAATGAGGTTGCTTATGGCTTAGGGCTTGGTTAAGTTGCTGAGGTTGGCTTTGAACTTGTGATCCTCTTCAGCATCCCCAGCTGCTGGGATTACAAGTGTATTCCATGGTGCCTGGACAGTTAAATGCATTTTTAAAGTCTGTGTCTAGTAACTGGGTGCAGTGGAAGTAGAAGTTTATAAACTAAGATTTCATGTTGTAAGATACACACTTGTTAAGCTTATGGGACAGAAGAGTTAAAATAATAAATTAATTTAAAAGAAGGTAAAAATTAACACAGGACACCTGTAATCCCAGCTCAGGAGGCTGACACAGTAAGATCCAAGTTCAAAGCCAGTCTCAGCAATGGCGAGTTGCTTAGCAACTCAATGAGACCCTGTCTCTAAGTAAAATACAAAATAGGGCTGGGGATTGGGCTCCGTGGTTGAGTGCTCCCAAGTTTAATTCCTGGCACCCCCCCCCCCCCAAAAAAAAAGTTTGTGTCTAGTAAACTGAGTATTCTAGAGAAGTCTTCTTGGAGTAGCCTGCAGGGAGCAATTGTTATCACCTCTCTCCAATATTACAATCAGTGACATCACATTGGAAGCTTCAAACCTGCCATAATGGTAGTATTGCACTATGGAAAGACGAATGCTACAAGGCAAGCCTCTCTACTATCCTTGCTCCTCCCATCTCAGAACAGATTGTTAAACATTTACCAGCAGAACACATGATATACCTCCAACTCATGTGATATAAATCAATTTCAGTAGCTACTTGAATCAAATGTATGAAATATGATATGTCAAGAGCTATGTAATGTTTTGAACAACTAATAATAAAAAGAAAAAAGAAAAAAAAGAAAAGAAAAAAAAACACAAATGGGCCTGGTTTGAAAGGTTATGAACTGTGTTTGTAGATGAGGCTAGGGCCAAATAGGTTGGGATGAGAGTACATAGCTGGGAACAAGCAGTCAGTTTTCAAGATGGTATTTATCACACAGATTTTTTTTTCCTTTTCTTTTCCAGCCACTATCAATCCTCATGGGACAAAATTGTGGCTTCCTGACTGCTTCAACATAGCAAAGGAAATAATGTTCAGTTAGGTAGTGAGAGTTCTCAGCACAACAGTGGCAAACTGGAGTGTTTTGCACCAAAGTGTCACACAGAAGACAGGTTTGGACCCCAGATCCCAAAGTGAGGAGAATGCTTGTTCTGGAGATTCTAACACCAGGAAAAGTTTCATGTAGTTTGGTGAGAAGATAGAATCAGTCAATGTTGACAATAGCTAAACTGTAGAACCAACCTAGATGTCCTTCAGTAGATGAATGGATAAAAAAATGTGGCATATATACACAATGGAAAATGAAAGCTTTGGGAGAACTGCAGCTATGTGAGGCTTTCTATAGGTGGGTGATGGGGATCTTGGATTTTAGAACAGAGAGATCCACTTCTCATAATCACCATGTTTGAATTTTTAAAATGTAAAACCTAGTGGTACTCATTGTATTGCCATCCAACTCCCTTGTATTTGATTCCCCATTAACTATTTTATCAACTCCCAGGTCCTTCTTGAATAAATATATCTGTTGCACTATTGAAATTTATTCATCTCTAGGTGTAACAGAAGATTAAAAATTTTGAGCATGAAAGTATATACTGTATGTTTCAATGGGTGGACAAAAGTAAGTGTGCAGTTTGCAATCCTTTAGATGCAGTTTGCAATCCTTTAGATACAGTTTGATGGACCCAGTAGACAACATTAGTCCTTTTTATCTGTGGCATGTTTCCCAAGCGGAGCTTCTCTGGCCGATTACCTCCTGATGTATGCTACTTCCTTATACCTCTGCACTATTTCCTCTTCTCATTGGCATTTACAGCTCCCAGGTTTGTATCACTTATGGATTTTATTCATGTGTCATTTACCATTTTTTTTCCAAATAATTAAGCCCAAAATTACATTAGAGTTTGCTCAAGCTGCTTGCCACTTGGATAAATTACACATCATGGCTTCTCCAGTCAATCACTATCTAGCACTTGCGACATTCTACAAGTCCCTTAACTTTAGTCATTGTCTTCTCCGGCAGCCCTCAGAAGGACCAGTCTTACTAGAGAATTGCAATGAGAAAAACAAAAGTAGATCTTTTCTGTTTTTTTTTTTTTTTAACATTTTAATTTGAATGTTCTACTATTTTTTTTTGGGGGGGGAAACAATGTTGTTAACTTCTTATTATATAATGATTGGTCAGCTCTACCATTTTGAAACCAGTAAGATGGAAAATATTTTCTCTAATTTGAGTTTTAAGATACAAATCATGCATCACTTAACAACACAGTCTGAGAAATGTGTTGTTAGATGATTTCATCACTGTGTAAACACCATAGCATGAAAACACAAGCCTAGATGGTATAGGTGAATTACTTGAGTAGACAAAATCAAGAGGCACAGTAAACAAAATTTCCAGAGAAATATATCCAATGATATTTATAATAATAATATTATTATATTTCAGACTGATGATATAAAAGTCATATAAAAGTATATCCTCTACAATTTTGTATAACATACAACAATATTTCAGACTGACACTTCATTCAAGTTGGCAATACATTTTTGTCATTTCAAAACAATACAAATAATTGATAAATTTTATCCCATTTTACTTAATACATCTTTAACCATTTCTTTCTAACCCCAAATATTCAATGTGCTCAATATTAAGGAAAGATGTGCAAAATGAGCTGTGGCTTAAATACCCAGTTGATGGTGGCACTCACCATCAACTCCAGAGTAGCCAAATTTAGAAACCATCATTTCATAAATACATTTTTAAATTTTTGGTACTGGGGATTGAAACCAGGGGCACTTAACTACTGAATCACATTCTCAGCCCTTTTTTATTTTTATTTTGGGACAGGGTCTCGATTAGTTGCTTAGGGTCTTGCTAGTTTTCTGAGGCTGGCTTTGAACTTGCAATCCACCTCAGCCATGATTCACTGGGATGACAGGCTGTGTGTGCTACCACATCCAGCCCAGTTCTCACTCTTGAACACCTCAGTCATGTTTTCTTAACATACTGTACCAGGTAGCTTCCACTCCTCAGCCCCAGCTTTTCCCTACCATATGACCTTGTCTTTTAAAAAATTTTCTGTTTCTCTTACTAGAAAATAAGCTCCCTGAAGCAGGAAAAGTGTCTTTATTCATTATTTTATTCCTAGTGGTTAACTAATGACTGACACTCAGTAGGAATTCAGTAAATATTTTTGAAAAAAAAAAATGAGTGATTAAATGAACAAAAAGGATGAAGAAATTCCATTAGTAATTCCACTGTAGTGACTTAATGCCCCATTTTTTGATACTTAGATTACTTAAATCTCATATTACTATAAATATCACTTGTATATATTTCTCTGGAAATTTTGTGTATATTTATTTTCTTAAATTCCTAGAAGAAAACTTGTTTGGCCTAAAGATAAGTGAAATTTTAAGATTTTAATATATATTATAAGAAAGTCTGGCAATTCACACTCTCATCAATGATATTTCAGACTGACACTTCATTCAAGTTGGCAATACATTTTTGTTTTTTCAAAACAACCTAGTTAACTGATAAATTTTATCCCATTTTAAATGAAATATTTTTGATTTTTAAATATATGTATTGCTACATATGCATACAATTATTTTAATTTCTCCTTTTCCTTTGGTGAATTGTCTGTTCATATACTTTGCCAATTTAGTTTTAAAAACTGATTTATGAGTATTTTATATGCTAAGGGTCTATTTAATTTCCTGTTATTCATTTTGCAAATATTTCCTCCTCATAACAATTTCTCTGTTATCTTTGTGTATGGTATTAAAAATTTATACTATGTTAACTTTAAAATATATACAAAAGTAGAGATAAAATGTATTAATTCCATTTATTCATCATCCAGCTTCAACAATTATCAACTCTTGTCTAATCTTGTTTTATTTCCCTCCACTCGATTTTTCTTTTTTTCTTCCCAACTTCTGATTAAGTTGAAGAAAATCCCATGCATTGTAGCATTTAATCTGTAAATACTTAAATACATATATCTAAATGACAAAGAGCTTCTTTCTCAACATAGACTCAAAACTCAAGTTATAGATAATGGTATGAAAGAGAAAAATTTAACTTTTAAAAACTATAATCTTTTCACTTGTGGTTTCTGCTTTTGTTGTTATCCTTAGAAAAATTTTTCTTATTTTATGACTATGAAAATTCTTTTATTTTGTTCTAATTACCCTATTAATATATAGCTTTTGTACGAAGTTTTGAAAATACAGATGAATAAAAAGATTTGAACCTCATATATATCATTACTACATTGAATAGGAATATGGACTATATTCTGGAAATATTTTACAATTTATATTTTCAAAAATAGAATGACACCATACTTTGTAACATGATTCTTATTGTAAACATCGTTCTACCTCAAAACATATGGATGAATGACATTATTATTTCCTAAAGCACATAGTATTCTATTGTAAAATTTTACCATAGTTTACTTTGATCAATGTCTTAATGTTATTTGGGTAAGAGGCAATTTTTTTATACCTTTATTTATTTATTTTTATGTGGTGCTTACGTTCAGACCCAGGGCCTCGCACCTGCTAGGTGAGCGCTCTACCACTGAGTCACAATCCCAGCAAGAGGAATTTTTTGACAATGTAAATAACTGATTAAATGCATACTGAATCCCTTTAATATTCTAAACATGATAATTGATGATTAAAGATACCAAGATAAGGAAAACAAACACATTAGCTTCCTATGTGTAGCACACTGTAGTTATGAACATTTTTGCTCAAATATATTTGCACCACTTTCAACTGCTTCCTTTGAAGAAATTCCTAAAAATGAAAAATACTTTTAAGAGAATGAGTTTTATAAATACTGTCCAATTCTCCTGAAGAATTATCATGACATTTACATTTCTAAACATACTATGTTAACATTAATACTAGGCATCACTGCTCTTTTCAATCTTCAGTAATGTGAGAGATGAAACATGGTTTGTCACTATTGTTTACATAGCATTTCATTTATTACTAGGATGTTTACTACTTGCTCAGATTTTATTAAACATTTGTATTATTTCTTTTGTGAATTGTCTGTTCATGCTCTTTGCACATTTTTTTCTCTCATTCAGATGTTTGCCTTCTTATCTTTTACAATTTTGCTTTTAAAATTTAAACAATACTTCACAACAATCATTATAAGGGGAGGTCATTATTGTAAGCCATTACATTTGATGTCTATTTACAATAATAGTACCAACCCAATTGGGAGACTTTTCTATATTGCCCAACACTGTAGGTAAATATTCTTATACTGGAAGATTCAATTTAAGGTACAAATTCATGAACAGGTCAAATGCTTCTTTATAAATAAATGTAAAACAATTACGTTTTTGTGTTAAAAGGGCCTTCAGTGGTTGTGAAATTACTAATAGATTATAGCATTTTCTGGTTCAAACGTGGTAGTTTTGGCAGTGACAAAAAGTCATTGCAACTTCCAGTTGTTGGATCATGCAAAATGGAATGGGGAACTTAGAATAATTTTAATGTTAGTGTAAGAAAAGTCATCAATGCTGGGACAGGGATGTAGCTCAATGGTACAGTGCTTTCCTAGCATGCATGAGGCCCTGGATTTGATCCTTAACGTGCATGCATACACACACACACACACACACACACACACACACACACACAAATCACCACCACTGACAACAAAACATCAGTGCATGCAGTTAGCACCCTTGTGGGCAATCTCAAAGGAATAGCCATGGACTGAAGTATTGTGGAGTAGAAAATACATTCTTAACTTTAAGACAAATTGGCATGAAAACAGTTTCCTAGACGAGACTAAGAAATTATACCATAGGGAATGAATGAATGATTGGAAATTGATTTCAATTTCTAATACCATTTTAAACCTCCTATCTTTTATGGGTATTAAATTATCTTTAAATTAAAACAAATAAATAGTATAACTGTCAGACTAGGTGTCAGGATAAACATAGTTTCTCTACAACTAGTAATTAGAAACTCTAACCTGATTTACTTAAGTGGCTTTGACAAACAGGGGAATATAAAACCGATTTTTGTTTCCAAAGAGAAAAATAACTTTTAATCAAAATTTTGGAAAAAAAAAGGACAATTTTTACATTTTTTTCTACGAGTAGTGTATTACATTGATTTTCTTTCATCACAGCAGTTTTAAAAACAGGCTGAAAAATATCGCTTGTGTTTATGCCACATTTTTTGTTTTGTTTTTATTTTTGCTTTAATTCTCATATTCAAGAAAGTCTGGGGTTGGGGATGTAGCTCAGTGGTGTAGTGCTTACCTAACCTGTGCAAGGTCCTTGGTTAGGTTCCCAGCAACACACATGTGATGCCTGTGTATGCACACACACACACACACACACACACACACGCACAAAGTGGTTGGAATGTAAGTCACTATCACTCTTGTTTTCCAACATGTAAAGTCAGTAACACATTTCTAACCAAATTAAGTGCCAGCTTGAATGAGTAGTGTCTTGAGAATGTGCTGATATTCTGCTTGTCCCCTACCCAGAATTCTGTGGTAAAAGATCTTTAGTCTGTGGGAAACTACTAACAGAAAAACTGAAACTATAAAGGGTGGCAGAAATAATTTTATACATAGGGTAAAGTTTATTAAGTTTATTATTTGAGTATTTCCATTGAATAGAATAGTTTTAATTCTCCTTGTGAGTTCATTAAAAAAATTAATAAACCAAGCCTATGGTACGGAGTCAGGATCCTTTCTGTAGGCTGTGGTGGGATAGGAAACCTGACTTAAGCTTGAGTTCCATAACTCAAATGCCAGAGGTACCCTGGCTGCAGGTATGATGATATTGGGATCAAATTGATTTCAATAGGATCTCATTTCTCTTTCCCAGGATTTAATCTCTACATTATCCTCTTTAGCTCTCTTCACAGGCACTCTCTACCTCATTTCCTTTCAAAATTCTCAGCCTTTACCCCACCAGGACTGGCTGAATTCAGGAAATACTTGACTTAACCTTAGCCAAGGCTCCATCCACAGAGCAGGAGGGAGGAAGCCCCTTCCCTGCCAAAGGAAGCAGAGTAGTGAAGGGGAGAATATCTAAGTAAGTGGATGAAGGAGAAAAGGGAAATCAGGGTTGTAGAAGAAAACCTCAAAGTTCTTCTATTCCTGGGAGTGCAGCAATTTTCACCACTGGGCTTTTTCTTTCCTTTTTGGTTGCTTCTTAGCCAAAAAATCCTTAAGTACAGAGAATTCTTGTCGTCACAAACTCTGAAGGAGTGAGAGATAGATAGCAGCATTGAGAGATGAGCCTAAGAGACATGGACATCTAGATAGAATATTATATGCTAGGGATGTTGTCCAGATCACCTTAATATCTATCAACCTTTTTAAAAAAAATTATGCACAATAACTTTAGTGAACTATTTCCCTCTTCCTAAAGAACACTGAAACTAACCTGATTGTATATACATATTATTTTGTGGAGCCACTTTTAATCAATAAGCTATCTTTGAAAAGTTGCACATATTTTGTTGTAGTTGCCCATATATTCAAGGAGTTCATGATTTATAAATGAGAATGATTATTTTCATTTCCTGAAAATTTCCCAATTGTAGGCATAAAATTATTTTTTGAGACCATTATACAATTTACACAAGAACATGAACAAAAAAACTGACTATATCTTCTTTTTTTTTTTTGCTTAAATAATAATTTTATGACAGTTAAATACATTACAATTCTTATTACACATATAGAGTACAATTTTTCATCTTTCTTCTTTAGCTTTAACTTCTCCTTTTTTGAATTTCTCTGAAAATTTGTTCTTTGGATAATGTCCCATAAATCCTTTAAGCTTTCTTCATTTATTTTCATTCCTTTATTCTTTTCTCTCCTCTGACTGTATGTTTTCAAAAAGCCTGTTTTAAGTCCATGTCACCTTTCTTCTGCTTAATTCTGTTGTTGATACTGTTACATTTTTCATTCTATTCAATGTATTTTTCAGGTCCAGAATTTCTCTTTGCTTTTAACATTATTATTCTTATATAGCCTATTAAAAATTTCCATCTGGTCACTTGTTCTTTTCTTATTTTAGTGAACTGTTTACTATATATTCTTTTTTTTTTATTGGTCGTTCATAACATTACATAGTTCTTAATACATCATATTACACGGTTTGATTCAAGTGGATTATGAACTCCCGCTTTTACCCCGTATACAAATTGCTGTATCACATCAGTTACCCTTCCATTGATTGACATATTGCCTTTCTAGTGTCTGATGTATTCTGCTGTCTGTCCTATTGTCTACTCTCCCCCCTCCCCTCCCCTCCCCTCCCCTCCCCTCCCCTTTTCTCTCTCTACCCCTTCTACTGTAAATCATGTCTTCCATTTGTATTCTCTTGACTTACCCCTCCTTACCTCTTATATGACATTTTGTATAACCCTGAGGATCGCCTTCCATTTCCATGCAATTTCCCTTCTCACTCCCTTTCCCTCCCACCTCTCATCCCTGTTTACTGTAAATATTCTTCTCAAGCTCTTCGTCCCTACCCTGTCCTTGTTTACACCCCTTATATCAAAGGAGTCATTTGGTATTTGTTTTTTAAAGATTGACTAGCTTCACTTAGCATAATCTGCTCTAATGCCATCCATTTCCCTCCAAATTCTATAATTTTGTCATTTTTTAATGCAGAGTAATACTCCATAGTGTATAAATGCCACATTTTTTTTATCCATTCATCTATTGAAGGGCATCTAGGCTGGTTCCACAGTCTTGCTATCGTGAATTGAGCTGCTATGAACATCGATGTAGCAGTGTCCCTGTAGCATGCTCTTGTTAGGGCTTTAGGGAATAGACCGAGAAGGGGAATAGCTGGGTCAAATGGTGGTTCCATTCCCAGCTTTCCGAGAAATCTCCATACTGCTTTCCAAATTGGCTGCACCAATTTGCAGTCCCACCAGCAATGAACAAGAGTGCCCTTTTCCCCGCATCCTCTCCAGCACTTATTGTTGTTTGACTTCCTAATGGCTGCCAGTCTTACTGGAGTGAGATGGTATCTTAGGGTAGTTTTGATTTGCATTTCTCTGACTGCTAGCGATGGTGAGCATTTTTTCATGTACTTGTTGATTGATTGTATGTCCTCCTCTGAGAAGTGTCTGTTCAGGTCCTTGGCCCATTTATTGATTGGGTTATTTGTTATCTTATTGTCTAATTTTTTGAGTTCTTTGTATATTCTGGTTATTAAGGCTCTATCTGAAGTGTGTGGAGTAAAGATTTGTTCCCAGGATGTAGGCTCCCTATTTATCTCTCTTATTGTTTCTTTTGCTGAGAAAAAACTTTTTAGTTTGAGTAAGTCCCATTTGTTGATTCTATTTGTTAACTCTAGCGCTATGGGTGTCCTATTGAGGAATTTGGAGCCCGATCCCACAGCGTGTAGATCATAACCAACTTTTTCTTCTATCAGATGCCGTGTCTCTGATTTAATATCAAGCTCCTTGATCCATTTTGAGTTAACTTTTGTGCACGGCGAGAGATAGGGATTCAGATTCATTTTGGTGCAAATGGATTTCCAGTTTTCCCAGCACCATTTGTTGAAGATGCTATCCTTCCTCCATTGCATGCTTTTAGCCCCTTTATCAAAAATAAGATAGTTGTAGTTTTGTGGATTGGTTACTGTGTCCTCTATTCTGTACCATTGGTCCACCCGCCTGTTTTGGTACCAGTACCATGCTGTTTTTGTTACTATTGCTCTGTAGTATAGTTTGAAGTCTGGTATCGCTATACCGCCTGATTCACACTTCCTGCTTAGTATTGTTTTTGCTATTCTGGGTCTTTTATTATTCCATATGAATTTCATGATTCTTTTATCTATTTCTACAAGATATGCTGTTGGGATTTTGATTGGCATTGCATTGAACTTATAGAGAACTTTTGGTAATATCGCCATTTTGATGATGTTAGTTCTGCCTATCCATGAGCAGGGTATGTTTTTCCATCTTCTAAGGTCTTCTTCTATGTCTTTCTTTAGGGTTCTGTAATTTTCATTGTATAAATCTTTCACCTCTTTTGTTAGGTTGATTCCCAAGTATTTTATTTTTTGGGGGGATATTGTGAATGGAGTAGTTGTCCTCATTTCCGTTTCAGAGGATTTGTCGCTCATATACAGGAACGCCTTTGATTTATGCGTGTTGATCTTATATCCTGCCACTTTGCTGAATTCATTTATTAGCTCTAATAGCTTCTTTGTAGACCCTTTTGGGTCTGCTAGGTATAGAATCATATCATCTGCAAATAGTGATAATTTAAGTTCTTCTTTTCCTATTTTTATGCCTTTAATTTCTTTTGACTGTCTAATTGCTCTGGCCAGTGTTTCGAGGACTATGTTGAACAGAAGTGGTGAGAGAGGGCATCCCTGTCTTGTACCAGATCTTAGAGGGAATGCCTTCAATTTTTCTCCATTCAGAATGATGCTGGCCTGTGGCTTATCATAGATTGCTTTTACAATGTTGAGGTATGATCCTGTTATCCCTAATTTTTCTAGCGTTTTGAACATAAAGGGATGCTGTACTTTGTCGAATGCTTTTTCTGCATCTATTGAGATGATCATATGGTTCTTATTTTTAAGTCTATTGATGTGGTGAATAACATTTATTGATTTCCGTATATTAAACCAGCCTTGCATCCCAGGGATGAATCCTACTTGATCATGATGTATAATTTTTTTGATATGTATTTGAATCCGATTCGCCAGAATTTTATTGAGGATTTTTGCGTCAAGGTTCATTAGAGATATTGGTCTGTAGTTTTCCTTCTTTGATGTGTCTTTGTCTGGTTTCGGAATCAGGGTGATGTTGGCCTCGTAGAATGAATTTGGAAGTTCTCCCTCTTTTTCTATTTCCTGAAATAGCTTGAAAAGTATTGGTGTTAGTTCCTCTTTAAAGGTTTTGTAAAACTCTGCTGTATACCCATCCGGTCCTGGGCTTTTCTTAGTTGGTAGTCTTTTGATGGTTTCTTCTATTTCCTCTATTGTTATTGGTCTGTTTAGGTTGTCTATATCCTCCTGGCTCAATCTGGGCAGATCATAGGACTCAAGGAATTTATCTATGCCTTCACTATCTTCTATTTTATTGGAGTATAAGGATTCAAAGTAATTTCTGATTATCTTCTGTATTTCTGAAGTGTCTGTTGTGATATTGCCTTTTTCATCCCGTATGCTAGTAATTTGGGTTCTCTCTCTTCTTCTCTTCATTAGCATGGCTAAGGGTCTGTCAATTTTATTTATTTTTTCAAAGAACCAGCTTTTAGTTTTGTCAATTTTTTCAATTGTTTCTTTTGTTTCAATTTCATTAATTTCAGCTCTGATTTTAATTATTTCTTGCCTTCTACTTCTTTTGCTGTTGTTTTGCTCTTCTTTTTCTAGGATTTTGAGATGAAGTATGAGATCATTTATTTGTTGGTTTTTTCTTTTTTTGAGGAATGAACTCCAAGCAATGAATTTTCCTCTTAGAACTGCTTTCAATGTGTCCCATAGATTCCGATATGTTGTGTCTGTGTTTTCATTTAACTCTAGGAATTTTTTAATTTCCTCCTTGATGTCTTCTAAAACCCATTGATCACTCAGCAACCTATTGTTCATTCTCCAGGTGATGCTTGCTTTTTCCTTTCTTCTTTTATCATTGATTTTCAGTTTCATTCCATTATGATCAGATAAGATGCATGGTATTATCTCTACCCCTTTGTATTGTCCAAGAGTTGCCCTGTGACATAGTATATGGTCTATTTTTGAGAAGGTTCCATGTGCTGCTGAGAAAAAAGTATAGCTACTTGATGTTGGGTGGTATAGTCTATATATGTCAATTAAGTCTAGGTTGTTAATTGTGTTATTGAGTTCTATAGTTTCCTTATTTAACTTTTGTTTGGAAGATCTGTCCAGTGGTGAGAGAGGTGTGTTGAAGTCTCCCATGATTATTGTATGTTGGTCTATTAGACTCTTGAACTTGAGAAGAGTTTGCTTGATGAACATAGCAGCACCGTTGTTTGGGGCATATATATTTATGATTGTTATGTCTTGTTGGTGTATGGTTCCCTTGAGCAGTATGAAGTGTCCTTCTATATCCCTTTTGATTAGCTTTGGCTTGAAATCTATTTTATTAGATATGAGTATGGACACTCCTGCTTGTTTCCGCGGTCCATATGAGTGATATGATTTTTCCCAACCTTTCACCTTCAGTCTATGTATATCTTTTCCTATCAAATGCGTCTCCTGTAGACAGCATATTGTTGGGTCTTGTTTTTTGATCCATTCTACTAGCCTGTGTCTCTTAATTGGTGAGTTTAAGCCATTAACATTTAGGGTTATTATTGAGATATGGTTTGTTCTTCTATCCATATTTGTTTATTGATGTTACTAAACCTGATTTGTTATCCTCTTTGACTACTTTCCCCCCTTTACTGTCCTACCTCCCATTGTTGGTTTTCAATGTTGTTTTCCATTTCCTCTTCCTGTAATGTTTTGCCAAGGATTTTTTGAAGAGATGGTTTTCTAGCTGCGAATTCTTTTAACTTTTGTTTATTGTGGAAGGTTTTAATTTCATCTTCTAACCTGAAGCTTAATTTCACCGGATACACGATTCTTGGTTGGAGCCCATTGTCTTTCAGTGTTTGAAATATGTTATTCCAGGATCTTCTAGCTTTCAGAGTCTGTGTTGAGAGATCAGCTGTTATCCTGATTGGTTTACCCCTAAATGTAATCTGCTTTCTTTCTCTTGCAGCTTTTAAAATTCTCTCCTTATTCTGTATGTTGGACATCTTCATTATAATGTGTCTAGGTGTGGATCTCTTATGATTTTGCACATTCGGCGTCCTGTAGGCTTCTAGGATTTGGGATTCTGTCTCAATCTTCAATTCTGGGAAGTTTTCTCGTATTATTTCACTGAATAGACTGTTTATTCCTTTGGAATGGAGCTCTGTGCCTTCCTGTATCCCAATGACTCTTAAATTTGGTCTTTTGATATTGTCCCATAATTCTTGGATGTTCTGCTCATGGTTTCTTAGCAGACTTGCTGAGCTGTCTATGTTCTTTTCCTGTTGAAATACTTTGTCTTCATTGTCTGATGTTCTCTCTTCTAAGTGATCTACTCTGCTGGTAGTATTCTCAATTGAGTTTTTAAGTTGGTTTATTGTTTCCTGCATTTCTAGAATTTCAATTTGTTTGTTTTTTATTACCTCTATCTCCCTGTGAAATTGATCTTTTACTTCCTGGATTTGTTTGTCAATGTGATCTTTCATTGTCTGATTTTGCTGTCTCATGTCTTCCTTGAGACTCCAGATCATCTGAAGCATATATATCCTGAACTCTTTATCTGATATTCCATCTGTTGCAGCTATTACCTCTTCTAAAGTTGAGTTGACCTGCATTGCTTGTGGTCCTTTCTTTCCTTGTCTTTTCATACTGCTCGCGTTTCTTTCTGCTTGGTGCAACTGTTGTGTTTTGAAATTTACCCCCTATTTATTTATGTTGCTCTTGTATACTTGAAAAGTCTCCCTTGCAGGTGCGGGCGGCGGCTGTGCCCCTACTCCAATTGGGGTGACGTGTCTACCACGCTGGCGGCTCTCTGGGCCTGTTCTGGGAGTGGAAGGCGGCTCTGCTCTGTCCCTATTCCAATTGGGGTGTCGTGACTACAATGCTGGCAGGTCGCTGGGCCTGTTCCGGGCGTGGGCGGTGGGCTTGGCTGGCGGGATTCCACCTAATGGCAGTCCCTAACCTCCCTGCTTGCTAATTAATGGCTTCTCTGAGGCGCCACGCCTTCTGTAGCTGCGGGGCAGGCAGCGCGCATCAGTTGGCCTGGATCTCCGGGGTCCTGCTGCTGGCTGTTTTGATGTTGCAAGCTGTTGGAGAGTGGTGGTGTATTCTTCAGCTTTCCCGGATGGTGGCCGCTGACTGCCTGGATGGAGTGTCCGCTGTTTTGATGTTGCACTCTGAAGGAGAGTGGCGGTGTATCCTTCAGCTTTCCCGGATGGTGGCCGCTGACTGCCTCGGTGGAGTGTCCGCTGTGGGGGATGGGACTGTACCGCTTCCTTCCCCTTCTGAGAACCCGTGCTCGGCCCAAGGGTCCGTGTGGGCTTGGCTGGTGGGATTCCACCTAATGGCCTTCCCTAACCTCCCTGCTTGCCAATTAATGGCTTCACTGAGGCGCCACGCCTTCTGTAGCCGCAGGGCAGGCCACGCGAATCAGTTGGCCTGGATCTCCGGGGCCCTGCTGCAGGCTGCTGGGATCCCTGGCACTCTATCACTTTGATTTTTTCTGCTTGCCCCTCCCCCAGCGCTGGCTAGCCAGGTTTCCTTTTGGCTGCTACTGGGAGGAGGGGTTGGAGGTCAGGTGTCTCTGGTTTCCCCCTAGTCTGTATGGAGGCTCAGCTTGATACTCCCTCTCCCGGCAAGCCTAGGAGAGATTTTATGCGAATTCCCGCTGTCTGGGGGGTGAGCTGAATGACACCGACCTGTTTTGATGTCGCACTCTGAAGGAGAGTGGCGGTGTATCCTTCAGCTTTCCCGGATGGTGGCCGCTGACTGACTATATCTTCTTTATAACACCAGTAGGAAGTCCTCAAGAGTTATATCGGTTTTCTTGCAAAACATAGAATGACATTCTGAACAAATAGGTGACATTTGATCTAGAAATACTGGGGTATAGATGTTTTCTGCAGGGTGAACTAGAATGGCCAACTATTTCAGTAAACTTCTACTTATTGTTACCAATTAATATATTTCAGTTTTGCACAATTTTCAGGATAAGAGCTGCAAAACTTTCAATTACACCACATAAAGAATATTTGCATATATATGAATACACCCCAGTGAATCTGAACATTGTGTACATCCACAAGACTGGGATCCTAATTAGAATAAGTTATATTCCATACTTGTATAAATATATCAAAATAGATTCTACTGTTATATATAACAAAAAGAAAAAATAAGATTTTTTTTTCAAAAAGAATGTTTACCATGAGTAAGAGATGTCAAATAGACATACAAGAGCCCAGTAGAAAATTAGGGGACTTTTTCTAAGATTATTTCTGTTCTTAGTGATAATCGGGGGAAAAAAGAGCAAGCAGGTAAAGGAGAGCTCTTCTTTGAAAATGAATCCTTTGAAAAAGAGGTTGCAATTGTAGTATTTTTTCCCTGAGCCACAAAGAGCTCATGGGAGTGAAATAGGTATATATGTATTCTTGATGGATAAGTTTATAATAGAGAAAGATGGAAAGACTTAGATTTCTCCCCCATTAGTATCTGATTATAAAATGATTATTTCAGATAATTAAAAATGCTTGTTTTGACTATTCATTGTACCAAGCTATAACAAACATTAAATCATTCTCTGAGTAGATTTTTCCCACCCAGTAGAAAATGTGTTATATGCTTTCAAGAGAAACTTGTTGGTTCCTTGTAGAGACCAAGATAGATTTTGCAATGTATCTATAGGTTGTAAAAATACAAGTATTACTTTAGCAGTTACTTTTTTCTTATTTTTAACAACATCATTGTAAATATAGTGAACAAACAATGTTCTAATTCATTTTTTATTTTTTTCTAGAATTGTGTGTTATATATTTTTTGGGTTGTCATTAATTTTTATAATGAACTCCTACCAATGAATTACTAAATCTGAAGACTCCAAGATGGAATTTGTTGTGGTGGTTTTCCTCAAATTATTATGCCACTTGTCTATCTTATGCCTATCCCGTCACCATATTTTTGAAACACAAAACTTGTTTGGTTTTACAATTTAATGTCTAGAGGAGACATTTCCCTCGGGGTATATTTTACTTCTAGTCTCAACCACATCTGATTTAGATTATATTTAAATGAGACTTTGGGTTTGGTCTTTAGAATTGATGTTGAAATGAATGAAGACCTTTGGAAAAAAATGTATTTTGCATGTGAGATGGACACGAATTTGGGGGGGGGCAAGGAGGAATATTATGGAATGAATATTTGTGTACCACCAAAATTCATATGTTAAAAGCCTAACCCTCAATGTGATGCTATTTGGAGGTAAGACCTTTGTGGGGTAATTAGGTCATGAAAATAGAATCTTCGTGAGTGGGGTCACTGTTCTTATAACAGGCATGAAAGCTGACCCTCTTTTTCTACTCCTTGCCATGTGAGGGTACAACAAGAAGAAGATCATCTGCAAACCTAACTGGGATTTGACCAGATGGCAATCTGCAGGTAATTGATCTTGGAATTTCCAGTCTCTAGAAATGTGAGAAAAACATATTTGTCCTTTAATCCACTCAGTCTATGGTAACATAAGATAACAGCCCAAACTTACCAAAACACTGCCCAATGGAAAAATCAAGCACAGATGCAAAACTATATTTAAGATATTTTATTTATTTTCCTCATTTTGTATTTCTTCTTGGATGTGACTCAAGTAATATGTTTTAGGGAATATCTTTCCAATTTAAGGAGTTGACATAGTTTGTGGCCTTAAGAAGCTAAGGGAAAAGGAATTACTATGGTGTAATGGGAAGAATACAGGCTGGTGGAGAAAGACATGGTGTCAATATCAGCTCTGCCACTTGGTAGCTCTCTGACTATGGGTAACTTTCCATAGCTCTGGTTCTCTCATACTGGAGGGCACCCTAGTTTATTCTAGCTAAGAGGTTAATAGAGGGAATTTAACATGCTCATGTACATGAGATGCCTAGCATACCACTGTTAGTGACTGCCAGTAGATCCTCAACAAATACTATTTGCTATCTTCTATTAAAATGGTTGTTTTCACAAACATTTATTCAGTAGCAAAATATGTCTTTTTACCATACTGAAAGACACTTAATCTATAGTGCATACAAGGTATATATTGTATAATGAATTACTATGGATTATACACTATAGGCACTCATGTAAGTCAAAAGTAGGTTTTCCTATTGATGGGCTAAGTGATTCAGGGTACTGGACTCTTTTTAGCTTGTGGACTACACCATTTTCAATGCTTGACCTTCCAGGATATCATACTCATCTGTACAAATCTATCAGAAAGAAAGAATATGGAAAATGGTACATGAAAAGTTTCTATGGGCCTTATATGGAAGGGCACATCACTTCTACTCACATTCCACCAGCCAGAATGCCATTATATGACTATATCTAACTTTAAGGCAGCATTAAGAATGAAATCCAACTGTATGCCCAGAAAGAAAAGGAGATGTGTATGAAGAGCAGTCAACTAGTCTGCCACATCAAGCAGTTAATAATATGAAAAGTTGACATGAAAATTATATTATAAGTAGACAAATACATTCATTCAGAAGCTATATTTATAATTCTATTATGGATTATATTGTGCAATTGGCCTGGCAGAAAAAGAAATGTATTTTTAAAATAACAAAATTTTTATGGGAAAAAGGTATATCTGAGGAAGTTTGTGAAATGTGCAGTGCAGAAAAGGAGGTGGATATAGATGGGAAAATCATCCTACATTCTTAGAAATAGTCTGGGAATATTTTTGGAATTGATAAGGGACAGCAACATTTATGAGAATGGAAAGGTTAGAGAGGAGTGAGATACGAAGATTAAATAAGTAGCAGTCAATTAGCTCTCATTCCAATTGGTCACTTGAAATCATAGTAATCATTTTGAAGCACATGAGATTGACCCACAATTGCTCAATTGTTGGTGAAATTACAAGTGTTTACTCTATATCCATGAGTAATTGCACATGCAATACACATCAATGCCAAAATTATGTGTACAGAATGGGTTTTACTAGGCAACTTTATAGCCTTTATCTTTTACTCGATTATAGCTCTCTAAACTATGCATAGGGAACACTTGTAGAACTGTGGTTAACTGCTTCTTTTAATCCCTCAATATATCCTGAAACAGTGATTTAAAGGGCAGGGGGAGAAAGCAACTGTAATTTCACCTGCACAAGTCACACCACTGAATTTGTTCCTTTGCAAGTTCATCTATGTCTAGCCATTTCAATAAACTAAATGTTTGTGCCCCCCCACCATTCATATGTTGAAATCCTAATGGCTAAGGTGATGGTATTAGTAGGTAGAAGGAGGTTTTTGGGGTGATTAAGTTATAAGGGCAGAGCCCTCAAAAGTAGGATTTGTGTCCTCATAAAAGACACCCCCGAGAGACCCCTGACTCCTTTCACCATGGAGGTTACAGTGAGAAGACAGCCATGAGGAAGTATGCACTCATCAGATTCCGAATCTGCCAGTGCTTTAATCCTGGGCTTTCACTCTCCAAAATGAGTAGAAATATATTTCTGTTTTTAAAAAGCCATTCAGACCGTAACATTTTGTTATAGCAGCCACGTTAGACTAGGACCCAATGTATATGTCAAGGACCCTGGCTTGATACACTAAGTTTCTACAAAATGAAATTTTAGTTGTAGAGCCAGCTCTTATTCTCTTATTTATTTTACTAGCATAGTTCCTGAAATAAAATTTTTCTGCTTTTCTAATATGAACATTGGGACTTTATTTACTTAAGCTGTACTGATTTGCCCATGTGAATGACTTCTGCTCAGAGAAATATTTTAATGACATCAACATTTAAGAGCTTAATATGTGAAGCCTTCATGAATGGAATAAGTGCCCTTATAGAAGAGGCCCCGGAAAGTTGCCTTGTCCCTTTCATTATGTGAGAATGCAATGAGAAGACATCATCTATGAACCAGAAAGCCAACACTCATCTTGCCAGTGCCTGGATCTGGGACTTTCCAGCCTCCAGAACAGTGAAAAATAAATTTCTGTTGTTCATTAGCCATTCAGTCTGTGGTAATTTGTTATAGCCTCTAAGCAGTGTAAGATACCAGGTTTTTAACCTTAAGCAAATTGCATAGCCACTCTGAGCCATAGTTTGCTCATTCATAAGGAGGGGGTCCTGATACCTCTGAGGATACCGTGAGGAATAAATGAAAAGGGATATGTGAATAGAGTCCTTAACAAAGTGTCTGATGCACAGCAAATCACACAAAAAGGATAGAAGCATTAGAATTATATATTTTATGTGAATTACATGGAAAATGAATATCAATTTTATGAAACATACATAATTTATGTGGAATAAGAGTTTTAGGTACCACTGTTTTTATCAAGTCTATGAAGACTGAGGTTTATGTACTCCAGTGCAGTTAGATGTGATATAATCTTTTCCTTCCTTCCTCTCTTCTTTCCTCTCTTCTTTCTTTCTTTCTCTCTCCCCTCCTTCCTCTTCCCTGTTCTCCTCTCCTTTGCCTTTCCTGTTCCTCCTATAAAGTCTTATTTTAAGTAGTCTTGGAAGGGGAAAAAAAGAATATGTAAGGCAAGTGATTGCAAGGTGTTCTGACTGGTGAGGAAGTGCAGTGCCCACAACTCAGCCCACTCAATCACCCCTCCCTCCTTCTCATTCCCTAACAGCCTGCGAAAGACACCAAAGAAATTCCAATGGGTTTCTAGAAAAATTCAAAATCATTCCCAGTTCTCTGCTTCTTGGGTTAAAATGACTGGTGGAGAACTAGGATGACTTCCAAGGGTACTGATCTTTGCACTAATTCAAACTGCCTTATTAATCCCCTATTTAAGTACCTGAGGGGAGGGAGGCATCCGAATTGTTGAGACAACCCGTCCAAAAATGACCCTCAGACAAGTCATGTATAACTGACAAGAGAAAACTCATTCTGCACTTTAACATGATCAAGCAGTATTGGAGACTTTAGAGGCCCCATGACTGTCATTGATATTTTCGACATCAAGTCCCAGAGGGTTTTAAGGTAAGCATAGAAGTGAGATCGAATGTTAAAGAAGAAGGTACTGGAGGGAATTTAAAGAACCGAGAGGTGGGCTCTTTTTGAGAGAACACTGCAATAGGTTTCATTGATTTGTAGGCTGAGAAAACTAAATCAGTTCAAGCTAAACTTCTTAATATGTCCAATACTAATTAAGACCTGCTTAAAATAATACATTCAAGGTAGAAACCTAAAAACCACCAGCTTTTTAGATTATTTTTTATAATGAAAATAACAAAGAAATGAGGTGATACTAAAACTGTGTTATCTCAGACTAGAGAGACAAAGACTGAGAGAAGATATAGCTGAATCTCATGACATCAGAAAAGATATTGACAGGGCTGGGGATATAGCCCAGTTGGTAGAGTGCTTGCCTCACATTCACAAGGCCCTGGATTCAATCCCCAGCACCACACACACACACACACACACACACACACACACACAAAATATTGAAAAAGGAAGACCATCACAACTTCTCCCCTGGTTGTAGTTTCACTGAAATATTTTGAGAAGATGCCCAAGATTTTTTTTTTCTTTTGTATGTGTGTGTGTAGTAATTTCTTCTCATTTTTCATTTTGATATATATGTCTCTGTTTTATACTTATGGAACAAAATTATAAGTCAAATTTTCCAATTAACCCTGATGATGTCAGGTACTTGAACAATAAAAATGATTTTTGTGGGACTGTGCAGATATTCAAGTCCGAAGTCTCAATTGCCATTCTCTGCCCTGAATTTAATCATTTGAAGGGGTACTATATTCTAAGAAAAATGTTTTCTGTAGTTGCTGACTTCCAAAGCTAATCTTTTTTTTTTCTTTTTACTTTTTAGTTATTACTCAGTCCTGATTATGTCAAGAGAAAGACTGAGGTTCCTGTTAATATTTCCTTAACATGTAACACTTGTTCACATCCTTCTAACAGAGAATGAGAGTTCAGTAAATAACTGAATTTACAAGGAATCTGCGTGGGTTTGACAAAGTTTGAGGTGAAAAAAGAAAACACTGAATTCATATCAGAGACACCATAGATATTTGCAATAACAGATATGGAATTCACAAATCCAAGGTGTTCGTTGTGTTAGTTTACTCAAAGAGCAGCATATAAGTGGAACTCTGTATCATGAAAACCTAAAACATAGACTTTAAGAAAGGTTAATCTAAATTCACAGATGACAGGAAAATATCAAGAAGTCTTGAGTATATCCCTAATCTTTTGAGTTTCACATGACATGCTCCTTTATGCTCCTAGAATAGACAGAATATTGGATGGACCATGGCTCAAAACCACTGAACTAATTCTTGTGCCTTTAACTAAAATCCTCTATTTCTTTGAAAAGACCTCTTTTAAATTGCAGATGAAGCTGGTCTTGGGAAAGGTGTCCCTAAAGAGAAAGTAGCGTAAGTGCCCATGGTAGTGCTATCTTACTGTGTGCACAGGATAAATCTAATGCAGATTGAACTAATCTAAAGTTCAACATCTGTTTCATTCAAAGTGGAACATTTGAAATTCAATGCAAAGAAGGACTTTCAAGCCTGGCTTTTATTCTGAACAACTAATTGCTGTAGTCAGTTTCCAATTTTTGAGTCCATAAAACCCGTTAGCTAGTCCCAATGAAAGTCCCATAAAGTAGCATTGTAATTTGATAAATGTATTACAGGTTTCATTCTGTCTTAAAAAGAGCCATTGTATATAACTTAAAATTTTTTTGAATTTAGTAATATTGAATATCAATAATATTGAATGTCATTGTTAAGAGCCTGCATTTTGGAACTGGACAGACTTGGAACAAAATTTCACATGTGATATTGAATGATTCTGGATGAGTTTTTTTTTCCTATAGAATGACGATGAAAATAATACCTACCACATGGATAGCATTAATGAACTAGTGTTTGTTAGGGGCATTGAACAAAATAATTTAAGTAAGCTCTTAGTGCAGTACCTGGCAAAAAGTGAGGGGTCAAAACACATTAACTATAATTAATCATCATCAGAATAGTAGCTTTATTCAACATTGATCTTTTGATTTAATAACCTGGTTTATAGAACATAAACACCCAGGTTAAATGCCTGTTTATGAAGTATCACTTGAAATTTTCAAACATGCAGATGTTTGGCACAATGAAAATAAAAAAACAGTTTTTCTTTTTATCTGGGGTTTTTGATGTTTCAACACCTATAACACTGGCAGCACAACATCTATTCTAGTCTTCAGGTATTCATATTTTCTAAGATACTCACTTGAACTCTACTCTAGGCTGGGTTCTGTTCTCACTCCCTCAGGTAGTAGAATGCTTAGAACTAGAGAGTGAGAACTGAAAGCTCATCTACTACATCCTTACCATCCCTACCACCTTCTATGAAAAGAGAAGAAGGAATCTCAAGTCTCAGGGGTGGGGATTGTTAGTGGTTTGCATACGTTCTACTGAGTCAGAATTTAAACTCTAACACTATGCTCATTTCATTGCACATATGGGTCTTCAAAACTGCAAAGGCTCAATGTTGTTCCTATATGTTACATTTCTTGGGTCTGATTAAAAGCTACATTTCAGATTATCCCTAAAGTTCCAAACAAGTCTTGATTTATATGCAAATATTATTTTTTCAAGATTTTGAAATAAATTTTACATGCTTTACAGATTTTTTGGTCTCTAGACTGATTTTATTTTTAACACATAAATATTCTATATTCTGTCTGAGGTGTGCTAAGAGACTGAAGCTATTATAGTCCACTTGTACACAGGAAAGTAGATTTGACAAATAATCTTCTGCCAAAGTTATTGCTAAACATAACTTAGTTAAGAGGTTTTTGTTAATCACATTCTTTCAAATGCCAGACAAAAGTTTTTTTGTGTTTAAGTAGCGTTGTGTGTAAATGTAAAATACCCATTTATAATGCACACATTTTACATCTATTATGGAGAAAAATCATCATACATGGTAGGCACTCATTTATTACTCAAAATAATTTATTTGTGAACTCTTGCATGTCTGTGTTGATGGTGTCCAGAACCTAGAATAGTGCCTGGCACACAGGCATTCAGAGAGAGATTTCCTGACATAGTGAGTGCTGTCTCCCCTACAGAGAATGTGCTATTACCCATCACTGTGCCTTATACAGCATTTTACCATGGCACAAAATTCAAATGCACACCAATTTGGGGTCTTGAAAATATTGTCGGAAATTAAAAATAAAAAAGTGTAACTCAGTTATTCCACGTACTCTAATAGTACTTTTAAATTTTTAAATTGTAATTATCTTATTCTAATGTTATAAGTAAGCTTCTTTTTTTTTTAAAGAGAGAGTGAGAGAGGAGAGAGAGAGAGAGAGAGAGAGAGAGAGAGAGAGAGAATTTTTAATATTTATTTTTTAGTTCTCGGCGGACACAACATCTTTGTTGGTATGTGGTGCTGAGGATCGAACCCTGGCCGCACGCATGCCAGGCAAGCGCAGTGCCACTAGAGCCACATCCCCAGCCCAGTAAGCTTCTTTTTGAGAATATATATTAATATTGCCATGCATATAGCTAACCATCATACAGTGGCAGAGTGAAAACTCTGCTGGCTTCACAAAACTTTTCAAAATGGTTAAAGAAGAATTTCTGAGCAAATAGAAATATTAGGTATCCTGAGCCAAAGCGGCTCAACTGTGTGAAATTTTGTGAGGGGCACTGAAATCATTGTGGCCCATTTAAGAAAAGAAGATGACCATGAAGAGTAATGTGATAAATAATGAAAGAATAGGAGCATATTTCAGTTTTTAAAAATTGAATAATAATAATTATTATTATTTTTTGCAAAACACTGCTCCTAAGGTTGTGTCCAGAAGACATTTTATAAATCTATACATACATGAAATTTTTCTTTATAGGTAAAGTATTGTTATGATATCACCAAAGAGCACACCATTTGTTCTGAAAAAGTTCAACCAATATTTAGTTGGACAAAGTGCTTTTTCAGATAATATATTAAGCCTTAGAAAAATCAGTAGCTAAAACCTAAAATGGCATGGAAAAAAGTCCTGTTCTGTAATTCTGTGTATGATGCTGGGATTAGGCACGCAAGTGATGGCTTGATCTGTCAGGGGTAACCTGAAAACTGCTGACTTCCTGGATGTGAGCCAAAGGTTGCCCTTGGGGTTCAGATAAGCCAGTTAATCTCCTGACAGAAACAACTAGTCTAGACATTGAATTGCTCTGGCACAGTACTTGTCAGGGATGCTGTGGAGTGACTACATTCTAATTTTGCCCACTGTGGAGTCCTGGAATTGTAAGGGTGTTTTGGGCAGGAGTATGGCACAGTTGCTATGACTTGACAATTCAGCTGCTGAGAGAATGTTATACATAAGGTGGGGTATTGGGTTTGCTTGATGTATTTTTTTAAAGAACAATTCTCAGTTACCAATGGAGAGAAAATAGCTGCATAATAGGTCTAGCTTGTTTTATTCATGTGTAAGGATGTAATAAGGAATCTGTAAGCCGGTATTAGACTGTGCTTCTGATCCTCTGAGAGGTTCTTCTGGCTGTGAGGATCCTTAACAGTTGTTGAGAGAGTCACTTGGGACTACTGTATGCTGATGACTGAATTGGAAGACACGTCCAAAATGAAAAGAGGACTTTCTAAAGAGCCAGCACAGAATACAGGCAGCGATTGGACATTGAGCAAAAGTCTGATATAAAACTCTACCATTACCTGATTTTTTGATATTAAAAAATTCTAAAACAGATTACATAGCAGAATGGGTGTTTCTCAGGCTTGGAAGGCTTCAGAGTTACCATCTTCAGCCTGGAGAGAGCTGAAGACTCCAATGCATGGTTGGATGTCACACACTGACTTGATATATTTTGTTGTTACCATATCCTATTCAATATTGAGGACTTCCTTCTTTCAGGATGCTCAGAACTAGAAAGATGGACAAGGCAGGTACTTCTTTTAATGATGTTACATTCCATCAAACAGGGCTAGATCAAATAAGGAAAGAATATTACCAAGAGGAAGTTGAACAGCCACCATTACATGGTACTTGGAGTTTGTATCTGTTAGCGGAAATGGGTAAGATTCTCTACCTTTCTAGAAGTCTGACTTTCCTAATTGTCTTATATTATTCTACATATTCTTCTTCTTGTACTCACTTAAACCTGTGACTACTAGTTTTAGTCTGTAGACACCAAAGTTTTCTTTCTAGCCCTACGCTTATTCATGTTTCTGTAGCCAAATGTATCCTGTATTCTTATGAAAATGATGTAGGGGAACTTTGAAGAAAACAGTTCTTTTCTCCTCCAAACATGTCCTTCAGATGTGACCCACTTAGGTTTGTTGCATCATATTCCTCCAAAGACCAATCTGAATCTTGGAGTCTTCTGAGATCCCTTCATCTCCTTCAGTTTCACATCTAATTTGCTTCTATTCTTCTTGATTCCTCTGTTATAGGTTGGGTTCTCTAGGATGAAGATTCCACCTAAAATCAACATCTATGGAAGGGTGATGAAGGAAGCAGGATTAATAGAGCAGAGAGTCAAGCTGTGATGCAGGCCCAGTACCTTCAGCCAACTTACAAGGACCTTGGATCTAACATGGCTTCTGAGTAGTCCCACATGGTATGGACATGTCGAGGCCTTCGGAAGGGGTTGTGAGCTGTTCATTTCCATGTATTATGTTATACTTTACTTTGGGATCACCATTTTTTTTTAGATTTTCAAAACGTTTTGTTTGAAATTTTCTAAAAAATTTCTAACTATGCCCCATCCCCTCTTCTATGTAGCCCTCTTCAATCTAAAACAAACATCATGCCACTTTGCTAGTTTAGAATCCTCTACTACCTCACCATGATCTGAAGTCCTGGTTTCATGGAAGGACTATGAAGAAACTTCATGAGTTCAGATTTCTCAATCTTTTTAGGATCATTGCTGAAAACTGCTCCTGAACCAATCACAGGCGCCAGAGATATGGAGCTCTCTGCAGTTTTCAAAATGTACTGCATTCTTCTTCATGTCTCTACTTTTCTATGCAACTTTCCTGGAAAATCTTTTTCTCACCTTTATCTGTCTGCTGAATTCATTCTGATCATTCCTCAAGAGTCAACTCAAGTTCATTTCCTTTTAAAGCACTCTCCCCCATTTCTAGATAAATTCAAGCACTTTCATTTCTGTGGACTCTCACCCATTTGTTTTCTCTTTGTCTCATTCTCTAGGTTGAGCTGTAATTATTTGTTTTCTCTTTGTCTCATTCTCTAGGATGTGAAAACTAAAAGGGCCAATAACAAATGTTTTTGTATGTATGTAAGAAATATATAAAATCACCTTGTGTTCCTAATGCTTAGTACAATTAAGGCAGGAAAATCCTGACTTCTACCCCATCCTGGACAATTTAGTAATACCCTATATACAAAATAAATATATAAAAATATGAGATATGGGGAGACAGGGAAAGAACAAAGAATTTCTATATTGACTATGCACTGTATCTTAATTAAATCTTTGATTTCTTCATTAAGGCCTTTATGAGACCTTAGATAATTATTTTGTCAATTTAGAAACATTAAGATTTTGTGAAATTTATTCTTAATGTACTTTAGCTTTTGCAAGACTTTTACACACCTGTGGGATAAAAAACCCCACATGCTTGTAATCATCAAACACAGCTGTTTGATCAGTGATAAAATGGTCCTGCCTGGTAAGGCGTAGAACTGAGAACCCAAACAAACCCTTAGGGTAGCCTCCTAAGATATTAAGAGGCATTTGAGATAGTCATCGTGAGAATAACTCACAAGCAGGCAGGAAGTGCATCAGGAGGTGAGTAGAACAAGACATGGCGGGAGGCAGAGGACAAGGGCTGGTTTTTGACTAACATTGAAAGAAGTTATTAAGCAGATATATGAAAACTTTGAGGTGGTCCATCCAGAATTAGTGGGCACTGACTCACAGGAACTTGTATTCAAAGGCAGTAGACAACTGTCAGAAGCCTGGCACGAGAGGCGAGTCAAACTTCTAGCTTTGTGGACGTTAGGATAGAAGCAGAGGATCAAGGAGAAAATTGGCACAGCAGGATGGAGATCCAGGGTATCAGAACAGGACGGTGTGGCAGAGACTGTCTCACTATGGACAAAACAAGAACTTACAGAAGTAGTAGCAAGATCATGGTAGGGCTGCCAGGAGATTCTGCTGATGCTGGGGATATTGAATGCAGTCTCTGTCTCTACAGGCTCAGAGCTGGAAACCACTGGGGAGAGGGAAGCTGTGTCTTTGAGAATGACTCTCAATGTTAGAGAGATTATGGATGATAAATTAAACTTCATTTTAGTCAGCTATAGTGTCTAATTTCTAATAACCACTATGAATTGCCAAAAAATAACCTAAGGTCTATTTAGGGAATATATTTGTGACTACACTAAAAACAGAATTCCTTAACTAGCCCTTCCCTACTGTACTTTAACCTGTGTGCTCTCTATAATTCAGTGAAGAAACGGTGAAGGAGAGAATGTATTTAAAAATATACATTTAATCTGTTCTTCAAAGCCAAAGCCTAAGGGGGTAAAGACACTGTAAGAAAGTAGGAGGGCCCAGTATGACTTTTTTTTCCCATTTTTTAAAATTGATGCATTGTAGTTGTACATAATAGTGGGATTTGTTGTTACATATTCATACACGCACACAATATAACAATGTAGTTTGGCTAATATCATTCCCCTGTAGGATGACTCCCAAAGGAGAAAGAAAAACATCTTTTGTTCAAAACTAAAGCAAAAATGTGGTCATAAGGCAATGTTGTTTCATGTTCATAAGCAGGTCATAACTAAATGACTACATGTCTTAGAATACTTAGATCAGGATCAACAGAAATCAGGGAGGGGAAGGCAAATCTCCCTCAATGTGCTCCACATCTACTGGGGACAGTTAACCATGTAGGGACATCGGGGAACAGAGAGCAAGAACAGAGAGTGAATCCCTGCATCATGTCTGCATTTGCAGAGTAGGTTGCTTATTTTATTTTCTAGGACAGAAATTATTTTTATCAACACCCATACCTTGGATGGTTCTGTGATGTGTCATCTTGGTGAGGCTTGACTCTCTCTCTCTTGACTCACACTTTCTTAACTGAGCTTCTGGCAAGAGTGGGCCTCAAAGAAGATTCTAAAAGTTGGAGGTCAGGAATGTAGCAACAGCACTTGGTAGGCACACAGACCTTCTTCTACGTCTTCAAATGTTAGTCCAGGTGTTGTTCTGAAAGAGCTTTCGAGATGAACTTGTAGTCCCCAGCCATTGATTTTTTAGTCAAATAAAATGGAGAGTAACCAGGAAAGTCCTAACTTAATCAGGTGAAAGTCACTTAAAGAGGGTCGAGGCCAGTCTGGAGAAGGCAAGACTCCAGGAAGCACAGGGGGGAAAAACAGTTCTACATTCACCTCTTTGTAATAAAGCAGCAGCCAGACCTACAGATGTTCTTCCTTCCTGCTGATCATCCATCAGTTTCCCTGACTCCAGAGCCAAGTATGTATTCAGCTCCATGTTGAAGCTGCTCCAGATTCTGCAGAATATCCTTGTTGAATTGACACATACCTTTGTCTATCCTTATGGGATTCTAGTCCATTCTTGATGGATTCCTGCTGGCTTGTGCACTTGGCTGTGGAGCCAAGAATTCCATGTAATAAATCCACACAAGTGTGTGCGCGCAACACACACACACATAGTTATATGTGTATATATGAATAACAATGTATACATATTTATGCATATTTATGTATCTGTATCAGTATTTATAAACATATACAAAAATGAATCTAGAATATACATATTGGTTCTTCACTGGTGGAAACTTAACTTTATTTTTACTATTTTTGTATATTACTTTATGGTTTGCAAAGCACATCTACATATTTTATTATATTATGTAATAGATAAAAAACTGTGGCCCAGAAACATTAAAGGACTTAACTGATGGTGCACAGCGTGTAGGGAACCCCATGGGTCATCTTTGGCATTTGTAGAGTAGGCTTAATCAAGTGTTGAATTAAAGCTCATGCACCCCAGTCTGACCATGTTGCCTATAATGGCAATGTGTTTGTAGTGCTGTGTAGAAAAATGTTTATGATAGTACAATCAAAACTTATTAGGGGATAAAGGAAAAAAAAACATACTGCAAATTGGGTTGGAAGTGTAAGTTCTCTTTTTTTAAAGAGAAGAGAGAGAGAGAGAGAGAGAGAGAGAGAGAGAGAGAATTTTAATATTTATTTTTTAGTTTTTGGTGGACACAACATCTTTATTTGTACGTGGTGCTGAGGATCCAACTCAGGCCACATGCATGCCAGGTGAGCATGCTACCGCTTGAGCCACATCCCCAGCCCAAGTTGTCTTTTTATATTCCTAAAAATCATGTAGAATTTCACTTTTGAGAGATTAAATTGTGTAATTAATTCCAATATTTACAAAAAAGTTAAATCTAAATTAAGTAAATTCTTTGCTCTTTTATATTATTGTACTTGCTGCAGTAAGAGTAGAGAGGATAGGGAAGACTGAGTGAGGAGAGATCTTAAACAAGTAACAGAAATGAAAAATCAAAGAGTAAAATAATACATCTATGCAACAGGCATTCTGTATTTGCTTATACATTGCTTGATATAACCATTTCTAATTTAAATGAGTCAATAGCAGTTATACTCTGTAGAAATATTTAGTATCTTTACCAATGAAAGTCAGTATCAAAAGGTTGTGTATTTATAAATCTTTAGATATAGAATATACATATAATTTTCCCACTGTGAACAACAATAGGTATAAAACCCTGGACTAAGGGGACACTTTAGGAAATAACAGTAATTTTTAAATTGAAGGGGAAAGGTTGAAAAAGATGTGCTTGGCATGAAGAAGTAATATCTAACTCTTCATTGTTGTGCTCTTTCAATCTTTACACAAACTGAGAAAGCCACAGCCCATATAAGAGTAGAAATATATTTATTTAATCTTTTTTCTCTGGGTAAAACCCACCTCTTTCAGTGGGGGACTGCAATTCCACTTCAATCAGTCCTAGTGAGGAACACTAATTACAGAATAATTGCCCAGGCCGCAGTGGGTGGCAGGGCAGTGAGGACCCACCAGGAGGGAACATCTGACTTAAGCAGGGCCAAGGAATCCCCTCTCCCTGCCCCCCATATCTCATGTGTCTGAGGCAGAGGGCTGTTCTGTGTCTGAGGCAGAGGGCTGTTCCTTTCCATGTGGTGAAGGGTTGACAGTAGTCCACAGCCATGTCTTCCAGAGGAGAGAATAAAAACAAATTCTAGAGAGCTGCAGGGGACAAGGCCCAACATGGAAACCTGATAGTCCCACTGGGTGCCTCCAGCTAACTTTTGGATAACTATGCATTGCATTTCAAAGAGCAACTGAAGAGCCCTGGGGAGTTGGGATGGGAAAATGCTCTATTTCTAGTTACTTGCATGCCAAAAGTGAAGTTGGCCCTGCCTGCTTCAGGCCCCATCCAGAATCTGAGGCATTTGATTAGAGCTTGCATTCTGTGGCCTGCAACATTTACATGGAATGAGTTTAATATTCACACAAAATAGGAACCACAAGAGCTGGAAGGAAAAACTAAAATGTACTTAATTGCAAAGTTTCACATATCTTTTCAGCAAAAGAAAGGGAAAATCAGGGAAGAGTTGTGAGAAAGTATTTTGAGAATTTTTTTGAATGGTTCCTGTTATTTTGTAGTCATGGGACTTGGGCCTCATGTGAATTTGTAAGTTCTCAGAGGGCATTGGTAGCACTAAGAAAAGGGTGGTTAATTTGCAGCAGATATCAGCTTTTGTGCAAAGGCAGATGTACTGTGGCATACGATGCAGATCACTGTAGTAATTGAACCATGGCTTTTGCATGCTTTCGATCTCAGGCTTGTCTCTATCTGAAGCCTATGGAAAGTCTTTTTCCATTTACATAACAGGGCAAAAGATTATTACAACTAAAATTAGATCCATGAATTGCTATGCATAGTGCTCTGTAGCATAATCAAATTATGATAAAATAGCCTTTATTTCTTTATAGCTGTATAACATAGTTAGGGCCTTTAGCAGTTTGTTTAAAGTAAAAGGGTGGCAGTATTGTCTTATTGTTTGAGCCAAATTGACATCCTCACTTGACTATCATATAGGGAGGCTTATTTGAAGAATGGGGAGGAGTCTGATAGTCTAATTTGTTTTTCCTTCTTGCCACCCCTTCCCCAGTCTTTTTTTTTTTTTTAATTGGGTCATTGCTCATGAGTTTTTCCTGCTCATCCTTATCATTCACTGTGATGACACAATTCTGAGAAATCTGTTCCTGTCAATTTGATGTGACCCGATAAAGTAAAAAACTGTCTGCGTTTCCAACCCTGGAGAATCCTAAGCTGTTTTCTTCCAGATTCAACACAGAGCAAACCACACAAACCTTGTCATCAGATATAAATGTAGAAGTAGGGAGGGAAAAACACACTGAGAAAGTTGAGGAAAGAGATGTGGCAGTAGAGGAGGAGAGAAAAGTGGAAATTAAACCTAACAGGGGACAATGAACAGAAAGAAAAGAACAGGTAAAATACTACAAGCTATTGATAGTAAAGAAGCAATAGAGAGAAAAGAAAAACAGAGAAAGGGCAAAATGTAAAGCCAAGGGTAGCTTATACCAAGGCGTGCGATCAGATTGCCATGCTGTGTTGGGGTTCTGAAAGTTCCTCCACGACTCTGACTCCATCTAGCAGAACCCCAGCCCCCACTCGACATTACCACTGAGGCTGAAGGTAGTTATAGCTGCAGAGGCAGCATTTTCTCCTAATTTAATTTTCAGTCCCTGAACTTAGTTACCGACTCTTCAGAGCCTGAGGGAGGATGAGCCTTTGTTAAAGCCTTGGCCATTAACTTTCACTTTTCTTTTCAACCTCATTAGATTTCCTGAGGTTTAGTTCTAGACCTAAAGCACCATGCTGTGGCTAAACTATGTAAAATAACATTTTTTTTGGTGAAAAGAGGCAACTGCAAAAATGTCACACAAATTTTGACTTTGGTTGTATCCAGCAATGTCACCAAATGTAGTCCTTGTGCAAGTGACACAAGTAATAGGGTATGAAGTTTGGCACAGGCTGCATGGAGGTCACAGTCTGTGATTCCCTTCATGACATCCTGCAGTGCAATGAAAACCCAGAAACAGTTCCTGTCTGATGGGATGGATTACTGCATTAGAAGGACAGCACACCCATGCAGACCGGATCCTGTTGGAAGCAGGATTTGAAGCAAGATTTGGGCTGCCTATGTGGCTTGGTCCTCACCAGACATCAAAATTCTGATTTCATTTTCTGTGTGGGGGAAGATTCTTTAACTCAGAACATTTAAAAATGGCACTTTTTGATTTCTTGAAAATGTCTAACGGCTAGAATGAAAACTATAGGTGATGGTGAACAAGGATTTACAATGTTCTGTTTGGTTTATATAATATATCCTGTGATCAGTCAGCTTCCGTGTGGTTCAGGGAAGCATCTCTATGCTGTCCCAGTCTGGGAGTCCTGGGTTGGTGACTTTGTCCCCAGGCCTCAGGCACAACCAGGGAGGCTTTACTGCCTCAGGACTCACTTTGCCACTTGCAGACTCTCTGTGCCTCTGGTCTCTGTGACAGCTGTTTTCTCTCCACTGGTGCTGCATTCTGACCTTTATGGGACATAGAAGGACATTTCGAAGCCATCTAAGTGGGACAAGTCCCTCCCGTGAGGAGTGTGAACCTAATTGGATACACCATCTCCTTGGTGCCTTGGCACATCTATGCAACACCCTGGAATTTCTCCAAGTGTCTAGGAACAGGGATGTACTGTGGAGTCAGTTGTCCAATATCATGTAGATCTGCCTGTCTTGAAATACCAGCTGAATAAAAATCATTCTAAAGAATATATAATGATAGATGAATTACTAAAGGAAAGCTTGGCTAAAAAGATGGCTACAGTGTTTTATATCATGTTGTTCTTAGATAAAGATATAAAATTAGATTTAATTAATGGATAAATGTAACCAGATTTCATTTGGACTTATTCCAGAGGAGGGTTTTACAAACTTCTTTAAAAATATACAATATAAAATGCATTTTTACATTATGACCTAGTTTTTACAGTATACACAGTTTTTGCTAAGAAACCATGTTTTGTGTTCTGGTTGTTTCTATTCTATTTATATCACTTAAAAGTGTTGGTTATAACCCATCCCATGTATTTCATCACTCACCAATAGGTAGAGACATACATTTTATAAACTGCTTTTCTAGATTTTGGAAAAACATAACCCAAAGGAATGAAAAAAATTCAGACTTCATGAAAATTAAGAAGCAGACATGAGCCTAAGTTCAAAAAACAGAGTGGATGTTTTGTTCTTACTATTTTAAGTAGTGGATTTAATTGATGATTTTTAAAAAATCTTAATGATAACTAACTCCTTGATATTTAAAACCAATTTTCAAGTGAATGAGCACAGCATTACAGCCCTCTATGATTGTTATCTTATTTAACCTTTAAATTAACATTGTGAGGTAAATAGTTTATTGGATGAAGAAACTGTGACTGTGAGTTAGGCGACTTGCTTCAGATCATGGCAGGGTTAGTAAGTGGTCCAGTCAGGGTATCTTAAGTTCTGTGACTCCTTCCTCCATTGCTTGCCCTTAGTGAGGAATAGCCAATCAGCTTTGCCCAATGAGCCCCTTCTCCTTCCCTGTTCCAAACCGCTCAGGTTCCATTCTACTCTTGGCTACTGCTTAGTGCAGAGGAAGAGTGAGTGGGTTGTTAGTACTCTAAATAGACCTCATCTTTACGTCTTCTGACCTGACATTTTTATACTCTAATGGTTGGCTGATATAATAAATGACTCAGAAAATGTTATAAGAAAATTGAAAAGTATACCAATTAGTAAAAATAACTAAACTAAAACCAAATTCATTATCCTTTCTAAAGACAAAATGTAACTTGGAGGTATTACTGCTTCTAATAAAGAAGACATCATTAGGTAATACAGACATCATATTGGAAATACAATGGCTAACAAAAGTCACCCCCTCTCCACTCCCTGTCTCCCTCTGTGACCCAGTTGTTGGACTGGAGCTGTAGTTTATTGCAAATGGCCTCAAGTCAGTGAATTTGGACCTGAGGTAGTCAATATGGAGTAAACGGCTGAATAAATATACACAAAAAATTATATTCATTTGTGGGACATAAATGGGCACAAGCTGAAACATGAGACATACATCCAGAAAATATTTAATTTACCAAAGAACAAATTTATAGGCAAAGCAATCCAGAAAAGGGTAATTCACAAGCTGGATCAGCTTAAAATATGTTTAAGTATGTTAAATAGACACCTCTTTATGAATTCAAAAATTAAATTTAAAAAATTTACATTATTAGCGGACACTGAAATGTAGGGCATTAACAAAAAAGAAAAAGGAGGAGGACAAGGAAAAAGACAAAGAAGAAGAGGAAAGAAAAATGTTAAGGAACTTGTACATTGCTGGTGGGACTGCAAATTGGCACAGCCAATTTGGAAAGCAGTATGGAGACTCCTGGGAAAGCTGGGAATGGAACCACCATTTGACCCAGCTATTGCCCTTCTCAGACTATTCCCTGAAGACCTTAAAAGAGCGTACTATAGGGATACTGCTACATCGATGTTCATAGCAGCACAATTCACAATAGCTAGGCTGTGGAACCAACTTAGATGCCCTTCAATAGATGAATGGATTGAAAAAGTGTGACATTTATACACAATGGAGTATTACTCAGCACTAAAAATGACAAAATCATGGAATTTGCAGGGAAATGGATGGCATTAGAGCAGATTATGCTAAGTGAAGCTAGCCAATCCCTAAAAAACAAATGCCAAATGTCTTCTTTGATATAAGGAGAGCAACTAAAAACAGAGCAGGGAGGAAGAGCATGAGAAGAAGATTAACATTAAACAGGGATGAGAGGTGGGAGGGAAAGGGAGAGAGAAGGGAAATTGCAAGGAAATGGAAGGAGAGCCTCATTGTTATACAAAATTACATATAAGAGGATGTCAGGGAAAAGGGAAAAAAATCAAGGGAGAGAAATGAATTACAGTAGATGGGGTAGAGAGAGAAGATGGGAGGGGAGGGGAGGGGGGATAGTTGAGTTTAGGAAAGGTAGCAGAATACAACAGTCACTAATATGGCAATATGTAAAAACGTGGATGTTTAACCGATGTGATTCTGCAATCTGTATACGGGGTAAAAATGGGAGTTCATAACCCACTTGAATCAAATGTATGAAATATGATATGTCAAGAGCTTTGTAATGTTTTGAACAACCAATTAAAAAAAAAAGAAAAATGTTAAGGAGCCAGGTGCAGTGGCACATGCCTGTGATCACAGCTACTTGGTAGGCTAAGGCAGAAGAATCACAAATTCAGAGGCACAGAGAGTCTGCAAGGTTAGCCTCAGCCAAGCAGTGAGATCCTTTTTCAAAAATTAGAAAGTACTGTGAATGTAATTCAGTGGCAGAACACTTGCCTGGCATGTGTGAAGCCCTGGGTTCAATCCCTACTACAGGAAAGAAAGCAAGGAGAAAAGGAACCAAGGGTACAGGAAGGAAGGAAGGAAGATGATAAGGAATATAATTTTTTTCCTTAACTTTTAATTGTGAACTTGCAGAAATTTGAAAATATAATCACTGACTTATCAATTTTAAATATTTATGTAAATTGTGTGAGGAAAGATGGCATATTTCTCCTTCATCGAATTGGGCAGAAGCCTTCATTTTCCACATGCCTGGCGAGGTGGACGAGTGTGGTGAATGCCGCTGCTGCTGACATGTTTTTCCAGCCCTCCTCTTCTCCTGGCACGTGGGGGTGAATAATGCTTCTGCATCTCCTTGAAGTTAGGTGTTGTTCCATGACTGCTTTGGCTAACGTGTAGAAAAGAAGTACACAAATCCCAAGCGGCATTAAGAGCTTCCATGGCATTCTTCATGTTTTCTTTTCCCTCCTGTGTCAAAGTAAGGTGTGTGCTTCATAATGCCAAGTACAGGTGGTGACTCATGGAAAACAGGCTCTAGGCCTTCAGGCTGAGGGTGAGCAAGCCATAAACGTTTGGTGTGAGCTATTCGCTGAGATTTGGGGGTTGTTTGCTATCACAGCATAATCAAGCCCATGTTATTATAAGAGATAAATGGGGAAAAAAGCTGTTTAAAGGAAGAAATTTTTAAAACATTATAATAAGTAGCCATATATAGCATAACCAGCACTTTTGTTGTTATTAGCCAGATCTTATCTTCAGTGATGAATTCACTGACCGGACCATATTACGTTTTGTGCATTATCACAAAGGTCACACTCTGTATGATTTCTCCACAGAGGCATGGATGAAACGACGGGTGCTGGTTCTTCTGGCTCTTTAACATGTCTCTTGAAAGTATTTTACCATGGTCTCTCTTACCAGGCCTACATCAACAGCACTTTTTTCAAGAGACTTACTCTCCTTAAAATTTTCAAAACACTGGTCTCATTTTCATATGAATACTTCTCATTCTTTTCACACTCACATTTTATTAGCTTATGTGGTATTTAATTAAATTAGATAATTCGAATAACAAGTACAGATGGAGAAAAACAATTTAGGAATGAATGTAACTGATTTTAATTCTGATGAAATAATTCATCAGGCGAGAGCAGAGCAGGGAATTCTAGGGAATAGCCTATCCGTCATGGATTTGGAACCTTTAACACAGGGCCCTAGAGAATTAGTTTACTGAACACCAATCCAGTGTACCCTCTCAGATTCCCTAGATGACATTTCCCTCTTTCTCTTGGGTGGCATCAAATTCACACCATGTTACCATTCCACTTTGGATTTGAATGAAATGCCTATCACAGCCATGGGATCTGACTTCCTGAGTGTTCCCAAGAGTCCAAGTGAGGCCACAGAAAGAGCTGGGAAGACAACTCAGGTGAATCATGACCAATAGGAAATGAGACGTGGGAGGGATCTGGCAGGCAGATCTCTCTTCCTTTCTTTCCTCCATGGACAAGGTAAGCTTCTCTTTCAGCCTTTCAGGAGAAGGTCTTTGTGTGGAATAAACATGTCTGCCTAGGGAACTGTCCTTATCTCTCTAGAACCCTGTGTGAAGTGGTGACCATCACCATAATGACATGGATTACTTGATGTCTTTTGTGGCCTCACTTCTCCCTTCCTCCTCATCTTTATTACCTTGGTTTACAAGTCCCTCCAGCCAGCACTCTAATTGCTGCCCCAGGCTCTGCCTTCTAGAAGAAATGTACAAAGACAGTCAGTTAATTGGATGCGTGTCAGACAGAGTTTTATTTAAAGAGATTCCATGGCATAGAGTTAGTGCTAGGTAAAGAGAGATGAGGAACCCAGAGGACTGGGGGGAATATCTAGAGCAATTTACAGTCTATTGGGCTTAGCTAGGCAATACAACACACATTGAGATGTCTAGAATTAATAAGTACCAAAGGACAAAAATGAAAAAAATAGAGATCACTGTAGGAAACAACGCTCACAATCTGATAGAAAAGTAGAGGTATAAGCAAGAAAAAATTACAAGACTATTAATTAAAGTAATAACTAACATTTACTGTTCTGTACTGTATCCCAGGTATTATGTTAAGTACTTTACAAAGGATTTTAAATATTATAACAACCCCCTGAACTAGGCTCTGTTCAGATGAAGAAACTGAGACTTCGGAAACTTGAAATGTTTTCATACATTTACCCAGTTAAGAAATGGTGGAGCTTAGATTAAAACCTAAGTAGTTTGGCACTTAACCACAGGACAAAAGAGAACAGGAAAATATTTAAATGGAACCTGTTTTGGCCAGCTTTTTTGCTCCTGTAACTAAAAGGATCTGACCAGCACAATTATAGAGGAGGAAAAGTTCATTTGAGGGTTCACAGTTTCAGAGGTCTTACTCCATAGAAGGCTGCCTCCATTCCTCAGGGCTCAAGGTGAGGCAGAACATTATGGTGGAAGAGTGTGGCAGAGGGAAGTAGCTCACATGGTGAACAGGAAGCAGAGCGAGAGTTCTCCACTTGCCAGATACAATATATATATCTCAAAGCTATGCTCCAATTCCTACCTCCTCCAGCCACACCCTACCACTGCAGTTACCATTCAGTTAATCCCTATCAGGGGGTTAATTCACTGATTGGGTTAAGACTCTTATAACCCAATCATTTTTCCTCTGAACCTTCTTATGTTGTCTACCCATGAGCTTTGGCGGGGACACATCACACCCAAACTGTAATAGCACCTGAGGAACATGGTAGAAATAAAGTCCAGAAAAATGAGAACAATATCTCAGATTCTAAATAAGAGAACCACTTCATAAAATAGGACAGCATGGATATGACTACTGATGCAAAATCAAGGTCTCTCTGTATAATTGTGTAGAACTTAAGCAGCTGCCAGGTAAAGTAAGTCAAAGGTAGCAGGTGAAATCCTGTTCTTTTTGGAAGGGGCCGCTTCTATTTTTTCCTGTAATTGCTGCAAATAGCTACAGCTCTTAATTTGTATTATTTCATTTATTCAGTTATTCAACAAATATTTAATAAACACTTGCTTAGGGCTAGACAAAATTGTAAGCACCATGAATATACAAAGCATTAAGGTACAGTTCAAATTTTAAAAAATTCTTGGGCTGGTAAAGAACCCAACGAAATACTCAAAAAAATATGGAAAAATAGCGGTGAACACAGAATGTGGAAAGAAGAGAGGAGTGTAATTAATACCGCCCTGATAATAGAGGAATAGAGACTTCCCAGAATCCAAGAACTGGTCAGCTGCTCCAGAAGACAAATGAAAGAAAGAACATTCTAAGCAGAAGGCAGAGCAGGGAAAGAAATAGAATCATGAATAAGTATGGCACCTTCCCGAAACAGCTGGTAGCATGGTGGATTTGGAGGACAGGCAGAGTGGCCATGCAATTCATCAACAAAACCAAAATGAGGTTTTTGAAAATGAAAAGGAATGCTTTTCAGAGTTACTGGGATGACAGAAATAAATAGGAATTGTCTCAGGTGATCCAGGGTATTCTGTCACCCCAAGGTAGGATGAAAAGGTTTTGGATCATTTAGAGTGGGCTGTGAATATTGGCTTGGATGGTAGGAGGCAGATAACCATTTTCAGTCAGTTAAGAAGTGGATTATGCCTCAATTTCTTCCTTTTAATTGAATTAATTGATTGAAGTCAGGGATGTCTTCCTTGGAGATGTGTGTGATGACTTAATGAGAGAACACATAACAATACCACTAGTACAATGCTGACCTATAAGAGGTATGTTTCCTTATGTCTACTCCCACCATAAAATAAAATGGGGTATGAGACTGGGGGATTAGGTAAGTGGGAGATTATCGTGAATCTTGTATGTGATGTGCTAAGAATTTCAACCTGAAAAAAAATAACCAAAGACATTTCCCAATTATGTTTGCATTTGAGAAACAAGAGTCTGACAGCAGTGTTTAAGATGTCTATCCAAGCAGTGAGATAAATCCAGAAGCTCCTGGTGACCTCTGGCATCATGAAGCTTTGAGATTTGAGTGTGATACTCGTTTTAAAATAATATGGATCCCTGTTTCTGAGACCCCCTCCTCTGTTGATGTTGGAAAATTGGGGTGAAGAAAGTCATCACTGTCTGGGGGAGTGAGGTTGAGCATCTCCATGTGTGTCTCTCCCTCCATGTATCTTCTCCATGTTCTCATAAGGGCAGCAGTCATATTGGATTATGGCTCACCCCAATGATTCCATCTTAACTAATTATATCTGCAAAAACCCTATTACCAAATAAGGTCACAATCTGTGGTATTGGTGGTTAGGACTTAAACATGTTTTGGAGGTGGTCAGGGGGACATTAATCAATTCATAATACAACCCATCATCCATTATCCATTCTTACATAACTGACACTGTATAGTTTTGATTTTCCTAGAAGTCAACTCTTAAGCAAAAAGCCATGTTTAAGTAGTTTATTTAGTAGGTGATTCCAGAAAACTCCCTAGGAAAAGCATGATGGGGCTTGGGAGGCATACTGTGAAGGGTGTGGGTGACATGCTTCATTCCACTAGGGAACTCTGGGACTGCTGATGGCCCTGTGCTGCAGAGGGAGCAGGTGTTTGCACAGTCTTGAATGAAGGCTACTCCAGGAGGGCCACTAATTCTTAGGCATTTCCAATCAGTTGCATGTGTAGGAGGGACAGGCCTCACTGGTCAAAGAAAGCCCTCAGGTAAAGAGTGGCTGGCAGTTGTAAGTCAGTTCAGTGTGCACTAAAATGATGAAGGCTGAAGGTCACTGAGCACCAAAGACATCTACTGTGAGTGGGAGGGTGGGCCTTAGGAAAGCAGGAGAGAAGGAGGAAATAAATAAATGCAAACCCCATGTGCAATTCAGAAGAATAATTATTTGGGAAGTCTGTACCATATAAAATGGAAAATCTGATTTAAAAATTTCTCAATAAACTGAGTAGATTTTGCTTAGTACAGTTCAAAACTTTTTTGTGGCCACCGACATGTTAAAAAAAAAACTTGTATTACTTTACTTTAATTGTTGTAAATTTACTGGCAAGACTATTTGTTGTTTTTCTGGAACTTCATTTTCCAGGCTTTTGAGAATTAAAAAAAAAAAAAAAAAAAAAAAAAAAAAAAAAAGCCGGACAGTTCCCTGATACCACAGAGCAACCCTAAACAGAGAGACTCTAACATTTCCGTGATCATTTAGTGAGGTATAGTAAGATCTGGAAAGAGCATTTCCTGCCTTGACCTATTCTCTGCCTCTTTAGCTATACACTTCGTCTACCTTCTCTAAAGATTAGCATAAATTGCAGGTTATAAGGTGCTCTTTCCAAAGGGGCCTGGAGAGTTTCTTAGTATGAAGATTTCTTTTGCAGGCTAGATACCTACATTTTCATGTAGGTGGAGGTTAACACCATTTTTTGTTTGCTTGCTTGTTTTGTGTATCTGGGACTGAACCCAGGGGTATTTAGCCACTGAGTCATATCCCCAGTCCTTTTAATTTTTTATTTTGAGTCAGTGTCTCTCTAAATTGCTTAGGCTGGCCTCAAACTTGTGATCCTCCTGCCTCATCCTCTGGAGTTGCTGGGATTACAGGCATGTACCACTTTGGCTGAGGTCAACACCAATTTTATTTTATATAAAAAAAGAGAAGTAAGTTTCAAAGAGCTTCTTGCTTAAGGTCATGCTGCAAGTTTTTGACAGAATCAGGATTATAATACAGGATTTTTTTCTTTCCTACATGTATATTATTTATTTTCCCATAAGTACAAATATTTTCCAATTATTTAGGAGCTATGTATGCAAAGTGATCTAGTCATTGAGATTGCTACATCAACTAGTAATAAAAAAACAACTAATAATAAAAAAAGAGATTGCTACAGTATTAACTTGTATTTTACTGGAGATAGAGGTATTCCAACATAATTTGATCTTCTCATTTATTAACTGTGTACCAAAAAAAGAAAAACCTGACTTAACTCAAAAAGAAATGTTTTCCCCTGTATATGTGGTGCTTTTAATTCAAAGACTTTGTAGGAAGTATATATGACCAATGATATTCCTCTTTATATCTAACATAGTAATATAAGACATGCTGCTTTATTAAAGCACTGTAACTTTGGATAATAAGCTAACTGAAGTTATATGTTAAAAAGTTTAGCCAGGGGTTGGGATTGTGGCTCAGTGGCAAAGTGCTTACCTAGCATGCATGAGGCACTGGGTTTAATCCTTGGCACCACATAAAAATAGACAAAGGTATTGTGTCCATCTACATCTAAAAAAAATATTTAAAAAGTTTAGTCAGCAAGAATCATATGAATATCTAACTGGTCATCAATTAGTCAAGGGAGAAAGGAGAGTCCAATTATTACTTTTCCAACATAGGACTTACTGGGCAATCAAAACTTCATGGGTCCATAATCTATAATGGTCTCATGGAAAAAAATTGTGCAAATTTTACTTGTGAGAAATGTAACCCCACAGAAAAATTTTAAGTGAAGTTATAGAGTGGATGAGAATTTTATATTTTATTTTGGCCATGATTAAAATTAGAAAGAGGATTATATATTAATTATTTCTTTGGATTCTGGATGAATTGGTTTCAAATCCTGTCTTCCACTTATTGTAATATGATTGGACAATTTATTTAATTGTTCTCTGTTTTTTCCTCTGTAAAGTATTTCAGACTTTGATCCCCATCTGTTAATATAATGCCTGCTACATATTAAGTGCAATTAAAGACTCTTATTCTAAAGAAAATGACTTTAAACTATTATCTTTAAGATAACTGACAAAGCCTGACATAGAGACACTCACTAAAAATATTTTTGTTCCCAGTCATGGTATATGCTATTTGCATTACATCATGGAACATGTTGGAACAAGTATGAAAACAATCAGAAAATTTGGAATTGGGTAAATTGAGATCTACAAATCCCTACGAGATGCTTGCCAGTATGATGACTATGTTTTCACAAGTTCCATGACATGTTTTTCAAACTCTCATAGCTTCAGTTCATTTTTTTCTCTAAAATAAATAAGAGGAACAACTACCCTTCAGCATTGAGAATAAAATAAATTAATAAATTAATAAATACATAACATTATTCAGTTTTAGTTTTCATCTCTAAAATGGAAATTTTATTTATTACATATCTTAAAATGTTGATATGAAGGCCAATTTAGATAATACTTTTGAAAATATTTTCTTTTAAAAGCTGCTAGGTATTATACAAATGTTAATTTTTGTTATCATTAAAGTTCTAAAAACATTAAATTTATCTCTGATCAGTAATTTTTACATTTATCCTATAAAGAAACACTATGAAGTATTTGCTTCACTCCCAAACTTAATCAAGCCATTAAGTTGGTGAATATTATAAATCATGGTACAACATTTTAAAAATCTTATTTGTGAATATTTAAATTTCTCGCAAACCAAACATACCTGCTAATGATTATTAATTTTACAATTTCTTTAATTTTAAAAGTAGTTCTTACAAACTTCCTTTAATCAGTAAGCTCTACTCATGTTAACTATGTGAATTGATTAGTAAATTTCCATTTTACATTACTTTTTAGGGTCTCACTGCTTTTCAAATAATAGTGTAAAATTATTTCCTGTAATTAAAATGAACAAATTAGAAACATTGATTAATTCCTGCACATGAAGCCCCCTGCAAGGTAATCTCTGAATTGCAATATTCAATGAAGCTTAGGTAGGAAGTAAAGCTGAAGACAGAAGACTGACATTGTCAACAAAAGAAAGAAAGAATTAGTATTCCAGTTAGATTTGGAAGCTAAGGAGATGGGAAAGGAGACAAGAGTGGCCAGTGTAAAGGAAAGCAGGAAATGGTGAGGTGTTTTCAAAGAAAAATAAAGATTGTGAGTTAAATTCAGTCATTGGTGATGAGAAGCAATAGGAAATAAGTTGCTTGTGGGAGTCACTGTTTTCAGGCTAAGGAGGGAGTGGGCTGACATTGAGTGTTTTTAGCAAGAGTTACCAACTTGAAAGTGAAGTTCTGGGAAATTAACTTGTCAGTGTATCTCAGAGCTGAAGGTAGTGGAAAAACAGACAGAAAAACTTATTAGGAGCATATCAGTTGTCTAGGTATGATTTGTTAAGGACCTAGAATTGAGTATAATAACAGTAATAGATAAAAGGTTGTGAAGTGAAATATTATGAAAAAATTTAAACATTGTACTTGCCAACTGATCCAACTGGAACACATGGAAGTCAGAAAGGAAAAGCGTTTGGATTTTTTTCTGTTTGGCAGATATGTATAACATGGCCAGCTCAGGTATAGGAAATTGTGTTAATCTGATAGGGCACCCAATTAAATTTATCATGTAGCAAACTAAAGCTAGAGTCTTGAGGCCAAAATAGTTGTACAAAGAAGAAAGTATGAGCTTGTATGGTCTGACTAGGGTCTCAGATATAGAGCTTAGATAATTAGGTTCACTACTCCATAAGTCTTCCATTCCTGCTGTATTTACATTGTACCAAAAGTCAAGATGCATTTATAGTTCAAATTATCAGGTAAACTTCAGTTATGAGGGATGTTTTAGCTTTCACACTGTCAACCAACACGCTTATATCCTGTTAAGTTGAACACTAGGAAAAGTTGTAGATATTCACATTTATTGTAATGGAATGTTCCTTGCACAGCTTTAGCTATGGCTACTTAAATGTCAACATTGTTAACAATGCTGTCTCTAAATTAGATACCTACAGAAAAGCTCTGAGTTGAAAGACCTTGCATGTTATAATGCTTCTTAGGTTTGAAAGCACTATTAATAAGAAGTCACTTCCAAAGTATATGTGATTCTAGCCTCAGAAAGACATTTCTGCTATTCTAATCAGTGGAGTTTAAATTTACTTTAAAAAAAAAACTTTATGATTAGCTAGGAAAATCATCCCCAAAGTAAACACATCAAGAAAGAATTGTAGGATCTTAGGTAGGATCTTTTGTATCTTTCACCAATCTTAAAACTGATTTTAATAGAACACAGCTTCAGACAACTATCTACATAACATGTAGCTATCTCAAGCTTATCAGTTTAGTAAGGGATCACATTTCTTATTTCCCTAAAATGCTGCTCTGGCTTTGTACCTATCTCCCCGACCCTGTTGTGTCTCTCATGGAACCTACTTTAGAAAGTTAAGTGTGAAGATATTGGGGCTGACTGTTTGGTGATGGAAGATGATTGAGAACATGGGCTCCATTCTCCTTTCTGCAGCACTCACGTCACTCACATATTTAGCTTTCAGGATCACTCCCTTACTCCTCCTCATTTCCTCTTTGTGCCTCCCCTAGTGTACATTCTTGTAACTAAGAAAAGTGTCCCCTATAAGTTGGAGTGTTCTTCTTTCAGATATTCATAATGTAACTTAACAGTTCTTTTGAATCTTACTATAGAATGTCCTAATTTTATCGTTATCTTTCAAGACCTTTTTCTTTTTTTTCTTTTTCTTTTTTTTTTTTTTGCCACCAGGAGAAAGGTCCAAGGGAAATTTATTTGTGCTCTCTCAAAGTTGTATGATCCTTTGATTCTTTAAACTTATGAGCTTTCAAAGTTACAATCTTCCCTCACAATAGCAGGAAGTTCACACTTACAGTTGCTAGCATTATCCTAACGCTAGGATTATAATAAACATTTGCATATCTAAAACATAATACAGTGCATATTTTGATTGTTCAGGCATTAGTTGGAATAGGATTTCTCACCAGCACTCACACAAACATGCATACCAAGTAGCAACTAATCCAAGTTTTAGGAACTCAGTAGGAATTTATTTCCTAAATAAAAAATAATCAATCATTGCCGATTTTCTTCCTTTTTACATATACACTGATTTTCTTCCTTTTTGAAAAGATTTTAAAATACATAATTGGAACAAAATCTCTAGTTCAAGCTTATATATAACAAAGATATAAGCTTAGAATTATACTAAGCATAAGATATAATACAAAAGCATTTAAATTATATGTAGAGATATAGCTGCATATATAAAGTAGGTACATATAGATTTTATATGCATATGTGTACATATCTACAACTATCTACTTATTTATGTTTCTATCTACTATCCACATATTTTTCTATGTATTATATATATATATATATATATATATATATGTATGTCCGTCTCTCTTGCTCTATCTATATATATATATGTGTGTGTGTGTGTGTGTATATATATATATATATATATATATATATATATATATATATATAGCTATAATTGTATGTATATAGAGACACATATTATGTTGACTTTATCAGCATTCAATTTATTCTTTTGGTCTTCCCAATGTTCAGGAGGCAACATATTTTAAAGATTGATTAAATATTTTTTTCTTAATATGAAAACTGAAAATTCACCTGAAGTTTAAAATTGGAAAGTGTTACATCTAGAGTCTTCGTTGATGCCTCTTTTTAAATTATGGTAAAATGTAAATTGCAAAATAACGACTGAATATTTCATTCGGTCATGTTTCACATTGCCCTGAGAATGTGTGCATACTGAGTTGGTATAAGAATGCTGCTAAATAAGTGCTAACGATTAACCACTTTCACTTTCTAATGTAGTTGCAACCTCTCCTGCCCGGAGGTAGCCTGGTAAGGCGGAATTCCAGCAGCAGCCCCTGGTAGACAGGGCAGCACTCTTTTTCTTTGGATATACTTAGAAGCTTATCAGAAAATGAGCACAATTGAGCAATACCTAAAGAATTATTTTTAACAATAATATTTTAAGATGTTTTCAATTTAAAACTATTTTATAAAGTATCTATCTGCATTTCATATTCTCATCATATGTTCTCACTCCCAGTTTGTTCTAGTTCACTGTTCATTAGCCAAACTTCAACAATGAAAAAACAAGAATCCATCTGTAAATCATTTTATATTGGGGCAGCCAGCCCCCAATAGCAGGTGCTTAACTTATTCACCAACTGAATCCATAAGATGCTTTTTGCAAAATACATTGCTTTATCACTTGAGATTTCACCATGTGAGACCACCATAATGACTTATGCCTTCTACTTTTAGTTTAACTTGAAAACCTTTGCAGGAATTTTTATTAGCTCCACAAAGTTTACAACTCTTCAGCACAATTCTTCAGAATGTCTCCCTATCCACCTCTAATAATTACCATTATTTTCAAGTTATTGTAAATCAAGCACAGCGTCATTGATTCAGGAAAGCTTTCCTTGCTGGTGTCATTTTAGCCATATTGTTCTTTTTTGGCAGTAAGACTAATCCTATGGCTTTTTGGTTTCAAACTTAAAAGACAAAAGCAGCGTAGCCAAGACACAAAGAAATATAGTTCATTTCACTCAAAGGGCCATGTTGCTTTTACAGTAATGCAGTCACGGAGGCTCTGCCTCATGTTCCTGGGCTTTCTTTTTATTTGAGAGTAATTTCTGTTTTCACACATTAACACTCCATGCCAAAATCCAGCTGGTGACTTCCCCCTCCCACAGAATTGTGGGCAAAGTTGTAATTATTGCTTAGTTAGGTGCCTGCTCCATTAGACATACATGAGTCACTTTTATTCTTTTCTTTTTTTTTTGTCGCTAGGCTCCTATTCCTTTAGTTTCCTTTTTTTTTCCCTTTGTAAATGGGGAAGTCTCTCCAGACTATTCCCACAGTATCCTCAGTCCAATAGGTTACAAAGGTACTAACACATTAAATAGAAGTGGTACCCTTGGGAAAATCCATTCCTTCTGAGGTTGTCCGTGTTCCAGTGAATGAAGACGTCTTTGAGGTCACAAATATGTTTAGCAACATCTTCATACAAATGATTACAGGTTGTTTCATTAAGACTCCAAGGAGAAAGCCCTCCTATCCTGGATAGGCATGAGGTGATGAATACACTCTTGGAACAAGGAAGCCTTATTTAAAAGACCCATTGTGCTCTTCTGAGTACCCTAATGAGCTATCCAGGATGGTGCATCAATGTGGGGGCAATCAGAGAAGTTCCGCACCCTCTTTTCATTAGTCCTGCTCTCCTTTGTAGCTGTGCTTGTTGTTGACTCAGTACTCATCATCCCTCTCTGACTGAATAAAAGAAAAGGCATGACTTTCATTTTTATGGCCCAAATCACCAAAACCATCAGGTTTTGCATATGGTGAACACCCTATATTTCTGTTCTCCTGTTCTCCTGCTTTTGTGCCTATGAGAGGTAGAGAGTTATTATTTCAAAGATGGATGACAAAAACAAAACAAAAACAAAACCACCAATCTGAAAGCTTCAGAGATACAGTTTGTTGAATTTGCTGGGTGATGGCTCAATCTGGATACAGTCATTCAAGTTTAAATTACAAATAAAATGAATAGTGAAGATCTATGTCCAGGTAACTTGGGCCCCAATTCATATTCCAAGAGTAACTGGTGCTCACTTTATTCAGATTGTGGCTCAGTTCTTCAACTTATATAAAATATGTACATTCAGTCTTCTGATAGTGTTTTCTTATCCTAATAAATTCACACTGCAGTTCATTTATATGAGATATGATTTATAATTACACATTCACAATTTCATAATATTTAGCAATATAGAGACTGTGGAAAAGTTCAGAATTAAGCCCATTTCTAGATGAAGGTGAAATAAAGTTCTTGCTTAAAATATGCAGGTATTTAAGGCCAGATGTAAGATTTTTCTCCCATGATTTTGTTGATCATTACCTTGAGTCTTCATTTCCTTTTGTGTATACATAGGCACCATATTTTGAAACAGTGCTATATCTGCAGAAATCCAAGAAATATATTTCTTAGACCACATGGTACAGGTAATATTTTTGTAGAGGATCATTTTTACCATAATATCATGAAACACATCATGATTGATTTGATTACAAGAAGAAAAAAAAGTAAGCATGTCACTCTCTCATTCAGCTGGTGGTTGCAGACAGATGTAGGCAATTCAAGGCAGAGAGCATCCTCAGTTCTTGAGCATAATTTTACTGATGGAACTGAGAAGCTCAGCGACTTTGTATGGCACTTAACCACCCCTTCATGTTTTGCACATCCTTTCTGTGTAATATTCTTTCCTTTAAATAGCAGGCTGAAAACTTTTGGAAGAATGTAGAAATGCATTAGAAAAGTTGGTGTTTGGTAATTTAAAATTTCAAAATGCATAATTCTCATAGTTCTTGAAAAAGAAAACTACAATTCTTACTCAAAATTAGTCAATCAGTACAAACGGCAGGGTGTTTTATAACATATACTTAAAGTTTGCATCATTTGAGGCAAAAAAAGACAAAGGCCTTATTTCCAAGCTTTGCTTGTACTAGCCCATTTGCAGCCCCTTGGCAATTGGGCACTCCATTCAATTTATTTTTAATTGAAACCTCAGTTATAATTAAACTGTCTGGAGTGAGGGTAGAATGCCACTACCTCAACTTAGATCAATTTGCCTGGAGTTCATGGGCATGGCATAGTGTGAAAGAATATTATGTGCAGCAGACACATTCTATACAGCTCCTGCATGTTCACTGTATACCTGTGTGTCCAAGGTATAAATTTTGAGCCAGTGATCTAAACCTCAACACTTAAAAAAAGCAACTCCCAAAGCAATTGAAAATGGTGCTTGAGGGTGAAGTGACAAAAGCTGACAGAAGCAATACCAAAATAGGCAGTGAAAGTAAACTCCCCATGTGTATTCCCAGGTTTGTGCCCAAGGTGCTAATTACACTAAGGACAAGAATTAAAAGAGAGAAAACAAAGATCCAGAGCTCTAAGTGAGGCCTAATTGTATTTACTTAGATAAAGAGAGACTAGATGGGTGGGAGAGTGGGGAGAAACAATGAGTAAAAAGTTCTCCTTTTAGTCTTATAATTAGTTGAGAAACATTTAAATTAATAACACAATCTGAGTAATACAGTATATGTGGCATATATCATATTTTAAATTAATTCTTGAAATAGTTACTAGTGTCCTACTTTATTTCAATTTTGATAAATTAGCTTACAGTCACTTTTTGGTGGGTGTCCCATAAAGTAAAAATTAGTATTTCAACTGCCATTAACTATTCTTCCTGTAGCAAAAAAAAAAAATACATTTAAAAAGGCAGGATTGAAAATAGATATTTGAAGCTGATTATAAGTTCAACAATGTTTTTGAGGGAACAGGTTTTATTAGGTTATTTGTATAGCCTTATAGTAGAAAAATCTCTTGATTGTCTATATTTGATTTAATTGGTCGCTTGCATTCATTATTCTTCATTGATATTGTATAATCAGCATTCCTCATATTTTGGAGTTCAAATAAAAAACAGAGATTATAAGACTGCTTTTAAAAGTCTGGCTTTCATGCTAGAATTATATAAAAAATTATAATCTGCTGATTACACTATTAGGGAGCTGCAGCCTCATGAACCTGATATCATAGTTACCTTTGGAATCCTTCATGTCTCAAGGCAGACTTCTGCATGGTCAAGGGTGTGCCTCTAAACATTCTCTAATTTGATTTTGTCTGCATTTGTGTGTATGTGTGTGTATATACACTTAATTTTGAGCAATTGGGGGGGGAGTCCTTTGTATGACCCACTTTTAAAAGCCATGCTCTTTCAGTCTAGCAGTGAATTGAGCTTCCTTGCTTCATGTTTATTTTGAATACTTTCCCCCCAAAATAAGCAATTAAACCAAGCATATGTGACAATTGCAGAGGATCAAATATAAACTCAAAATTCTCATATTATAAAGCTCAGACAAAAGAGTTGCTAAATTCACAATAAAGTGAATTTAAGTAGTTGAAAGAATGAATCTGCAGCTTTATTTATAAGTTGTTTTAATTGTTGTCCCTAGAAAGAAAGTATGAGAACTTGAGTGTACAAGCACATTTTGTCAAGTTGATAAAAAATAAATCATAACTGTTTCTTTTGGTTTATAACTCTGTCATCAATACATGCTTGTTCATGGTATTTTCTTTCTGAAATATTTCTAAAGGACTGGTTAATTATTTCTCCTAGTCTGATTCCACTCCCCACCCCCAGCCTTGCCTTTGCATTAATTTGTCTATCCCAACAATAAATGTATGTTTTAATTACATATATTTAACCAACTCAGCCTTTTTAAAAGTAGGTATTTATGTCTTAGAAAGCCAAAGTGATTCCACTTTGTTCTGACACAACAACTTACATTTCATTCAAGTGTCTTTCTTTAGGTGATACTCTTAGCAAAGGATTTTATTTACTAAATGACATTTCTGCTAACCTGGAAAGGAAGATATCCATTCTTCAAATACTGTCATTACCAAGCTTTAAAAAGACTTGATTGCACCATGTTAGGGAAACAGTGTCAGATTTTCCATCAAACTTTCTCCCTCTGTAATAATTGAGCATAAAAATGAACTTTGAGTGATGAAATGACTAGAAAGCAAATTAATGCAATCAAGTCATTAGTAACAACTCTGTCCATATCTGTTAAATATTTTCAAACTATTCTAAAAAAACACACCCAGAAGGCAAACTAACGGTGAATAGAAACAAAATGGTCAGCAGCGTGTGTCGCATGTTATTTGAATGGAAAGTAATTTATCGCGTCTGAAATAAAAGCTGTTTATTCTTGTGTTTCACTGTCTGTAACAATCTTTACCATTTATCTGTGAAAAAGTGAGAAACTGTACCGTTATTAGCATATGAATACTTGACACATCAAATTGGCTGTACAATAACAGAAGGACATTTGCTATTGGTGTATGCACACAGACAAAGCAGCCATTTTGAAAAAAAATTGAAATGGTGTGGGTGGTTTAACCCCTTACTTATCTTTTAGGTTTCCCATTTCTGATTTTGACCAGAACAGTTTGGCAGTTAGAATCAGAATATTTTTATAAAGAATAAAAGTAATCAGGGTCCATTATGCCTATGATAATTATATTGATACATTCAGTCTACTAAAAAAATAGAAGCAGAATGGAAATAAAGGAGTGTGTGTGAGTGTGTGTATGTGTGTACATGCATACGCAGAGTGGGGGAAGGGAGTGGTGTCTGGCAGTGTGTAGAGGGTGCAGAAATGAAACAATGCCTACGTACAGTTTTATTTCATGGCAACAACATAGTGGTCCTTGGGTCAGATGTGTGAAACTATTTCTCAAAGAAGCTGCATACATAATTGAGGCCCTCCAAAGGGTTCCCAGTTGAAGTTGCCAGGCTACATTCATTTCAAAAGCAGAGCCATTTGTTATCAAATTTAAATTAACTCTCTGCACACTGAACTTGAATTTTAGAGGTCTGCTTACTTAAGACACTTAAAATAGTTGAGAAAGTGGAAAATGTATCTGGAGGATGGAAATAAGATAGTCCTCACGAGGATCTGCAGTGGTTCTCATGTAGGCCTGCAGTGTAACCAGCCTTTTACAGACTAAATTTAGAAAATTCTATTTGCAATAACTAGAAACAAGTCTGCATTTTGTTATGCAACCTCTTTGTAGATACAGATTTATTGCAAAATCTTTTCACTTAGAATCTGTAATTCAACTAGGTTTTTACCTTTATGAGGGTATTAACCCATCTTCTTCCTTATTTCTCCATATTAATTAGTCTTTGCTGGAAGATTCAGAGTAACATTTCATAAGGGTTGCACAAAATTTATACTTTTAAATCTAATATGTTGATTTCTGTTCTTGGCTGTTTTGAAGTGGAGTTATTTCCCCCTAGTTTGTTTGGATTTATTCGTTTTTCTTAAAAGCTTATGCAATTCACTAGATAAGTTTTTATTTTTTGACAATTTTTCCAATTGCTGATATAGCCATTTATTCAAACAATCAACTCAGTGGAGATTCGAAACATGTAAAATGACTGGCATTGGACCTTTCCTCCAACTGCATTAGAGAAGAACTTCCCAAGTGAGAATGTTGTGAATGGTTTCACACAAGATGCACATAGAAATAATTATACTTTATTCTGTATACCTGTTTTTTAAAAAGTTTATTAAAATTTAAAGTATCTACATTATCAATTTACTTTTTACTCTATAAGTTGGTAAAATTAATTGTGGAACAGAATTTTATTGCTGCTAAATGTAATACACAGAACTAATACCCCATTCTGAATAATCCATGTATTTTTCTTTCATCTGAAATGCAATTTTAAAGGTTTTAATCACCAGTCCTTTATCATTATAAGACACTGATTTGCTATAATCAAGCAAACCTATTTTCCTTGTAATGAAATAATAACTTTTTCGTCTGAAATGTACAGCAGAATTTGCTTTGAAGGCAATAGAAATAAACAAAAAATAAAATTAAACAAAGCAAAAATATACAACAAATCTAAAATACCATTAAAAGGTATGATGTAAAATGTAATCATTCAAATGCCTGCTGGAAGACCCTTGTATAACATAAAGATTATTTCATTGTCCTTTTTAGAAATAATTAGTACTTGTAAAGTACTACAGTTGCCTTAGAAAACAGGAACTGATCATCCTAATGATGATTTCTATTAATAATATAACAATTGATATGCAATATGAAAGGAAGTTTACAATTTTAAATTCCTCCAATATTGTTGAACACATACAAAAATTGCCCATTAATCTTTTTTTTAAATAGTATGTATTCTTTTAAAACCATAAACTGTTTGCTTTAAGTTCTCTGTAGCCAACAATACTGCAAGGTTAGTGTGTCCTACCAAGTGCTCTTTGAGAATCTTATTTGCTTACTGGTAGAAGTGATGTGCCATCCTTGTGTATCCATGACAACACTGCAAAATGCCAGAGCAATACTAGATCTTTTTTTTTTTTTAAACTGCAATGTGAGATTAAAAGTAAGAATCTAAAACTTATTAAATAGCAGAATCTTTTCAAAAAGTAAAGCAAACTCTCTGGTAATACATGAGAGTTGTTGGTAGTGCTACATTTCTGCTATTTCAAAGCTTTATCCAAATCTATCCACTGACTCTAAATAGTTCTGAATGGTATAAAAATTAGAAAAAAAATCTGTGTCAAGAATGAATCTGTAGCCATATCAGTTTCATACCAGATAATCATATCAAACTTTTGTCCTTTTGAATGTTTTACATTATATTTTTTATTGAAAGTAACTTTAAATAAAACTATTACATGTCCCAGGGGATTATTAATATATTTTTCTACTAGCATTTATATCATACTTGTGACCAACAGTTTGTTCATTTGTATTTTATAAAAATATTTTAATTAATGTGCATAACAAAAACATTTGAAAAATAAAATATATAATGTCCTTGTTTGCTTGCTAAAAGAGTTTTTAATTCTGTACAATTATTTTAAAATTTGTATTTATTTCAATAAATCTAAGTAATCATGTTCTTTTTTTCCATTGATGGATAATATTACTCATTGGATCTAGATGATCTTACATTTAAGATTCTATTTTGAAATTTTTCTAAATCTCAAAGTAAAATTTGAAATCAAATGATTTTTAATATTTGTTTTATTACAGAAATCTCCTGTTATTCATCATAGAAAAACTTAGAGAAGACTAGCTATCAAATTTTCTCAGAGTCTTATGGATCACCTATTTTGTACCCATTATCTTGACATTCAGTACCTTTAAAAATTATCTAGCAGTAGAAAAACTACTGTGAAATGACTGGAAAATGCTTCATCAATATTTACTGCAAAATCAAGAGATTAAGTTTAAAAAATAAAATGAGAAGTACTCTCTCCCTCCCTCACTATCCCCAGCCCTGATCTCTCCTCCCATGTTTTACTTCTTTCTCAATATCTGTTTGCTGCTTGTTTCTCCTTTCTGAATCTCTTAAGCTAAGCCAATCAACTCACATGCAGCATGCTCTGGAGAAACTGGCACACATATGGCAGTGAACTGGTTTGGTAAACATATGTCTTTGCAGGCATTGGATGTCTTGCCAGGAATGAGATATTCCATTTTGGGGAATGAGGGTGGGAAATGCTTAACCACCTACAGATGTTTTGCAGCAAAAGCTAAAGAACTGCAGTCAAAGAGCTGCAAAATGTGTAATTTGGAATTTTTCCAGGTTTCTTTTTTTTTTTTTTTTAATAAGAAAAAAGTTAACAGCTTTCCTATTCATCTCTTTTGAGAAAATTTACAGTCGTTTCCCAGTTCTGCCCCATTCTGAAGTAAGGACAAAAGCCTGAAACCGAAGCTGTCCATCTGCTCCATAACAGTAATGTTATAATGGGTGCTGTCTATTTTTATGCTATTGCTCATGTGTGCCCAGGGGACTGGAACTATTTAATTCACTGATTTCACAGCTCTGTTGTGTGTCACAAAAGGTTAAAAAAAATCCAACACACTTTTTAGCACCCTGTTTACAAGGACTCCCTGTAAATCTAACTGAAGTAACAGATTCCCACCCTGCCCCCCATGCCAGCCCCCCTAGTTTTCCTTCTAATTTGGTGCGTTCAGATAACAGGTAATAGATGGAACTCACACCACTGATTTGTCCTCTATAAATAGTGGATATTTCAAATATGCTGTGAATGTTACTTTTGAAAGCCCACAAATTCCAGAAGTAGATTTGAAAAGAAAGATGTTTGCCTTTAAGATTTTAGGATTAGACAACTCTGTTTTCCCAGAAGTCCAAGAATTAATGCTCTAGATTAGAAGAGAGTTAATGAAAACCTGCAGAGGAAGACTGACGACTTCTGTTCCTTTCTGCTGGGCAGGGGGCTGAGCAGTCCCACACGCAGCTGGTGCATGCTGGTGTTTTGCCAAGGCCGTAATGAAGCCTGTGCACTCCAGGGCATTTTCCTGGAAAGACAGAGGTGGCCAGGAAATACCCACTTGGGTCTACTCTGTGGTCTTCTCAGAGCAGTGGTGTGGGGTGTTGAAACTGGCACTCACTCATGTTTGCCTTCAAAGAGAGAATGTGAACATGAAGTCAAAGGGATTTCTCTATTTCTCAACAAAGAGGGCCTCAATTGGATTGTTGCAGCATATCATATCTTTCCTGCAGCCCATTTGTGATCACACATTTCTGTGATATTTTGGATAGTCAAAATATTAGCCATACACAGTGTGCTAGTGTGCTATGCTATTATAATTGTCACTTTCGTTTTGATACCATTGACCAAGCTCACTTCCAACTGTAGTGGCTGTGAAGACACCTATATTGTCCTTTGAAAGCTAGCTTGTGAGAGAACAGGTTTAAAGGGCAGTAGTGCTCTCCTCACAGGCCATTTAAAAAAATATTATTAACAAGCCACATCTCTTGATTTCTTTTTCCAACAATAAAAGCAAATATTTATCATGTGTTTATCAGTTTCATGAAACCATCAGATGGTACAGGAATCTAAAAAACATAAATTACAAATGCACTCTGACCTTAGGGAAATTTCATAAAATAACATGCTTTTCAGTTAGCACTTTTCAAACTCATATTTTTCATTTGTTCATTCATTCACTCATTCATTCAAACATTTCTTGAGAATATACTGTGTGCTTAGCACTAATTCTGAGATATTAATAGGAGAATCTTAAAAGAAGGGTTCTGATGTCAATTAAGTTTGGGAAATGCTATATATTATATTTCCCTTCTTTGAACTATAATAAGCACCTTCTATTTACCAAGGAGGATCTATCCAACATATTACAACATCTGAGATAGTCCTTATTTCATTCATATTTTCCATAGTTATTGGAATTTTTGTTTTCTCCAAGCCCCCTTTACAAAATGAAACCAACTAAGGACATCTGAAATCCTAGAGTACTAAAAGATTATTGGTGTAATATCGAGAAAAGAAAGGAGTTGGGAAGATTCTTGTTGCATAAATTTCTAATGATAATACTAGAAGACTTATAAACCAGAGTAACATTAATAGTAAGCAAGTACATTACACTTCTTGAACTTGGAATCCTTAAAGAATCAAAGTTGTGAATGTACCAAGTTTAAAGCCTATAATGCTAGAACTGATGAGCACAAAATTGATTTTTAAATGTACAAAAACTGATCAAATGATTCAATCAGGTAGACATGAAGGTAGAATTTACTTCTTGAATAAATTGATACATGTTTTCCACTAAGACAGAGACTCTTCCAAAAAATATTTTGAACTCCTCTTAAAAATGTGTTTAATGTTCAGATTTATAGAGGTGTCTGAAGTTTTTAGAATTTGAAATCTTGCTAATAAATAAGAAAATCCTGAAACTGATTTAGCCAATGACTAGATATAGAGTAGGAAAACAGGATATTCCCAATATTTTATTTTAAAATCTTGAAGTTTTGTTTTTACTCTATAAGAGTTAATGTTACAATGAAATATGTTGTCTTCGAGCATAACTACTTTTTATGAACCACATAAATTGATGCTCAGAACAAGTGACAGTTTGGCTGTCAATTCAACCTCTGTTGTTAGACTGAAAGGAAATTTAAATATGTACTCAACAGAAAATGACAGTAACAATGGTATTCTATAGATCTGTGTCATTATTCAAGGAAGCAGGACCCAACTGGGGAATTTTTGCATCTCCTCTCCCAAAAAAGGCCTCCATGATGGAACTATTACTATTATCTTTCTGATATTGTACTGAAAACAAAACATAGTCACCAATTCTCCAAAGGCAATTTTTCTTCACCTCAAATAAATCTTCCTTATAGGCCACATAAATAGAATTAAACTCGTTTATAATGTTTCCATTTGTTTTCCTACAGAATAAACTCATTATAGTCAGCCCATTAGAAAATGATATTAAAGGATTTAATTGTCTGTGCATATTAAATATGCTTAAAATTTATGAAAATAAACATTTTGAAATTGAGTAAATATTCTGGAATAATAGAAGTGTGAATGTGGACTTAATACAAATATTTAAGGTGATACAGATACATAGCACAGAGAGTGGAAGCATACGGAAATTCCAGAGTCTAGAATCTAAATCAGACAAGGGTAAAAATCCATTTTGTGAAACACATGTGGAATCGCTAATAGATTATAAATGGCAATTTAGTTTATTTAGACAATATCTTTGGATGAAATATTGCATTTATGATAATGAGAGGCGATTTACAACAATTGACATGGTTGGTGTTCTCTGGGCCTGGGCATTCATCCCAAGGGAAAATGTGTATTTGACCTTGTGTCCTTATACTTTCAGAATAGCTTGTTCCACATTGCCTGACTGACAGTTGCCGATTACCAGAAGTTTATATGAAATGAAGACTCAAGTTAACAATTTAACCCTAATTAGGAGTATAAATGAAACTGAATACCAAAAAAAGTTAACCAAGTCCCCCAATACTGAAGCTGCTAAGAAACTTATTTTTTCCTTAGCTCTGATTTCTCAAACGCTTCTGGGAGGGGTCTTTAGCTTTTAGATGTCATGGTCAGACAATAGCAAGGAGGAAAACTTAGAAAGAAAATACTTGGGGAAATTTTGAATTACAAATAAGTCATTTTTCTATAAACATCAAACCACAGAAACTTTAAAAGATGCATTTTAAAAAAAATTATGTTTTCTCTTCAGTTAATCTTAATTTTTTTTTTTTTACGAAGTAAAATGAGCTACTTATTGGCCATTTCTACCCTCTTCTAACATCCAGTCTAATGCAAGAGGCACAAATTTCTGTTAACATAAGGGATGCTGGATCTTGAAATCGCTGAGTGCTCCTTTGGTTTAAATGTTGCTGAATTATCTTTGTATTTCTTTATCCTCTTTTTTCCGTATTGCCTTCCCCGAGTGGAACACAAATGCTTTGCCCAAGGTTACTTAGCTGTAAGTGCGGGGTAGATTTCGGCCGTGCGAACTACTACCTGATTTCACCAGGTGTCTATAGCTGTGTGGCCAAAGAACCTCTTTCACAGTGCTTGTGGCTGTTTGGTGACAAAACTGTGCCTTCTTCACTTCTGATTTCCCAATAATTCACATGGCACATGGAACATAGTGAGTGTCAATGATTTCTGAATATATCAGATAGATTTAACAATGGTTGTGGAGTTTGGCTCTTGAACCTGGGCTGAGGTTCAAGGGTCCCTTGCTCCAGACAGGGTTACCAATAGAAACTTCAGGATGTGCCTGGTGAGGTGGCGCTGGGCTGTAATTTCAGGTACTGGGGAAGCTGAGGCAGAAGGATCACAGGTTCCGGACCATCCTGGGCATCTCAGGAAGACCCTGTCTCAAAAAAAAAATACTTTTAAAAAGGCTGGGAATATATAGCTCATCGGTAGAATGACACTGGGTTCAATCCCCAATACCAAAAGGAAAAGGAAAAGAAAGATGGGCTGGGGATATAGCTTCGTTGGTAGAGTGTTTGCCTTGCATCTTGCATGCACAAGGCCTTGAGTTTGATCCCAAGCACCAGGAAAAAAACAAAACAACAACAAAAAAAAAACACTTCTGATGAAATGTTCTATCATTACATAGTGACTTACAGGATTACCACTAGTCACATATAGCTATGGAACATTTCAAATGTAATCATTAAAACTAATGAAATACATTTTTAGTTTCATGAAATTTTTATTAATTCAAACTTTAACTTAAATAGCCATAGTGGCTAATAGTTTTCACTCTGCTCCAGTCATACTCCTCCCTATGCCAGAGAGCCTGTGCATGACAGGTTATGATCCCTATGAGAGACCATGCCTCAGACATCCAGAACTCTGGATTTGCCTGCCCAGTTTGTGTTTACTTCCTGGCCCATACAGTCCTCTTTCCTGAATAGACTTGCTTCTTGAGTAAAAATCCTAAATCAAAGGAGTGTGTAAAGGGGTGTTTGCTGCAACAGTGGCAAGAATGGCCAGGGCATAGACATGCACCTACATTTTTCCATACAGGTGTATGAGTTTCCCCAAAGTGCCAGAGGATGGGACAGGATACTGGGGATAGAAAAGGAGAGGGTGTGACTCTCTAAGTTGCCATGTTCTGGGTTATAGATTGTGTTACAAAACATTAGCAAGAAATAAATCAATTAGTAGTATACCATATGTGCAATGATCTAATGATCAATCATTCATTCATTCGCAAATTATTTTTTGAGCAGCTGCTATATTTCATGCATTTTGGGGGGAAGAGTACCAGGGATTGAACTCAGGGGCACTTGACCACTGAGCCACATCCCCAACCTATTTTTTTAAAAAATAAAAATTATATATATATATATGTGTGTATATATATATATATATATATATATATATATAGTTGTTGATGGATCTTTTATTTTACTTATTTATATGTAGTGTTGAGGATGGAACCCAAGACCTCACACATGCCAGGCAAACACTCTACTACTGAGCCACAATTCCAGTACCCCAGCCCTATTTTGTATTTTATTTAGAGACAGGGTCTCACTGAGTTGCTTAGCACCTCGCTTTTGCTGAGGCTGGCTTTGAATTTGTGATCCTCCTGCCTCAGCCTCCCAAGCTGCTAGGATTACAGAAGTGTGCCACCGTGCCTGGCTATTCCATGTGCTTTTGTTCTAGGCATAATAAATTTAGCAGTGAAAAATATACAGCCTTTGCCTTCATGAAGCTTTTATTTTTGTAAGGAAGAAAAAAAAGTCAAATAAATGTTTATGTGTGTGCTATAAAAAAATCAATGCATCTTGAAGGAAAAAGATGTGCTTTTATGTAGATTATTCAAAGAATGCCTATCTATGGATATGACATTTGAAGAAAGACCTAGATGAAAGGAGGAAGCAAGCCATTTAGTATCTGAGCAGGAAAGTTTTCCAAGCAAAGCTAACAGCAAGTGCAAAGGCCCTGAGATGGAACATCTCTGCCAGTTTCAAGGAATAGCATGGTTCTTAGTCTGCTTGGAATGCAGTGAAATTGATTGAAAAGAAGTAGTGTCAGTTACAGTTCGGATCATGTAGGGTTATGCAGGCTGTATTGAGGGTTTAGGACTACACTGGAAGGTTGTGATCAGGATCATGCCATTTGCATTTTTAAAATATCACTCTGGTTGCTCTTTGGAGAATAGGTGGCAGGGTTGTGGAAACTGAAACAGGGAATACCTTTGAGAGGTTTTTGAAGTCAAGGTGGGACATGCTGGGAGTTTGATTCGGGCTGTCAGCAGTGACGGGTCAGAGGCAAGGCAAGAGTTTAAAGGAATACAATGGACTTCTTTCAGTCCTGTCAGTGTGGCTCAGCCACTGCATGCATGACCTCATTTGGAAATAATGTCCAGTCTGAATTTGAGATCATTGTGATTGTGAGTCCAGTATTTTGAAAGGACCCTCTGCTCACTCCTCAGGATGCTCCTGCCACTGGCTGGATAAGCTTCGTGAAAGCAGTTGGAGCTTGTCCACATGTCACCATGTCACGGTGGTTTCATATCCCTCAGTGGTGTCCTCAATGCACCATGACACCAGTCACTCCAGTGGCGACTGCTGCTTATAGTGAAGACTGTGGGTTTTCTTGGTTAGAACACAGATGTCTTTTCATGTAGACATAGGTACACAGTGCCTTCAGGAGCTCCTCCTGCCCCATACATCCTTCCTCTGTCTGAGCTTTCTGATCCAATAGGATGCTGTGGTTAGACTTTGTGGAGGATGAGAAAGATAAAACTATTCCAGGCCCATATTTTTCCACTGCAAAGTCTCAGTACTCCAAACCTCTCAAAGTGGCTTAGAAACAGAAAAGTCTTTCTCTCAATCTTTTCAAAATTTCCCACAAAAGAAAAGTAAACCCACTTAAAAAAAGGAAAATAGCAGTTTTGTACATACATTTCTATCCCTTTTCTACAGGTTTTGTTATATTAATTTTTTATAATTTTTGAGTCACTCACTGTGATGTGGAATTTCTTTCCCCTTCCCACTTTCCTCCAAGGACATAATATTCTTGAAGGCTTTTTACTGAAAGATAAAATTACTCCCATAAGTAGTAGAAACTCAGAGAGAGAGAGATCATATTCCAGACTGAATACTTTCTGAACAAAGAGGATACTTATTAAAGATTCTACTAAATGTGACTTTTCAGGGACCAGTGCAGGCAGCCTTGGTGCCATAATTACCCAGCCCATCTACATACAGGAGGGAGCTATGCTTCCTTGGATGACCTACCACCACACAGAGGGCTGTCTGTTGACATTTGGAAATGACATACCAAGGGTCAAACCTCAGAATCAGCAGTATGATTTCCTGTCCCATCACCTTGATTCTCAGTGACTTTGTATATGAAATATTATATGGGAAATAAAAAAGTGTTCTTACCTTATAGTTTCATAATTTCAAAATACTCTCATACTTTTACTAAAAGAAAACATACACGAAAATGTCTTGGAAATTGTAAAGCACTATAGAAACAGAAGTTGTTAGGATTGTTACTGCCACATTGTATTTCCTCATAAATCCCAGGAAAGACAAGTTTAAACACAACACTTAGCATATGAAGAAGTAGTCAGGGACAAGACCAAACCAGATTCAGTATTTCCAGTGAATGATTTTTGGGTGACAAGAGAGTCAGTTAAACTTTCCATGTGTAAATTCTCTTCTAACTAAAAAATATGTTGGATGCTAGATCTCTATGAATAGGTTCTCTGTTACATTGTCATTTCAACACAATTCCACTGGTCCTCAAAACCTTACTGTAACTGCTATAAATAACTTTTTAAAAATATATAAATTGGGCTGGGGATGTGGCTCAAACGGTAGCGCGCTCGCCTGGCATGCGTGCGGCCTGGGTTCGATCCTCAGCACCACATACCAACAAAGATGTTGTGTCCCCCGAGAACTAAAAAATAAATACTAAAAATTCTCTCTCTCTCCCTCTCTCTCTCTCTCTCTCCCTCTCTCTTTAATATATATATATATATATATATATATATATATATTTTATAAATTGTGTCAGGAAAGAGCAGGACAGGAGATAATAGGAACAAAAATTTGGAATCTGGAAAGCAAATAGAGACTACTTACGTAAGCAGCTACAAGAAAACTGGATCCTGAGCTACTAATGGGGAAAATAAGAACCAAGGGTAAAGAGCTAGAATCCAGGAGGGGTTAAGGGAGAAAAGAAGAAAAGGTGGGGGTCAAGGGAAGAAGAGAAAATACTGAGATCCCCAGAAGAGGAAGGAACTCTGCCTGTAGACTGCCCCTGAACTCAACACTGCAGCATTGACTTGTGCTAGAAATTCCAACTTGTCAGCTGCCACAATTGAATTAGGAAATTTATTAAACACACACACTCTTCCCCACTCTCTATGTTTGTATAGATACATGTACTGTTGGCCCTCCATATGAATGGATTCCACATTGAAAATGGAGATTGAAAAATACATTTGTACTGGACATGTGCAGACTTTTTTCTCATCATTTATTCTCTAAACAATTCAGCATGACAATTATTTACATAGCACATTCATTGTATTAGGTATGATAAATACTATCAAAGATGATTTAAAGTGTATGAGATGTGTGGCACCATTTTATATAGGGGATGTGAGCATCAGTGAATTTTGGTACCTGAAGCGAGTCATAGAGTCACTCCTCTATGGATCTAAGAGATATATACATATGTAATAGAAAGCAGAATATCCACACAAGAGAATCTCACAGATGTTTTTTTATACTTTCTTGGAGATGCCAAGATAAAATTTGTGTACCAATTGTGGAGGGCAACCAGTACAGATTAAGCAATATGACTGGCACAGTGAAGTGTCTCATCCTCATAATCTTTACCTCTTTTCAACCTACAAAAGTTCTAAAGAACATCTTCAATCACAATAAAGGAACAGACTCAGAAACAGAAGAAACTAAATAAAGGAAATGGGAAATAATACAGGAGAAGACAAAGAGGATTCTATAGATAACAGAAAAGGAACAGCTAAGAAGACAGCATAAACAGCAGCCAACTCAAGTGAAAGGAGAATGTTTGTTCCAAGCCAGAAATAATATGAGCTACTAGAAATGTTATGATATAATTGAACTTGAGGATAATTGTACTAAGAATTTATTTTAAAAAGGGGGGGATATGTGAAAAAAATAAGGCAATCAATAACTTCAGGCACACATAAAATAAGAAAAAAAACAGTAATCATACTCTATGATTTGACTGTGAAACATTTGAATGGCTATTATAAAGTTTAAATATTGTATTTTTTGAAGATAGTGAAGACAAACAAAGTATGACAAGGTAAGATTTAAATAATCATTTATATTAATAGAAATAAGAGACAACATCTAAAAATGATACATCAAAAGATAGCATTCATTATTCACACGTTATTTAGGAATACATGCTGGGAATGTGGCTCTCTGGTAGAGTGCTTGCTGACATGCATAAGGCCCTGGGTTTGATTCCCAGCACCACACACACAAAAATAATAGAAATATATCAATCCCCTTATAGTATGTGCATGTACTAATTAAAAAACTAATTAATTTGAAGATATAAAATTTATATTGTAAATGGATAGCACAGTGCAAAATTATTAAGCAATGAAAGCCAACAAAAATAAACCTGTTCAAAATAATTTTCAGAGTCAATAAAATACATGAATGAAAATTTCTAATAGCTCAAACCTCAGATTTTTGATCTCTCTCTTGATTTATAAGAACTGTTTCAGGTCATCTTCAACTGGTCTTTATTATTTATGTGTGTGAACACATGGTCGTAAATCCTTCTTCTCTCTTTCACTACCAATGCTGTTCAGCTCAAATATTTCAGTTCAAATAATATGTGTATGGTTGGTGGACATAAACTCTTAAAATATTTATTTTACTAGTTTTATCAGCATTTTAAGTGTGTGAGGAGAATCTCTTCCATTCTTATGCAAATGTCAGAGGCCAAATTTCACCTTTTAAATGCCTAGAGGAAAAAAAAAATCCCTGAACACAAAAGTGGCCCAATTAAAGCTCAGTGAGGAAAAAGGCAGTCCTTGGAATGTGTCTGAGCTTTTCTGTAATTCAACTCCCTCTTCTGTAACCTACTCTTGACTCTTGATGAAGTTGAGGATTCCACTGGTTCTTGTTTTTCAGTGGCTTGCATCCCCAGAATGAGGACTTCCAAGTCTCTTTTGACGAGCATTTGTTAAATGAAAGAATTGTATTGTCCTCTTGAAACATCATTGTGAAATTTAATTACTGTCCATCCCTCTGTAGAGTCCGGATGCCTTCCCCCAGATCATGGAGATAACCTGATGCCTGATCATTTGGTTCAGTATCTGCCTACCCCACTCAACCAACACCTCACGAAGAAGCTGGGCACCAGCCACATAGCAAGGCTGGAGCTCAATCTTACCAGGTTAGTGCTTAGAAACAGTCAGCAGGAAGCCAGAGCAGAGTGCATTAGAGAGCCAAGAACAAATACCAAGGACACCATTTTTAAACCTCAAATTAAAAGGCCAGAGGAATATAAAAGATTAGGGCTACAGTTTTTATTAAGCATCAGAGGAAATATGAACAGGTAGGGAGGGAATGATGGAGATTAGTTCAAAGAGACAAAAGGTCACTATGGCTATAGTGCTGAGGTAAGGAAGGGGATAGGATCATTGAAACAAAAATGCCTAGAGTTTTGAGGTAGCTTCTAAAAGACCTAGAAACACATTCATTCGTTCATTCAACAACTAGTCATTGAAATAGTTTTATGAGCACTCATTCATCAATCAACCTATGCTTACTATAAACCACATAGGCAATTATATCATTGTTTAATTTATTCACTCAACTGGTTTGGAATCTCTGTCATGTCACTTTCTAGTTAAGTGACTGTAGGCACCATACTCAGTTTTTTCATTAAATGAATGGGAATAGTATTGGATACTAGATAAGTCATGTAAATATTTAGAACACAATGTAATGTAAAAAAGTCAATGAATTTCTATATTCCTATTTACTAAACATTATGAGTTGAGTTGTGTCACCAAAAGGCCGTCAGAATCCTAACTCCCATATTCATGAACAGAACTGTATATAGCAAATGGGGTCCTGCAGATGTAATCACATTAAAATGAGATCATTAGGGTGAGCTCTAATCCCTTTTAATTTCAGTGAGTGTAGAGGGGTTCTTTTGTTTTTGTTTTTGTTTTTGTTTTTTTGAAGGAGTGGTGACCAAATTAGATGAAAGGAAGTCTAGGATCAGGAGACAAAGGTGACAATGTTTCAAGGATGTGGGTACTGTCACTGATGTCAAATATTGCCAAAAGCTCTAAATAAAAGGTAAGTGGGCACTTGCTTTCAGGTAGTTGTTGTGATCTCATCAAGAACAATTTAAAATGAACTGATTGGAGCATAAAACATTAGGTTGAGGAGTAAGAGAAAGATAAGAGAGGTGACCTTGAAACTTAATTTAAAATGTAAAAATTCTTTGTTAATTCCAGTATAAGTAACAAGAATTTATTTTTTCAAAATGGGTAAATCAACTTTCAAATTTTCTTATACCTGGGACTGGGGATGTGGCTCAAGCAGTAACACGCTCGCTTGGCATGCTCGGGGCGCTGGGTTCAATCCTCAGCACCACAGAAAAATAAAAAATAAAGATGTTGTGTCCACCAAAAACTAAAACATAAATATTAAAAAATTTTCTCTCTCTCGTCTCTTAATTTTTTTTTCTTATACCTGTTCTCCTTTCACTTTTCTTGGAAATCCTGTTTAATTTCTGTTATTATTTAGTGAACTTATTTTCTTCTCTAAAAGAAAAGTCAAAGGACAAATCCTTAATGAAAATTGTTAGATCTACATGGAAACTAAAAGCAGGAGAATTAACATTGGTCCCAAAATAAACATACAAATATATATATTATATTTTATATATATAGTTATAGATTAGCACTCAAATGATTGTTGAGTTGAATTCAACTACATAAAAGAACCATCTGGCTGAACAATGGTGAAAAGATGTAAATCCAGTTAGTCTTCTAACTGAGTGCAGGGGTACACATCTGTAATCCCAGTCACTCAGAAGCCTGATGCAGGAGGATTACAAGTTTGGGACCATCTTGGACAACTTTATGAGACCCTGTCTCAAAATACAAAGGGCTGGAGATATAGCTCAATGGTAGAACTCTTAGCTTTTGCCTAGCTTGTGCCAGGCCCTAAATTCAATCAATCCCCAGTACAGGGTAAAGGGAGACCTCTAGGAAAGAGCCTTAGGCTATATCTAAACCATGTCCTAACTTTTATCATAATTATCAATAAAACCCAATAGTTTTATATTTATATCCTGGTGAATAAAAACACAAGTTGTTTAAGTTTTGTGTTTCAAAAGGTGATGTGGCCTTGTCTATATCCCTTTAACTGCTTATCCAATCTATCCAGTGCAAGTATCTATACAAATAAAAGCAACAATTTGTAAAAAAAAAAAAAAATTTGATTTGGCATCAAAGAAAAAAAAGAATATTGTTAAAGATAGCTTTTTCAAAAAATAAAAATATCCAGTAAAAGAGATGAGGATTACATTGATCATGTGGTTTATTTTCCTTTAAAAACATTCTCTATGAAGTTTATTATGGCTGAATTGAAAATGCCTCTCTCCCTCTCTCCATTCCTCCACACATTGCCATTAAAGTTCAGTGACACTTTGGTGTACCTACTCTTGTATATCCACTTTCCTCTACTACTTAAGCCTTTTGGGAGCAGAGACTGTATCATATTCATCTTTATATCCCTACCAATAGCACAATAACTAGGACTTTAAAATGCATTAAGTGAATAAATGAATTTTAATTATTTACCCAAATATATCCACTAATCTCTCTGTTTGTGTAATAAGAATTGGAATTTTCCATTGTCTTATAAAGATGGCTATTTTCCCATAATGCATTTGGAGCATTATTACTAAGACAATGGAAAAGAAAAATGGTACAGTTCATTTGAAATGCAAAGAGCAAATAAATAGCAGTTAAATACTAGACACTAAATGTTGCACATAAGTCAAGTAATAACAAGAATGCTTTTCTTAACATTTGAAACATTGATGAGTGAGATTTGTTATGGCATTAGAATTTTTTAGACTAAAAAGAGATTAATAGTTATATGCATTAAAAGAAGAAGAGAATAGTGAATTGGCAGAAATAGTTCTACTGGTGAAAACACCACAACTTTAAAGCATGTTATTTGGTATTATGAGTGATGGAAATGCATATGACTGGAGGAGAAAACAAGAACAGTTTTCTTTGATTACAAGAGTTACATATTTTAGAGTTTACTAGCTCCTCAGGGATTATAAATGGACCCACTCAGGAAGGGGTTACTACCACACTAAAACAAAACATAAGGAAACAAACTTTAAACAATGTTTAAATGTAGCTACCACTAGATACAATCACTGATTTGGACATTTATTTATTTGTCCAACTCTCTGCAATCATGATGAAAGAGTCAATGAGAATTTTCAAAGTTATTTTTGATCAATAAGAATTAAACAATCATGCATAGAAAAATGAAACTTCACTTCCATATATCTAAAAACATTCAATATGGCAAGACTCACTTGGTTAATATTTAAAAACCAGATAACATGTATCCAAAAATTCTTGTGGTATTTGGAACTACAGATGAAAGTATGCAATGGTCTTAAGCATGGTTCTGTAGTGCACCAAGTTATGCATTTCTGCAATACATGACAGACTTTACTAAAAAGTGTCAAGGGATGACAGTGATCATCTGTATATTTATTATGTCATCATACATTTATTGGGCACCAGGCCCTGATACTACTACTCTAGTGATAAGCAAAGAAGCAATTTTAAAGATATAAATATTTTTCTATATAAAACCATGCAAATATTTATCTGCTTATTGGAATTCTGAGTGAACTTTTCTATCTACAACATCTGCCAGGAAATATCACAAGAATATAAGTTTGCTTGTAGAATTTCTGACCCTTGTCCTTGGATGATATACTGTGATGTCAGTAATATTTGCAGCTACTGCATGAACAGTTTTCCTACAGAGATTTTAAAGTCAGACTCTGAGAGTAAAGAGAAGGTTTCTTTTCTTCTGGTCATAGAAGCAAATCAAAATGAAGTTGCCATAATGAATTCTCTACTCTTAAAATAAACATGTTTGAAGAAGAGTTACCTCAGAGAGATGGCTTTCGGCATACACCTCCACTTCCAGGATGCATGATTAGAATCATTTCCAATTTTTCCCACTTGTGCGAGGAGAAGCCAAGAGATAATATTGAATGCCATTTTAAAAACTGAAGATTTGGATGTATTCTTTATATGATCTCATTTGTCCTCTCATATTTATATGTCTAGTCCTGACGTCACCCAACATTCAGATTCAAAGTCCAACAGTGTGCTTGAGAGTTCTACTGAAAATTTAATAGGTATGCCAAAAGTTAACATCTGGCTGGGTATGATGGTACATTCCTATAACCCCAGCAACTCAGGAGGCTGAGGCAGGAAGATAGCAAATTCAAGATCAGTCTCATCAATTTATTAAGACCCTTAGCAACTCAGTGAGATTCTGTCTCAAAACAAAAAATAAAAAAAAATGGACTGAGGATGTAACTTGGTGGTAAAGCACCCCTGAGTTTAATCCCCAGTACCAATACAAAGAAAGAAGCAAAAACCTGCCTCTGTGGGTCAGCTTTCCATCACTATACCAAATGTCTGAGATGAGATACAAACTTATAAAAAGGAAATCTTTGTTTGGCTCACAGTTTTGGAGTTTTCAACCCATGACTGATTGACTCTGTTGCTTTGAGCATACGACAGCACACCGTGGTAGAAGCACAGGACCGAGCAAAGCACCTCAGCTCATGGCCAGGATGTAAGACAGAGAGAAAGAGAGGGGAGAGGGTTGCAGTGCCACTATCCCCTGCAAGGGCATGCTCCAGTGACTGAAGAACTCTTAATAGGTTTCACCTTTTAAATGTTTTACTACCTCCCAATAATGACAAGCTAGGGACAAAGCCTTTACATGGGCCTTTGGAGGATGCTTAAGACCCAAGCTACAGCATTGCCTCTTCCAACAACCTTTTTTTTTTTTTTCCACAGCCAACTCCCCTTATAGCACATCACACCATCATTCACTCAGCAGCCTGGGCAAAAGCACTAGGAATCTCCTTAATTTCATAATTCCTTTATCTTTAATCAGTTCTGAAGGTTAATATTAAAAAACAAAAACCAGATAACATGTATCCAAAAATTCTTGTGGTATTTGGAACTACAGAATGAAAGTATCCAATGGTCTTAAGCATGGTTCTGTAGTGCACAAGAAACTTGTCTACTCTCACTTTGCCACTCCACAGTCTCATCTCTATTCAGCAAATGATTTTTAAAAACATATAGTTCAGAACATGCTTTTGCTAAATAAAGCCCTCTAATGGTTTCCTGTTGCTGTCTCTTTCCATAGCTCACAATGCTCTGTGTGACTTGGACTTCACCTTATCCCTGACCTCATTTCATTCAACTCTTCTGCTCACTCTCTGTGTTTCGAGCAGAGGGCACACCACTGACATGCCAAACTCACACCTCCATGTGGCCCTTCCATCTGCACTAATGTGCCGGATCTTACATTTGTCTGACTGCTTGTTTGATTTCCTTTGGTCATTTTGGAGTCAACTCAAATGTCACCCCCTCAGATGTCTTCATGATCACCTGATCTGAATCTCCACCTAAACACTTCCTATCCATTTCTCCATTGTGTTTTCTTCACAGCCCTCTTCACAGTCTGTTTTGTCTTTGTTATTGTTGTTATTGTCCATGTCTAAAAAATAACCTCCAAAAGAATAGGCATTCAGTTTGTTACATTAACTACTATATCCATAACAGCTAGAAGATTGGTGACCCATAATATATACTCACTAATACTTGTTGAATAAATAAATGAAGTTTGAATGAGTATATACAGAAATTTAGTAATTAATAACATTCTGCCCAAAGTAACATGATGCTGAGCCTTTGTGGAATAATCACCTACTAATGTTTCAAACTACAAAGTGCCTAAAAAATCCAGATGGTGGTACGTTGGTGGTCCAAATATGTTGTACTAGCACTGGGAAGTGAGGCCTTGAAGTATTATAATACACAAAACCAAAAATTTTTTAGTTGTGGGTTGAGATGAACTCTTTAGAATAAAAAAGGGCTGAGAATATAGCTCAGCATAGAGCATCTACTTAACATGTACAAGGCCTTGAGTTTGATCCCCAGAACCAAAAAGAAAAGAACAAACAAACAAACAACAACAACAATAACAAAAAAAAATCCATTTTTGGGCTGGGGACATAATTCAGCACCATGAACAAATAAATAAATAAATATTTATTTAAAGTCAGATATACATATAAATATATAAATAAGTAAAATACATACAATAAATAACATTAAGAATCTAGAGATGGGGCAAAAAGGCTGACAAGAGAGCAAATATATAGAGTGAACTGTGTGAGTCATTCGAAGTTCTGAAGTGAATGAAAACCAGTGAAGTGGTCAATACACTAAGCAAAAAGAGAAGCCTTTAAGAGAATCTTTACCTGAATTGAATCCAGTTATGGTTTTTATTGAATCCAGTTAAGGTTGGGGAGAAAATAAGAGTTATTCTCCTGTAATAATAATTTTAAAGCACTGTAAGCATGAGCAAGAGTTCTTTTCCTAAAGGCTTTCCTATCTTTGTACTGTGAGAAGTAACTCTCATAGAAACTGAGATGATAATGCTCTTAGACCATTAAAAACCAAATCCTTCAAAAGAATGTGTACAGTGTGAAGACTTTGTGCAGGAAAGGTGAGATTGTGATAAGGTCCAAGGCAGGACTTAAAACGGTGGATGGCAACTTGTGTTTTAAAGACTTAATACCAACTTGGCATGGTAGTGCACGCCTATAATCCCAGCTACCCGGGAGCCTGAGGCAGGAGAATCACAAGTTTCAGGCCATCCTGGGCAACTTAGACCCTGTCCCCAAATAAAAACTAAAAAGAACTGGAGATGCAGTTCAGTGGTAAAGCACCCCTGAGGTTAAGCTCCAGAACCTAAAAAATTAAAAAATTTAAAAAATTGATACAAAATTTAGGGTTAAAGGCACATGCGATTGATTCTAATTATCCATGGAACATGGCAAATGTTAACCCTGGGTTGCTTCTCATCATCTAGCAGCCAGAATTCAGTGTGTGAATTTGAAATAGAAACTCATTTCATTCTCATACAATATAATTATGAGGTAAATTTTCTGGAAAAAAACAATGCATGTAATAGATTTGAAAGTCAAGTGGAAGTGATTTTTAAATTATTTGCTATTTTGGGTTATTCAAAATAACCAAATGTTGATTTTATAGTTATATGATCACATAGTTGAAATGAATAAAAGAATAAATGAATTTATATAAAGTGAAACATTATATTGGGGTGGTAATTGGCTGCAAATAGAAAGGTTGGCTAGTTCAGTATATAAGCTTTCATCTCTAGTATAACTTTATGTTTTAAAATTTAGAAATGTTTGGAGATTGTGTATGTGTGTGTGTGTGTGTGTGTGCGTGTGTGCGCGCGCGCACGTGCATATATGCAGGTATATTTCAAAAAAACTTGAGCAGAAGGCACCCACTAGATTGCCAAGTCCATGTCTTCATTATTATCATGAGTTTAACTCTTTCCTTTACCACTAAATATATACTAATCAAAATTCCTATGTTAAGTATGCCTAAGCAACCTTAGCCCAGAGAGATCCTGAGTTTTGCCCAAGGTCATTCTTGGTTTAGGGCCTAACAGATGTGGCTCTTAACTCTTGGGGTAATGGTCCCCTAACACAAATATATCTCTGTCTCTAGGAGATATTTCAAGCCAATTTAGTTGCAACTTTATGTAGATTATTTTTTTTGTCATTCACATAATTAATTTCAGTATATTTTTTATTTTTACTATCACTTAAACTTTTTTCACTGTTTTCTAGAATCACATGTTAGAAATAAAGCAAGAAATTTGTGCTGTTTTTCCTAACACGGTATTTGCCATATTTGATAAAAACCGTAATAGTCATAGAATTACTCTTGACTTCTAGACCTATATTTACCTCTGGATCACATAATTGTGGAATAACCTATAAACTGAAAAAAATATATGATAAGTTCAGCATCTTGCTGGATGTGGTGGTGCACACCCATAATCCCAGTGCCTCTGGAGGCCAAGGCAAGAGGATCATGAGTTCAAAGTCAGCCTCAGCAAGTTAGTGAGGCTCTAAGCAACTCAGCGAGACCCTGTCTCTAAATTTAAAAAGGGGCAGGGGGGTGGGTGCTGGAGATGTGGCTCAGTGGTTAAGCAACCTTGGGATACAACCCCAGTATAAAAAAAGAAAAGTTCAGTATCCTTAAGTTAAAGAGATATTTTAAATATGCTGTAAGAATTTCTTGCTTTTTAATGAATGTTTTGAACCAAGAAATTGTGTCTTCATTTCCTTTAGGAACTCTGGAATGGAGAAGTGACTGTTGACACCTGATTTCCCTTTGGCAGATGACCAGATAGAATCAGCATTAACAACGTGCAGAAAATGCCAAATGCAGGGAAAATGACAAATGTGCCAGATGATTTAATATCGAGTAAAGATAAAGGTTAACAGAGATGATCTTGTCTTCTTCATTTGCAAAATAAGTTAAAAGTGCTTTTTGCCTTTGCAAAATACAAAGTATGAGGGATTGCACATGGCTATCTCTCAGGTACATTCCACTTGAAAACCAAGATAGTGGTTTTTAGGTATGTTCTATAAAAATATTATACACTACTGGTCACACAGCTATTTGACTAGCATATGTTTAATAGTAAAAGGGAATAGTCAAGCTCAGAATTTGTGGGAAAACCAGATAATGATAATAATTTTTTTCAAATAGGTTGAAGAATAATAATTTTACCTGAGAATGTGTCTGGTATAAGTTCATAATGAGGAGCCAGAGAAAAAAGTCATCCATTCTATGTCTTGTGTACCTTTTGCCATTAATATCAGTCTTTCTTATTCTTAGCTTTTTACTGAGGGAGTCTGATGGCAGAGAATGGTGGATTAATATGAACCCAGCACCATACTCTCTGGCAGGAATGGACTGAGCAATGCTTCTGTGCTCAATTTTTCCCTTCTCCTATCTAATCATGTTACCTTTAGGATATTTTTATAGTTTTAAAAATGATAAATACCCAATGCAGAGAAACATGAAGAAAAGATTTAAAAGTCAGCATGATTAAAATCAGATATAGTCATCACATCTCTGAAAATTTATTTACTCAGGCTGCACCTTACTCCTTTCATCCACATTTGAACAGAACATTATGGCATACTAATATGGCCATTCAAATATAACCCCTACTAAGATCTTGGATACTTTTTTCATAAAGTTATACCAAGTATTCTGCTTCTACTTTTCTTGGCAGGACCAATTTTCTATTTCAGTAAGTATTCTACAACATCCATTAAATGACTATATACTATTCCATTGTATGGATAAACTATAACTTATTTAAACCATTCCTGATAATTAGAGTTCTAAATTGTCTTATTGTGCTATTATTAATAATGCTGGTACATTAAGTTTTATTCTTTGGCATTTGTAGTTTATTTCAAACAAGGATATCAACTAATGAAAGAATGATTAAGAAAGAAGCATATATCCTATTTTTATGAATAAATACATGCATTAGAAGAAAGGGTTATAAAAGTTATGAAAAATGTCCTTTGTCAGCTTGCAACAACTTTGTACAATATTGAATTAATCATTACGTTAGTTCTTCCATACTAAAAGAAACTGGTATATTTTTTGAGTCTGTGTTATGATTCTAGCATGTAATCATAATGTTAGACGAATCAGAACGTTTCGTTTTGTGAAATCTCATTGATATCTGTGAAGTATATTCCAGAATCTTCTTAGTAGCTCACTAAATACCAGAAGTATTGAAGTTGAGCTTTGAAATAACATGAAATAGGCAGAAAGTTATATATCCATATGATCTACTAATAAAAAAGGGAACTATTAGAAACCATGTTTTATACCTTTGTATCAAATCTCATATTTAAATATGATATTGCAATACTTATTTTAAAAGTATGAGTTATCGGGAAGCATGTGGAAAATCTAACAGGAAAAGGAATAGAGATGGCTCAACTACAATTTCTGTTAATGGAGCAAGATATGAGGATGTGATAGGCTTCTGTTCAAATGTGGGTGGAGGGAGTAAGGGGCAGCCTGAATAAATAAATTTTCTAAGATATGATGAAAACACTGGTAAACTGATTTTAATCATGGAAAAACTTAATTTGTTAATTAGTTTCTTTCTAATGAGTTTGTTGTATGTAAAACTATGTACTGTGCTATTTTTTTCTACCCCAGAAAAACAAGGCCTCTCAAATTAATATACACATCCAAACCAAGGAGATGTTTTGTTTCGATGTGTTAGGAAAGGAAATATTATTCCATTTCCTTGGAATTAATTTTTGACTCACAGCTGTACTAAATTCCATTTTTCTTTCTCCAAACTTAAAACAAATTCCATGAATATTAGGACTCAGAACACAAAGTCTTTTGAAAACGCGTATAAAGCAGCTGTTTACACATCTCTTTTCTGTTTCATTGCTAAGCTGCTCATGAGTATTTACAGATTCAGGAGTGCAGAGAATTCTCCAGAGCCACATCCAGCACACTGTGTGGCACAATATTAAAGAGGAGTATGTATTGTTCTCAAGATGAGATTTTTTAAGGCTGATGCACATTTTAATGATCTGATAATAAATACTAAAATGAAGCTGTATATTATCACCTCTTTCAACATTTTTTTTGGATTGTAGAGATCACACAAACATATTGTGCATTTTGAGATTAGCATGACCAGTGGATAATGATGCTGGCAACACTACTATCTGAAAGATATGAAAAAAATATTTCTGTTGCATTCACTTTCCATTTGGAAATACAACACTGCCATCAATTTTAAGATGCTCTATTCTTTGTTGCCAGAATACATTCCCACAAGTAGCCAATGCTTAAAACACTGAAGCACCACATCAATATATGTGTGTCCGTGTGTGTATACATATATATTTCATTGTTTAAGTTAAACTCACACTGAGTTTGCAAAGGATTTTGAATGTATTTCCCATCAGTCTTCATGTTTTCTAATTATATAAGCAGAACTGCATATGATGCCCAAAAATATAAGCTATAAAGTCTGAAACTATTTCTACATCTTAATAATATCATCATTTAACACAAAATAAGTGTGCTTCATTCTCTAGTCCCTAAGAGTCACAGAACTATTACTTCTCAGAATATATCTGCAGAAAGCAAAAGAGGTAATTTTTAGAAGTATTCCAAAACTATAATGACATAATTGGAGGGACTTTATAAAAAATGATAAGGAACTTAATTTCTGCAAAGTAAACCTCGTGGATTCTCATTAAACTAGAGTGCACATAGATTTAAAAATGAGTAAATGGGTCAATGATTATGATAGTTACGCAGTTTATTATTGCCAACCTGGAGTCAGATAGCCTGCCCATGAGATCTAAGTGGAGAAGAAGGGAAAAGGGGGATTATATATGTTGATTATTCATGTTTTGGTCTAACCTAGATGTCTCCACCTTTCATCTTGGTTCATCCTCATAGCTGTAAGGCAGATATGTGTTCCGTTTAAAAACCGTGCAAATGGAGAATCAGTGGTTTGATGGAATTTGTTCCTAAGTGAATGGCCATCTGATTTTCTGGAAAGATCCATCCTTTGTCCATTACAATCACATTCTTTGGCTCCATCTCTTGAACTTCTTACATATAAGTTTTCTCATATTTGGAAGAGGAATAAGAATATCATGCTATCTGTCTCCCAAGGATTTTAAGGAATCAAATATAATGAAAAACAACTTTGAAATAGGTGTTTGGAGGTGTTTCATTGAATCAAATGAGTGATTCTGGCCATTCTTTGAAGTGTTGAGTGATCTATGAAAATCATTTAAAACTCTCTAGACCTCAGATTCCCCATGTGTAAAATGGAGAAAAATAATAATTGTGGAGATAAGATTCTGAGGCCGAGTAAACATTTCTGAATTTTAAAGTGTTATGCAAATATGAAGATTAAAAGATTAGGAAATTGCCTAACAAATGTGCCTAGATAGCAATCATTGGATGACTAAAGAAAAGGTACAATTTTTCTCATTTCTCATTTTTTTATTCAGTAAAAGAGTTAACCTCAGTGGTAGGGATTCATGCTTTTCTATGGAGTTCAACCAAGTTGCTTTTGTCTTGATATAAAAAATTATAATCTATTAGCAGTTCTGTTTATAATTATATACACATTCATATATATATATATATATATATATATATAATATTATATTATATTTTTTTTTCTTCCCAAGATTGAAAACTGTGCTTACATCTGTTCTGTGGTTTCTCTGAGTGGTGTGTGGCACTCATGTCCTCAGCTCTCACCTCTGCTCTGCTGGTTTTGGAATTGTTGTATGGCTTTTGTTGTTGTTGCTCCCATAAAGAACCTAAACTGTTTCCTTCAAGGTGATCAAAAATTCCTTGCTGCTAAATTCAGCAGATTCCTTTAGGCTTTATTTTACTTGATCACCTTAGTGGCATTTGACAGATTGGAGCATTCCTCCTCATTGATGTGTTTTCTTAGCATGGAGTTTATAGCATTGCACTTTTCTGATTTTCCTTTGCATTTAAAGAATTTTCCTCTGGGTTCTTTAGCTGCAGTCACTGTTCCCTCGAGTTATATGCTGGGCATTTTTCCTACTCTACATTCACTGCCCAGGCAATCTCATGCACTCAGGCTTTTACTTATGATCTATATGTTGGTTATTCTCAAATCTCTTCTCCAGGCTAGGCCACTCTCCAGAGTTTCTACTTGAATATTTAGCGGTCTTCTTGAGAAAACCAGGTGGATGCTCACAGACAGTTTAAACAGAACATGTCCAAAATTGAGCCTATCATGTTTCCCCTCCCCAGCTACTCCTCCTGTTGTGTTCCTGGCTTAACAGATGGGCCATGTGAAAGTTAAATTTCAATGCAGGAAAAAGACACCAGTCTAAATGTCTTAAGCAGAGGAATATAATTTACCTCTGCATATTGTTCTGCCTGAGGTCCTTCCCCCTGCACCAGCCCCTGCCACCCTGCCATCTTTGTTCACTTAATTGCTACTTAATCTAAGTTTACAATTTAGATGTAAACCAGTCCTGGAATTTTTCCCTGATCCTCAAAGTCTGGATAAATTGTCCTTTGCATGTATTTTGTAAAAAAAATAAAATAAATAAATGAGCAAGAAAAAAAATATATAAAAAAATCATCCATAGATACTTTTCTACCCCAAACGACATCCCTTGGTATTGTAATTATAAGTGTGTATGTGTCCTTTGCTATAAAATTCATCTCTGGCCAAGTCTGTTATGCTTGTCTTTGCATCGACAACCTCTAATACAATGGCTGTCATGAGTCATTTTATAACTGTGCTCTTTCTGAAGGAACTGCATCCCTCACCTTCTCAGTGACACATGTGTTTTGCAGTTTCCCTGACTCACCTAGGTGTGATTTGCAACATCATGCCTCCTCAAGGTACAATGTATTCTTTTCTTCTTCAAGATCCCTGCTGTTCTTGGGGATTATTTGTTTGCAAGTAACAGAAACTCGTTCAACTATTTCTAGTGAAAATGGAGGCTTTATTATATACATACAAGCAGGTTTACTCAGATACAGCCATAGCATTAGCTAGAATCTTGAAATATTTCCATAATAATTGATAAGTAGTCACTGCCTGAGTTCCCACAAAGGCCAACCCAGTCACTATAGCTACTCCTTTTGGACTCCTCCATACAAACTGGAACTAAATACCAGGGGGTTCCAAAGCACCTGCTCCAGCACCATGGATAGTGGTTATGAGGACCTAGAATGTGAAAAAACTCCATCATTCAAGACTACACGTTCCCTGGTTTCCTCTTTTCTCACAATAATATTTATGCATTCCATTCTTTGTATACAGCCTTTTCTGCATATTTTAAGCATATAAGGACAGATGTAGCTACCCCAACTCCCTGTTCCTTCCTAGCACCAACAGAGATGTTTTAGCATCTGTGATTGATGATTTAAATTCCTGGGAGAAAAAAAAAAATCTGCCTTAGCATGGAAGCTTAATTACCAGTGATCAGAGAGCTGAGTCACTGCAGAAATTATTGTATATGTCTAACCCCATACCTAGAATGAAAAGTTCCCAGAGAACGGGGCATGGGCTAAGAATACACAACACAAAGTTTCTTTACAGTTTCCTGACCTCTGCCCCAGCTCCTGCCACACAGGCTAAACTTTTTTGCACTCACATACGGACACACACATGCACATATAAATACACACAGACATGCACACACATATTTTCAATGGACTGTAAGCAGCTTGAGGCAGAAGCTATGATTTATATTTTTATATTCCTAATGCTTAGGACAGCACCTAACACAAACAGATGCTCAGTAAAATTCATTAAATGCATAAATGAGAAGGAAAGAAGGGAAAAGAAACTAGAAACAATAATAATCTATTGTTTATTATTTTGTCATCTATCTTCCAAGAAGCAAGGAAACAGATTTTCCCCTAGATCCTCCAAAAGATGGCATCTTGTAGACCCATTTTGAACTTCTGACTTCCAGGGCTCTATGATAATAAATTTGTATGGTTTTAAGCCACTAAATGTGTGGTAATTTGTTACAGCAGTAATTAGAAACATATTTAGATAATATGGAAGAATACATTCCCATTTTTGGATACTTCATTATGTTTATTTTCTGGCTCTAAGAAATCCTGATATAATCTTCCTCCCATGCTCTCCCTCCCTACCCCACTTTGAGTCACCCCCCTTATATCAGAGAAAACATTTGGCATTTGTTTTTTGGGGGGATTGGCTAACTTCTAGATAGAGAAGAAGGGTGGGAGGGAAAGGGAGGGGGAAGGGGATTAGCAAGGATGGTGGACTGTGATGGTCATCATTATACAAAATATATGTATGAAGATTTGAAGTTGGTGTCAACATATCTTATATACAAACAGAGATATAAAAAATTGTGGTATATATGTGTATTAAGAATTGTAATGCAAAAAAAAGAGTATATGTATAATGGCTTAATTTGGTGTGAACATACTTTATATACAGAGATACGAAAACTTGTGCTGTAAATGGGTAATAATGAGTGTAATGCATTCCACTATTGTCATGTATGTAAAAAAAAAAGAAAAAAGAAATAGTGATAGAAAAAGCTATAAAAAGAAAGCTGTTTACACCCGTATAACAGAGAACTTTCCAAAGACTTTTTTAGTAGACACCTGTTTGGGTTGGCCAGCATTAATTCTTTTTTTTTTTTTTTTAAAGAGAGTGAGAGGAGAGAGAGAGAGATTTTTTTTTTAATATTTATTTTCTAGTTCTCGGCGGACACAACATTTTTGTTGGTATGTGGTGCTGAGGATCGAACCCGGGCCACATCTCCAGCCCCAAATTCTGCTATCTATATCATGGAAATGACACCTACCCTCTCTTGCTGTATATAATTGGCATGAGATTTATGTCAATAGCCATATTAACTACTCCAGGAAGGGCATCTGACCCACTCATAAAGAATGGAAATCAGACTAGGAAGTTTTCCAAAATTTATTAGGAAATACGTTCCAACAATAGGAAGTAGATTGGACTTGCTAGGAACACACGACTTGTAAAAAGAGACAACAAGGAAGCAGAATGTAAAAGTAAAAAGTACCAGCTATTATTAGCCTTCTGTTGCCTCTATAGCAAATTATCACAAACTTAGCAGAATCAAATTTAAAACAAACCAAATTGAAAACTGGATGTGGTGGCACACACTTATAATCCCAGCAACTCTGTAGGTGGAGACAAGAGGATTGCTGAGGCCAGCCTCAGCAACTTAGCAGGAACTTCAGCAACTTAGCAAGACCCTGTCTCAAAATAAAAAATAAATAAATAAATAAAAAGGACCAGGGAAATAGCTCAGTGGTGGAGTAGCCCTGGATTGAATCCCCAGTACCAAAACCAAACAAACATAAATGTATTGTCTTAGAGATCTGGAGGTCAGAGTATGATACAGGTCACTGAACTAAAATCAAGGCATCAATGAGGCTTTGTTTCTATCTGGAAGCTCCAGGAGGGAGTCATTTTTGACTCATTCGGGTTGTGGCTAAAGAATTGAGGCTCCCCCTTACTTTCTGGCTGTTCAGCTGAGGGTTGTGCTTCTAGGAACCAACACATTCCTTTACTCATGGACACTTTTCTCCATCTTCAAAGCCAAGAACAGCACATTGAATTCTTCTCGTGACATCTCTCTGGTCCTCATACCTTTCTCTTCTACTTCTAAGTATTTGTATGATTAGATTGGGTACAGGATAATTTCTCATCTCAAACTTTAATCACAACCATGAAGTCCTTTTTGCCATGTAAGATAACATCTCACCGTTTCTAGTGACTGGGGTATGGACATCTTTGGGGGACAGTTATTCTGCCTATGACAGATTGAATGTTATCATTCAAACAACTGAATTGGCCATGTTGAAGTTTAGCCTAACCCTTGGACTTTTCAGTGATGTGAAAGAATAAACTCTATTTTTTATTGCATTGCTTTGAAGCAGATATTGTGTCACTGATAGTGTTAAGGAATCCTGACTGTTACATAATTCGACTAAAAATCTCTGGATTTAAAAAAAAAAAATGTGTGTATGTATATCCCACAAAGCTGCAACTCCAAAATCATACTCTTTGGATAGTGTTGTTTTTTTCAATTCTTTAATTTTATAGAGGAAACCAAGAGCCAAAGAAGAAAACTAATTTTCAAGGTCACAAAGCTAATTCATCTTCATGATACCACTATGGTGTTTATCAACACATGAAAAGCTTTTTTTGTCATTATAAATATCCAGCGTCTTCCTCAATGGTCAACATCAGCCATTGTGGAAGAAGCTAGATAATCTAGGCTTCTCTTATGAAGACATGTCCTGTCCCATCTGTGCCTCAATGCTCACCATCTGGGTTTTATTTCATATTGCAACTACTGATTTTCTGTCTACCTAGAAAAAATCAACTGACTCCTGGTCTGCATTTGGAAGAGTCATTTATTTACTTTCTCTCTCTTTCCTTAACAAATTTGCTTAGTTGGCAATAAGAAAATTATAAAGCAATCTTAAATGAGACAAATTATCTCATATCTAACAAATCTTCATTAAATCTCTACAAGGTACTTTGTCTTTTATTTTAAAAAAATGTTAGAAGTCTTTAATGGCAATATTGTCATCTTCCTGTAGACAAGTGTCTGTTACTGTTTAGTTCCTGACAACCTGGGCCAAGGTGACCTTGTTCAGTTACTAGTGGGTAAATGCATCTTTTTTTTTCCCCCTGGCAAGGATGTAAGAACGCACACTGGAGAAGGATTTCTAATTTCTGGACTGAGAACAGCTTAGTCTCATGTAGTCACTCACAACTAGCTCAAGAGGTGTCTGTGACATTTGACTCTGTTCCTAGCTATCAGCGATGGATTAAAGCAATGAAGTAACATTAGTATTAAATAACTTCAGAAGTTTTCACTGTGTTAAATTCTATAGAAAAGAATATACTTGCAAATTTTATTTTATAAAATTTGTCAATTGTTTTTGTAAAAGATAGAAGCAAATATGTGTTATTTGGTGTTTTTTCTATCTTCCTACCCTCTTCTTTGCTTCTCACACTGCCAACCTAGAAGTGTCGTGAAGGTGGGCTCCCTCCCCACCTGGCAAGTTCAGCCTCTCAAAGTCTCCTTTTTGTCCTTTGCAATGTCTGTTGAGGGCTGACTTTGGGCGTTGTCTGTATGGACCAGATGGTCCCACAGTGAAGGGAAAAGGAAGGGTTTCTCCCTTCAGATCCACCCCGAAAATTGCTGTGGTTTCTACTTTGGGACCAGAACTCACTGTCAGAGTACATTTGCTTCTATCTTTGTCTACCCAGAGCAGTTGTCTCATTACAAAGCACCAGGTATTTTCCTTGAAATGAAGATGAGTTGCATACGTTATTACTGACATCTTGGAGCTTTGCTTTTTTCCCCAGCACTGTTAAATTTAAAAAAAAAAATAAGCTATATGGGGTTTTATTTCCACCTGTTATCAGATTGTTTTTAATTTAGTTGTAAATAAACACAATACCTTTATTTTATTTATTTTTATTCAGTGCTGAAAATCGAAACCAGTGCCTCACACATGCCAGGCAAGTGCTCTACGACTACGACTGGGCCACAACCCCAGCCCGTATTTTCAATTTTTGTAGAGGTAAAATTTTTGTGTGTGTTTGCATTGCCGCAGCCCGGCTGGCTGGGCAAATTAACGAGGGGGGGGGGATGAGGAACTTGTGTAGATTGATACAGCAGGAGTGGGAGCAGTTTATTGTAGGACAAGAGGGGTATATTTACATTACACACAGCTTATCTTAATTAACATAAACTAGATACAGCAGTCAACCAATAAGGAATGTCCACACTTAATGGCTCGCTGGCACCACCTCACAAACCACTCCCTCTGGCAAAATGCCAGGCGCCATCCCGACTTGTTTACAGACCCTAACATTGCATGTGTTATCTATCTGTCAATATATCTTCCTACCTGTCTACTTTTTAATCATCTATGCTCATCTTAAAAAGAGATGAGCTCTAGAGTACAATTGACTAAGTTTAAATTCTTATTCCACCCTCTACTAGAGACATGATTATCAAGTTTTTTTTTAACTTCTATGCTCCTCAGTTATCTCAACTGTATAATGGAAATAACATAATGCTTTACACACAGTGCCGTTAAAAGGATTAAATGGGAGAGTGCACATAGGATACTTAGACCAGCATCTGATATGTAGTAAGCACTCAAAAAGCTCTGGCTATTATTATTGTTACTGAAGTAAGTTATGTGTTTGTGTGAACCAAGGAAAAAAATAAACCCAAGCAGGTGCAAAGAGAACAGTAATAGGAAAAAAAAAAAGTGGATAATCTAGGTCACCAGAACAAAACAAAAAGAGAAAAGCTTTGGAGCCTCATTTTTTCCCAGTCAAACTGCAGGAAGCCATAGCACATTTTTCCACTAAGCCCCATGTTTGGGATTTCTCATGCAAGTGGACTGTGTTCTGTAATTTGAGAATACTAAACTGAATAATTCTCTGGTTAAGAAGGTTCTGAGGAATACTTTGGTGACCCCACTACTATTTTAACATCGTTTCTATGGAAAATATATTTTAAAATATTGAAGTGAAAAAAGAATTATTAAATGAGATCCGTCAGTAAGTTGGATGGACAAGAGACTATACTTCTTGTTGAGGAGAAGAAAAGAATGTAGGTGCCACATAGATGACCATGTTCTTGTTTCTGCAAAGTTTTCCAAAAAGAAGAAAGACAGATGACTTCTTGAAAGTTTTTTTTAAGAAGCTGGAGTTGTAGCTCAGTGGAAGAGAGCTTGCCTGGCATGTGTGAGGCACTGGGTTCAATTCTCAACACCGCATAAATTAAATAAAATAAAGGTCCATCAACAACTAAAACAATTTTTAAAAACTTCATTTAATTTCAAACATTAGTAGTAGAAATAACATCTTCAATAACAATTTATAAATGAAATATTTTGTTATATAGTCATTCTCCCTCATCCAAGGTTTTGCTTTCCACAATTTTGGTTAGCTGTAGTCTAAAAATATTAAATATTTAAAAATATTAAATGAGAAGTTCCAGAAATAAACAATTTAGTTTTAAATTGCAAGTTGTTCTGACTAAGTAGGGTGATGATATTTCTTGTGGTCCTTCGTAGGATATGAATCATCCCTTTGTACAGTGGATCCATGCTATATATGCTACCCATCTGTTAGCTATTTAGTAGCCACTTGGCTTATTAGATAAACTGTTATGGTATGGCAATGCCTTCATTCAAGTAACTATTATTTTATTTAATAATGGACTTAACATTTAAGAATAGTCATGCTGACAACTTAAATAGGCCAAGGGTAAGAAATAAAATTCTTGTTTTAAGTGAAAAGTTAAAAGTTTTCAAATTAATAAGAAAAATAATTATATGCTGAAGTTTTTATACAAAGGACTTGAGCATCCACTGATTTTTGTATCCCAGGTGAAGTCCTGGAGCCAATATCCCATGGATAATAAAGGGTGACAGTTCATTAAAATATATAATAATTTTTAGACATGTCTTTTCTGTTTTGGTTTATAATTGTCTTTCTCTATATTTTAGATTATTTTCTCTTTTTTTGCATCTATGCACTTCAATATAACATACATAGATGGAATAAAATTTCTCATTTTTCTGAGTAGATTATTTTCTTAATTTTACCTTTTCATTTTTTTACTGTTGAATTTTACATTAAGGTTATAGTTTTCACATTCAAAAGTTATTTATTTCATTTACTTTACTTCTTTTACTTCATTTACTTCTTTTCTGCAATATTCTATTCTTGTTTTTTTGGTAATAATGTTTTTCTTATGCATTTGAAGATATAACTGTAAATTATTTTGAATTTTTTTCTCTGAACTTTGAATTCTTCTCTTTCTTTCCATCCAAATCTTTTGCCCTGACTTAAATGTATCAAGTGATCCTTAGATGCTCTTTCGTTTTTAAGAGCAGGACATCATAAAGTTGAGAGATCTGCATGTATGGTCAAAGCTTATTGATGCTTAAACTACACTGTAGAAGGATTGGCTGGCGAGGCAGCATTTTCCCAGGAAAACCCCAAATTTTAAAGTTTACATAGATCTTTTCTTGGGAGCCATTCAGCTAATCCAGAGAAATATCTTGAAGTCTCCTGCATAGAAAGATCTGTTTCTGACTGCTAGCATTTTGAGAGCAGAGGCAGATAAGGGGACAGAGGTTTTACAGGTCATCATGAAACTTGCATTCATTTCAATCCTGTCTTAACCTCGGCCTCTTTTATGCCTGGAGACTTTGAAACTGAGCCAGTGTTCCAGTTTCTTTTGAGAACAACCTCCCTTCTTCTGCTGTAGAGAGTGTGTAGGTGGTGTGTGTGTGTGTGTGTGTGTGTGTGTGTGTGTGTGTGTGAAAGAGAGAGAGAGAGAGAGAGAGAGAGAGAGAGAGAGAGAGAGAGAGAGAGAGAGAGAGAGAGAAAGCTTGAGTGCAAGAGGAAGGTGATCAGGTAGTCCCATCCATCCTGTCTGTATTCAGACTCCTCTGCTGCTCTAGTTCTTGGGGCTGTGCTTCATCCTCCCTTGAGTTCAATCTCTCGGGACAACCTGGCATATCACCCAGCTACCACTCTCTGCTCTGTCTACACTGCCCTATCTGCTCTGTCTTCCAGATAGTTCCATCACTGTTTCCATCCTCGTTTTCTTTTCTTAGGCAAATATCTTTATTATTCTTTGCCTCCCACTTTGGCAGAGTTAGTGAAAGGAGAAGAGATAAACAATTAATTCACCATTTCTAACTAAAAGCCCTTTAGGTTTTTTTTTTTTTTTTCTCTACAAGCATCAAGGCAATCAGAACTTTTCACAAGAGCCCTTGATCCTTTAATTCTTTTTCTACTACATTTTGCAAAGTAGAAAAACAAATTTACTGTTTTGACCTAGTAATATGGATGAAAAATCTAAATAAATAATTACTATAAAATGTTTTCCTCTTCAGCTGTTTAATAGACTTATGTATAACCTCTGAAGTATTATTGTATGATTAGGTGTTTTGAGAGAAGTTTAAAATATTACCTCATTTATTTGAAACACTACTAAGCCTCTTAATAAATTTTATACTATTTTAAACTATTTAAACTATTTGGGCCATCAAAAGGTAAAAATAGAAACAAATTTTGTAAGTAACTTGATTTCTTTCTTTTTAATGCTTCTTAATATTTTATAATCTTCCTGGGGCCACTTAAAGCAATTAAGACTTCAAGATTCCAAATTTCAGCATGTCTTAATATATTTCTCACACTTGTATGTAATAATTGCTCTAAGTTATTGTCTTTGTCATCTTACTTTCTACCTACGTTTAAACATTGTATGTACATAAATACTGATTGCTGTATTACTTGTTTGATTATAAAAAATTTTTCAATAAAATGTTCAGAAATATTCCAAAAGTGTTGTTAGGTTTAAGTTGTTTTCTGATCCCAGTGTCCAGACTGACTTGCTTTGAGAGTTACCTAGTTATAATTTTAAACTTCCCAGGAGAACCCATCTCACAGTTTTCAGCAATCTATAGTTATTAATATCATTGCACAATATTTTTAGAACCCATTCTAGAATATAAACAAGTTTTCAGCTTGGGGAAATCACAGTGTAAAGTGTGATGAGACAAGTAAACATAAAACATGATGCTGAATGCTATCGTGAGGAAGGTGTTTTCCGAGGTAGGAAGCCATGGAAAGGCATCCAGTTGACAGTGTGAGAAGCAATATGCCAAGCTGGTTGCCACCCCTCTTTCAGATGAAACTGCCACTTGAGTTCCTCAAGAAGAAAAGCTGTATGTTTCCCACATCAATTGTCAATCTTTTAAACTCATGGTTTGACCCAAAAAAGCAAATTGAAACAGATTGGAAATTAAAAAGGCATGACTTTAATTGGTGTGCTTTACTTGGTAGGACCAACTAAGTTATCCTATTTTTACCTCTAAAAGTAATACCAGTAGAATTAGATGGTTTTTATAGTGTTATCACATCAGTACCACAGTGATTAGCTTTAAACAAGTCAAGTAAAACGGAAACTTAGCTAAAGTGAAATGAGGCCATTTTGAAATGAATAATGCCTTCCCATTTCAGATAAGCCTATGGTGCTGTGGTATGGCCAGATGACATTATTAGCACACATCTAGTTCACCTGCTGTTGTAGGGTCTAAGTTGAGTCAACTCCCAAAGTTCCCAGGCTATCAGTTCACACAGATTAGATTTAGATTTATCCACACAGATTCAAATTTCAAGATGCATAAGACAGTATGTCTTATATGATAAATGGATGATTATGAGAATAGAAAAAGAAGAGGTTCAATTTGATTAGTAACTATTCCACCTTTAGGATTTAATTTTTATCACAAAATTCAGGTATTGTATAATCCTTCACCTAAAATTTTGCTCCCAAAGATGAAAAAGAATCAGATGAGTAGGTAAAAGAGAACAAACATAAGAGTGATAAAAATAAAAATACAATAAATGTGAAAGGTGGCATCTCATCCATATGTTAATAAAGCTACAAGTTCAGAACTTTAGGAGCAACATAACTAAACGGTGAGTTTCCATTCCAAATGTTCCAGAACATACAGAAGTTGTTACAATGAAGTACTGAACTGGGATTTGGATTTAAAGAGTTCTCCAGCTTTTTCTCAGCACAGGATTAGGTAACTACCCTCTTGGGGATCCTCTCCCTGTCACCATTCATACGGAAACACACAAAGGAATACTTGCACACAGAGCAGAGCTTCCAGTGTCCCATAAATAAGGTGGCAAATTTCCCAAGAATAGTATTCAGGGTTGGAGGGAACCAAGGATGGAGACTGGCCTTAAAAAGAAAATCCACAATGAATTATCTGAATCTAGCCTCAGCTACCAGCCCCAGAGAGAAGAGAAACAAAGACTTTGTTATACAGAAGACATTTAAAACAAACACATGTACAACATTGATAAGCATTTTGCTCAAAGAGAAAAAAGAGTGGAAGGGACTGAAAGTCTCCATACAAACCAATCTTTTTGATGAAAACATATTTCCTTTTTTCTTCTAGTCTCCTCTATAAGACAGCGCACAAAGTGCTCATTTCTATTTTCTTTGTTTTCATTCCAAAGCTAGAAGATCAAAGAGTTAATAAAACCTCCTTGCTATAGAAGGTCATTACAAAACTAAATGCAGCAATTCAAAGTGGTAAATAGAATGAATGCCAAGGAGATGTTTAACGAAGTAACATTCTAGATGTATTCTTTGAAGAACATTTGCAGACTCGTTTGATTGCTTTAGAGTGCACAGGGAACCATGCGTCTGCGTGGAGCTAACACTGACTGATGGTTGTGTTCCGCCGAACCACTGCCAGACCACGTGAATTCACAAGTATATTTGATATAGAATTACCTAATATGGCTAGAAATATTCATGAGTATTTTGCATAGCAAAATGATATTAAAAACTCCCTTGTCCCTTTTCCCTTGGATCTAATTAGATGCCAAAATATGAGACGAGAGTCTATTCATCTGAAAAAATAATTTGAAGCACTATTTTCCCAAGAACTAAACATTTGAATGGCAAGATAGGGACAAGCTTAATGCTCACCATTAGCTATCGAGATACTTCTTTTTCTTTTTTCTGCAATGCTAACATGTTTAGAATGGGAGCAAGTAGAGAACGTAGAGTGGTGGCCTTGGAAATTATCAATATTACCATATTGGTTTATTTGAAAGACAGGCTTTTATACTGGTCTTGAATTTCAGTATGACATTTCAGAGTTTACGATTCACTATATGCTATGGTCTGAATGTTCCTGGTTCATGGTTCCACCCAATTCATACGCTGATAGCTAATCTGTGATATAATAGTGTTGAGAGGTAGTTCCTCTCAGACATGAATCTACTGGCACCTTGATCTTGGACTTTCCAGCTTTCAGAGCTTTATTTTTGTTTATAAATTACCCAGTCAGAAGTATTTTGTGAATTTCCAAGATCATTGTAATGTCATGTGTAGCTGATAAATTTTTTTTTTTTAAAAAAAGAAGTATTTTGTTATAGCAGCCCAAATGGACTAAGACACTGTTTCCTGGAATCTCAGCAATAGAACCTGTTAGGCAGGTTTCTTCCTTGCAAAGGAGCAGTAGTACAACCTAGAACATAAGAAGTGACTATCATGATGGTAGACATTGTGACTCTGGCAACATGGAAGCCAGATAACAGAGGTTACTTAGGGTCTCCAATTCAGGCACATTAGAGTTATTTTGTTTCCCACTGTTTGAAAACTTTGTGGATGCAAGTTGTTTTCATGTTGAAGTAAAAAGAGTTCTTTCCTAAGGTTGTTTGAGGGTAAATCAGAAAATTGGCATAGCTAGATGATCTGACAATGATTTTCAGAAAAGTATAATGAAATAACAGCATAGGCATGTTAAAATAACTGAGATTGAGTTTAAGCAATTAAACATTTTAATTATTCGGGGCAAATAATTGACCTATTTCAACTATAAAGTGAGTCTGTTGTGAAGCACCATTGAAAGTTGTGCTCATGCCAATAAAGAGTCTTTTTGCTTCCTGCACCAGTGGTGCATGTCACCTTCCTGCAAGGCAACCAGTCTGCAGATCTGGCCAGAGGGAAAATTACTGGGTTACAAAATGAAATGCAGGCGTAAGTCAGTCCAGTTCTCTGAACCCTAGGAAAGGAAACTTCCCTCCCACTCATGAAAGAGGGCGATTGTGCTCAGTACCACTTATCCAGTGCCAACAATCTAGCAAGCTCTTTATTCAGTGCTATACCACTGCTACAGCAAGGTGACCCCGAGTTTGGGGCTGAGGTCAGGGAAAGGTCACTGCTTGAAAAATGAAACTAGTCAAAAGGAAAGAATCCTAGGAATGAGTGAGGTTACTCACCCACAAAAGTTACCTAATCTAAAAGATAGTAGAGAAAAGCATTTTTTACATGGAATCCAAAGTTCTAAACCTTTTAAATTATCCTCCTGGTGCTAACAAAGTGGTGGTGGGATGTTCTGATATGTAGCTGCAGGGATCAGCATTTTGTCCCTGAAGTTCCTAAAGACTTCCTCTTGTTCCGTTATCGCTGCCTTCAAGAGTTTACCTTCCCTCCTTCCCTCTTTCTCTTCTTTCCACAGCCACTTTAACCTCAAGCCAAGGAGCAGACAAGCGGTATGAAGACATCACTATCCTGTTATTTGTGAGCTGCTCCAAACTGGCTGGTCCGCATTCCTCCTTCTCAGCATCTTCCAGGTGCCTCTCTATGAAGGCAGGTTGTCAAATTCGTGCCTGTCCGATGATGGTAGATGGCCATGAGTGCCTGTTTTAAATAAGCCCTTTTAAGGTTAAAGGAATCCGAGTGCTTGGCATATTGATTTGCCCTTTCATAACTTTTCTTTTCTTATGAGACATATATGTATATGGATGTTATGAGAGGTAGGAACCTCTTAAGGAGAAAGTCAACAGGGCGAAAGAATATGGACTCAGTTTCTTATTTTTGTGTTCTCTAATAAATAAATAAATGGCAAGTCCTTCTCTGAACAGCAAAGTGAAAGCATTTCATAAATAAATCCATAAATAAAACCATATCACTTTAAAGATGTGAAAAGATGAGGTGTACTCTGAAGAGAAATTTCATTTTAAATAGGTAGCCAAAAGCTGATATGAGCAACTAAAAGTTTTACTATTCATCTGATTCTTTTTGTTAAGAAAAATAAAAATCATGTTCAAAAGCATTCAGTTAATTCTCATCAGTGGACAGAGAAATGAAGAAGGAGTTCAACTTTTTGTTTTTGTCATCAAGAATTTAAGCAAGAAAGTCAATTCAATTTGATACAAAATCAGTTTACAAAATAATTTTGAGAAATAATTTTTTAAGAGTCAGTTTCCCAAGAGCAATTTCATTGGGTCATACAATAAAAGTCTTTTAATATGAACTACTTACTTTATTAGTGCATTACAATTTATTTGCCTTGAAAAAAGTACACTAAAAATAGAATTAGAATGTCTTTGGTTTCTATAGTTCATGGTAATAAGTTAAAATAGTATTATGTATGTTATAAGAAAGTAATGTAAATGCTGCCTAAAAGAACATTTTTGAGTCAGTTTCACATTAAACATTGAATAGAAAAGTTGACTGAAAATAAAGCAAGTCACTACATCACTCTGCTACAAGCAAACGCTTCTTTGTAAATAAGAATGAACTGACAATGCTTGAAAGTGTAGTTCATCAAAATCACAACAAGAAACCAAATATTATGAACGTGTAAAATTCCATGTTTATTTAATATCCATTACATAGTTGGTTCATTGAAACCAGACTTTGTAAAGACAAATAACATTTCGGATGAACATAAACAATTTCATACCGTTGAAATTCATCCTGTATTTTCACATGAATAAAGATGTCATTATGCAAGAGTTTCAACAATAAAGACCTTGCCTTGAATTGGCAAGGCATCTTTCAATGCTTCAGTTCAGGCCTCTATCCAACTCTGGAGGAGAGATTAACAGCGCTGCATCAAGCTCAGGGATCAGCATGTCCACACCCAGCTGCTGCGAACCTTCCCCAGTTTCTGCATTGGCCTCCAGTGTGGTCAGCGTTGTGGACACCTTCTCAGAGACACATCCAGAGCGCAAGATGGGTATTCCTAAGGAAACATTATTTTTGAAAAGTTAAAGGCAATATACAGATAATATCTCAAAGCTGTTTTCATCAAGGGAAGTATGAGTGTTCTGCTTAACAATAAATCAATGATTACTGTTTATTTTTACAGTTGCTTGAATTTATTTAAGTGTGCTATGTGCCAGACATTGTGTTAAACACTTTGCATTCACTAGCTCATTACATGAACCAACATATAAAGTAAGCACTATAATCATATCAGCTCCTGTGGCCAAGAAACCCAAGGTGACAGAAGCAGAGGGTCCTCTGTGTCATCAAACATGGTCCAGGTAATACTAAGAGCCAATGTTGGGGAGGAGAGAATAGTTTTCCCAAAGCAGTTCACAGCCCTTTTCTGCCTTGCTTTTCTCTTCTATAGTCCCTAGAAAACGAAGACCTCTTTCTGTCTCTCTGATGATATTTTTTCTTCCAATTTTTATATTCCAAACTATAAGACAACTTTTTCCTTGCTCCTAGGAGTGGCCACAGGGAGTACAAGTTGCTGGCTCTGGTTTCTAGGGACAAATTTTAAAAGAGTCTTACAGTCCAGTCGCTTCACCCCTTCTCTTTATCTATCCTATATTTTCCATCCTCAGATTTTTTGATTCATGAAAACAATTTTCTTCTCCTAGGCCATGTTAATTTGGTTTTCTGCTATTTGAAATAACTATCCAAAACTGCTTTTTAAAGCTTTGTAACTAACTAGGTGGTATAAGCCATGATCACTGATATATAAAAGGATAAATGAATTGTGTATCTTAATTCTGGTATATTCTGTATCACATTTTACAATTAAGTTAATGTCAAAAGAGTATTCCTGAATTTGACACTAACCACTAAATATCTAAAATAGCTATAATATCTTCTCCCTGCTAAAAGCATGCAGGTAAAATGGCAAGATAAGCTCTCTGGACTATGTGTACTAAAAAGGTTGCTGTAGCTCTTGCCCTCATCAGAGGATTCCACAATCTAGAATTGAACTGCTTGGAAGCCCAGTGGAGGCGAGAAGGAAGAAATACAGAGAAAAAATCAGAAATTTCTGGAGATGAGATACTCAAAATACCTTTTCAGATTATTTTTTTTAGTTAAATTGTACAAAGCCTACCTTCTGCCCTTCCCTTGTTGATAACTGAAATCCCATCTCTAGCACTTACTGGATATGTGATCTCAGATGAGGTCACGTCAGCTTTCTGAGATTACCCTTATTTTTTCAGCCATAAAGTTAAATTTTACAATCCATACCATAGTACTGTTTTTAGTATTAACTCAAACAATGAATGAATGAGAATCATCTAGTACTGGGTTTGACACATAATACACAATTAACAGATTTTAATTTCTTCCCCACTTCTCCTTTCCCCATTACCATTCCCTTTGACAGAAGAATGATTTCAAAGACTTCTGTCTAAAAGACACATACTGCAGGGTTTCACCTGTATTGCAAATCTTACAAAACTGAGTTCATACAAGTTGAAAGCAGAATAGTAGTTACCATAAGCCAATAAGTGTAGGGGAGAGGGAGAAATGGAAAGAGATTAGTTAGCAGTTACAAAATCACAGCCAGATGGGGAAATAAGTTCTGGTGTTCTGTCAAACAAAAGATGGTTTCAGTTAAAAAATATTGTACCATAGAATTCAGAATAGCCAGAAGAGAGGATTTTAAATGTTCTTATAAAAAAGAAATGAGAACTGAGTTGATCAACACCAATGTACGATGTGTAAATGTACAAAACCATCGCACTATGGAACATAGAGATGTGTGTAACTGTTATCTTTCATTTTAAAAGAAACCTAACCTTTGAAAGCATTTTTCTTTTTCTTGCTTTATAGCCTAGTAACTGCACAAAGGATATAATTTGGCTAGACACAGTTATTAGTGAAAGAAATACTTCCTACTAGGTTGTAAGTTTCCTGAAGGCAACAGCTGTGACTTGTAAATGTTTATATTCCTCATAGAACTTAAATTTCTAAATAGTGAGCAATTAGGATATCTGAACAGAGAGGGTTTTCGAGCCATGTAATTTTGTAATGATTTAATGATTTATTTATCGATCCAAATGACTCATGGTTTTTAAGATGCAATCTTGTCGGCATTTACCATCCATTAAGCATAATGCTGGAGGCCCTATAAAGCAATTGTGAACACGGACAAACCCACATTGTGGATAATAACATGAAGGCATACCAGAAAAAAAGCCAAATAGCTTCTAATATAATGGCTGTTTACTTTGAACTATTCACTATTCCAAATCCCTTCATACATTATCACTATTCCTCTCCATAACACTGCAAAGCAGATGTCTCTGGCCCCATATAACCAAGAGTTAGCACTATAGCAAGTGAGTCTAGTGTTCCTTAGCCAAAGTTTGAATTCAAATCCCTCCTATTCCAGTGTTTGAGCCCTGTGCACTCCATATGATATAGCCCAGAAGACTGCAGATTATGCGTTTCTGGAAAAAGAGTGGGGGGTAGTTAAAGAAATCATCCATCTAGTTCAATAGAAAACTAGGTTTTTGGAACTTAACCATCCAAATAGATAATAACAAAATTATTTACTGCTAATAAAATAAACAATAATAATATTCAATATAACCAAGGCTCATGACCTTGTTGAATATTTTATTTTTAATTCTTTTGGCTTTCTTTTTTTGGTTCAAAGAATTGAGCCCAGGGGTGCTTAACCACTGAGCTACATTCCCAACCATTTTAATTTTTTTTATTTAGAGTCCCCCTAAGTTGCTGAGGCTGGCCATGAACTTGTAGTCCTCCTACCTCAGCCACCCGAGCCACTGGGATTACAGGTGTGCACTCCCATTGTTTAATCTTTATGTTTCTATAAGGTAGATAATACTACCTCCTTGCATGAATAGATGCTGAAATTCAGAAGGTAAATTACTATTCCAAGAGACCTGATTCCACACTCTGACCCCAGGGTTCCTTCCACCCCACCTTCAGCTTCCACTTGCCATGTTATTTTGCCTGAATTTTAATGAGAAAAGGTAACGAAAGGGATGATGGTGTGGACTAATCACCATACTTGGCCTAAGTCACTTTCTGCTGAGCAAGGATTTTTTTTTCTTTACAGGAAATCTTCAGAGAAGTTATTCTGATAAAGAATGTATTTAATAAAGCAAAGCTTCTCATTGAGCATACTTGGGCAACAATTGGAGTGATATTCTAAAGGTCTTTAGTTTGTGCTTGGTTTTCAGAGTGTCCTTTTCTCCTCTTTCATGTCTCTTTTCAAATGAGTAGTAAGGGTTGGAATAGCTCGGGGGTATTTAACAGGTGCTGGAACTTATATGTAGGTCACTGGCTCAGATCCACAGATACCTGGTTCTCTCCTGCTAACCTGTGGTTTCAAGCAGAAAGACCAGACTAGTATCTTTGAGCCAGCATGTCCTACGATAAAATCATTCTTTGCTACCTTGATTTAAAGGTGCTGGTGAGAAATCAAGTAGGACTGTTACCAGTGGGAGATACGAGAGCAGTAACCATGGTTTATTCCAACAACGCAAGGTGTCTTTTATGCTGTTAGAAGCAGGACAGCTGGATATAGACAACCAGATGAGGTGGGAGAGCATAATTCCTTAAAAACATCTGTTGTTGTTGTTGTTTTTAGTTTGGGAAAGGTGGGATTAGGAAAACAACAAGAACAGCAAAGAAGAGACACAATGATACAAGTCTGGACTAAATTAAGAAGGACAGAATGACTAAATGAGCCAGTAGCAAACATCTGACTGAGTCAAATGCTAAATTATCAACTTTGAAGTTTAGAGAACCCTAGATAATAAAAGCAATAGTTCAAGCAGAAAGCAGTTGATGTGGTATTCAGTTATTCTAATGATCTTTTTTATTATCTCTACAAGTTTTTAACCTTGTCTTCTGGTATTATTAAGGCAAGATGACTGAATCGGGTGGCCTCAATAATATCAATAGGTAATACTGTTGGTCCTCTAGTGAACCAAAGATGTACCAGCCTATTGCCTGAAAAGGCTTCTGTTTGTGCCATACATCACATGTTTCTCACTTCATTCCTTATAGAAGAACCTTTATTTACTGTTGGAAATGTCTTATTAGCTAGGGCAAACACTTTTATTCACTCTTCTCTGTAACAAATATTTACTAATGCAATCCACATAATGGACCTCTGAAATGGGATCCATTCTCCCAAATTTTCAGATGAGAAACAGTGCAGAAAACAGAAAGGTCCAGAAGCTTTTCTAAGGTTGTGGTCATTAGTGAAGTTAGGTTTCAAACACGGGCAGTCTTCTCCAAGTTCTTGCTTCTAACTAATACATAGCAGTTCTTGCTTATTAAATGCAATTAAAATATTCCAGTCTTCTAAAAGTAAAACTTTAGTACAAAGCTAAAGTTATGCTTGCAAGTATTTATTGCACCCTTAACTGACCTGAAAAACAAAATTGTTTGACATTATGAAAATATGATTTAATCCCTAATGATTTAATCCCTAAGTTTCATGAAGAACTGAAGAAATGTAATACGTAAGTGGTTTTGTTCAAAAAGCCAAGCTAAGGCTAAACAGGGCACTTCTTTGAGGTGTGTAGTTTACAAATAATGAAAAACTCCTGTATTCCTACCACCACTCATAGACACTGCAAACACTGTTTGTATTAATGAAAATGCTAGTTCAGGTGGTGGCATTTCAAAAAAAGAAGCAGAGGCTGTACTTTGGAGCTGCACATAAACATAATTGGAAAAGGTGATGATGAACTAAACCATATTTACACAAGCATTTGAAATAATGGCTCATGAGTCCTGCAGAATATTTTCTTCCTTTAAATGGAATCATGCACAGTACCCTATTGATTCACTTCTTGGTATCTTATTTATGCTATAAATCTCCTTGCTAAATAGGAAATCTAGTCCATATCACAACCAGTTTTCAAATTAAACTCTCCTCTCTTGCTGGATGTTTGGATGAAATAAAATCTAAGGATTCCTCAATTTGTGTCATTATATTTTAAAATAAAAATTTCAACCAGTGACAACTAGAATGATAAACAATCTCCCCCACCTCCCACCCCCCCACACACACCTTTTTCTGTCTCACTCTTGCAGTGCTAGACACTGAATCTTGAATCCAGGGCCTCATGCATGTGAAGCAAACACTTCACCACTGACCGGTATCCTCAGCCCTAGAATGACAAACTTCTAAATATTATGGAAAGATTTACTGGGAGCAATGCCTCATACCTATAATCAGTAACTCTGGAGACTGAGACAGGAAGATCTCATGTTTGAGGCCAGTCTCAGCAATATAGTGATGTCCTAGTCAATTCAGAGAAACCCTGTCTCAAAATAAAATATAAAAGAGATTGGGAATGTAGCTCAGTGGTTAAAGCATCACTGAGTTAAATCCCTAGCTAGTATCAAAAGAAAAAAACAAAAGAAACATGCATATAGGAGCATGGGGGCAGGTGGGGTTATGTGAACATATCTGCCCAGCCCAACCACAGACTATTGCAGTGATGACAAAAATTGGGGAATAGAGACTGTTAATTATGCTCTCTTAGAGGAAAAAAAAAAGAAAATTTTAAAATAAAGTGGATTTTTATTGTGTGTTCATATCTCAAGGTCATAGAAAACCTACACTTATTTCTTAAAAAGTAATCCAAAAATGATTTAATATCTCTTATACAGTGTATGTAAATGACTGGAATGCTAGATATTGTAGAAGAGGGAAAAGCAACTTTCTATACTTTCCAGATTAAAAAAAAAAAAACATTCCAACTGTATTGGTGTATATGGGCTGCCATAATAAAATATCAGACTGGTTAACTTAAACAACAGAATTTTGTTTTCTTACAGTTATGGAGGTTGGAAGACCATGTTCAAAGTGCCAGATGATTTGGATTGTACTGAGGGCTTTCTTCTGGCCTGCAGACTGTCACCTTTTCCTATGTCTTCACATGGCCTTTCCTCAGAGGATGCATTTGGAGGGACAGATTTTTATTCTTCACCTTACAAAGTCACTAATCCCATCATGAGGACCCCACCCTCATATACGTCTACTCCTGATTACCTCTCAAGAACCCACCCCCAAATACAATCTCACTGAAGTCTCGAGCTTTGATGCATAAATTTTGGGAGGGACACAAACATTCAGTCCACATCGTTGATTAAAAATCACGCTAGGCAAACCAGTGTGTAAAATGTGAACATATTAACCTGAGGGGTTTTTGTAGCTCTAAACCTCAAGTTCCATCTTTAGCCTCACTAAAAGCATAAGGTTTCTAGCTATATATCCCAGATATACACTACTCAAGAAGAGAAAACAGTAGCATAAAGTACAATGGAGAAGTGATTGTCAAAATGTGATCCAAGAAGTTGGACATAGTAGTGCACACCTGCAATCCTAGCTACTTGGGAGGCTGAAACAGGAAGATCACAAGTTCAGGACCAACCTGGGTAATTTAGTGAGAGCCTTTCTCAGAATAAAAAACAGAAAAAGAGTTTGTTATGTGGCTCAGTGATAGAGGTCCCTGGGTTCAATACTCAGTATTGAAAAGGAAAAGAGAGGAGAGGGGGGAAAGAAAGGAGAAAAGAAAAGAAAAATACAATTCAAGAACTCGTGGAGTACCATGAAAATCCTCTGTGTACCTATGGATGGTTTCAACACAATGTAGTCAATTATTAGAGGCTGTGTCCATCTTCCCTGTTCTGGCATGAGCTAATAATGTTCTTACAAAATTAGAAATTCATATCCAAAAGAACACCAATTTTGATGGATTACTTTGATGGATGACTTTGACACTTTCCCAAAGGAGGAAGAGTAGGCAGTGGATTCTTTGACTTCATCCAAGTGGCATAAGGGTTGTAGTATTTTTCTAGTCATGTTCTTGAACAGTTACTTTCATGGCTTCCTGACATATCCACACTATTGAAGAGGTGATGGTTTATTGATCCTATATTCTGTAAGAAAGAAGGTTGCATATTCTAAAGGAGATAGGTTTCCAATGACTATATAGTGTAAAATTTGCACTGGAACACTTTCTTTTATTCTCAAGCTTTAATTATCCCCATTGCTACGGGGCCTCCTGAAAGTGAACACTGTTCGTAAGGTCTAGGCTGCCTTCTGGCCCATTAACATATTCGCTGTAGTCTCAAAACAAGGGCACTTAAAAACAGAAATTATTCTCCCCTCTCTCATTCCTTCCTCCCCTCCCCCCACCCAGTTCCTAGGAGTAGGAGTCTGTTCCATAGAAGTCTGTTTGAGGGGCTGGGGCTAGGGCTCAGCGGTAGCACACTTGCCTGGCATGTGTGAGGCACTGGGTTCAATTCTCAGCACCACATATAAATAAATAAAAATAAATAAAGGTCTATCAACAACTAAAAAATATTTTTAAAAAGAAGTCTATTTGAACGAATGCATGAAGATATCTAAAATGGATGATATGCTAGACATTGATACTTGGTCACCTATATGTAAGATTATTATCATAAGGAAAGTTAAAAAAAACCCATAATCCTATTGTTTTTTAAAAGTGTACAGAGAAGAGAGGCATGGTGGTGCATACTTATAATCCCAGTGACTTGGGATACTGAGGCAAGAAGATTGCAAGTTCAAGTATAGCCTCAGCAAATTAGGAAAGCCCTAAGCAACTTAGCAAGACCCACTCTCAAAATACATTTTTAAAAAATTTAAAAAGATCTGGGGACATGTCTCAGTGGTTAAGCAACCCAGAGTTCAATACCTGGTACCAAAAAAAAAAAAAAAGTGTATATAATGGCCTTTGCTGAGAGTATCCTGCATAATCATTTGCAAAGGAAACCGGACCTCCTCTTTCATATCATCACATCCCTGCCTTGTGTATGTAGTACCATATGAATTGAAAAACCCATTCTCAGCCCCAAAACTTAGACCCACTAACCTTAGGTTTCACTGATGGATTCTATAAAGTATGATAATAGCACCTACATCACAGATCTCAAGTGTCTTACCACGTGATGTTTCATGAACCCCTGTGTTTTGGGAGAAAGGGACTAGTCTATCATCCTTCAGCTCATTTCTTTACTGGCACTTTTTTTGGGCCACCAGTGATTTGTGAGAAGAAATAGTGTGAAAATATTATTCAAGTGGTCACTAATGCAATTAAACAGATTAAAATTATATAACTGTGATAACCAGTTGTCCTGATTTTTGAATATTTAAGATACCTCCAAAGCTTAAAATCTCTGGTTTTATATTTTTATACTTCTGCATAATTATTACCTTTAGAACAATGTTCTTCTTGTTTTTTCCACTACACAAAACTTTGGGGCCATATCCAATGTAGTCTTCTCCATGACATCTGTCCTAACTTCTTCATTAAAACATGTGATTGTAATTAATTTTCTCTCATACCATTCTTCTTGGTCTGATCCTAAGGCCTGTGTCTTATTCATTTACACATTCATAACATCTAATAGAGTGTCTAACTAGTATATATGGGATACACAGAAAACATACATTAAATGTAAGTAATTCATGAAATCAACAATTTCTGAGAGATTTCAATTCCTTCTCCTTTTGGTGGAATGTTAACTCCAGTTATCTTAATATTTGGTATTTTTATTGTTGTTGTTACATTATTACTAAAGAAACCACTCGGCAAAAAGAAATGAAAGAAAGAAAAATTTTCCCTTTGGTCCTACCCAAGGAGGTCATGCCCTTGTCCTTTTAGAGAGCAAAAAATCAAACATGATATTATTATAGCCAATTTAATTCTCATAGTCCTGGGGCTATTTAACAGTTAATTATCTGCTTGTATCATTAAAAAAGAAAATAAAAATATATGCAAAACTAAACATCTGTCTTGACAAAACCAAGTTCTAAATAGTTCCAAGGTCTTCACTCTTTTCATGATCATTATATCCTGAATGGGTCAACTTTAAAACAGTTTTTAAATTGGGTACTTCGATGCACCCCTGTAATCCCAGCTACTCAGGGGCTGAGGCAGGAGGATCACCAGGAGTTCAAGGCCAGCTTCAGAATTTATCAAAACCCTGTCTCAAAATAAAAAAAAAAAAGGCTGGGGCTCTAGCTCAGTGATAGAATGCCCCTGGGTTCAATCTGCAGCACAAAACAAACAAACAAACAAACAAATAAAAAAGAAACATGCTCTATACGATTTAGTGAGCCCTGTCTCAAAAAGTAAAAGGGACTGGAATATATGTCAGTAGTAAAGTGACCTTGGGTTCAATTTCCAGTACCCAAACCAAACCAAAGCAAAACCAAAAAGAAGAAGAAGGAGGAGGAGGAGGAGGAGGAAGAAGAGGAGAGGAAGAAGAAGAAGGGGAAGAAAATAAAAGAAAATTAAAACAAACACCATACCTCAACAAAAAACAGATATTAACCTTATGATGAAACCAAAGAATCTAATAACATTTTCAATGTATAAAAAAGTCTCACTAAAGGTGTTTAACCTTTTATAAATGAATTATTAAATTTGCAATTGATAGCAGCCTCCATTAAAAACTATTTAAAGCTCTCTTTAAGTACTTAAAAGATAACAGAAAATTAAATAAGCTTTTCTGTGGTTGAAGAGCAAAGGGGTGTATGCTGTTGACAGAGTGGACAAAACCTGACAAGTGGCTCTAGTTAAGCTGAAGAATGTGACTTCATATTTGATAGGTAGATGAACTAACCAGGAGGCCAGTTCTAGAAATTGAAATGAAAGACAGGAGATGATTGAGTCAGAACCTCTAGAATCAAAGATAAATAATACTTTTTATTTTTTACCAAAAGAATCAATACTTTATATTGCTAACTTCTGTGGCTTTTGCCCCACCAACTAAGGTATGGTTTTTCTCCTTAAGATTCAGCTCCCTCCTCTCAAAAATGGTACTATTACAGTACCTTCCACAAATAACCAAGATAGGCAGACCCAAGTTAAAAGTCCAGAAAGGGTGAAAACTGAGACAGAACACTAATGAACACTGTAGAAAAACATCTGAATGGGAAGCTGAATACCAGAGTCTATTCCAATTATGACAAGACTGGGGTGATTTGATGTTGATAAATAAGTAAATAGCTCTTTGTGACTGATTCCTCACTGATGAAACAGAGGAGATTTGCAATACACATAAAGCAATTGAAACTTCTAAGCAAGGGCAAAGTCATAAAAATAATTTGTGGGTCACATAAACCAAATTAACTCTCTCTGACATGAATTGCTAAAAGGGGCATTGTGGAATCTTCACACACAAATAGTGTTGCTTCTAGTCTACTCCTCTCCCTTGTCAGGGAGATTACAGAAAGATATTTCCAAAGACTGGGTGCCTATAATGGAACCCCAAAGAATACGAGGTGCACAACATGATACTACTAGATGAGTGACAATCTTGTGAGTGAGTCAAGGGAAAGTGAGATGAATTCCAGGCCCTTATGAAAATGGCTCAAAATCAATCCCCAATTTCAAAAGATTGACATTTCTGCTTCTGCTTGGATATTCTGCATCAGAAGCAGGTCTTCTCATGAATCCTTGGAAGTAAATTGGAGAGGGTACAACAGAGCCACCTCTTTCTGGTGAACTGATGCTCAGGTACCTCCCTCCCACAGAGACTATGGTGTGCATGAAATGACATTCCTTGGAATTCTCCAGAGACTGCAATTTCTCAAGGACTCTTCAGTTGGGCTCTCAGAATCAGGAATGAAAATGTCAAAGCCAGAAGAGTGAGTCTGAAAATGGGAATCCTCACTATGGGACAGTATTAGTTATCTAGAATACGTGGTGAATTTCTCAGTCCCTTGTTTACAACCCAGGAGTGATTTAGGCATTAAGAGAAGCAGCATAGTTATTTCCCATGTTTAAGCCCTGAACTTTATACTCTATTGATTGCTATTATTTCTTTAGAAAACCCAGTGACTCAGATGTGTATTTGTCCCTTTGTTCAAATAAAAGGAACTGAAGCAGAGCAAAGATAAAGAATTAGTTTCCAAATGGCTTATATTTTAAAATATATTAAATCAATTTAAAAAAGAACTGGCTTGAATAAAAAATAAATAAATATTTTTTTAAATATTTATTTTTTAGATGTTTGTTGATACAATATCTTTATTTCATTTTTATGTTGTGCTGAGGATTGAACCCTCATCTGTGCTAGGGGAGCACTCTACAACTGAGCCACAACCTCATCTTCCCCATTACAATATTTTTAAGGTCTGAAAGATACATAATTTGGGGCCAGGGTTGTATCTCAGTGGTAGAGCACTTTCCTAGCATGTGTGAGGCATTGGGTTCAATTCTCAGCGCTGCAAATAAATAAATAAATAAATGAATAAATAAACAAACAAACGTCCATCAACAACTTTTTTAAAAGATACATAATTTGCCCTTAATTTAAAACTTTGTTTTTCTAGAAGCATTCAGTTTTGTATTTCAATGAAAGTCTAAAAAGTCTGCTCCCAAATATATATGTGGTTAAGAAACTTAATCTGGCCATGTTTTTAAGAATTCAAAACTTGTATATTTAAACCAAATCACATTTTTTATTTATTTAGGTAAACCAGCCCTGAAAGAGGAAAAAAAAAAAACCCCACCCTGTTAAGCTTTGAATTTGAAGTTGAGTTTTACATGGTGGGCAATCTTTTCCCTCTCCCTTTTCACTAACTCATGTACCACAGATCTGGCTTAGTTTTTCTGATATTTACAGTTCTTCTTCAGTAACCTTGTCAAGTCAGTTCTTTTATTATATGGGGATGAAGAAATAAAGTTTTATTGCTTTTCAAGTTCAAACTTAATGTATATTGTTCATAAAGTGATGAGGGAAAGGCCATTTTGAAGGAAATGATTCACACCATCAAGTAAAGAGGTGAAGGTAGGTGACCTGTAAGCTGCGGTCCTGTCTGTAACTTCTTGACCTCTCTGGGCTTCAGATTTCCCATCTGTCCAGTAAAGAGCTGGTTTCCAGCTCCCCAAGTTCTTAGTCCTTCCCATCATGAATTTTACCTTATCATTAACTACAGGCAGTATGTAATGTTTGAACTGTTGTATTCACTAATTTTTATTTAATATTTGTTTTAAACCAATTCTTTTTCATTTTAAACTTAAATAAGTATGTTTTAAAAGAAAGCTTTATATCCCTGCCATTAAAAAAAAGAGTGTCATCCACATAGATGGTAATCTGAAAATTTTTAATTTAATGAAAACCATACAGTATTATTAAATTCTAGCTCTACACAGTTGTCTGCTGAAGACTCTGAGCCTGAGGCTTGTCTTCTATTTCTTAAAAAAGAAGATAAAAGTGTTAGAGAGTTCTTTGTTAGCATCAGACTGAGACTTTCTTCTTGATATAATTAGAAGTCTGAAAAAAAACCTGAAAAGAAGCTAATTTTCCCATTGTGTCACTCACTGTCCATATGCTTCTTAAAATTATCTTGTACACACTAGTGGTACACATCCCTAACCCTGTGGTTGGGGGGCTTGGGGAAGCTGGGTTGAATTTTGTCCAAGGTGTCTTCCAGCTACAATTTATTATACTGCAGACAAGTAATTTCACTTTATAGACACACAAGAGATATTAAAGGTGCATTTCTCTTCTGATGCTTCAAAATGCAGAAACACAAACATCTTATAGCAAGAGCTGACTCCTCTCAGTACTCCATGACTCTGGGTAACTTGTTCAGACACGAAAAGGTAATGAGGAAGTGTGAATAAGAGCAGGAATGAGAATCCAACTGGTCAACTTGATTTGGTTGTTGTAAAAGACCTTTATCTAACAATCAGATTGAAAAATTTCATTAAATCAGAAGAAACTATTTTTGTCGGAGCTGAAAGGCAAATGCTGGGATCAGTTTGACAAAGTAGTAGATGTCTTCTGTAAAGAATTGATGCAGTTTGGGAAATATTGCCAAACTTACTCAACCATCTTTAACTTGTTCTGACAGTGACCATTCATATGGTGAAAGTAAATGTTTAAAAACTTAAATGAATAGCTGTTTCTAAAGTACCATCTCACAGTTTTGTTTGTATGTTTTTTTTTTGTTTTTTTGCTATAAGCTTGTAGAATTAGACACAGAGAAAACCTCTATTGAAAAACTTTGCTTTCTCCTTTGTAGAGAGTTTCTAGAATTACACAAATGACTAAAGCTTAGAATCTTTTCATTATCCAGCATGAAGTAAAATGAATAATTAGAGCTGACTTGCATGGAAAGTAGCAATGGAAAATTAGTGGGAAAATTCATTTTTACTTCCACTGCCAACATAAAACACCATAGTGGCAATTGAGATATCAATATTTTTTAATAAACCATTTTACTTGACAGGAACTCCAAGGAAACCTATCCATTTGCCTAAGTCATACAGGCAATACCTTCATAAGATTAACTCTGGCGTTAGCTGCTTCAGACCCTTGATTCTGACAGTGATGGTGATTCACCATCACCAAAAGCAGTCTCAAAAAGACCCCATGGCATTTGTCATTGTGAGACACTAATTTTCAGTTAGTGCAAGCTTCTGTTTCTCCCTTATGCCTTGATCCACTTAATTCCTACTTCATTCTGTCAAGAAAAATAAAATAAAATAAACATAGCCTGGGTACATGAGCTACAAGACAAATTATCCCTATACCTAAAAAAATCAGAAATTGGATTAGGATCCTCAAATTCAAAAACTTGGCATTTTGGAGAAGAGTAACGTGGGACTCAGGAGCCCTGGTTTCTTAAAGACTAGCTCTATCACTAACAGTGTGACAGCACTTTGCTAATCTTTAGTATCCCTGTCCTAAAAAAAAAAAAAAAAAGGATGAGAAGAAATCTATACAGCTGCTTCTTGCTTGAAAATCCAATCTTCTGTTTACCTGCTATGGTGCTATAGGGATATCTAGTGTTTAAAATAATATTTAATAATCTCTAAGTAGCAAGCCAGACTGGTAAAAGATTTTTAAAAAGACCAGGCAACATAAACTCTCATCAATCCTGGACCTTATTAAGGGATTAATAATAGACCCACAATTATATGTACATTGTGTTTCTGATTTGCTAGTTAACTCATTGACTCTCCTATATATTGACTTTTGGGAAGCTAAAAAATGATAGATATGGACCAAACCATTAAGTATATAACCTTCAAATATACCTGCATTAAAATTTTACTTATTGCATTCATTTTAATTGTATTGTGGTTTAAATTTCAAAGAGATAAATATCTCTCTTTATTTGAGAACCTTAGCTTTGAAACATTTATCACTAAAATAAACACAGACTGATACCCAACAATTATATATAAAAATGTCCATGAGTAACTAGACTAATATGGGTCCTTGTGTAAAATCAATGACCCACTTTAAGCTTTACTGGAGGAGCATGTGAAATATTTCTATTCTAAAGGACTAGCTGAGGAAATGCACCAAAACTTTTATTCACTTCTAGTCTTCCATTACAGCATCATCCAACAACCTAAACCTTTGCCAAAGCCTATGTTTTCTAGATATTTTGACAAAACAAAGAAATGCATTTATTTTAAATTTGAACCCAAATGTGATCATTTGCAATTAACATGATTTTAAACTGTAACATTCTGTTTCCCAAGAGCAATTATCTGACTAAGAACTATTGCAGGTAATGGAGATTTTGTTCAGCCAATATTTTGTTGAAATCCAGTCTTTCTAAATAGGTAACTGGCAAACTTCAGTGGGGTTCTGTGGCTCAATTTATGATTAAAGTTATTCTGGAGAAATAATCTTCAGTTTGATAATCTCATGTGCATTCCTTAGCAAATCACATTTTCTAATGGAATCAAATAAAAACTATCTAGTGACTCAAGCATTAAATTATTTTCCAGAGGCCAAATGTCAACCCATTCATAAAATGAGAGAGAGAAAAAAAATAAGGGGGGGGTGGCGGGACCTGAGACTAAATACCATGAGAACTAGATCCTGAGATTACTTTCAGGTCTGACTCACTTTCCTGGATTATATACTTTACTCACCTGATTTTCTTCATGGAGAGGAGGCTGCATAGCACAGTGATGATGCTGCCTCTGCAGCCAAATTTGCTTTTGAATCCTCACTTCTCCACTTCCTAGATTCAGAACTTGAGCAAGTTTTTAAAACCTCTTTAAGACTAAGTTTCTGCTTCTCTAAGTTGGAAATATGCTGCAGGGATAAAATGAGATAATGTGGGTAAAGCTCTTAGTACTGCGCCTGGCAAATGATAAGCACTCAGGAAAGTGTAGCTTCAATTTAATCTTGTCATTAGCAGACCATAGAGATGACAGATGAACTAAGATTTATTAAGTTCCTAGTGCTCCTTGGGCAAAATGAGGTTCTAGAAATTACCCTGTCCCCATTCCCTCTCCCCACTCTCACCCTACACGAGTTTCTTCTTTATGGGTTCGAAAACTAATTCTCTAGCTTGTGTATCATCCATTTTTTTTTCATCTCCTGTTTCTAATTCCTAATGATTCATTTTAGAAATATCTATGTACATCAGCAAAATCATCAGCAGAGAAAAATAAAAATGATAAAAATTAAATTATTACCTGAAATTTGTTTATTAGTAGATATTTCTAAGTGCTATAATTTATCATTATTTTATCCTTTTGACTTATGCTTTTTTATTTTCCAAATTTTTAGATTGACATGCATTATTTTTTGAAAGAAAAAATGTATTTAAAAAGTATGCATGGCTGGAGGAAGTTATTTATTAAACTCAATAAAGATGTGATTATGGCGGATTGTGTGAAATAACTGGAGCACGCAATGAGGACTAGAGGAAAATCATTTTAGTGAAAATCCTAGGACTTAGAGTTAGAAGGTATTAGGTTAAATTCTAGTACAGTGATTTGACAGTTGTACGACCTTGGTCATTTAATCTTGCTAATCTTCGTTTCTCTCATCCATAAAATGGGGTAGTAATATTCTCCAGTAATTTTTTGGAATTTAGGTGAGATTGCATGTGAAAAATATATGAATTATGGCACAGAGTGGATGCTCAAATATCTTAATTGACTTGAAGCCTAAAGACTAAATGTCTCTAAAAGAATTAAAAATTCTTTTAGACTACCTAAAAGAATTAAGTGAAGCAGATCCAAAATGGTGGGCTAGAGGGAGGCTGCATTCCTTGTTCCTCTGTGAGCTGGGATTCAAGCAGTGGAATTATTAGAATCTGTGAATTATTAGAGGACCCCCAACATCTGCTTCTGTGCAGGAATCCTGGCTGCCATATCTGCATAGGTTGCCTGGCCTCAACTTCTGTGCAGGACCCCTAGCCACTGCTCCTGTGTGTACCCCCATCTACCAACATTTAGCTATCTCTGCTAAACCCAAGGCCAACATCATTCTAAATGGAGAAAAATTGAAAACATTCCCTCTAAAACCTGGAACAAGACACGGATGCCCTCTTTCACCACTTTTATTTAACACAGTTCTTGAAATTTTAGCCAGAGCAATTAAACAGATGAAAGAAATTAAAGGTATACAGATAGGAAAAGAAAAACTCAAAACTGTTTATAACTATTTGCCAATGGCATGATTCTATACATAGAGGATCCAAAAAATCCCACCAGAAAGTTTCTAGAACTACTACATGAATTCAGTAAAGTAGCAGGATATAAAAATCAACACCCACAAATGAAATGCATTTCTGTATATCAGTGACAAATGCTCTGAAAGAGAAACTAGGAAAACTTCTCCATTCACAATAGCCTCAAATAAATTTAATAAAATAATTGGGAAAAAAAACTTAATGAATGAGGTGAAAGACCTCTACAATGAAAACTACAGAACAGAAATTAAAGAAGACCTTAGAAAGTGGAGAGATCTCTCCTGTTCTTGGATAGGCAGAATTAATATTGTCAAAATTACCATACTACTAAAAGCACCGTACAGATTTAATGCAATTCCAATTAAAATTCCAATGATATTCCTCATAGAAGTAGAAAAAGGAATCATAAAATTCATCTGGAAAAATAAGAGACCCAGAATAACAAAAGCAATCCTTAGCAAGAAGAGTGAAGCAGGTGGCATCACAATGCCAGACCTTAAACTATACTACAGAGCAATAGTAACAAAAGGGGAATGGTATTGGCACCAAAATAGACCTGTCGACCAATGGTACAGAATAGAAGACACAGAGACAAACTCACATAAATACAGTTATCTCATATTAGACAAAGGCACCAAAAACATATATTGGAGAAAAGATAGGCTCTTCAACAAATGATGCTGGGAAAACTGAAAATCTATATGCAGCAAAATGAAAATAAGCCCCTATTTCTCACCTTACACAAAACTCAAAGTGGATAAAGGACCTAGGAATTAGACTAGAGACCTTGCGATTAGAAGAAAAGGTAGACCCAAATCTTCATCATGTTGTATTAGGCTTTGACTTCCTTAACAAGACTCCTATAGCTCAAGAAACAAAATCAAGAATCAATAAATGGGATGGATTCAAACTGAAAAGCTTCTTCTCAACAAAAGAAATAATCAATGAGGTGAAGAGAGCCTACATTTTGGGGGCAAATTTTTGCCACACACACATCAGATAGAGCACTAATCTCCAGGATTTATAAGGAACTCAAAAAATTTAACAGCAAAAAAATAAATAAATAAAACCCAAACCCAAATGACCCAATCATAAATGGGCTAAAGAACTGAACAGACACTTCTCAGGAGATAATATACAAATATTATATATTTTCATATATCAACAAATATATGAAAAAATTTTCAACATCTCTAGCAATTACAGAAATGCAAATCAAAACTGCTCTAAGATTCCATCTCACTCCAGTAAGAATGGTAGTTATTAAGAATGCAAGCAACAATAAGTGTTTGCAAGGATATGGGGCGAAAGGCACACTCATACATTGCTGGTGGAACTACAAATTGGTGCAACCAATATGAAAAGCAGTATGGAGATTCCTTGGAAGACTTGGAATGGAACAACCATTTGACCCAACTATCCCACTCCTCGATTTATACCCAAAGGACTTAAAAATAGCATACTATAATGGCACAGCCACATCAATGTTTATAGGAGCACAATTCACAATAGCTAAATTGTGGAACCAAACTAGATACCCTTCAGTAGATGAATGGATAAAGAATCTGTGGTGTATATATACACAATGAAATATTACTCAGCATTAAAAGAGAATAAAATCATAGCATTTTCAGGTAAATGGATGAAGTTGGAGATTATCATGCTAACTGAAGTTAGCCAATCCCCAAAAAACCAAAGGCTGAATGTTTTATCTGATAAGTGGCTGCTGATCCATAATGGTAGTGGGGAAGAGCATAGGAGGAATGGAGGAACTTTGGATAGGGCAAAGGGAAGGAAGGGGAAGAAAGGGGGCATTGGGGCAGGAAAGATGGTGGGATGAAATGGACATCATTACCCAATGAACATGTATAAAGACACAAATGGTGTGACTCTACTTTGTGTACAACCAGAGAAATGAAAAATTATGCTCCATATATGTACTATGAATTGAAATGCATTCTGCTGTTATGTATACAAAATTAGAATAAATTAATAAATCTAATAAAAAGAATTAAGTGAAAACGTAGACAAAAACTCCTGCAATAATTGAAATTATCTCATGTATTTTGCTACCCCCTTCACTGTAACATGGTAAAAACTAAACTTAATATTTTCTCTCATACTTCCCACCAAAACCCAGGTATTTTCCTTATCATTATTAGTATTATTGATGAAAATATCCACTTTATAGTTCTGGAAGCTAATGACATTGATCCTTCCCAACTCTTGACTTTGCAAGTCAATCTGCTCATATTTCCAATTGAGGTTTCCTCTGAAACTATGTTTTGTTTCACCCTTTTCCTCCATTTCCATTGATAGAGTCCTGACACATGCTGTTCTTCTTCCACTCCTAATGGGGTTTAATCACGCTAGTCTCTTCTCTTGACCATACCCTAGATCTAATGACCCACAAATCTTCAAACTTCATTTTCATCACAACACTTTCTTTCATTAAAATATTTAATCTAAATTCCTAGTGTTGTATTTAAGAATCTCCTCTAAGCTATAACCGATTGCCCTTCCATCTAATATTATATTTCTACTTGCATCAGCCCTAACTATCCTAAAGACACTAGTTTGGCACTTGGTTTTTCTATTCAAATTTATTCCATCATTGTTCCTTACACAGAACACTATGCCTTTGAACACTGCTTTCCTTCAGGGTTCCTTAATTTCAGCACTATTGATATTTTGAGTTGCATTATTCTTTTTGTGGGAAACTGTCCTGTGCAGTGAAGGATGTTTGTCAGCATCTCTGACCTCTATTTTGTTCCCAGACATCACCAAGTTTACCCTTTGGGGCAAAACTGCTCCCAGTTGAGGACCTCTGTTCTATGTTTTGCTCATGTGCCACAATAATTTTACCCTCAGGCACATGACAGTAAAAGTAGAAACAGCTTTTAAAACATTTATCCTAAATTTAGTAATTTAATCTATAATTGTTGTAATAAATATCCATGTGATTTCTAGAGGTGTACCAGAGGATGCAGAATACATTGCATTCATATGTCACATATTCTTCTGATAGGATAGTATTTGCCTCATTTAAAAGTATTATGCAATATTAAACAAAAAGATCTTTCCAATCCTAAGCCTTATCAGGAAAGTAAAAGGCCTCATTTGTTTATTTTATTTTGCTATGTTAATTGCGTGTATATATATATATATATATATATATATATACACACATATATATACACAAAAATAAATATATACACATATATATTTTTCTTCTTGGTTATTTATATTAAACACATATTCATGGCAGTGCAGAGGGAAAATGTAGTTCATGCCTGTTACTGTCTGTAATCCATATAAACATATTCACCAGTGGGTTTGTTAAATGTTAACTAATCTAGTATTAAGTGATTTTCATAATGCAAAATTATGGATTATGTAGATTACTATACAGGAGGTTAATAGTATTCTACCAATGTTTAGGGGGAACTGGTTGAAGTTTTTGCATGCACCCAGAATGTGTTTTTCTTTTTCTCATTTTAAATAATAAAATATTTGCATTTTCTAGACAAGCTTTTCCTTCCTACACATTTTTGGGAGTAGATTAGATTCAGGTAATTAGGAGTACCTGTAGTTCCATTACTTAAATACTAAAAATATTAGGCTAAGTGCTAAACATTAATATACACTATTTCTTTAAAACAAACTACCTCAACAAAGATAACTAGAAAGAAAAAATAGAGAATGGGTGTGGAACAGAAGTAGAGAATTTCATTTTACATTTTTTTAGAAAATATGTAGATTATACTGGTTCTTAACCCTGATACAAGATGAAAATATTGCTATTATCATTATAAGGACAGGACATTCCATTACTTTACTTTCCAATTCACTCTTCCATGCTCTGAATCCAAACTATTGCTCATTCTATTTCACTAATATTCTATTAGCCATGTTCATCAATAGCCTCTTAAGGTGGATGCAATGGGTTTTAGTCCACATCCTACATGACTTCTTGACTTGAACACCTTTGACCATTCAGTCCTTTTTAAACTACTCCATTCTCAAATACACACCCTATGCCTAGATTTCTCATCTCATCTACAAATTCTACATTCCATTACACAGTAGTTATCACAATTTGGTGTCTTACAGATGAACTTATGGTATAATTATGTGACACTGAATTCACATCTTTCTTACTCAAATCTTTGTTTTCTTTCTCTACTCCCATTTCAATAAATTACTTCAGACTACCTCATTTATGGAAATCCTTACTTATTGCCACTTCCTTCATTCTGAATCTCGTTTTTTTTAATTTTTAAAACTTGTTCTAATTGTTATATATGACAGTAGAATGCATTTTGACATATCATACATGAATTGAGTATAACTTCTCATTCATCTGTTGTACATGATGTAGAGTTAAATAGGTTATGGATTCACATATGCAAATAGGGTAATAATGTCTGATACAACCTACTATCATTCCTACCCTCATGCTCCCTCACCTCCCTTCACTCCCCTCTGTTTAGTCCAAAATACTACTATTCTCCCACCTCTTGTTGTGAATTAGCATTCACATATCAGAGAAAACATTTGGCCTTTGGTTCTTTGGGATTGGCTTATTTTTCTTAGCATAATATTCTCCAGTTCCATCCATTTACTGGAAAATGCCATAATTTATTCTTCTTTAAGGCTGATTAATATTCCATTGTGTGCATATACAACAGTTTCTTATCCATTCATCTGTTGAAGGGCAACTAGTTCGGTTCCATAGTTTAACTATTGTGTATTGAGCTGCTATAAACATTGATGTGGCTGTGTCACTGTAGTATGATGATTTTATGTCCTTTGGGTATAAACCTAGGAGTGAGATGACTGGATCAAATGGTGGTTTCATTCCAAGTTTTCTTAGGAATCTTCATACTGCTTTCCATAGTGGTTGCACCAATTTGCCATCCTAGCAGCAATGTATGAGTGCACCTTTTTCCCACATCCTCATCAACATGTATTGTTGTTTGTCTGAATCTCATAATATTTGACCACTGTATGTGGCAACTTCCGAATTACTTTTTTAGGTGGTCAACTAAGTATTAAAATAAGTTGCTTATTTTCCTGAATTGACTAATCACATATGCTCAGATAGATGAGATAATGACAAAGCTGTCAAACCATGCACAACATGAGACAAAATACAGCAAGACTGCAGGAAGAAGGCAATGACAGCACAGGTGAAGAACAGGGGTCTTCAGGTCTAGGTGTGCCATGGAAAGTAGCCGAATTTGATCACCAAAAGATACACAGGTAGTGCCAAATTCCGAGGTAGAAACAAGAACCAAAGATCAACTCCTGAAACCAACCAAGATAACTCAGAAACCAGGAAGCAGCAATGGAAGGATCTGTAGAATTCTGCAGAATATTCCATTCTTTATCCAAACTGTCTTAATAAATCAAGTGTATATTTGCTAGTTCTTATATAATAACATCTTAAAAGATGTCATGAGACATATAGGATAACTCCTTTCAAGAAGCGAGGTAAAATATTTCAAATGAGTGTCAAAATAGGACATGGCTGGATTGAGCCAGAAATAGGCCATAGAAAGGGATAACTAAATAAACTATTTGAGAAAAAGGTGAAATTTATGAATAATTATATGTCATATTTAGCTTCTTTATGTCAATGTCATTCTAGGAGATCTTAAGGTGAAGAACTTTACCTTCACTCATACTTAGCTGTCTCTTTTGATATTTACTCAGGCTATATTAGTCTTTCCCATAGTATAATTTTACTCACTTGAAACAGGATATGATACAATTTGTTCTTGTTGCTTGAAGTGTATTAGAGAAAGTGTTGACAGAGTTGTTCTTTGGCTAAAATAGTAAAGAGCCTGTAAAAATAATTAGTTACAGATAAATAATAATAGGTATAGTAAAAGATGTAATTTCAGGTAAAGTACTAATAAGTTTATTTAGAAATAAACTGATATAATGTTTTGTTTTCTAGGCAATATCAACTTGTAAAATAACCCTTAGGTTCTGAAAACCTACTGAGTCTTAATTTTTTTGCAAAACTTTAAGTGAAAGCTGATAAAACTATTTTTGTTGCTCTCAGTGTTACAAATCTGTATAGATAAAAGTTGAGGGTCATCACATTCCTTGGTTCATTGATGAATAAAAGAAATGTACAAAATGGAATTTGTAAATTACTGATTCTTCTTATTTTAAGAAATTTAACTGATATGAACAAAGTAAACATATAATTTATAAGGTCTGTTTAGATCTTCATTTTAAAAAGCAAAATGCTTTCTTTGTTCTAATTATAGTCCACAATAATTTTGTGGGTTCCATTGTCCTCATGAGTAACTCTGAACTCTATCCTTATAAAGATGAAGAGTTATGGAGCAGATTATGTGAAATGCTATGTAGTTAAGAGTAATTAATAATGATTATAATATCCACTAATTAATAAATCCTTCTAATTGCAGTTACTTATAATAGTGAATTAAAAAGTGACTTCATTTTAATAGATCAATGAGAGAAAAAAAAAGAAAGTCTTTATGTTTTGTACAGACTGGGTATATGGAAACTTAATAGATGACAGAACCTGTTAAAGATATAATTTAGGTGGCTTGACCATAGTTTTTTTTTTTTTTTTTTTTTTTTTTTTTTTTTAACAAATCTTCCAAGGAAAGATCTTGTTTCTCATTAGGCTCTCCATGCCCTAATGGTTCATTGTTAACAACTATGGAAACATTTCCTTTGGATTAACATGATAAGATATAAATGCAACTCTGCAGAATAATCTGATTTCCTGACATCTAAAAAATACATATCTGCACAAACAAGGTGATTGTTTAAGAAAATGAACCAATCAACCAATATGAATCTAACTGATATTACTATGCCACATCAATGTCTAGTCTTCTATTGTTTCTAGTAAAATTAATGCACTTTTTTTTTCAGTACTGGGGACTAAACCCAGGCATGCACTGAGCTACATCTTCCAGCCCTTTTTATTTTTTGAGACAGCATCTCACTAAGTTTCTAAGGACAGTCTTAAACTTGAGACCCTCCTACCTCAGCCTTAGCATCTGGAAAAGCTATCTTATATCTTAATTTCACTCATGTAGATCATTATATAGGTCCTAAAAAAAAAATCCAGTGAGATAGGCAGCACAGATTTTTCTCAATGTATACTGATAAGAAACAGAGACATATAGAATGTGGCCATGAAGTATCATAAAGAATTATGTCAATTATGTCTTCTCTAAAATAAGGAGGAGGGGAGGGATGAGCATCTCAACAGCAAGAAGTGACAAATGAACACCAAGATTCTACAGAGAGAATAAGTTGGCCTTATAGAGATCTTTATTTCAATACCAAAAGGCTCTTTAGAGTTTTTCTATCTGAAGAGCCTCCAGTTTCAGGAAACTTTCACATGGTGTTCACTTTAAATATTGACTTCCAAAACAGCTTGATTTTAGTCTGAAGGTGAAGGAGGTATATTTATCTCATTAGATTACATGGAAAACCAGAAATCAGGTGGGGGTGGAAGTGGTGGACCTTCTAAAACTCTTAAAGATCTTTTGAATTCCTTTGTTGATAAACTGGTCCTGGTTAAAGCTAAAATCCTGAAAAAAAAAGAGGTAACAAAAGAAAAACAGTCTCATAAGGAGTGTACAAAAGTTGAGCTAATGTTGTATCTGACAAGTTCTTTTTAATCCTAAGCACGTTCAAGAAATGGTGGGTGGGTACCTGTCCAGAATGTAGTTGGGTGGTGGGGCACTAGCCTAGTATGTTCTAGGCCCTCAATTCAATCCCAAGCACAAGAAAAAAAGGAATAAATAAATAAAGTGAGAGAGAAGAAGGAAGGAATTGCATCTTTACAGGTAAGACAATGTCTTTGTCCCTGGCTGACATTAATAAAAACAGAATAAAAAAGATCCTCAGCTAAATAATAAAGGGAAAGAAGGGAAAGAACTAAAGAATGAAGATGTGACAAAGGAAAAACAGCAGACCTTGGCAAAGTATAAAGGAAAAGGAAGAGAAGGTGAACCTCTCCTGTTTCAAAGAGTATCCAAAAAAAGCAAAAAACATAACCATAGCTAGTATAATTTAGTTACATATCAACATACAAATCAGTTAAATTTATATCCAAGGTCAATGGCACATTTCTTATTGCAAATCTTATATTCAGTACTATATAAGTTACAAGCATCAATCCTGGCCAAAAAGTGGACATTAAAAAAATATATATATGTGGGCTAAGGCTGTAGCTCAGTGGTGGAGTGCTTGCCTGGCATGTGTGAGGTACTGGGTTCGAGTCTCAGTACTGCAAATGAATAAATAAAATAAAAGTCTATCAACAGCTAAAAAAAATTAAAGAAAAAATATACCTAACTTGCTAAATAGAGATGTTTTCATAGATGCATTTTAAATATTAGCTCTCTAAAATCAGAATAATAAATTAAAATCATGATTTAGTGAGATGGAAATTTTTTTTTCATTTTAGGTAATATAAAATACATGTATTTCTGTATTCACAAAAAATTTTGATTTAATTTTACTGATGTAAATTTGATAAACCTAAAATTTTAAGCATGTTCTTTTACTAAAATGTCAATTTGCACATATATTTAATTTGCTTCCAGTATTTTTTCGCATGTTTATTGACTTTTAGCTTAGTCTCTGAGTTCTTAAGAAATAATTCCCCCTCCTTGAGATGGAGAGTGGTTTAACTCAGGTGGTGCATCTGAAAACTTAATTTTAAGTAAATAAACACAACACTTAGTATAGAGAAATTAGAATAATAAAAATAACTACCTGAAGTTTTCTCAGTCCTTCACTTTGTATCACATAAGGCATTTTGGTAGATAACTCAATTAGTCATAGAATAGAGACTCAATATGGTGTTTCTATTCTGTACTGTGAATCTGAACAATTTTTTTGCTGAAATAAATTAAAATTGATTGGTTAGTGATACCTACCTGAGATAAATACACTCGAGTAAGTTCTGTTCCTTGGCTAACAATATCTCCAAAAAAAACGTCCCCACTCTATTTTTATTGCACATATGGTAAAGAAAAGGAAGTGAATATCTTTGGAAGTGTTAAGACAAAGCACACAATTGTGAGATTGAAATGCTTGGTGGATAGATCCTATTTTCTGTAAAAGAAACTATCTTTCAGTTTATCTCTGCTTCAAACAATCGTTTAGTGGTATTCTGACATCAGTTTAGTCACACATTTTGTAGCACTGCTAAAGATAGAATCTAAAACTTGTGATGCTCACCTCATTCGGGACTGTATAGATTTTTAACAGAAAAGAAATGGAAAGAGGTTTTACATTAAACCAGGAGTCATAAACCTCAGTCAGCAGGTGAAGAGAGCAATCTGAATTCACAAATTCTTTACATTAAACTGTATGTGGCCCCAACTGCTCAGATAATTTCAAAACCTGTCTGATTTTTCTGTTATTCATGGCTAGCATCCATTCTGATTGGTTGCTGTATCCATTCTATTTGGTCCCTTTATATTTAACAGCTTTATCAAGGTAAAATTGATATATAACAAACTGCTCAAACTTAACTGTATATTTAAATATTTACCTATGTAAACACCTGTGAAACTATCACTACAACAAAGATATTGAACATATTTATCACACCAAAAGTTTCCTTGTTCTTCTTTGTAATTCCTGCCCTCTGACCCTCCTTACTACTATTCTACTTTCTGTCACTATACATTAGCTGACTGCTACATATATGACTTGTACTTTATTTCCCCTAGTGTCTCTCAGTCAGCATAAGATGATGTTGTAAAATGAATCAGTGGTTTATTCTTTTGTATTACTAAATAATATCCATTGTCATAATATACTATGATTTGTTTATCTATTTACCTGTAATGGAATGTTGCCTAAATTTTTAGGGTAATTGGAACTATGCATCATTGGGCTTTAAATTGATATACAATGATAATTGCACTTTCCTTGTTTTTCTAAATATGGTTAAGTATTTATCATAATGTAACTCTTCAAAGATATATTTCTGTTTCAAAATGTCAACACCTCAGAGGTGGCAAGCTGTTGCATTCCTCCCCAAATTTAGTTGGGGTCAGTACATTAAAATAATTGACTATCTCGATCAGTCAACAAATGCTTGAGTGACCTGAGTACTCAAATTAGAAAAAAATGGCTGATCTGAGATCTTTGAAAACAAACAGCTTTTCACTGGAGTTCATTTATCCTTTCCTTACTTGCTTTTTTATGTCTATTTGTTTGGAGATACTACATAAAACTTAGGCATTTTTAATATTTATAAGTAAAAAATAGTTAGAGCCTTATATTTATAGCTAACCTAAGAGGAGACAGCATCTATCTATTTAGCCGGGAAAAAATTTTTAATTTTTCTTCTACCCCCAACTCCCAGTACTGGGGATTGAACTCAGTGGCTCTCTACCACTGAGCTACCTCCCCAGCCCTTTTTTGTTTTTTATTTTGACACAATTTCCTGCTAAGTAGCTGAGGAAGCCCTCAAACTTGTGATCCACCTATCTCAGCCTCTCAAGCAGCTGAGATTCTAGGCATGCACCCTGGGCCTGGCTTAATTTTATTTCTGAATTTTGATAGCTATTTCAAAAACTAAAATTAAATTGTTTATTTTTAAATTAGAAAAAAATCTATTGATGTTGTTCTTTTAATTGAAGGATATAGACCAAGATGAGGCAGATTTCTAATTTTACTGATTGGCACTATAGGAAAATGCTCATATTTCACAGGTATGCCATTATTAATGCCAAATCCTGTGGTCCTTTTTCATGCAGAATTCCCACTGGGAGTACCACATGAGAAAGAAGTGCAGGATGAGACCCGATTATTATAACTCACAAGACTAATTATGACTTTGAATTTTCCTGGATAAGCTAATTCTTTCTGCACCCTGGGATCAGTAAGTACAAAAGTGGTCTCACAAGGGTTTCACTGCATTTAACATTACATGCATTTACAAATAAATTCAGAGAAATTAAATAGCACTTCAGTTCTCCTCTAGTTTATTTGAGATTTGTTTCTAAAATTATTTGAGAAAAATTTAAAAGACAATGCCACAGGTGTATTTTTACTAAATAATAATAAAGAGACACACACTAATCATTTATTTTTTGGCCCTGACTCATTTATTTTAAATAGACTGTTTATTTTTATTGGCATCACTGATGAATAAGACTACAGAGGGACTTGGGAAAGCAAGGATTACAGAGAACTTGAAAGAAAGGACGACAGACAAATAGGAATTGGAAGGAAAAGACAGAGAAGGACTGTTACAAGATGAAAGAGACTGGCAGGAGGGGTGCTGCTGAATTTTTATTTTTATTTGTGAAGACCCTTATGAATGACATAAAATGATTAGATATTCTTGAGTGATTTGAAATCTGTTTGAGTTTTTGGTCTGACAAATCTCACAAACACTGATTCCAGGGTTTTCTATGATGCCACTATCAACAAATCCTTCCGACAGCCTTTTTTATTCAGTAGCCCATTGTACATCCATATGAGAGGGAGTTTCTTTGTGTACCAAGTAATTTCCATGTTGTGAGGTTTCTTGTCTTCAGTTACCTCCAGTTTTATGCTTTAGTCAGAAAACTCAAATAGCATTCAAAAAGGAAAAACTCAAAGCAATATAGACTTTTGTGCCTTTTACAAAGAATTAGGGCTGTGTGCCCCTACCAATATGGCAATATATTATATAAGGTCAATACTCCTTTTCACATGCCTCTAATACAGATGCATTTTATGAGGTAGAACAGCAAACACTGAATCACTCTAGTAGAGATACACAAAACAAGTAATTATAGCTAGTTGCAGAAAAATAATTATGCAGTTGTGTGATGAAAACCAGTTTTTAACTGGGAGGGGAAATTCTATCAAAAAAAAAAGTGGAAAAGCTAAATGTTGTGCTCTGGGAAACAAGGCTATTCTGTAAAACTTCCTAATGCAGCTGTATCATCAAGGAGAGGTACCATACTTTTTATTTTATAATAACCCATTGAACACTGCATGTAATATAGGAGGCTGGTGTGCACTTGCACACATAATTACTGCTATTTTCTGTTGACTTTTCTATCTTAAGTGACCATTTTCTCTATTATCAATTCATCTAATATTTTAGCAAGAATACCCTTTATTGTCACTTAATGCTTACCAGGTAGTCCTTGATTATGATTAAATAGACACCTAGGATCACTAGCAGTTCTATTTGGAGTTAGCTATTACTATCATAAATGTTACTGCATATTCTAGATGTCCAAGATATAGAAAATAGCATTTAATGTAGAAAAAAGACTAACAAGGCTCTATTTGTAATGCAGCATATATTTTTCTGTATGGTATAGTAGACATTAATGAAATGTGTACATTTCCACAGAAGATATTTATCTCAAATATCTACAGTGCTCACTTTGCTTTTACATGTTCCTAGTCCTCATTGAAGTCAAGAGGATTTTGTTTCCTTACTGTTAAGCATGGCTGTTCTGGGTCTTTTAACTAAATCTACCACCATGAATGAACTTAGAGCAGAAATAGCAAGTACAGCTACATTTAGGCTTATATCAGAATTTCCGTTTAACACATTTTAAAACTACATTTTAAGAATGTGGAGGTTATGACATGAAGTGACAAAACCCAAGCGTGTGAGCTGGATGAAACTATCTTTAGCCAGGCTTCCTGGCCAACACAGTGAAGTATATGGTCTAAAGAAAGAAGCTCAGCTTTGCCTCTGAATTTTCAGGAGTGTGAAGGCTCTTTTTAAAGTCTTCATATTAAACGTATCTTATCTATATACCATAATGGCATCTGTGGCCAGCAAACAAGGCTGTGAAGCTGAAGGAAGTTTCCATCCTAATCCTTTCAATTGCTTCTTGCTGCTTCCTCCCACTACGGCCATATACTGGTCTCCATACCACTACAAAACGAAAGAACAAACAAATAAGACTTCCTTTGGGGCAATTTCCATGGTTAGTTTCAACTGAAATGTAACTTTTCTGAGTTTAGTATTTTGAGTTACTAAACTCTGAAACTGGTTAAGTATTTGGGGGCTGGAAAAGAATTGGTCAAGAGAAAAACTTTAAAAATCCACTTTATTGTATGATGGTCATTGTAAATAAAGGACAAATGTATCCACATTGAACGTGTCAGTATATATGCATCTCTATGTTCTTATGAAATGCAAGGACCTTGGTGCACACACTCAGGGTTCTATATTCGTTTTATCTTAGTTATTATCACTAATATCTTTGGGACACTTATCAATTATGAATGGTTTTTCATTTTACAACTGTGTAAAGCTTGACAATAAATATACATGTTGGTGTGATATATTGCTTTGTCATTTATACTACATTATTGTATACTATATTTTAAATGTTTTAGTAAACATTTTCTAAGTAATTTCGTGATACAGTATAACCCAATATAAATTCTGAAGTTGTATGTATTGTGGTTTTTAATAATATTAAATCTTTGGCTATTTTGCTAGTTAGTTACTTCATTTTTTAAAAGGTAATGTTCTCTTTTAAAATTCAGAAAAATGTTTGTTACTAATCTCAAGTGCTTATTTTGGCTTAGGGTATACTTGTGATTATTCTGGTTATTTAATATTAATAATTACTCTCCTTAAAAAGTAGATCTACTCATTTAGGGGATTGGGGTTTTTAATGTAACGTTAAGATTAGTGTGATTAAGTACTTTGAATTCTTAAATATTCATTTAAGCACTTCTAACAAATCTAAGTTGAATGCTTTTAAAAGTTCTTCTAAAACCATTGTCAGTTTTATTTTGTAAAATCTGCTTCAAAAATTAGTCTACCACTGTGAAAGAAATGCTTTTAATAGAGAGATGAAGAAAGGGGGGATGGGAGATTCAGAAGGAGAAAAATGTCAAGTGAATCAATATGATTAATTAAATTAAATGTGGATTCATAAAACTCATATTCCAGATTTACACAATATATTCACAGTGACATTTAAAGCATGTTTTGAAAATCCCTAAATAAAGTCCCATGTACATGAAGACATTTTTCATCTTTAAAAAATAAAAAAGTTACCTATATAATAGAATCATAACTTTACTGCTAACTGCTACATGTTTCAGTGGTTCTTTGATGGAAAAGCAGGATAAAATTTAATATGTAAAAGTTTTAAGGAAAATCATGCCTATTTTTGCTTCTGAGATGCTTATGCTTAAGCCTATAGATAATCTTGACTAAGAATATAACATAAAGGGTTTTGTTTTAAATTCATATCAAGGTCATTTTGGTATTAACCCATTAAATTTACAACTCTTATGCTGCTCTTCTGCTGGGTCACTAAATTGTTAAAACTTAGTAGATCAAATATTTATAAGACTAAATGTTAATTTTTACAAGTTCTGAAATGAGATATAGAGGGAAGGAACTGGTTCTCAGCTTTATGAAATACACGGTTTTTTAAAAACTTAGGTGACACAAAGACAAAAGTGATATCTTAAGCCTCCTTGTAGAATTAATATCTATAAATGACAAAAATGACAACAGGGTCTTTAACACACACAACACCTAAAATAAGAGATTTGGAAAGAATGCCCAGGTTCAGACTGTACTAACTAGTATGATTTGTGTGTAAGTCAATTTAACTTAAGAAAATTAATAGTCATTAGATACTAACTTTGAGTTGTTTATGATTACTCTCCCACAAAATTCTACTAATGTTACTGGTTTTCTCCTCCAATCTTATGTATTCTGTGTTAGCATAAAGCCTTTTTTTATTCTTGCTTTAGTGAGGAGTATATAATATTGCTTTCACAAAAATTCAGTCATAGCTCAAGCTATTTTAACAAATGACAATTTTTTCCCCTGTAAAAAAAAAAAAAAAAGGTTCCAAGATAAAGGTTTTACATCACAGAGAAAATGGAGGAAAATTGAGAGAATACTTTATTTCCTTTAGGTGACTGCTATTGATGATGAAAAATAAGAAACAAATGTAATTGGTAAAACAAACCCCAAAGGAAGTTTCGTATCTCAAATAGGGGAATATTCTTAGTTGTAAATAGCTCAATTTTATTTCTAGGGCCTAGAATATGTATTCCTGCCCCCCCACCCCAATCTTGCTTCCAATTTCAAAACTTCAGCCTTATCAGAGTAAACAAGCTATTGTCAGAATAGAAAATCCAGCTAAGGTTTGAGGGCTGCTGCCACTTCCCTCTCTGCCTTGCACAATTCGGTGCCAATAGCTATTGGAAAAGGGAAGAAAGAAAGGTCTGCCACTGTGGCGTGTGGAAGTAAAGGGGCAGAGGGGCATCACTTCAATCTCTTGGCTCTGGTTCTTTCTCACTCTCGAATCTCCAGAGAAAAGAGATGCTCTTCATTCACAAAACAAAACAAGAAAATCTCTATAATTATTTTTGGCTCAGCTCCATTGAAATTCATTCTCCTGGAAGCGTCTCTGTTTTAGATTAAAACAATGCTTAGAATATTCATTCTCTGCTCTCTCTTTCTTTTTTTCTTACTCAGTACCCCTGCATACCACCCACCCCCAGTCCACCCACCCCCCACTCCCCACCACCCACTACCCCCATTTTCCTCTTGTTTTCTCTATTTCTCAGTCTTGGTTGTTTTTGCTGTCTGCCCCTGCCTTTGATGATATTTTTTTTCTCTATCGTACCAAAGTTGGGCCTCAGAGGCTGCTAGCACCAATGCCTTTAAGGGCCTACTCAAGGTCTCCATATTTAGTATTAGTTGTTCAAGCCTCATTCCTCTTCCAACCAGGAAATTTCCCCCATCCTATGTCCCTCGTCATATTTTAGGATTGTTGAATTGCTAATACTGAGTTTTGAACTAAAAAATAGATCACTTTTGGTCTTACCCTATCAGTAAAATTAGAAATGCATTTCACTTTCTCTTTCCTTTAGTCCTCCAATCCTCAAAAGATGGATAAAATCATCACTACCCATAGTAGGTAGTGGTATTAAATTCCAGTAGCAAAGCATTGAAAATTTTTATTTTAAACATCTAAATTTAATGACATAATCTAATAAAAGTTAGGGTGTGAAACAAAAATGTAAAAATGGTTTTTCTATTAGTAACTTTTTCATTTTTTTTTCTGTTAAGGTGAAACAATTTCAGCAAAGGGAAAGTAGAATTCCTGCTCCAAATAAAGTTTGTGTATACATATTGACAAAAGGTATCTGTTCTATAAAACAGATTGAAACAGTGGATTCGTTTTGGATTCTAATGCAAAGTAAGAATTTTATTTATAATGACTTACATTTTGTGGGATACCAATTTCCTGTACCTTTCAATTCTTGGTGTTGAAGGTAAAAGTTGCTGATAAACCTTTCATAAAAAGAGGTGGATCAGATATCGACTTTCATTAGCATTAATGTGCTTTTCTATTTCTCACTTTCTAATTGGAATAATTAATTTGTGTTCATTTCAAATTCTTGGTTGTTAGTAAAAGCATCCAACCTTAGTACCCACCAGCCTGGAGTGTGCATCCTATTTAGGGTCCTTTGAACAAGGACTATTTTGTGTGGATACTACATTCACTTATAAGGATAAGCCCCATCCTTGACAAACAAAACAAAGTCCTGACAGTCGCCCACATGTGAAATATCTCTGGGATTTCCTATCTGTTCAACAACATTAAAGCAACCTTGTAACCATATATTTAAAAGAGTTTGAGATCTATTTCTAAGACTTCATAAGAACCCTGATCATTAGACTGTGTTTGGTTTACCAAATAAAGAGAGGTAAAGAAAAAAAAAGGGGGGGATCACACACTGCCACTAATTACACTGTAAACATTTAATATATATTCTTTCTTTCTATCCTTTGCCCTTTTCAAAAGGAAAGGTGGTAATTTGCATGTATTCTGCTCTTTCTTCTCATTGTTTTATTTCTTTTCTTTCTGGCTTTCTTTCACTTCAGTAAAAAAATAAATAAAAAGAGGTGGACATGTTTGAGAAGATAAAAATGTTTACCTAGTACGTTTCTTCATATAAAGAAACAGCTTATGCATCTTCTACTTTGTCTTATGACCTTTGTTAGAGCACTAATCTGGAAGCCACATTTTAATTACAAAACATTGTAAGGGGAGTCCAGAAGGTATACATAACCCTTGATTCTTAGCCAAATAAGAGGAAGTTTAACAGCAATGTATGGTTGCAGCAATGGTTATGTTTGGGATCCATATGCATGTTCAAGTCACACATTCAGGCAGTGCAATAAAGCACGGAAAAAACAGCTGATACACAAAAGGGACCGTCTAGACAGTGCCCCATCAGTCTGGCTAAATTTGGTGCTGGCATTCCCAATGGGATTGTAATATAATTGTTCTGGTGTCTGCGTTCATTCCCCCTGTCAAACACCATTCCAAATATACATCCTTCTCCCCCCCAATCCTTCTTCCACAAATATGAAGTCCAAACTGTGCCATGTAAAAAAGAGTGTTAGGATGGCCTCAGCCCAAGGAAATGTTATAATTTAGCAAAATCGTGTCATTTAATTTCTTTAAAAAAAAATCCCCTTGTTACTTCTTAACTTCAAATAGAATTAATTTCATTCAGATTTTAATAATTTAAATTAAGACCATGGAAAAAAAATTTAAATGCAAATGTAAACAACCTTAAAAAATTAAGCACCTTAGATGAAAGCAAATAGGCCTTTTTACTCCTTTGTATTTATTAACCTCCGTTGGAAAATTTAACAGAAATCAGAGATGTGAAAGTGTAATGATGGACATGGATCATAAATTCTAATGAAGAAAAGGTTAATGAAAACAATGTTAAGCAAAAGCATTGAAAAATGCAAATTGTGTATTTTTTCTTTCTTGAGTTTGAAGCTCTAATATTTTTTTCTCTTTGAACATCTTTTGGAAGTTCAATTTCTGTTAATTTATGAATGAGTGTTTTCATACTTTTGGCTTTTTATTAGAGAAACCAGCAATATTTATCCATCCATTTTTAATAAGTGTCAATTAATATTTTTAAATATTCTAATTCAAGACATCAAGAAAATGAAAATCATTACTTAAAGAATAAAAGAAAACCAAAAGCACATTCTTAAAATGAATAATGTACAGACTATAGATAAAAAAAATGCTTATAATCTGATAGCTCCCATAACACTAAAATTAAAGCTGTCAGATTTTTTTAAAGGAAAATTCAGATTTAAAGATCGTCATATAATATGATAACTATATACAAATGTTTTATTTTCTGTTTCAGCATGTCACCTGTGGGCATTGTTTAGGTATTTACATTGACCAGAAAAACCTATTTTTAAATTTTTCCAAGAAAAATTATCTTGGGAAAGAGGCTGGGCTATTTGTTTTAAGTGTGCTTCTCTACTTGTATTTCTGATTTTGGAAGTTTTATCCTCTTTTCCCTGATGCTGTAAACCGAAATTTGTCTCCCACCTCCCAGCAGTTTTGAGATGCTAGCTCAGGATCCCAAGTGAGTGAAGTCTCCCAGCCCCCATCAGGGACCACTCTAGCTAGAGAAAAATCAAAGAAAATACTTCAGGCACTAGATCCTGCCTTTATCCAGCTTCAGGAGACTGAGAGACAAACACACCAACCAAAACGGGGCATAAGCAAGAAATGGCGCAAGACACAGGGCCTCAACTCGCACAAAGACAGAGCACCAGTCATACAAAAAATTGCCACCGAAGCCACCAATAAATAGTCAGACATATTTTATAAATGTCCTAAAATTCTTGTACAGAAAATAAGGAATAAAAACTAATACTGAGAGATTGTATCTTTCCATTTTTAATTTAAAGAAACATAATTAGTGATTTTCATATTTTTTCTTCATTATATGAATTTGCTATTCTGAATTTGCAGGAGTACTAAAAACATAGCCATTAAAAAAAGAGAATACAAAAAAATATTTTAGCAGAGTGTTTACACAGAACTGGATGTTTTGTGTATGATTAGTTTTTATTTGCTTTATTTTATTTTTTGAACATATAGTGGCAGAAAGGGAAAGAAAGCCATACTGGTAAGGCTTTTTGAGATGAAACAGTGTAGCAAAATCTGAGTTTTATACTTGGTTTTTAAACTATTGAATAATATCCTATGAGACCTCTTAGGTCTTAACTGGATTAAAATGAATATATTTGTGCTCCACTCTTTTCAGTTAACTAATGTGCATGTGAATTGATAGTGTGTGAGGGAGCAGGTGAGAGAAAGTGTATGTGACACTGGGAGTGGGTTGTAGGGGACAGGCTGGGTATATCCGTGTGAAGGAGTGTGCAGGCCCGTGTGGGTTGCCCCTAAGAGTGAGAGCAATGAAATTGAGCAGGCCTTGGGGTCTGGCGCGTTTTGTCAGGAGCCACAGGAGCAGCTTAGTGGGACATGACTGGGGGGGGGGGAAGGGTGGTGGTAAAGGGAGGGTGGAGAAGGGGGTGTGGCATGTGAGAGTGTGTGTGTGTGTGTGTGTGTGTGTGTGTGTGTGTGTGTGAGCGTGTGTGTATATGTGCGTGTGTATGGAGGAAGTGGCTCTGAGGTTTCAGCTATGGCTGAGCCTTGTGTTTTTGTTTTGTTGGTTCCCAGCATAAAAAGGCTGGAGTTTCAGGTTCAGGGTGGAGTACAGGCAAAGGGATCCTCATTCGGAGAGTTTCTCTCTCTGGCCTTCCCTGTAGTTGCTGCTCAGAACATTGCTGCTGGGAAGTCAGGAGTGGGGGGAGAAGCAAGGGATGGGGGTCTGTCTGCAGCTGCCCCTCTCACACTTGAATAAAAGAACTTTTTTTTTTCAGGGGTAGGGGAGCTGTGAATACCTTTCCCAATAAGAGATGAGGCATATTGAAAACTATATTAAATTACCCTGATTAACAATTTAGCCACGAACAGGGGAGCTTTGGGAGATCTCTATAGGCAGGACTGGGGGCTATTCATGCCAGCAGCTAAGAGGTCGAAAGGTTTCTGAAGTTCACAGGCTCAGAGCCTTTGTTATGCTAACAGACAATCTCAAATCAGCTGCCTAGTGGAGTGTGAAATATAAATGATTCCTTGAGAACTTCCAATAAGTTGTCACTCTTGCTCTCCAAATACCAGGACAGGCTGCTAATTTCTAGCAGGCCCTTTTGCAACATTGCTAGTCCTAAATGAATGCCTTTGTAGTTCAAATAATCTTTTCAAGGGAGCTGTCCTATCATCATAGCCCAAATGCATCTTGGTTTTGACTATTAAATGAAAATCAGGGCTCAGCCGTGCTTGACTTTTCCAAGCAGCCGATGTTTGGGAAGGGTGGTGGCAGCTCTCATGCACAACAAGTTAGCACCCACTGCAGGAGGCCCAGGGCATTAATAACAACCCACAGCCCCAGCTACCCCAACTCTCACCCCCACTCCCTACCAGGAACAAAGCTTCCAGAGAGATTTACAGGGGCTTCCCTCAGGCTGGACTACCTTCCTCTTTCAATCATACCAACATTTCTCAGATTTATGGACCCTCTGTCCAACAGGATGGCCAGCTGACCTGCTAGCATCTGACTGGTCACTTCGAAGAATCAACTTTGGGGATGAACGTATTCATTCTTCAGGGCAGACAAGGCCAAGAAGAAGAGGACAAGGTGTGTGTCCAGGCCATGTACCTAGTATCAACTGCTTGTAGATATTACCTTATTATTTTCCTCTAAGAAGGATACAAACATGGTTTGTGATCTTGGGTGTGACCTTTGAGCATGTACAGATGGATAAAAAGAAAAAAAAAAAGTCCAGGATCTTTGAATCTGAATACAAATCTTTTAAAATAAGGAACCCCCACCCCCTGCCATTCCAAACCTCAGAAGCTGGGGAAAGTGAGAATAAGAATCTATGAAGAAGAGTATGCCCAAAATAAACCTACTAGTGGGAGGGACAAGGCCAATTTACACAAATGAGAAAACACACCAAATAGAGGCCAGAAACCAAAGGAAATTAAAAAACCATCTGCATCAGTCTTCACAAAGGAATAGCAGTAATAACTTAGGTCCTAAAATTTTTAATATTTCTACTTCACATTCTCAACTTTTTGCTGAAAAACAAAAAAGGTCCATAATATTACAGAAGCTTCTGCTTTTTTTCAAATAGAGCAGGTTTGAATTTTTGAGGCAAGAAATCTAATGGACCACATCTCTTAATACATTCTTGGGGTAAGTTATATAAACACAGAAACAATATTTTTGAATATGTCCTCAAGTAACTTCATAAAGCTGAAGGATATAGTTATATAGAAAAATCAAGGCCCTTGATTTTCATTCTCTTGTTCCTTTAACTAAAACAATTTAAAAATTCTACATCAAAAATATTTGGGGGGACTTTGTTTTGATTGGCATAGAAACTGATTTAAGTAAACACTTTTTTGTTTCCGAGGTATACTAAGATTTATGGCCATATATTAAAACATGACTTACATATCAGGAAGAATGGTAATGTGACTTTCGTCAGTTTTGAAATTATCTAGCTTACACATTTAATTCTTGTTTTGTTTTTTTTTTTTTTTTTCAAAATCCAGGATACAAACCACAATCCTAAAGGACTCTGGGATTTAGCTCAGAGAATTTGGTTGATAGAGTAGGAGAATGTTTAGGAACCAGGTCATTGTTTGTCTTTCAGATCCTTATTTGCTTCACTCAGTAAAACAAACTGTAAATAATATTGCCTAGGAAAATTAGTTCAGATTACTAACATTAAGGAAGTAAAAGTTTATAGTTTCTTCTGCCAAATATCAGAATTAGACAATAATTTATTATTGATTGGCTCATACTCTTTTCAGAGGGACTTAGCATCCTTGTTCTCCTTATTTTAGAGACAAAATTAGGAGACACTTGGCTTGGCTCAGGACACACTTCTTATTACACAATAAGAAGACAACATTGATAGCTGAAAATTTAGTGGATGTGATACAATGGGCTTAAATTTAGCTTTTCATCCTTTTTCAATTTAAAAAAATTTAATCAATATTAAACTATAGAATGTCTACATGTTATTGACACATGCAGGACATTCAAAGAAGAAATACTGTCCCTGTGCTTTCCAAATACTTATTTTACCACTTCGAAGTGTCCTCTCTCTTTCCGTCTTTAACACATCAAAACAGGGAAGAAAGCTCTTTTGTGTTATAACTACAGAGAAAACATTTGAGAATGTGTCAATGCACTGAATACCAGCACCAGTTTGGGGGTTGGTTTGTTTTTCCCCCTGCCGTGGTATTTCTTTTCCCTTTGCTTTTTCAGTCTTTAAACTCTGGACACTTTGAGAAAAGCAATGGTCAAAATGAAAAGTTAGGACAAATTGCATTAAACCTATGTGTTGGCCAGAATATGAGCATGATGAAAGCAGTGTTGGGACATTACAGAGCCATAGCAGCTCTCCATACACTGAAAAATAAAATAAAAATAAAAAGTAAAAGCTGATCTCTTACTTTTTGCTAAATACTTATGATCTAAGAGAAAGGGAATTCCTGTTTTAAAAAAAAAAAGTTTCCAGGGTTGCCATTTCTCCATGGTGGGGGGGGGGGGGGGGTCTGACTGTGTGTGTTTGTGTGCGTGCATGTGAGTGTGTGTTTGGGGGAAAAGAGACAGAAAGGGGGAGGAGGAAGGGCAGATAACTTTACTGACATATTAATTCTTTAGATAGCAGCAAATGAATGGTCCAAATAGACATTTGTTTCCCTTAATAGGTTTTGTACAGGTCTCTTACAAGCTGTGGCATATGCTTCATTTATATGTATATTTATTTAGAAGGATAGAGAATAATAGGTGTAGTTTGTCTATAGTCGCAGTTATTATTTAAAGTCCAAAGAGGTTACAAGTTTTTTTGTACTCCAAACACAAATACAAAGGTCTCTTGATTATGCCTCTTGCTTTCTGCTGAGGGCCAATTAAAAATAAAGATAATATTCTAACTATTGAGCCTTAGCAAGACTAAGAATGAGGCTAAAAGGCAAAATGCTTCCAAGATGGCTGCCACTTCCTTCTTCCTCCTCCTTACTGCCTGTTTTCCACACAGAAATTAATGTAATATTTTGTTTAGAAATCACATTGTAGGTCATTTGCAAATGAGACAGCCTCTAAGGCCTCAACATCTGCCTAGAATACCCTCATGATGCTATCGAGGTATGCAGAGAGATTAAAATGCAAACATTCAAATGCAGTTAGGTTTGTACATAGTGACTAGACTCACACACATACACACTTGAACGTGTGAACAACACACATAGCTGCAAATGAAATAAAAGGCCAAAATCCTTCTTAATTCTTAGGACAGAAGGGCAAAGGAGGGCGCCAGGCCGCCACCTACCTCCCCAAAGGTTGGAAAATGCACTGTTCATGGTGTGGATTCGATTTTTTAAAAAAGATATATCTTACTGATGACTCTCTCATTAGGCAGACTTCTGAAGTCTGGGGAGACAAGATTTCCATAAATTATCTCTCTAATTCATCTCATGCTGGTGCAAAATGCAAAGCTAAAAATTTTTTTAAAATTTTTGTATTTTTTAAAAAGAGAGGATATGAAGCTAACCAGTTTCTTTTCAATCTTGTTAAAGGATTTGATCACTAGTAACGTTACTATTAATTATGATAAATATGTTTTTAATCATAAAAATCCCACCCATAAGCTAAATTTGAAATAATGTAGGGAATAAATAAAAGTATATTTGGCGTTTTCTAACAGATTTATAGCAGCTTACTGTGGAGACTTGAGGGCACTAGGCATAGAACAAAGCAAATGGTTTAGTTCCTATAGGAAATATATTAGAAAGGAAAAAAGGAAAAAAAAAAAAAAAAAACAACCCACAACCCTTTATCTAAAAGCCATCAGGGACAAGCACTCAATACAAGTTAACAAGCAGGAACTGATAAGATAACATTTATATGAGGTCAGAAGTCAAATGCCAGTCAAAGGCTTTTAACCTCTTGGGTCATAAACAGGAATAGTTAAAAGTGAGAGGTAGTTATTTATCGGATTTTAAGTGTACCTGATCATTGCCAGAGAATTTCCGATGATGAAACTAATTGGGATTTATAGAAAAAGAACTTTGTAGCTGTTCAAAGAAAATTAACCTACACACCCACAATTCTTCAATTGGTAGGGAGAAAAACAAACAAACAAAAAACCCTTTGTGTGTGTGTGGTGGGGGGACAAATCTGGTAATTTAAACAGTTTTAATAAACAAAGTCTCTCTCAGAAGCAATAATTTATGGCTGATGTACATATCAACTAAAATATAGTAAATTATATTTATACAAATTTAACAACAAAAATAAGCATTCCCATAATTTATTTTCATTTTTTTCTTCTTTTTCTTTTACTACCTTTCAGATCTCCTAAATTAGACAGAATACAACTCCAAAATCACAATACTTCTTGCCCTCAGAATGCCATCGTCTATAAATTTAAAATTATATATATTCTAATAGCAATTATTTTAAAACATCAGAATATTGAAACAGCTTAAAATTTTATCTTAATCTATCCAGAGAAACAGATGTCATCTTTTATTTGCTGCAGGAATATTTTTTCTTTGTTTTGATTTTTGTCCTTTTCTTCTTTCTTTCCTTTTTTAGGTTTACATTTCAAACTCCCAAGCATTTCCTGATCCCTGAGTCCATGCAGGTTTATATTTTCAAAGCATACCCACCCTCCTTTTTTTTCTTTTGCAATAAAAGAAAGCAGATCTAGATATTTCTTTCTAGAAAGAGATAGAGGGATTGTTGTTAGGCCTGCTAAGGCCCACTGTTTCTTTAAACAGAGTCCACAATACACTAGGCGAACATTGTGGATTTAAAATGCTTTTAAATATTTATCACTAGTATTTTATCATCATATTCAAATGACACCTGGCGTGCACTCACCTTTATTGACAATCTCTGTTCTGAAAGTCCATTTGCTTCCTTAAAGCCCCCCAAGCAGAACAAGGACTACCCGTTTTCATTCAGTTAATGTTTAGTAAAAAACCAAGCAACCTTAATCAGCATGCTGATTGCATCGTCAACTAACAAATAATTTACTACTCTGAGCATTGCATTCCATTAAAAGCTCATTAAATTTTCTGTTCTCCAATGGGAGGTTTAGCTTTTGAACTGCATGCTTTTGCTTCGAATGATCATTTATTCAATTTTTGCAAAATGTTGTGGGTTTTTTTTTTCCTCCTAAAGTATAGGTAAGCATTTCAATACCTATAGACTGTGAACATATGGAAACACAGCCCAGGGTTTGAGAATGTTCTATTTGATTTATAAATTCTGTTTAACAAAAATTCAACACCAATCTCTCATACTTTTAGGACAGCCTGGAAAAATTGAGTATACATGTGATCTAAACATAGCCTCAGAAATATTAATACATAACATAAAATATCAAATCCTTTTTTACACTTATTCTTTTCCACATATATTGTTATTTTTATTCTTGTACATAGTTGTTGTCTACTGATTCAAAAGGGGCATGACATCACAAAGCCCTTACCCTATTTGATGCCAAACTTAATACCTCAGGGGGTGGGTGGTGGTGGTGGTGGTGGCGGCTGGTTACCCAAAGAAATCCACATTTTCTGAGGTTTGCACATTTTTTACAAACCCCTAATCCTCTGAATTATTTTCATGCCCAGACTTGTCTAGGAAAGCATATATTTATTATTTTTAATTTAGGGAAATGTAGAAAAAAATATCAGGCCCCAAATTAACATGCATCTTTGGATGGCTAATTGTGCTCATTGCAAATTTGGGTCATTTTGCATGAGTGACTCTAATGTGGGGCTGAGATTGCCACGCAGCTCAGTGGATTCCTGATTCCCCGCGCTAATCCTGAGCTCCGTGATTGTGTCAGGTGCAGTTCTGTATGCTCTAGCAGCTGGCTCATCCTCATCAATGCAAATAAGGCAACTCCTACAATCAGGGCCTCACGAGTGTGAGGCCTGATTGCTGAGGGCAGGCTAAAGCACTACACAGACTCTCACTTTCAAATCACGCTAAGTGACAAGACAACTGCAGTGTCCCTCCAGTTCAAAATCAACCTTTAGAAAACAAAACAAGAAGAAGGGGATGGTTACAAAGAAGAGGAAAACCTCAGTGTTTGGGAAGTGGACTCGTTTAGACGGGCTTTATTTAGGTACAGAAATAAAGTGCATTTCAACAAATAATTATTTAGCTCCTATTCTGTGCAAGAGACTTTGTTTTAAGAGCCGTGGGGGTTGCAAAGGTAAGGGAGACACAGTCCCTGCCTTCAAGGGACCCTATGATTTGATTGCAGAAAATTGTAAAGATTAAGATAATAACAGAACTATCATTAAGGAGCAGTCACCAAAATCTTAAATGAAAACCATAAAACATACTTTTAACAGAAGTATTTAGAGATAGCATTATAGATAGATGTTGAAAGTGACGCTTTAGAAGCTTCGGGTTCAAATCCCAGCTTTGCCACTTACTTTCTTCAAGTTACTTCCCCCTTCTAAACTGTATATCATCATCTGCAAGATCCTGGTAGGGCGAGTACCTACTTCATAGGAATGAAATGAGACTGCATAAATAACACACCACCAGTTTGGCATATAGTAAGTGCTCAGTAATGTCAGCTGTGATTATTATTATTTCCTCCTTAACACACAAAGAAAGGAGAAATGGAGAAATAAAAATTTGCCACAGTTTGAAAGACATTTATTTGATCTTTTCTCTAAATTCTCATTTTACGTGTAGCACTTACTCTGTGTAAGTGAAAATACTGTGAACGCTAAAAGTCCTGTGTCTCCCAGTGGCATCTGGACAACCCTGGCTACTTGGAACACGAAGGAGAGAACAAGAAATCCCTGTGCTTTTCCTTTTCTTCTTTTCCAAACAAGTGTGCAGACTTCCCCTGCATTTCAGCCCCACCCTCTTTATTTTACTGCCTAATCTATAAAGGGGGATTAGCAGCAGCATGCTGCTTTGGCATGGAGCAGATTCTGGGTGAGGACCTGTAGGTAGAGTTTAATGAATACAATTTTCTAGGGCTGTGAGTGCATATTTTTAGCTCCATGCTGGGCTCCAGTGTTGGCTCTTGAGACAGATGAACAGACCCTTTGATCAGACTTACATGTTGCTCCAAGAAGAACCTTTTTTCAGAAAGTAGTTGGGGAAAAATGTCTTGTTTCCCTTACTCCTAATTTTCATTCCATAGAATTCAGATTCCAGATAACTGCTCTCCCAAAAGTTGCATTACAACATTGAGATGCACCACTGTGGGGAGAAAAGGTGCCTTTGGGCAGGAACAGATCCACTTTCTCAAAAAAAAAAAAAAGGATAGCTGGTGTGCAAGTGTGCAGCCGCCATCCTTTCCCCTTTGAGAGTAGGGTAGAGGTAGTTAACCTTCCTGGGGGAGGTTTGGCCTGGACAACATCATAGACACCATATCCCCCCTGGAGTTAACAAACAATAAAACTGCTTCCTTTGCCAAACACAAAGAATGGTCTGGAGTTGGGTATTAGCAAACAGCAAACTACATAAAGAAGAAAGGAAAGGAGGGTTGTAGAAGGAAGAAAAGAATAATAGAGCAAAGGACAGAAGAAAAGAAAGAAAATTACATTAAGAGAAAAGCATAAAATAAGATTCTTTTTCTTCTTTGGTTTGCCACAGAAAGGACAGCTGTCCAGTCTTATCTTGAGTTCAGCTTGTGCCAGGCAAGGATGGGGAGGTGGAGAAGAAAGAATTTTGATGTCAAGCCAAGCAGGTCAGAGATGACGGGCAGGGTCTTTGGGAAATAACTGTGGTTTTAGCACCTTGGCATTGGGAGAGTGTGCACAAGATAGAGAAGCATTTGATCTTTTGCATTCCTGCTCAGGACCTTCTCCTTCTCTTTCTAATAGGATTAACAGATATTTTCCTAAGCAGAAATCAAAATGTGTCAAATCATCTGAGACAGTCAATTTGTTCACAATGCCCACATTCTTGCAGTACAGATGCAGCACTATTCAAAAACAGTTTCATTTCAAGAGCTACAATGCAGCAGAGAGGTAAACATTTATCTTCATAATCTTACCCTCCTTTCAGACTGCTTAATTTTTCTCAGTGATTTTCCCCTCCTCTTTCACTCCCCCCACCCTCCTCAAGCCCCACCCCAGCTCAGCTTCAAAACATCTAGTACAAAAAGACATGACTTCCCCTGAGGATTCGGATCTCAGTGATCCTGATGATGCAATGTGTGCTCTCCATTATTCCTGAAGCTCCCTGGATGTGCGCCTGTCTCCTGCCTCACAGCTCCAGTTATCCTGATTTTTACCTCACTTACAAATCTTCCTGCAAGGGTTACCTCCACTTCTTCCTCCCACCTCATCCCCTAGTTATCAGAACTCCATCCCCACCCCACCCCTACACTTCTTTTTTTATTGTTATTATTGCTATTATCATCCTCTCCACAAGCACAGTCCTCTTCCGCTTCTCCTTAGGGAAGCATTAAGTTGCCTTCCTTTGTGCTACCTTAAAACTGCTTGTCCTCCTCCACTCCTTTTGAACACCACAGACCAGTGTCACCTTTGGAACAATGAATGAAAGTAGTTAGAGTAGGATTCCAACTTCACATGGCTGGCATTCCTGAAAAATCACAAGCAGTTTTCATCCCTCTCCCCACCTGCCTTCCTTTTCATTGAGACTCCATAAGACAGCAGCAATTAGAACCTCTAAAATGAATAGAAACAATAGATACCGGTGTGTTTTATTCTTCATACTTGAATAATAGACGTTTAACAAGCAGAATAAAGACCTGATTTTATTTCTTTTTCTTACCGCTTGTTATAGTATAGACCTGGACTGTCCACCAAAGGCCCACATGTTGAAGGTTTGGTCCCCAACTTGGCACTATTGGGAAGTGGTGGAACCTTTAAAAGGTAGGGCCTGGTGGGAGGTTTTTGGTAATTGGGGCTTGCCCTCAAGGGGGACTGCGGGGCCCAGTTTTTTCATCTTTCTCTTTTTTCATGTCCTGGCCATGAGGTGACTGGATTGGCTCTGCCATGCCTTCTGCAATCATGTGCTGCCTCACCACAGACCCAAAGCCACAGGGACAATCAATCATAGACTGGAACCTCCCAAACTGTGAGTCAGAATAAACCTTTTCTCTTTATAAGCTGATTTATCTCAGGTGTTTGTTAAAATGATAGATAGCTAACAAATCACTTGTATATTCAACATAGACATATAGCTCTTCAGAAAAGTGGATTCCTCACACTATTTCCATAACAACATATTTTCTATTGTTGTATTTTAGATGTTTATTCAACCTTACAGCTCTGCATGATGTGATCATGGTGCCAAAATGTAATAAATTTGTCCGTTCTTCCTAGAAATCCCTTTCCACCATTGCCTTTCCAACCTGTTAAAATTCTACCCATTGTGCAAGGTCCAGTTACATGGAATCTCCTCTAAGACACTCCTCAAATCCTCCCATAAGAGTTCTTCTTTCTCCCTCAGGACTTAGACCTGCTGTATTTCTGCCTCACTCTGTCATCTGTTAGAGTCACTTTAGCAATCTAGATATTGCTGATGTCTATCTGCACAACCAAACCGTGAGTCCTGTAAGACAAAGAACTTATTTCTTCCTTCATGGTTTCTCTGCCACCTTGAAGAGAGGGCCTAGCACAATCAGGTGTGTGAGTGCTGATTGAGGATGATGGCTTGGTCTTTTGAATCAGAGAAAACCCCACAGGTCCCTGTTTTGAGCTTGACTGAATCAGGAAGACATCAAGCCACCCCTGACCCACTTCTTCCACACCATTTCCACTTACATTTGACAGTGATTTTGAGGCTTCACTACATTAGAATTTTTAATATTTTTTCATCTAAATGCTCATCTTTAGTAAATACATAACAAGATGGATTGTGAAGTGAGGGAATTAAAAAGTGCTATCTTATATCTGAATGAATAAATCATTTATATTAGCTCCTCTGTTTCTAGGCTGGCCTGGAATTGGCAACAAATACCTAGGCATCAATACATTTTGATATGGTGTACTCATTTATTATTTTTTAAAATTTTTTAAGCATCTGACAAGTTGTTTACTGTGTCAACAGCATTGGCTTAAAAAGAAGTTGCTGTGCTACATGTGTTTGTTTGGTTTTTGAGTCATCCTTATTATTTTGGCTTTTATTTGTACGAGGCATTTATCTTCAAAGAATCACTACCACCTCAACAAAGCCCTACCTCATATTTTAACATTTTTCTTAAAATCATACCTTGTTTGCAACCCTATCATTTCAGTATTGAGTTTTTTTCTCCTGATAAGGCAAATGACACTTTAGCCTTAGTTAATGTAAAACAGGAAGGTGTTAATCTCATTTTCAACATGTCAGCTCTCCTAGGTGGGGGTATTAATACGTAAGATCCCCTGCTGGCAGACTCAACAGAATCTTTCTGGCTGTGAAGTGAAGTCCAAACCTGGTAATTTTTGCTTTCCTTTATTGTATGTGCTCAGGTCTGCTTCATTCATTGAAAAAGATATATCAGTAGCTAAATGCATATAAAGAAACAAAGAGATGTTTGCAAACTATTGACTTAACTCTGTACTCAGACATTATGATTTGTTTTTAAATATTCACACACTACAAACATCTGGGTATGTTTGATGATAAATAACAACTAGGGAAGATATATTTAAAAGACCTTCTGAGACTTATAATTTTTGCATCAGAGAACTCCAGTCCAGAGTCATCGTTTGCTTTCTTTAATTTGTTTTCTTTAATGCAATTGTAAAGAACTAAACAAGGACAAGTATGAACTATTTTGCAAGAAGTGTTTCAGAACCCCATATCCAAAGAGAAAATTTACATTCTTGAAGTAATGGTGTATCAAACTTTTTGGTTTTATTTTTTCTTCAATGTGTAGAGATAAATTTTTTTTATAAAAAGTTTCATGGCATTGAGTGTTATGGGTGAAAGAAATATATTTCTTTTTTTCTGAGTTTTTAAAATTTATTCTTCTTAGATATACAGATAATAGAGTGTATTTTGACATATTATATACACACACAGAGTGTAATTTATTCTAATTAGGATTCCATTCTTGAGGTTGTACATGATGTGGAGTTTTACTGGTGATATATTCATATAAGAACATAGGAAAGTTATGTCCAATTAATTCTACTGATTCTTATAGAAATTTTTAGGAGTTTTCAGGCCTTGTTCTAGTTATCTTACTTCCTTTTTACACTAAAGGGAATTTTTAAAGGACTATTTCAAAAGAAGTCTGTTAGGAAGGCAAAAAAGAAAGCATTAATTGTAGTGACTATAAACAAATATAAAATTAAGCTTTCTTATCTGAAAATATGATTGGTAGGATTTTTAAGCCTTTTATTTTTTTAAAAAAAGTATTTTTTATAGTACATGGACACAATACCTTTATTTTACTTAAATGTGGTGCTGGGGATTGAACCAAGTGTCTCACACATGCTAGGCAAGCACTCTACCAACTGAGCTACAACCCCAGCCCAGCCTTTTATTTTTTAAAATTTTAACTGATACATAAAAACTGTTCATATTTATGGGGTATCATGTGATGTTTCAATAGATGAGTACAATGCTTAATATTCAAATCATAGTAAATATATCTCTTCAGTTATCACTTGTTTAAGGTGGGAACATTCAAAATTCCTTTCTTCTGGCTATACATATATAGTACATTATATATACATATACAGCAGATTATTGTCTTTATAGACACTCTACTATGCAACTGAACACCAAAACTTCTTTTTTTCACCTAACTGTAACTCAGTACCCATTAATTATCCTTTCCCCATTCCTCTTTTCCCTCTACTCTCCCTAATCTCTGATATCCACGATTCTACTCTCAACTTCTATGTGATCATCTTTCTCATATATATATATATATATATATATATATATATATATATATATATATATTTCTATATAAAATATATATATAAATTCTGCATATGAATGAGACCACATGCTACTTGTCTGTCTGTGCCTGGCTGGTTTCACTTAACATAATGATCTCCAGTTACAGTCATGTTGTCACAAAAGACAGAATTTCATTCTTTTTATAGCTAAATAGTATTCTATTGTGTATATGGGCCACATTTTCTTTATCCACTCATCAGTGTTGAACACTGGTAGTTTCCATTTCTGGGCTGTTGTGAATAGTGCTGAAATAAACATGGGAGTGTAGGTATCTCTTCAACATGCTGATTTCATTTCCTATGGATACATACCCAGTAGTAGAATGGCTGAATAATAAGGTAGTTCTTTTCTTAATTTTTTAAGGACCTCTAAACTGTTTTCTGTGATTGTTGTACTAATTTACATTCTAACCAATGGTGTTGCAAGAGTTCCCTTTTCTCTACATCTTCACCAGCACTTATTATCTTTTTTTTTGTTCACAGCCACTATAAAATGTGGTATCTCATTGTAATTTAGATTTTCATTTTCCTGATGATTAGTGATGTTAAGTTTTGTGTGGATCTTTTGGTCACAGCAATGGAAAAGCGGATTAAACAGGCAGAAATATTTTGCAAAAAAGTTTAAGAACAAATGACCCTCTTATACCCCTTTCAAATTTCCTTTTCTGTTAAATGTGTTACATTTTAGATTTAAAATAATTATGTTTAAAATAAATTTGTTTACATTTTAGCTTTAAAGAAAGAAAGATGATGTCTAGATGTGTTGCCTGTTTTTTAGGGATTATTTTTTGCTATTTTTATTTTTTTAGTTCCTTATACGTTCTCATCATTATCCTTTGCCAGATGTATAGTTTGCAAATCTTTTATCCCACTCTGTAGATTCTCTTAATTTTGTTGATTGTTTCCTTTGCTGTGCAAAAAGCTTTTTAATTTGACAAAATCCCATTTGTTTAATTTGCTTTTGTTTCCTGTGCTTTGGGGCTCTTATTAAAAAAAAAATCTCGTCTATTCCAATGACCTGAAGCATTTCCACATATATTATCTTTTAGTATTTTTATAGTTTCTGGTCTTACATTTAGGTCCTTAGTATATTTTTATTTGCTTTTTATATATGGTGAGAGAAGTAGGGGTCTAGTTTCGTTCTCCTGCATGTAGATATCCAATTTCTCCAGCAACGTTTATTGAAAAAACAGTACTCTCCCCCAATGCATGCTCTTAGCAGATGTTATCAAAGATCAGTTGGCTATAGATTCATGGATGTACTTCTAGACTCTATTCTGTTACATTGATTTGTATGTCTTTTTAATGTCAATACCATGCTGGTTTAAAAAAATTGTTATTACAGCTTGTAGTATATTTTGAAGTTAGGTAATGTAATACCTCCTGTTTTTTTTTTTTCCTTTTACTCAAGGCTACCTTGGCTATTCAGGATTTGTTGTTGTCATTGTGGGTCTATATAAATTTAGGATTGCTTTTCTAGTTCTGTGAAAAATGTCATTGATATTTGATATGGACTGCACTGAATCTGTAGGTCACTTTGAGCAGTATGAACATTTTAACCATACTGATTCTTCCAAACCATGAACACAGGATTATTTTCATAAATTTCTTTGTGTCCTCTTCAATTTCTTTCATCAAAGTCTTACCGTATTCATTATAGAGATATTTAATCTCCTTGATAAAAAATTTCATGGGTATTTTAATTTGGGGTAGCTATTAGAACTGGGATTGTTATCTTGATTTTTTTCAGATAATTTGCCAGTTATATAGCAATGTTCCTGATTTTGTATGTTGATTTTTTTTGATCCTGCACACTTGCTGAGTTTGTTTATTGGTTTATCAATTTTTTGATGGAGTCTTTGGGGTTTTCTATGTATAAAATCATGTCATCTGCAAACAGTGAAATTTGACATATTCTTTTCTATTTTGGATGCTCTTTATTTCTTTCTCTTGGCTAATTACTCCAACTAGAATCTGTAGTTCTATGTTTGAATAAAAGTGGTGAAAATGAACATCCTTGATTAATAGGGTTTGGGGAAAATTTCACATGGTTCCAATTTAAGGAAGAATTAAGGTAGGTTTTTTTTTTTTTTTAAATCTCAAGTAGGAATGGGATTTTATGTGGTTTGAAAATCATAGATAAATATATTGTAGATAGTGGGTAAGTATACATTTATTTGAACTAAAAATAGAGAAACAGAAAGAATAAAATGGGGTGAAAGCATAGGCAAATAGAATAACATTGAAGGAGTGGTAAAATTAAAAGAGTTGTAGCCATGGAAACAGAATGAAAAGTCATGGAGTACTAGAAGCACACTAAAAGGCTTGTACCAAGTTGAGATTTGCAAGGAGAAATAGTGATGTGACACTGGAGAAGTTAACTTTTGCACATGTCTTCCTACTTGCTATTCACACATTTCTGCCTTGTAGCTGGGACAGGTATTATTATGCCCAATTTGCAGATGAAAAACACTGATTCAGAGAAATTGGGTTCCTCTGGGTCACACAGAGTTTGTGTAAGCCCCAAGCCTGTAATTCTTCTTCTTCTTCTTCTTCTTCTTCTTTTTTTTTTTTTTTAAATTTTGGCATGAGGACTTGAAAATGTGAAAAAAAGAGAAGAAAGAAAGATGAACTGAACAGATGTGAAGAAAGAAAGAAGAGTCACTGAGGAATTCTGAGCTGTCAAATCCATCCAGAAAAGTAAGGTAGGGAAAAAGTAAGATGATAAGATTATTATTTTTTTTTCCTGTCCAAGTTACTAACAGGCAGAGTGCCTTTTTTTTTTTTTTCATCTCCTGTCTGTACAAATTTTCCCACATACCATTCTATAGTTATATAATTCATTTCCTTGGCCCACTGGGTCAACTCTTTATCACTTTACCAGTTTCTTTTTGTAAAAGCTTTTTATACTCCTTTCCAAGGAAAGTGTACCCCCAGAAGAAGACAAAAGGAAGGAAAAGGTGGTCAGGGAAGGCCTGGGAAGCAGGATCACTACTGGAACCACATCGTGATTGTTCCACTTCCCCAGTGGGAATTATTATGCATTTCCCCTTAAGCATAAGGCTGTATTATTTTCTGTGTTTAGCCTTTACCTGGTACATGGTTGAGCTCACTGAAAAATATAACAGGATTAAATTCTAGCATTGTTCATTGCAACCACGTAACTGATGTTTTATATATTTCATCTTAAATCTCCTTCTAGAGTATAACAGTCAGAGCCTGTATAATTTGGACCATTGTTGACATTTTGATTTTTCTTTGAAAACAATTTAGTACAACTTTAATCAAAGGACTTAAGTCTCACTGTTTTATAGGTTTGGGGCAAGGTGTGGAAATACTGGGAGAAAACAACTCATTGGAGCAGTTAAATGAGTTACCTGGGAGCACACAACTGGCTAAGCCTAGATCGGAAGGATGAGCTTTTTTTTATTCTAGGCTCTGTACTCTACACATGGCCTCCCACTTCAATTCAGTCATTGGTTATTGTTTACTTGCTATTGCTAAGTACTACTAAGAATTACACTGGAATTCTTCACTTGCAGGTTTATTCTTTTATTGGCATATATCCAAGACAATTCTTGAAAGAAAATGTTAAAACTACTTTTGGAGGAAGAGAAATTTCTAAATCAAAACCTTCCTTCCAGGGTCTGGGTTGTGGCTCAGTGGTAGAGCACTTGCCTAGCATGTGTGAGGCACTGGGTTCAATTCTCAACACCGCATATAAATAAATGAATAAAATAAAGGTTCATCAACATCTTAAAAAAAAACCTCCCCGCCAAAAATTTAGAACCCTAATATAAACTTATTATTATGTAACAGCATAGAGAGGGAAATCTTGAGCTGTGAGTAATAAAAACCAAACATGCAAACAAATAAACAATAATAACAAAAACCCTGCTGGCCTTATTTTTCAGCTTTCCAAAGTAAGTAAGGATATAGGTAGTAGAAAGAAAACATGGACACCAAGTTGTCTTTCTTAGTCAAAACAGCCATCTCCAAATATCCTCCAATAAATACTGAGCATTCATTTCTTGTCATGTGCTGCATTAGAGGCCTGAGAATGAAGCAGACACAATTCCCACCTTTATTTAAAGAATTAATTTGGATAATTGTTCAAAATATAAGAAACATACTTACCGGTCATTCATATTTTAGTAAGAATTACTTCAGATGAATAATCAATTTTCTTGGAGGATCCTCTTAGAAAGATATCAATTAACAATAGCTTAGCTTTGTTGTTCCTGATGAGATTTCATGAAATAAAGGAAGAACAATAAAACATGAGAGATAACTACAGCACAGAGAAATGGGGAAGGGCACCCTGGAATGAGGTACCAGAATGAAACACTTGTGATTATCTTAGGGCTCTTGAATGTTTAGAGAAAACAGATAGAAGGGTGGCTAAGGAAAGGTTTGACTCCTTTTTTTTTTTTTTTAGAAATTTGTTTTTTTCCCTGTGGTACTGGGGATTAAACCCAGGGCCTTGTGCATGCAAAGCAAACATTCTACCAACTGAGCTATACTCTCAGCCCTGTCTCCTTTGTGCTTAAGGCTCTTGGTAATAATTTCTTGACCTAGGAATCTGTGAACTTAGAAACTTTACTTGTGAATTCTGAATTTTATCAACTTGGAGTGATATCTGTAAAATAAAATCTCATAGTCTTCTTTCATGATTGGTATTTCTGGCTCTAGAAAGATTAAAAAGAAAGATTGTCATATATTCTTATATAAAATATATCATGAGCTAGAAAACTGGTATTTCAGGTATGTTTAGACCAGATTTCTTGATATTTCCTACTACAATGCCTTTAACTGGTAGTAAATAATAAGTTTTCAGTGATGAAATTTCAGAATGACACTACTGGTGGCGGAAAATGAGACAACTGTTGGGGATAACTCAAGGCAGTAAGTCTGCAATATACTTAAAATATTATGGTGGTTTTCTTTGAAAATTTAAGCATTCATTATATACTACCCCATAACAGGTTCATGTTTGTTTCACATAAAAACAATGCTTTAAATTGCTTGTTATTGCTGGGTGCAACGGCATATGCCTATAATTCCAGCAGCTCAGGAGGCTGAGGCAGGAGAATCATGAGTTCAAAGCCAGCCTCAGCAACAGCAAGATGCTAAACAACTCAGTTAATAAAATACAAAATAGGTCTAAACAAAATACAAAATAGGACTGGGGATGTGGTACACACACACACACACACACACACACACACACAATAGGCTATTTACATGTTGTAATAAGGGATGAGAAGAAAATGAAAACATTTTAATCTTTTAATGCCTGAGTTTGGGCATTAGGCAATGACTAGCTCCCCTTATAGGCGTTTTTTAAATCTGTTTCATTTCCAGGTAGAGAAGAGGCATTGGACTTGGGTTTCACTAATTAGATACAACCATGCCTGAATTTGAGTCAGAAGCTCGTGATACAAAAGGAAAGAATGGTAAGGTTTGGTGGTACATGTCTGTAATCCCAGCCACTCAATGGCTGAGGTAGGAGGATTGCAATTTCCAGGGCATCCTGGGCAACTTAGCGAGATACTCTTAAAATAAAACATAAAAAATAAGAGAGCTGGGGATGTGACTCAGTGGAAGAGATTCCTGGGTTCAATCCTCAGTATTCCAAAAGGAAAAGATAGTTCAGGCACTTACTTTTCTCCTCCATCCTTTCCCCCTTCCTCTCTGTGTCTCCTCTCCCTCTCTTCTATATAATAAGCTGGGGCAACAAGGTAACACATGGCACAAAAGAACTAACTTGTCTTTGGAAGCTAGAGTTATTCTTTCATCAGATCAGATCTGAAATGTCATTTTGGATACTATTTGGGAAGCCTAGCTCAAGCTTATTCTACAGTACCCTCAAGAATTCAGTAAAGCACAAGTATCTTTTTGTTAAACTCTTTCTACTTAACCAATTGAAGTCACCATTGATTCCTTTCAATGACGATTCCAATGGAAATGGACGGTAATTTTAAAAAGCTGTGCTTGGACACTGTGGCCAAGGGGTCTTTCTGAGAAGGTGAGAGTTGAACTGGGACAGGAAGATTATGAAGGAGCACATAGTATGAATAGCTAGGGAAAATTCTCAGGCTAAAGGGAGAGCTAGACAAGCAAGATTCCTGCCCTCATGGAATTTACCTTTAGTGGGGGTTATTTAGACAGTTAAAAGTAGGCAAATGATAGGTTACATAATTTCAGGTAGTTATACGTATTATAAAGAAAATAAAAGCATTATAGTCTACAGGAAGTCCATTCTGAAGTCCTTTCTGAAGGCGGTGCTGTTACATAGCAGATGATTTACATAGAGACTAAAGTCACTCCTGTATACTACTAGGGCACTATGTTCAGGGAAATGAATTCCATAAGGATTCTTCAAACAAATACGAACATTGCAGGGCAATCTTTGCCAACATACGATTATTGGGAAAACCTAAGAAATGTTTAAAATACCCCTAAAGACACAGGTTTTTAAACAACAGATGTAATCACCCTTTTTATAATGTTCTCAAATTTGAACTTGCCAAATACTTGTAACTACACTTTTAGGGAGATAATTCTTTATATTATGAACATCTTTAACATCTGCAAATTAGCTTGAATTTTGTCTGGCACAGTTGTTATGTGAATAAGTGCTAAAAACAAAATAGAAAAAGACAATGTTGGTTCTTCATCACATTGTTAAAGGGTCTTATGGGTTGATGGACTATGCTGTCAACAATAAACAGAGCTAGTGGTAACAGAAAGAAACCTCAGCATCAAGAAACTGTTGCCCAAAAATAATCTATGTGCAGGTAGAAGTTGTGGTTTTCTGTGAGCATGAAAAATTAATTATCAACAAAAGGCCTTTCCTTCTTTTAGGGTCCATATATTTATAGACAAATAAATGTTCTTAATCTTCTTGAAGGAAAGAACTATTCTCTAAAATTGTTTAATCAATTTACTGACCTGAGTGGAAATCTGTGGTGGAAAAAAATGAATGTATATTCTCAGATTTTTCATTTGAGCAAAACTTTTAACTTCATGGATAGAGACCAAAAGAAAAAAATAGATAAAAGCAACTTGAAGGAAACACATACCCCCATAGAGAGGAAAATTGAAAAGGCAAAATAAAACATCAATCACATCATTAATACCCATAGAAAGGTGTTTTAAAAGATAGAACCACCATGAGATAAGAATAGGATACTATCATAAATGAGAATATTCAGAAAGCAAAATAAACTCTTAGAATGTAAAGAATATATATGTAATAGCAGAAATGAAAAAGAGGTTAGAAGAGTTGAAAGATGAAAACATCTCAGTATATTTCCCAGAAGGTAGAACAGAAAAACAGAGTTGTAGAGTAATAAAGAAAAGATTAAAAAAAAAAAAAGATGACTAGCCTAGGAGGTCCAAAATTCAAATAATAGAGTACTCAAAATAGAGAACAGGAAAAAATTTTTTAAGTACGTGTAGAAGGAAATATATTAGTCTTTTATTGCTGTCTAACAAATTACCACAAACTTAGCACTTAAGAAAATATTCCCACAGTTCCCATGGGCTAGAAGTCCAGGTACACTTAGTTGGATCTTATGCTCAGTCTCTCAATGCTATCATCGGAGAGGTGGCTGGGGCAGAGGTCTCATTAGAGGTCAAAGTTCTGTAAGTTCATGCAGAATTCATTTATTTTCAGCTTTACAGCCCATATTAACTACTTTTTTCAAGAGCAGTAAAACAAAGAGAAAGCACTAAAGGCAGAGGGAGAAGAAGAAAGGAAAAGATAGAGGAGGTTCTATTCCTACCAGGTCAGGCACACTCAGGATAGTCTTAAAGTCACTGTTTAGGGACCTATACTATCTCTACAAAACCGCTTCACCTTTGCCATATTCAAGTGAATAGAAGCAAGTTTAAAGTTCCACTCACTCTCAGAGAATGGCACTTCTATAAAGGCAAGTACACAGTAGGGAAGGAATCACAGAGTTGTCTTAGAATGGCCTCATATAAGACAGTTATCCAGACCCCAAACATAAGATTTTGCCAATTGAAAGAACTCAATGAAAGCATTAATGAAAATAGATCCATGCCAGATCTTCATAAAACTATTGGCCAGAATCTGACAAAGTTCCAGAGGGAGCACCAGAGATGAAAACGTGGCATTGGATTTCTAAATAGCAATACTTTAATTTCAAAGGCAAGGGGGCAATGTTGCCGGGGTCCGGCTGCAGCAAAATAACCGGGGGGTGACGAATAACTTGTGTACTTTGATACAGCAGGAGTAGGAGCCATTTATTGTAGGGCAACAGAGCTATTTATACATTTTGCACAGCTTATCTTAATTAGCATAAACTAGATACATCAATCAACCAATAAGGAATCTCCATACTTAATGGCTCACTTTTGTTACTTCTCAAACCACTCCCTCTGACATTTTGCCAGGCACCATCCAGACTTGTTTACGAACTCTAACATTTCTCTGGCAAAATACCAGGTGTTATTTTGACTTGTCTACAGACCTTAACATATCCCCCTTTTGTTTAATTTAAATAACGACCATAGTGGTTTTTACAGAAACACCATAAATAACCTGCTACAAACAGAAAGGGAGGATACAAAATGCTACAATACCAGGCCAACTTATGGCTCCATGCAAGAAGCCCTTGGAAAAATTATACCAGCAATGACACTGTTAGCAAAGATATTGAGTTACAATTTGTTGTAGATTACAGTTTGTTGTCTCAGTCCAGGTAAAGCAGTGTCTCAACAGATTAACTCACAGTCCAGGTAAATCACAGTCCAGGTCTGCAGGCAGCTAGCTTAAATCACAGTCCAGATAAGTTCTGCAGGCAGCTAGCTTAGATCACAGTCCAGGTAAGTTCTGCAGGCAGCTAGCTTGATCCAAAGTCTTGTCCGGTTCTCAGCCGAAATCTCCTCAGGTTTTCAGCAACACTGGAAATTCTTCCACCTTCGTTTTCACTGGCACTGGGACAAAGGCAGGAACTCTGCAACGCTGGCTAAAGAAAATCCTGTAGCATTCCACTAAGAAAACAACTTTTTGAACAATTTAGTACATTATCTCAAGGTTTTTTTACATTTGAAATAAGCCTTAATAGTGCTCATTACTCATTAGCTTCCTGGTGTGGGAGAACCATTGTAGCTTAGTTATTGGCATTGAAAATGCCCGGCTGTAGTGTCCCAGGCATCCCCGGATGGCCCTGGGGAGTGTCCCGGACTCAAACTGCTTCGGGCACAGGGAGCAAGAGCCTGCTAGACTGTGCCTCCAGGTCAGGTCTAGATTTGGGCTCCCAGCAGTGGAAGAGCCGGCTGCCGCCGCTGCTTGGAAGGTACTTGCTGCACCATGACCCGCTTGCGCACATGGCAGCCGCTGCACAGATTCACGCACCCTCCGGTAACGAAAAGCATTTAGTAATAGCCTTTTGCTGCAACTTTTTTTCTGATAATCCTTTTTTTTCTGAACTTTCTTTTTCTTTTTCTGTCTGACTAGAGTTCCTGGGCTTTTATCAACACATGCCCTAACTATTCTTGGTTTCATTGGGGTGTCTTCTTCCCTTAGTAATTTACTTCTCACCCCTTCCATATTTTCATTGCAAAGACAATACAATACACGGAGACAAAACAAGACACAAACATACTGTATCAATCTTCTCCATTTTCTCGAAATGGCCATTTTTCCTCTCTCTTTCCTTTCTCGCCCTATCTGCCTAGGGACGAGCGGATTGCTCCCTTCCTATCTATGGACGGGCAGCTTTTTTTCGTCACTTACCCCCGAGTGTCCCGGGGCTCCCGGTACGGGCCACCATCTGCCGGAGTCCGGCTGCAGCAAAATAACCGGGGGGTGACGAATAACTTCTGTAGATTGATGCAGCAGGAGTAGGAGCCATTTATTGTAGGGCAACAGAGCTATTTATACATTTTGCACAGCTTATCTTAATTAGCATAAACTAGATACATCAATCAACCAATAAGGAATCTCCACACCTAATGGCTCACTTTTGTTACTTCTCAAACCACTCCCTCTGACATTTTGCCAGGCACCATCCAGACTTGTTTACGAACTCTAACATTTCTCTGGCAAAATACCAGGTGTTATTTTGACTTGTCTACAGACCTTAACACAATGTCTTCAAAATTATGAAGCAAAGTGATTTCTGCATGTGAATTCTGTATTTAGAAAACCCACATTGGCTCAGATTGTACCCTTAATGATTCCCTTTCCTCCTCTGTAGGCAGAATTTTAAGATGGCCCATGATTTTCATGCCATTGTACATACTTGCCTTTACAGAACTCCTGTCTTTGAGGGTGGAATGAACTCTGAACTTGCTTCTAACTAACAGAATATGGCAAAGGTGATAAAATAGCACTCCCATGATATTATACTATTTTCCAAAGGTGAAGGGATTTTGCAGATATACTATAGGTCCTAATCAATTGACTTTAGTTAATCAAAAGAAAAATTATCCTGGGTAGAGCTCACGTGGTCAGATAAGCCTTTCAGAATAAATTCTCAATTCAGGATAAGATAAAGATATGTTCAGACATGTAAAATCTCGATTATTGTCCATGTACCTTTTCTTAGAAGAATGCCTGAGGATTTGTTCAATCAAAAATGGGAGAAGTCCAAGAAAGAGAATTCAGGAGAATTAGCATAGGAATAAGGCAGAGGGACCAAAGATGATAGTAAAGGAAAACCTCAAACATTGCACAGGGTTGAGAAAGCAACACACCCAGAATGGGTAAAGTGGGAAGGTTTGAAGAAAGATTTCTTACATAAGATGAAATAGAGAATAGGGGATGAAATTGATAGAACACGTGCTGCCTTTTAACATACTTAAGAAAAATTTAGACAATTGATGAAGAATTTGAGCCTTAATTAGTGTGGAAAAAAATGAAACATAAAATGATTAGTTCAAAAAATCACAAAATGAAGAGTTTGGTTATGAATTAGTGATAAAATACCAAGAAAACAAACAGTATAAATTGATAAGTTCAAAAAGTTGTACAGAACAAGGAAAGAAATCTTTCAAACTGCATGGCATAGCCATGTTTAATATATGGCATAACCATATTCATGGCACAGTAATAATATTTACATAGTTGGGATGATATAAACACTAAAGTGAGGCATAAATATTTATGGAGAATGAAGGAAAGGGAAGAGTATGCACATGTTGTTGTACATGGGAGGAAAGTGAACTAGATCTTCAACTTCTACTGCAGTAAACCAATAGGTAATACCTAACACTGTCACAAAGGAGAAAAAGGAGAAGGAGGAAGAGGAGAAGAAGAGACTACGCATGCATGTTTTTGGGAGGTAAATATCAAAAGATTAGACAAATAACGGAAATGCCTTTAGGGAAGAAAAAAATGAAACAGGAAGAAAGAAGAAAGGAGACTACCCTTTTTCTATAACAAGGCTTATAAATCTACTTTGCATTTTCAAACTGTGCATATATAACTCTGATGCAAAACAGCTGGAAAAACCCAAACAGAAGTAATTGAACAAAACAATTATCTAGATTACAGCTATACTTCTTATACTGTATGAGACTTTTTAATTTCTTATTTAAATTCACTATAATGTTCATTGTGTTGTGTTTTAAAATCAAGTTTACCAGAACATAAGCATCAAATGAGTATTTTCTTTCAAAGCTTTCTCCTTAAGAAGTTAGACACTTAGTCCAAAGTTGTTGCAACTACCTGAAATATTTTTGGAAATGTCTTTAGAATTTCAAAGCCTGTGGCAAACTTCTTTAAATAACTTCAAAGGTGTCAATTCATGGATTTAATATTTTAAAAGAACCAGAAATTGTTTGGAACCACATTAGATTTGAGCGGTCACAAGCTAGATAAAACTATTTTGAGTAAAAATCAAGGTATGACTAATACAATTGGTTTTTTTTGGATGGCTTATAAATTAGCTGTAAAGGAGACTTTATATAGGGAAAGGATTCCCAACATATTTTGCCTCTGAAGTACAATTATCATAGCATATGTATGAATAAAATGCTCCCACAAAACCATTAAGAATATTATATATGAAGCATACAAACAAGAGCTGATATATATTAGATAACTGCAGAAGTGATTTTAGGGGGGAAATATCAGTTCAGATAATAATGCTTTCTTGTGGTAGGTGTTCCCTCTTCTGTTCCATCCAAGCAGGATTGCTCAACCCACTGAAATTAGCAGAGCATCTCATATAGCTGTGATTTGTTTTCCTCTCGCTGTAGAAAAGGTATCACTAGAAGGAAGCCTCTGCCTTTGATTGGACTTCCACCTGCTCCTAGGCAAGTTATCTAAGAAAAACGAAACAATTGCTGCCTCGTGAACTCTGGCATCGCTACACAAATATATACAAGATATATTTACCTTTCTCCAGCCATAGATGATATAGTTAGTGTGGTATCAAAGTCATCCAATCTTTCTCAGAAATGCTTACTGAAATTCATCAATAGAGTATCTTTGCTGCCTCTTGATTGATCTTGATCATATTCTCAACTATGAGGACATATGGGCATCCTGCTCTGGTCTTTGCTGGGTGAATTTTTCCAGGCCCACCAGAATATGACTTAGCTCTAGGGGAGAATTGCTAGCTGTCCACTATTTCCTCTTCCTCCTGGGAAAAAAGACTACACATCCTATTATGCAGGTGGAAAACGAGTGGAAGTGATATGTAGCATTCCCATGTGTGGTCCATGCTTCACCATGAATGTTCTCCTTCTACCAGCTGGATGAAGATGATGAGGAGACACCAGGGAGTGGTAGAACAAGCAGTTGGAAGGAGTCAAAGGCCCTGAATATATATAGCAATTTTGCCTCTGTCAACCTGAGCAGTTACCTCAGACCCCTATATGAAAAGAAATAATCTTATTCTTTAAGCAAATTTGGAAGTCCATTTGTTACTCTAGTCAGTCTACAATAAATCACTAGCATTTTACCTGAAATAAGGATTCCAATATACCCTGGAGAGTATATATCATAGATACACATTTTGGTCCTCAGCCCACTAAAGTACATTTCTTTTGGCCCCAAATTGTCACTTTCTTACTGTCCCTATCTTAGAACTCAACCATGATAACCTATCTCTACCTTCTTAAAGATAATTACAGATTTTGATTCTAAAAATAATCCATGAGCCTTTTCTTCTTTTCTCCTATTTAGTAGTAGGTTCCTTTAGGCTTTTAGACTAATAACTGAATGTTGTGATTATTGCACATACTTCAAAACCCAATGTAAAATTAGATCTTATAATTGGATTTATCTAGTACAGCCACTATGGAGAAGAGTATGGAGTTTTTGCATAAAAACTAGAAATAAAACTATGACATGATCCAGAAATTCCACTACTGGGTAAATATCCAGAGGAAATGAAATCAGTAAGAGAAAGAGACACCCACTCTCCAGTGTTTATTGCAGAACTATTCATGATAGTTAAGTAGGGAATAAACATAGGTCTTCATTGATGGATGAACAGAAAAGAAACTGTTTTATATACAGTTCTTTTATTCTACCATAAAAGGAAAGAAATTCTGTTCTTTGAAGCAATAGGAATGATGGAGAACAGCATGTTAGGTGAATAACAGGCAAAGAGACAAATATGCCATGTTCTCACTTATACATGGACACTAAAAAGTTGATCTCAAAGAAGAGTAGAATAGTGTACTAGAGCCTGGGAAGGGTGTAGGGGTGGGTAGAGAGAATTGGTTAATGTGTACAGGATGCAGTTGGATAGAAGGAATAACTTCTAATGTTCTATAGCGTGGTGAGATAACTGTGGCTAACAACAAATTATTTCAAAATAGCAAGTAGAAATGGTTTTGAAAGTCACCAACCCAAAATAATGATAAATGTTTTATGTGACAAATATGCCAATTAACCTGATCTAATCATCATACATTGTGTATATGTATAAAAATATCACATCATACCCTGTAAATATGTATAATTACTATAAGTTAAAAGTAAAAAAAAAACATATGAACAAATAAACATAATAAAAGTAGATTTTTTTGGGTATTTTTTGCCTTAGTCTCACCTGAAATTGTATATTCTTGATTAAAGTTATTTGATTTCAAGTTGTGCAGTTTCCTTACCTAAGACAATTAACTGTTAAATTTTCTACAAACTGGTTGTTAAACATTGACATTACTAAAACTAAAATTGTGCAAACTTAGAATTAAACTAATCATATTAAAAACAGGGGAATAAGGTCAAAAACTGTGGCACATGCCTGTAATCCCAGCAACTCAGGAGGCTGAGGCAGGAGGATTAAAAATTCAAGGTAATTCTCAGCTTTCTGAGCAACTGGAATTATAGGTGTGTGCACCACACCAGGCCATACTTTGTATATTTAAGAAATACTTGTAAATATAAACTTTTTTGAGGGGGATACTGGGGCTTGAACCCAGGGGCACCTAACCACTGAGCCACATTCCCAGCATTTTTTTTAGTTGTAGTTGGACACAATGCATTTAATTAATTAATTTATTTATTTGTATATGGTGCTGAGGATTGAACCCAGTGCCTCGCACATGCTAGGCAAGCGCTCTACCACTGAGCCACAACTTCAGCCCCCAGCTTTTTTTTTTTTTCACTTTTATTTAGAGACAGGGTCTCATTGAGTTGCTTAGGGCCTCAGTAAATTGCTGAGGCTGACTTTGTACTCGAGATCCTCCTGCCTCAGCCTCCTAAGCCACTGGATTACAGGCAAGCACCTGCAGTCTCAGCAAATATAAACTTTTAAGTTGGGAAATAGCTTTAGATTTAAGAGAGGGTTACAAAGATAGACAGAGTTCTGGTGTACTCCACAACCAATTTTCCATGTTACCAACATCTTAAATCAATATGGTATGTTCCATACAATTAATGAACAAGTATTCATACAATATTGTTAACCAAAGTCTGTACCTTATTCAGATTTCTTTAGTTTTTACATAATATCTTCCTTCTGTTCCAGGGTCCCATCCAGACACCTCACTTATTCTTGTGGGTCATTAGGCTACTCTTGGCTGTGACCGTTTTGAGACTTTTCTTGTTTTTGATGACATTGACAGTTTTCTGGAGTACTGGTCAAATATTTTGTACAATGAGCTTCAACTGGAATTTGTCTGATATTTTTCTCATGACTAGACTAGGATTACAGATTTCGGAATGGAGAGGAAGATCACAGAGGCAGAGTGTCAATATCATCATTATATTAATGGTACATACTATCAATATGAATTATCCCCATTGATTCTAACCAAGATCATCTGGCTGAGGTGATGTTTGTCAGGTTTCTCCACTGTAAAGTTAACTCACTTTCCATACCGCATTGTATGAGGCAGTCACTATGTAGAATCCATTCCTAAAAAAAGAAGTTATATCTCCTTGAGAAAAAAAAATTCACATAAGTTATTTGGGATTCTTCTATGTAGATTTATATATTTTCTCCTATTTACTTATTTAATAATTTTTATATCAGTATGAACTCATGGCTACTAATTTAGATTTAAAGTGACAATTCAATGACACATTCTGTTGTTCAAATATTTTCCAGTTTGGCCATTGGGAACTCTTCCAATTAGCTCTTATGTCCATTTGACAAATGCCTGTTATCATTTGTTTGTTTGGTTATTGTTTTTTAAGAACTTTTGTTTGTTTTGTTTTTGGTTTTTGAACTTACATTCTGTTGTTATGAGATGCTCTGGACTTATCCTGTATATTTCCTTCCCTAATCCTAGAATCAGCCATTTCTCTAAAAAGCCTGGTTCCTTTTATTGGAAAATGGTATTAGAAACCAAGATCTGGGTATAGGTGTGCTAGTTTCTTTTGGGGTGCCCTTGCTTCTCGGCTTTCTCACTGATGAAGCAAGGAATTATATGTGTGTATACTAGCCCATGTATGTAAACATACATGTAAATATCTTTCTATATCCATCGGTCTCTATATTAAGTTAAACATGATTTCCTATTGAACTCTCCAACTCTAATCCATTAAAATATGGATATTCTAGTCTTTGTCGTGTACTGATCTCTAGTCTCCCACAATAGCAGTGAAGAACATCCGTGATACCCATCATCCATCATCTATTTATTTAATTGTTCAATTCTGTTATACATGTATACTGGTTTAGGAATTAATTCATACCTCCATGATCTGTGGGAAACTGATCAAGAATCCTTATTTTTATGTATAGTTGCTTTTGTCTTCAGTCTTAGGGATCTCACTCATTTCCAAAGTTATTTAGATGAGTAATTTATTCTCCAACAAACTTTAGAGAGATTATTTTATACATTTGCTGTTCAATCAGATTCTTTTGCAGGGGAGGGGAGGTACTGGGGATTTAAACCAGGGGTTGCTTTACCACTGAACTACATGCACTATATATATATATATATATACATATATATATATATATATAAAATAGAAGGAGAGAGAGAATTTTTTAATATTTATTTTTCAGTTTTCAGTGGACACAACATCTTTATTTTATTTTTATGTAGTGCTGAGGATCGAACCCAGCGCCCTGTACATGCCAGGGGAGTGCATTACCGCTTGAGCCACATCCCCAGCCCAAAAATATATATATATTTTTAAGACAGGTCTTGCAAAGTTGCTGAGGCTGATGTTATATTTGAGATCCTCCTGCCTCAGCCTCCAAAGTCATTGGTATTACAGCTTCTATGATATTCTTAAGTCACAGTCTGCATTTTCTGGGATTCTCTGACCTCCTAAAAAGTATGTGAAGAATTACATACATGAAAGTTTATTCATTGGGCTATGAAGTTAGTTCTGTGAGTTTTGACAAATGCATGGTACATATAGCCAACATTAAAGCAGTATACAAAAGAATTTCAGCAACTTAAAAATTCCCTCACCACCACCAACATCAATAACCTCTGGAAACCAGTGAACTTTTTTTTTCATTTTTTCTATAGTTTTACCTTTTCCAGAATGTTATATAAATGAAATCCTACATTTTAGGATAGCTTTTCACTTAGAAATATGCAATTAAGGATAATTTTTGTCTTTGCATTACATGATGGCATCCTTTTTTCTTGCTAAATAGTATTCCCTGGATGCACAACTGTTTGGTTTTCCATTTGTCTATTGAATGGCTCTCTTAATTGCTTCCAACTTGTTGCATTTATAAACATTCATATATAGGTTTTTGTGTGGACAAGTTTCAAAACTATTGAATAAATATATAAGAATATTATTGCTAGATTGTATGATAAGATTATGTTTAACTTGTAAGAAATTATCAAACTGTTTTTCAAAGTAGCTGTACCATTTTTTAGTTCTACAGCAATAACTGTGTTACTGTTGATTGTTCCACATTCTTGATGGAATTATTATTGAATGTTCTTGTGTGTGTGTGTGTGTGTGTATTTTGGACATTCAAATAGGTGTGTAGTGGTATCTCGTTACTATTTTAATTAGCATTTCCATAATGAAAAATGATGTTGAACATTTATATGAATATCTAGATATCTTCTTTAGTCCATGCTTCCTTATAACACAGTATTTTCTTAGGAAGGGTGAAATATGGCTGACTAGATTTCATGCTTTTTCATACTCACATTCTGGCCCTAATTTATCCTGATTGATATTTTCATAATGCTCCAAATTTCTGTCTCACATTTATATATAATATCTTGGATTGCTTCTAAGGGCCTAATCATTCTCTAACTATAAATTTTTGTTAGTTTAAATCTCAGAGGATAATCTTATTTCTAAATTTTTAATGTGAGAAAAAAGGCAACTTCATTGTTGCTTCATAAAGGTCATATACGAGGTAGTTTTTTTCTTTCTTTAAAAATATTATTCTATTTAGCTCTAGCCATACTTCAAATATTTTAGAACTGCTTGACCTACTTCATAGGTTTCCATTTATTATCCTGATATTTTCTTTTAAGTTTTTGTTTAGTTCAGTGGTTCCCAAACTTTGGTGTATATCAGAATCTCAGCCAAAAAAAGAACACAGTGGCCCAGGCTCATTAAATTAGGATAGGGCTTGGGTCTTTGTGTTTTTTTCAAGATCCCCAGGCGTTTTTGATACCAACCAAAGTTTGAGAACCACCAGGTTGGTGTTTGGAGAAAAGGTGAGAGTGAGGCAGTTCTTTCCAGCTGAGGGCCAATCTAACCCTGAATAGAAAACACAATCTGCCTGTCTAGACACTCACAATAGCTTTATAGGCTGTGCTGCTGTCTTGCTAAGTTCCCAACCTAATACTTTGCTGTGGTTTGTGTGCAAGATTTTTGTCTAGAGCTGAAATTGAACATCAGTAGAATATTTTTACAGTGCAAGATCTATTTAAAAATTGGTTTATTCTGTAGAGTTCACCAAAGGAATAATTTTTAAACCATTTGGACATGTCATGCCAGGTGAAACTAAAATTGTTAAAAGATATGCCCCAGAATTAGCATTTTAAGAAATACACTATTACATACAGGCCACATAGTCCAACATTCTTTCATGTTATTGGTTCACTATTCTTCTATATAATAAAAACCAAAAGGCAGTTATTTATGTATTTTTTCAAAACAACAAAACATTAACCTAAATTGAAAAGACTGGATTTAGTAGTACAATATTCTTCAAAACCAAAAAGCTATTATTTTTTTCTTTCTTTCTTTCTTTTTCTTTTCTTTCTTCTTTTTTTTTTTTGTGTGTGAATGGTTGTGGCAATTTTTTCTCTTCTCACATTTTTCTACTGGTGCACTTTAATTGTACACAATGATGGGATTTTTTGTTACATACCTATACATGCATGTAATGTAACAATATAATTTGGCCACTATCACTCCCCAGCACTTATCCCCTCTATCCCTACTTCCAACCCCTAGTCCCTTTCTTATACTGATCTCCTTTAGATTTTTTTTAAGAGAGAGAATTTTAATATTTATTTTTAGTTTTCGGCAGACACAACATCTTTGTTTGTATATGGTGCTGAGGATGGAACCCGGGCGCACGCATGCCAGGCGAACGCGCTACCGCTTGAACCACATCCCCAGCCCTCTCTTAGATTTTCTTGAGATTCCCTAGCCCCATCCCCCACCACCTTTCTTTTCCTTTTTCTTCTCTAGCTTCTCCATATGAGAGAAAACATGACTATTGACCTTCTGAGTTTGGCTTATTTCAACAGCAACTATTTCTTAGATAGCTTTTCTTTAGAAACTCAAGTCTTCATTTGCTTTTGTCTTAAGCTATAGCTAATATTCAAAATTACTTAAGAGGACACAGTTTTATTCCAAAGAAAAACTTTATCACATCAAAATCTTTGCATATTCATAAGATTCCACCTTCAGGCTAAGACATGAGCTCTTTTTCTTGCAAACTATTACATCAATAGAAATGTACAAACACACATCAAGAAAAATGTGAATAAGGATATTAAATAAAAAAGTGTTCACCCACCAGTGCATAGTTTAATATCAGGTAGAGAGTATGCTTGCTTGATTGCAAAGTAAATTTTAAAGGGAAATAATTGTGCTCATTGTTAATGTAACTATTTAATCACCATTATTACAAACAATTGCTAATACTGATGAGTGTACTTCTGAGCAATTGTTTGAATTTGCTAGAAAAATACAACTTTTTCTTGGAAATACATTTAAATTTTACCTGAGGGTCTATTTTTTTAAATCAAAATAACACACCAAGACATGGATGAAAGCCTGTTTTCAAATGTCTCTCCAAACTCAGTTGTAATTCAGAAATAAGTATTTTCCTGTGAAAATACAAAATATCAAATGTTTGCACCACCTGTGTCAGAAACTAGATAATGCTATTCATTTTACCACTAATAAATGGCCATCTTATAAGATAGTTCTTTATAGTTTTGCTGTGAGAATAATTTTATAACACTATCAGGCAAACAAAAGTTTTCATCCTTTTAAGAATTTTAAATTCCTCCTTTTCATCTTATTTTCAGCATATTTAGTTATAATTATACTTTGTCCTCAGTCAATCTATATCAGATCACTTTAGTCCTTCCTTCAAGTTAAAAGGGTTCTTATTCTTTGTATTTAACACTGATCTTGGAAAGCAAGAAATACATGAAAATCACCAAAAAATCTTTAATGGCTTTAGTTTGTTAATCACTGAAATATATTTCTATTTGCCCCCCACCCCTCACTGAAGCACTGACTTTTACATATGGCAGGAGTAAATCATTTTGAACATCTGTAGAACGCAAATTCTAATAATGAGGGTAAACCATGTTAATCACTTTTTTTTTTCAAATTTGCATCATAAATTTTATTCCTGATGAGGGACAAATTCCTTCTGTCCCCCAAATGAATCACATCTGCCCTGGTGAGACTAAGGAAACTCTCCCACTATGTCCAGGGAAGGAGAGAGAAAGACAGGTGCTGGGGACAGGGAAGGCTTTGCAATTCCCCAACCTCTTTCCCTTCTCAACAGAGGATAGCTGCTCTTTGCTATTATTCCTCTCATCCACTAAATACCTTTAGGAAAAAAAGGCATCACTTTTTTAAAAAAACAAAACACCTCAAGTATTGGGGGTCATAAGGTTATGGGGAACCAATAGAAAAGGGAGGGAAAAGGAACAGTGGTAATCGCTGCTTCTGCTGTAGGGCTTCCTTCCTTGCTGCATCCTGTAGGAACTGTGTGTTCACTTCGTCTGCTGGCAACTGCATAAAATGGACCACTGAGTCAAGGATGAAGCAGTTCTTCACTGATAACATGTGAGGATATTTCTCAGGGTCTGTAACACTGATGTCAGTTAGTTTGATGTTGAGATACCAATCCACAGAATGGAGGGTTCCACAGATGCTCAGGTCATTCTTGAGTTCCATGACCACATCCTTGCCCCCAAAGAACTTAAAAAAGGAGTAGAAGAGCATGGTGCTGGCACTGCATGCTACTAGCTATACTAAAAAGGGAAGGTAAATAACTTTTTATATATAATACCTATAATTATTAATTTACTGATTAGGAACAAAAGATGTATCCCATAGTTATGTGAAAAAGTTGATTTTCTTAAACATAATCATGTTATTTCATTCAGATAGTTTGAGATGAGGCTATCACAGTTTCCAGGAACTAAGTCTGCCTGAAGCTGTAGCTGGTTTAAGAAAATAGACAGCCTGCTGCAGTTTGCAAAACTCCTGACTTGTGAAGCCCAGGTCATCAGTTTTTGGTGTCTAGACTTAGAGCTTCTTTAACCTCACAATTTAACCTCAGGGCTCCTACACCCAAAGAAACCAGTTTCAGGGTCAGCAAAGTATTTTGGTTGTGTTTTCATCAGAATTGAGCATTGGTAGGTGGGAATGCCATGCCTCAGCCTTGGAATATATTAGAGTGGGCAGAGAGCACTTCTGCACAGCTTTTGAAGGCAACTGCCATCCAGTTGTTAACTCACTCCCTAGTCTCCTAACACACTACATTAACTTCATTCTTTACACAGGTTTCTTGTGAAGCAATGGAATGATTTTCAATTTTGTTTCTGACCTAGAAGACCCTTGGTGTTCCTGTTCCTAGGTCCCACATAAGCTACTTTTCCCCATTCATGCACGGCAGGTACAAGTCCATTGTTCACATCTATTAACTAGTCATATTGAAAAGGACTTTACATTTTCTTTAGTTCACATCTAGAACACTCCTGTCAATTTTAAGTTCTCATATTCATGCTAAGACTTTGATACATACAGGCCACGAGTGAGAAAATAGACTACATTTAACTTAATTAAATTCTTATTGTCATTCTCAAATACCAATTTTAAAGGATTTGAATGTACCTGAACTGTAAATATTTTTAAATAAAATAACCAATTCAAGTGATATATGAAGAAGAAAATATCCAAGCCTCTCATGTGTATTTCAAAAGAAATAAAATCCTCTAATGAGAGTTATTGTTGAAATTGTATTAATGTTTAGTAGTTAAGCTAAGTCATAACACACTGCAGGTCTTTCCTGTACGTCCTACATTTCTCAGCAAGAATCCGCTTTTTGCTCAACAACTTTATTCTTCATTCACAAAAGAAAAATAGTTTCACTATTGATAAGTAAATTAAAAGTTAGCTTTAGAGGAACAGTAACCATTTCACAAGTGAAATGAAGAGAGTAATTTTCTTACCTAGGTGTCAAAATAGGAGTACCAAATCTGTCATTTACTTGCTGAAAATGCATAGTTACTTTATGAATATTCATATGTAAGATTATTACAACTCTAAAAACTAAGTTCTTTACCTCCAAAATTTGAAAAATGCTTATTTGGGCCTAGCACCATATATAAGGGATTTTTTTTGGTATTTTAGTGCCAGAAGAATGACTAATTGAAGATGGAAAATGATTCCTACAAAGGGTGTGTGTGTGTGTGTGTGTGTGTGTGTGTGTGTGTGTGTAAACTTGTTACATTTAAAGAAAATGCTATTGACATTGATTATTATCCTCACCTGCAAGTACAGCTGAAAAGGCTATATCATTTTTTATTGGTTCTTTTTAGTTAACATAACATTAGGATTCATTTTGACATAATTATAAAAGCATAGAATATAATTTGCTCTAATTTAATCCCCTTTCCTCATCTTCTCCTTCCCCCTGTTTCCTTCCCTCTACTCTTCTGCTTTTTACTTATAGAATTTGTTAAGTTAGTGTCTTGTAGATATACATGATGGTGAAATTCACTGTGATATATCATTTATGTACATGGGAAAGTTATGTCAGATTCATTCCACTGTTCTTCCTTTATCCCATAGTTTCTCCCTCCCCTTCACTCCCCTTCATCTAGTGGATCAGTCTTTCTCCTACTTTGATGAAATCCACTCCCTATCATTTCTCTTTCTCCCCCACCCTCTTTCAACCCTCTTATTGCTTTCACATATCAAAGAAAACATTTAAACTTGGACTTTTGGGGTCTGATTTATTTCACTTAGCATGATAGTCTCCAGTTCCATCCATTTACCAGCAAATGCCATAACTTCATTCTTCTTTATGGCCAAGTAGTATTCAGCTATAAAGAAGAATGAAGTTATGGCATTTGCTGGTATATGGATGGAACTGAGACTATCATGCTAAGTGAAATAAATATTACATATATAAATGTGATATATATGTATATGTCTCATTTTCTTTATACATTCATCTGTTAAAGGCACCTAGGTTGGTTCCATAGCTTGGCTATTGTGAATTGTGCTGCTATAAACACTGATGTAACTGTATCCCTATAGTATACTGATTTTAGATTTTTTGAATATGTACCAAGGAGTGTGACTGCTGGTGATATGGTAGTTCCATTTCTACTTTACAGAATGGTTGCACTAATTTGCAGTCCCACCAGCAATGTATGAGTGAACCTTTGCCCTACATACTCTCCAATACTTATTATTAATTGTATTATTAATAATTGCCATTCTGATGGGACTGAAACTAAATCTCAATGTAGTTCTGATTTGTATTCCCCTAATTGCTAGAGATGTTGAAATTTTTTCATGTATTTGTTGGACATTTGTATTTCTTCCATTGAAAAAGCTTCTGTTTATTTCCTTTGTCCATTTATTAGTTGGGCTATTTGCTTATTTTGATGTTAAACTTTTGAGTTTTTTATATATTCTGGTTATTGATGCCCTATCTAAGGAGTAGGTAGGAAAGATCACTCATTCTGTAGGCTGTATTCAAGTCTTAATTGTTTCTTATGCTGTGCAGAAGCCTTTTTAATTTATTGATTTTTGGTTCTATTTCTTATGCTTTAGGACTCTTGCTAAGAAAGTTGGTTCCTCCAACATGTTGGAGTGTTGAGCCTACATTTTTTCTAGCAGTGCAGAATTTCGGTCTAATTCCTATGTCTCTGATCTAGTTTGAGTTGACTTTTGTGTAGGGTGAGAGACATATTCTTCTATATATGATTTCCAATTTTCCCAGCACCATTTGTTAAAAGGCTATCAAAAAGACTATATCATAATCAATAGCATATATAGAAAAATGGATGCCTGAAGTTTGGTTGTGGCTACAGCTCTTTTATAAATCCTGTTGGTGTTTGTATTGGTTTCTCTTCTTTGTCTTGTACATCATCATCATCTTCATCCTAAAGTTGGTTTCTCTTGACCTGGCAAAATGACCATAGAGAGAGGGGGCTGACTTTTAGAAAACTGAGAAAACTTTTTTCCGAATGTCCCTCAAAATACTAGTGTTGCATTGGTTTGAATTAATTTAAAAAAAGTCCTTATAATACTTTACTTCTTCCAAAATTCTCTTCAAACTGCTGTTATTAATTGTGTATTAGCTGGGAATAGTTCCTTTTCTTCATTTACATAACTCTGAAACTTGTCTATAAAAAGTATACTCAGTATATATTAATATTGGTTCATCAATTGTAATAAATGTACCATGCCAAATAAAGATGTTAATAACAGAAAAACAGTGTGAGGAGGGAAAGGATCATATTTCCTGTGCAATGCTTCTATAAACATTAAATTGCTCCTAAAAATGAAGTCTACTCATAATCCTTTGGCCAGTTGCCTTTTTATTCTGAACACAGTGCCATTCCAGAATTGTGTTTTCCATGTCTCTTTTGGAATTAATTTATTCATAGCTGACTTTTCCACCCCTCTTTTTTGACAGCAGTATATGTATCATGACACTTCCTATGTAATGGTACCAAATATCTTCCCAAGACATGCAATACAGAGTAAAACTGTATAACTTCCTCATACTCATGACCAATATTATATAGGTGTATTTCTCAAAAAAACTGACAAATACACAATTGAATAATGAATATGTTCAAGTTATCCCATTTCTGACATCTTGATTATAATGATTGGTCAAAAATTAAATACTTTTGAAAATAATGGAATAAGAATATATCCAAAATGTTTGTAAGTAATTATTTATTATTTATTATTTGTTTTGGCTTTGCATACTCAAAAGAATGTGGCTTTTATATTTATTTTTAGTTGTAATGCTTCTGATTAAATAAGAGAATATCAATATCCTGGTATATAAATATCAGTAGCTGAGAGCAAACAAAGGCTTCTGGGTGCTAGGTAGTGCAGAGCCAATACAGTTATCATAATTTCACTTCTAACAAAAGACATCAGGGTTAACAAAATTGTTTAATTTGCTTAGGCAGGATGAACTCTGTGCCTCTGCAAATTATTTCATGAGCTTTACATTGAATAATGCTCTAGAGAGATACTTTTTTCTCCATTTATACCCAAGTAGGAGTTAGCGTCTAGTTTATTTCAAGTACATAATATATGTGAAAAAGTGCTTGCAAATTAGAGGAATTATTGTAACACAAGTCTGCCTTAAGACATACAGGCTCTCAAGTTAAAGAGGAATTACATTCTTTAGCTAACAGATTTGTGGAATGTAATGAAATTTTGCTACTGGGTAGTAAGAATAGACTGCACAGTCTATTTCAATGGAGAATCAGAAAAAAGTAAGTAGGAGACAATGTTGAGAAAGAACAATGAAGGAGGAGTTAAAAACCCTGTATGACCTTGAACCGCTTGACTTCTCTGAAACTTTAGTTCTTTTATTTGTCAAATAGTATTTCTAGGCCCTATTATTATTGGGATCAAATTATATAATAGATGTGAAGGTGTTTTATGCTTTTCAAAGAACTAATTAATCTGAAATATTATTTTATAAGATGCATGGGGCTGTCCTATCAAGGCACATGAAATAGAGTAAGAGGAATATTCTGGGATATATAATATAAATGGTGTTAATGAAGAAAACCTTTGCTAAACCAGTTATACTCAACCAGTTCTGGGAACTGGTTAGGGGAAAGTATGTATAGTTCAGTTTCTCTACTCACTGCAGTTCACATGTGAGTTACCCAAATCTGGCAAAAATATCACTGCTAGAATGCCATCCAATATTTGTATTTAAATAACAAATGAAGTCTACAGTTTAAGGTATACCCTCACTTAGGAATCACTGTACAAGAGCAGGAATAAGCAAAAATTTTCTGTAATAAGTAGATTGTAAGTATTTTTTATTTTGAAGGCCACATAATATATCTGCCTTATCTTATTAGTTGTTTTTTCACAACCCTTTAAAAAATGCAAAGAACATGGTCAGCTCCTCAGTTGTACAAAAACAAGCCAGAGACAGATGCAAATCTAGATAGTAAAAAGGGCTCACATCATTGTAAATTAGTACATGGTACATATACAATATATTGTAACTCTTTGTATAGATGATTGTTGTTTTCATTACTATGAAATCTTTGAATATAGAATCTTGCTTACTCATTTTATATTCCTGGAACCCCCGACACACCCTGGTAAATCACAGTTGCATAACTGTTGGATGAAAAAGTCTACAATCTAGATGTTGTTTTCCCCATCAAAATTTATGTTGAAATTTGGTTGCCAATGTAGTTGTGCTAGAAGATCAGTCCTTTAAGAGGGATTAATATTTTTCTCTAGAGACTACAATAACTACTGAGACAGTGGTTTGTTATAAAGCAAGATTACCCATTATGTCCCTTTTTTCACACAAGCATCCTCTTCTAGTTTTCCCTTACCAGAAGCCAACCAGGTGCCGACCCCATGCTCTTGAACTTCCATGAGTCAAGATAAACTTCTTTCCATCAAAATTACCCAGTCTCCAGTATTCTGTTATAGCAACAAAAAAATGGACTAAGACAAAAGTTCTGTTAAATAAGATGAATATCAAAAATGAATGTCAATATTTTTAGTTTATCCAGTGGTAAGAGAAGTGATTATTCCCTAATTAATTTTACCAATGCAAGCAGTAAAAAATAAAAAGCAAAAAATAACCACACAAGAAAACCTTATTAGTTTAACACTCATATTTGTTGACATTATCAATATTAAACAGATATTTGCTGAGAGCCATAGCCAAGTAGGAATGATGCATGGCAATTTCCTTGTCAGCCTACCCCATGTTGCTTAGAGGGAGGACTCTCCATTATGGAAATGGGCTTGCCTTGGACCCAGGTCATTTGCAGTTACATTGCATGAATGTTTGAGAAAGGTGACCCTGCTCAAGGACCAGGGCAGATCCTGGTTTAGGGCGGTTCCAGGTTTAGGGTGTGGATCCTGCTGGGAATAGGGCTGTTCCAGGTTTAAGGTGGATCCTGCTGGGAATAGGGCATATCCTGCTGCCTCAGGAGCCCGCTCCTTGAGTTCCCATTGAGTTCTCAAGGGATTCAGAGAGTATTTGGGATGCAGAACCCGGTGGAGGTGGAGGATTCTCCCAGAACGTGTGTGCAGAGTGCCGATGAGAGTTCGGGAATAAAGAGTTGCTGCTGGAATCTACAAGTTTTTGTGAGTGGCTTGTGATTTTGTGCCCAGCCAGACTGCGGCAGATATTGGCCAAAATCCATTTTATTGTTATTTGGAAGAATGTAGCCTTGTTTTTTGTGACATCTCTAGGAAGACATAGGCTCACTTCTTGGGTACAATATTTAGGGAAATCTTTCTGGAGCATGTGGCTGGGAATGGGAATATGAGTATACCTTTGAGAAAATTACAAGGTATATCTAAAAGAGAAATTTATTGGGGAAATATTTGATCTCTATAATGACCGATGTACTCTGGCTTAGTTCTGGATATAGAGTCAGTTAAGTCTTTAAATGTGACTTGTTATATGAACAATTGCTTAATCCAAAGCTACTGATACTAACAATGTGAACATTATAATAAAACACAACATTGCGGTAGGTTTATAATCAGCCTATTAGTTGGCTTAAAATAGGCTGGTTTTAGGCTGCATCTTGGCCTTCTGAATCTGATGTCTTCTCTCAGATAAAACAGAGTGCCTATGCTCTTTGATTTGATTACTTCTTCCACTTCTTAGCTGAGGTGCATTTTCTTTTTTTTAGCAAACTTCTTCACTAATATTATATCTTATATCACCTGGATTTTCCTTTATAATAACTTTATTCTGTCTCACAACACATTTATCTGTTTTTGACTACCACTTCCTCCTTCAAGTAGACATCTTTTTCTGAATTGCTAGATTAACCTTCTAATGGTCTCCTATTTCTATGATCAATTGCACTAATTTCTCATGTTTTTTAATTTCCCATGTTTATCTTACTTAGTGGCTGTTCTTCTGTCTCAAATCTCCCCCTTGATTTGTTTAATAGCATCATTTTAGATATTGATGACATTGGACTGTCACTGATTCCTGTGCTCCTGGAAAGTAACTACAAATAATAATTACCACCTCTCACCTCCACATACACACATATACCCATATATTGTTTTGTGTACCAGAAAAAGACTTAGTAGAAAGAACCACTTCCTGTGACCTAGATAAGATTCACTGGGACCTTTCTTATTAACCTATGACACAGCCAGACACAGACCCTCTAATTTGTACTTTCTGTTCCATTGATCATATGGACAAAATACAGAACTTGACCAATCTTCAGGCTTCTCTCCCTGAACTTTGCCCCACACTTGGGTGTTTGAAGGCAGAATTGTCTTCTTCATCATTATTTTCTCCTCCTCTTTCTTTTCTTCTTTGTCTTCTGAGGATTGAACCCAGAGCATTTTGACAATGAGCTACATCCCAGTCTTTTTCTGTTTTTAAATGGTCTAGCTAAGTTGCTAAGGCTGGTCTGGGAATTGTGATCCTCCTGCCTTGGCCACCTGAGTTGCTGAGATTACAGGTGTGTATCCCTGTGCCCAACCAGAACAGTTTCCCAGATAAACTGCAGACCACAGGCAAAGAAGTTTACTGTACCATCATGCTGCTTAAACATCCCACTCCCCATAGCTGACTTCTAGCCTTTTCGTTCCTTCCTATCAAAAGAATATTCTTCCCTGAACTTTCAGGTGTTTACAATTTTATGTTGAAGTATTTTTCCTACTGCAGCTCTCCCCTTCCCCTTATTGCAGTAAGCTGTTTAAATAAAATCTCTCCTTATTTTAGCTTAGATTTGTTTTTCTATCTCATTATCATAATTTCACTCCAACAAACTTTCCTAACTGTCTCTCAAGTTTCATCTAGATTCTCCCCTGAGGATTCTATGGTGTCCTGTGGTTATCCTAATCAGAGGACTAATTAGACTGGAAAATAAGACTATGTTTTTGCCTCAGTTTTTCCCTAAAATAGGAACTTCTGAGGCAGGTTCTGGGTCCTCTTTACCTTATAGCCCTGGGTTTTCATAGAGTTCTAGGATAGTCCAATGCAAGTTTAACTACTTTTAAAATGTAGCTACCTAATTATTTAAATTAACAGCCTGTAATGAGGGACAGCCCAGCTGAGAACCATTTCTGACCAGTCACTTTCATGACTAAATCAATTGGGGTGGGGTAGAGGAGGGAGGTCATTTGGGGATTATTTCTCTCCTTCTGCATAGGAATGACATTTGAGCCCAGAAGGAACAATTTTGATTAGATGAAGGCCTGACAGCAAGCACTGCTACCCTTCACTATCCCTTATAAAACTATGTGGGAAAGCAATTTTGATTATTGTTGTAGAGACCATCAGTTCTAGAAAAATATCCCAGAAGAAAATGAGGTTTTTTATTCCTTTTGGCTCAGAATAGTGGCTCATACACTTCTGGAGATGGCAGGAATACCAGCTTCAATTTATCAAACACATAAAATGTTAACTGTGTCATTTTATTGACACTTTATGACTTACATCACCAAGATATGATTTATACTACATCAGAGTACTCTAGTCAAGGGATCCAACCTAGCCACAAGGACTCCAACAATGCCTCAAGGTAGATAATACAGGAGGACAGTTCCTATGTTTAGAAATAGTCCCCAGTCTAAGTCAAAAGGTCTTTATTCATATTTTGTCTTGTTTGCTTATTTTCCTCAAGGGTACTCAATTCCTGTAATTCAAATTCCTTGCTTAACTTCCAAATCCATTATTAATCTTTTTGCCTCATCAGATCTCTTTCTGATGCACAAACCCTTTGCCTACGAACTGTCTCATCTACCTCAGAGCTCTGTGGCTTCGATTCTTGCTGTCTGGGCTCTTAAACTACTTCTCTATGTCCAACATATTTACGCACTTCCAATCCATAGCTGCTTCTTAGCCTTATGATGATTTTGCTCCATTTCATATTGACATACAACAAGTGGTTCCACTTTTCCCTGGGTATATGACCTACCATGCTCACTATGGCTCTTGATTGGCTTCTTATCTGGTACTTTTGCAGGTGGCTGCCTAAAATTCTAGACATATACCACGTACATCAGAAATGAAACATCTAGAAACCCCCAAAATATTTTCATTGGCTCCAAATTTAATCAAATTAATATATGCATTACTTAACAATGGAGATATGTCCTGAGAAATGTGTCATTAGGCAATTTTATCATCCTGTGAATAGCACAGAGTGTGTTTGCACAAGCTTATATAGTATAGTATACTATGCAGCTATGAAATATGATACAGTTTATTGTACCTAGGCTTCAAACTTGGATATGTTACTATACTGAATATGATAGACAACTGTTAACACAAGGTTAACTATATGTATAGCTAAACATAGAAGAGCTACTGTAAAACTGTGATAAACATATAAAATATGGTACACTTGTGTGGGATATTTACCATGAATGGAGTTTGCAGGACTCAGAGTGGCTTTGGTGAGTCAGTGAGTGAGTGGAATAAATGTGAAGGCCTAAGACGTTACTGCATGCTACTGTAGACTTTATAAGCACTGTGCACTTAAGCAACACTATAAATTAATTTCTTAAATTTCCTTTATTCAATAATAAATTAACCTTAGCTTACTGCAATGTTTTATTTTATAAACTTTTAAGCCCTTTTTGTCTTTTGTAATAAAACTTACCTTAGACTATAAACACATTTTACAGATATACCAAAAATATTTTATATACATATAAATATGCATTATATATACATATTTGTTTACCCTATAAGTCCTTGAAAAATTTACCTTCAAAACATTTTTGTTAAAAACTAAAACACGAACACACAGGACTCATAAGAGTTGGGATTTTCAATATCACTAACTTCCACCTCCACATTTTTTCTCATTGGAAAGTCTTCAGGGGCAATAACACAGAGAGATATTATCTCCTATGATAACAATGCCTTCCTCTAGAATATCTTCAAAGGATCTGCCTGAGGATAACTTATTGTTAAACTTTTACTTTTTGTAGTTAGAACGAATATGCCCTAAGTTAAGGATAAAAAAAAAGTATAGTATAGTAGGCAGGCATAGTGGCACATACAGGTAATTCCAAATACTGGGAATGCTGAGGTAGGGGTTGGCAAGTTTGAGGTCAGTTTGGGCAACTTAATGAGATTCTGCCTCAAAATATAAAACAAAAGGGTTCTCAGGATGTAGCTCAGTAGGAGCTTCCCTGAGTTCAATCCCCAGTACTGATAAGGAAAAGCAAGCAAGTAAGAAAGAAGTATAGTAAATATATAAATCAGCAACATAGTTGTTTATTATCACAATCAGTTATTAAATACTATACACAACTGTATGTGCTTCACCTTTATACAACTGGCAATATAGTAGTTTGTCTAAACAAGCATCATAATGGACATGTGAATAATGTTTTGCACTTGGATACTACTACAGTTATGATGTCATCATGCAACAGGAATTTTTCAGCTCTGTTATAATTTTTGGGGACCAAAATTTTTTGTATAGGCAGCCAATTACTAGGAGAGACATTGTTATGCAGCATACAACTGTAGTTTTAAAAGTGAATAAAAAGGGCAGTCAGAAAGGGGCAGGGTAAAGAAACATCATAGAAAAGAAAGTCAAATACTACCACAGATAGATTATTAAGTTCAATATCTAGTATTTTATTTCTTCCTTTCCATTCTATTTTTCAAAAGATCTTATTTTTATCAATATTATACATGTACCTAATTTGAAAATAAAAATACTTTTATAGATATATTAGGAAAAATCATAATCTCCTTGCTTGGGATCCCTAGAAAACTGGGTCCAAGGCAAGAGATTATGTTCTACATACTTTCCTTTAGTATAATCCCAGGACCATAGTAGTGAAGGAAAAATAAAGTAAGACAGGGAACAAATGACAGAATTTGCATTACCTAGCTAGTATTAGCTTTTGGTAAGTGCAGGAGATTTTTTGGTTTTGATAGAATGTCTATAGAGAGGTCATAAGAAAGAAAAAATATCTAACAGTTCATGTCTCCTCTTGGTCAAAGTTTATTCTCCTGAATATCAACTCCTAAATATTTCCAAATTATACTATCTAGACTGTTCAAGCAACTTCTGGGAAAATGTGAGCCTAGGCGTGCAGCAGTACATATAAGGTTTAAGCCACAATACACACAGTGAGACAGCAAGTGGGTCTGTACTAATGGTGATCTCTACCTGCCTTTTGACAAGCTGAACTTTTGTGAACCCTGCCAACCAGTAAGATTTTAAGGATGCATGAGTGCTGATTGGATCGTGTGGAACTCATGTTCTTTGACCCTGAAGGTCATGAGTGCTAACTGGATCTGATGGCAACAGAGATAGCTAAAAGGAAAGGGAAGGAGATGAGAGGCTGCTTCCCAAAGACTTGAGTCAAGGAACTTATGTTCCCATGAGCAAGTATAAGTAGTCAGGAATAGGTACTTCCTCCGTCTTAACAAGCATGGTAGTCAGAACACCACAATGACCTAATCCTTACCATAGAGTTCAATAAATCTTTCTTCCATGAGCAAGGTGGCTTTTTCTCTGTGGCCTATAAGAATGTAACTTGTGGGCTGGGGATGTGGCTCAAGCGGTAGCGCGCTCGCCTAGCATGCGTGGGGCCCGGGTTCGATCCTCAGCAGCACCACATACCAACAAGGATGTTGTGTCCGCCGAGAACTAAGAAAAAATAAAATAAAAATGTTGAAATTCTCTCTCTCTCTCTCTCTGTCCCCCCCCCTCTCTCTTAAAAAAAAAAAAAAGAATGTAACTTGTAACAGGTGATACAAGTACAGATGATAGTGGTCCCATAAGCTTATAATAGAGCTAAAAAATTCCTGTTGCTTGGTGAGGTCATAGCCATCATGATGTAGTGCAACAAATTACATGTTTGAAGTGATTCTGATTAAGAAAACCTTCTATGCTGCTAGTTGTATAAAAATATAGTGCATACAATGATCTAATCATGTAATCCTCAATAATGGCAACAAATGACTATGTTAGTGGTTTATGTATTCAATATACTATACTTTTTAATAGTTATTTTAGAATGTACTCCTACTTATATATGTATATTAAAAAGTCCACAGTAAAAATATATTTAGGTGTATGCCAGCAGCAGCCTTGTATGTCTGGTGTTTACAATGAGATTGATTGCCTGAAGAGTCCATGTCAAGTATTGAACAACACTGGATCCAGTGGCAATGGAGATGAGCTAAAGAGAAGGATGAGGTAAAGGAACCTGTATTATCTAGATTTGTGGAAGTATGTTCCATGATGTTCACATAATGACAAAATGGCCTAATGATGCATTTTTCCGAACATATCCCCATAATTAAGCAATGCACAACTATATGCTGAAGAAATCTCAAGTGAAATCTTATAGTATTTAGAACTAAATGAAAATACAACTTAACAAAGATTATGTGCTGTAGTGAAAATAGTGCTTAAAAGGGTATTTGTAGCATCAAAGGCATATATTAGAAAAGAAAAATCTAAAATCAATAATCTAACCCTCCACTTCAGGAAAATAAGATAAAATTAAATCCTAAAGTATGCCAAAGAAAATAAATAATCATAAACAAAACTAGCTCTGTGTGTGTGTGTGTGTGTGTTTTCCAGTTATGTTTCTTTAGAAAATTCTTAATAGCACCCATCCGAACAGGAGACAAAAAGAAAGCAGGAGTAACTATATCAATTCCAGAAATGACTGACTTCAGAGCAAGGAAAATTATCAGGAATAAAGAAGGGCATCACATAGTGATAAATGGGTCAACTCTTCAAGAAGATATAACAAAGATCCTTAATGTGCTTGTGCCTAAAAACAGAACATCAAGATATATTAGGAAAAAAAAGAGAGACTCAAAAGATAAATAGATGAATCCATATTATTATTGGACTCTTAAATATTCCTTCATCAAAAATGGACAGTCCTAGCCAGGTGTGGTTGTGCTCACCTGTAATTCCAGCAGCTCTGGAAGCTGAGGCAGGAGGATCGTGAGTTCAAATCCAGCCTCAGCAAAAGTGAGGTGCTAAGACAGTGAAACCCTATCTGTAAATAAAATACAAAATAGGGCTGGGAATGTGGCTCAGTGGTTGAGTGCCCCTGAGTTCAATCCCTAGTTCCCCTCCCCACAAATGAACAGACCCAGTAGGCAAAAAAATCAGTAAGGATATAATTGATCCTAACAACAACATCGATCAGCTATATATAATGGTTATCTATAGACTTCTTCATTTAATAACAGCAGAGTTCACATTCTTCTCAAGCTTATGTGGATCATTCACTAAGAGCAAATTCTATGCCATAAAATACACCTTAACAAATTTAAAATAATAGAAATCATACAATGTCTATTCTGAAACCACAATATAATTAAGTTAGAAATCAATAACAGAAAGATTGCTGGACAAGCACAAACTATTTGGAGATTAAAAACATGCTTCTAAATAACACATGGGTCAAAGAAGTAATCTCAAGTGAAATTTTTAAATATTTGGAAGTAAATGAAAATACAACTCATCAAATGTTGTATGGAATAATAAAAATAGTGCTTAGAAAATAGTTTTGAAGGCATATGTTAGAAAAGAAGAAGAATCAAAAATCAGTAATCTAAATTTCTACCTTAGGAATAAGAAAAAAAATTAAATCTAAAATCAGTCAAAGAAAAGAAATAATCAAAATTAGAACAGAAATCAATGAAATTTCAAATCAGAAAATTGATAGATAAAAATCAATGAAATTTCAAGTCAGAAAATTGATAGATAAAAATCAATGAAATTAAAGCTGATTCTTTGAAAATATTGATAAAATTGATAAATCTAAACAGGCTAACCAGGAAAAAAAAAAGAAGAGAGGCCACAATTACTAATATTAGAAGTGGGGACATTGCTATAGATCCCATAGACATTAAAAGCATACTAAAGGAACACTATACACAGATCTTTGCCTACAAATTTGATTAACAAGATAGACGGACAAAGGATATGTCCTTGAAAGATAGTCTTCCAAAACTCATACAAGAAGAAATGAGCAAACTGAATAGCTCTCAATTAAAGAAAATGAATTGATAATTAATTACCTTACAAGACAGAAAATACCAAGCCCAGATGTATTCACTGGTAAATTCTTCCAAACACTTAAAGGATAGGTTATACTAATTCTCTACAATCTTTTTCAGAAGAGAAAAGCAGAAGAACTTCCTAACTCATTCTATATAGCCAGCATTACTCTCATACCCAAACCAGATCAATACCTCTCAAAAAATAAATAAATAAACAGCAAATACAAAAATCTCAGCAAAATATTGGCATACTGAATCCAATGAAGTATAAAAAGACATATATTTTTACCAAGTGTTGTTTATCCCTTGTATTCAAAGCTGGCTCAACACTCAAAATTCAACCCTTAATCATAGTATATTTACATATGGGTCCTGTTATAGAACCCTTAAAATCCTTGGGATTTCCTGAGTGATAGAGATGTATTTTGTTATTCATAGGAAGTCTATTTGGAACACTTGAGTTTATGTTAATAAAGGAGCTTAGGGAAGCATGCCCAGATAGTCTCTTGGTAGGACTGTCTACCAGAAAGACCAATTAATGAGAAGAGAACATAGGAAAAAGTCTACATGACCTTGGGTTTGGTGATGACTTTTTAGATATACCATAAAAGGCAGAAAAAAGAAAGAATTGATAAACTAGACTTTTTTTGAAAGACAGATCATTTTCAATGTTCACTTTGTTAAATCTTTTGTTTCACTTACAGACTTAGCTAAGAAAAATTAGGAATAATCAAAAATATAAAAATCAGTAAAGGCATGTTTTAGAAAGTACTTTTAGCTTTATGACTTCCATTGAAGTATGGGATAAGCTAGAGTTTTTAAATTATTATTATTATTATTATTATTTTAATTTCAGTACTGGGGATTACATGTTATGAAGGTTTTCTAAGTGTTCTACCACTGGGCTACAGCCCTAGCCCTTTTAGTTTTTACTTTGAGATAGGGTGTCACTACATTACCCAGGTTGGCCTGAAACTTGTGATCCTTCTGTCTTAGCCTCACAAATAGCTGGAATTACAGGCATGTGCCACCATGGATAAAATAGACTCCATTAAAATTTAAAATTACTGATCTGAAAAAGACACTGTCCAGAGAATGAAAAACAACAAGCCAAAGACTGAGAGAAAATTTTAGCATAAGACATTGATAAAGGACTGGTCTTCCAGATAGATATACAAAGAACTCCACAATAAGAAAACAATCTGATATAAAGGTAAGCCAATGACCTCAATAGGCATCTCACCAAAGGAGATATACAAATGGCAAATAAACATATAAAAAGATATTCTATGCCATATAGCATAAGGTATATGTAAATTAAAACAACAGTAAGAGGTAGATTTGGTGGCACCCACCTGTAATCCCTGTAGCTTGGGAAGCTGAGGCAGGAGGATGTGTCAAAGCCAGCCTCAGCAACTTAGTGAGACCCTGTCTCAAAATAACAACTTAAAAAAGTGGAGATTGGGGATTTGGCTCAGTATTTAAGTACCCCTGAGTTCAATTCCTGGTACAAAAAAAAACCCAAACAAATAAACAAACAAATAAACCAGTAAGATAGCATTTACACACCTATTAGAATATCCAAACTCCAGGACACTGATGGTACCAAATGCTAATGAGGATGTGGAACAACAGGAATTCTCATTCATAGCTGGTAGGAATGTAAAATGATAGATACTTTGGATCCATATTATTCATATGATCCAGCAGTTGTACTGCCTGGTATTTACCTAAAGGAAATGAAAACTTATGTCCACACAAAAACCTGTGCATGTATATTTATAGCAAGTTTACACATAATTGTCAAATCTTGAAAGTAACCAAGATGTCCTTCAGTAGGCGAATGGATAAAATAACTGTGGTATATACAGAAAATGGAATATTACTCAGTGCTAAAAATAAATGAGCTATTAAAGAAATGAAGGGAATGTAAATGCATAGTTATGTGAAAGCAATCAATATGAAAAAAAAAATCTGACAAATAAGTAGTCCTCCTTAATCTGAAGTTTCGCTTTCTGTGGTTTCATTTACCTATAGTTTGAAAATATTAAATGGAAAATTCCAGAAATAAATAATTCATACATTTTAAATTCTGAATAGTATCATGAAGGCCGCCTAGCTTTTTCTTGCCTTATATATGAATCATTCCTTTGTCTAGCATAATCCCACTGTACACAGTATCCTCTGTTAGTCATTTAGTATCCATCTCTATTATCAGATAGACTGTTGTGGCATATCACAGTGCTTGTGTTCAAATAACCCTTATTTTTCATAATAAAAGCCCCATAGTATGAAAAGTAGTAAACTAGCAATTTTATTATGATGTATTATTATAATTATTATATTTCATTATTGGTTATTGTTGTTACTCTTTAAATGTGCCTGATTTATAGATTCAATCTTATTGTAGGAATATATAGGAAAAATAGCATATATAATGCTATATGTGGTTTCAGGCATCCACTGGGAGTCTTAGAACACATTCCCTATAGATAAGGGAGGAATTACATATATTATGTAATTCTTATTATTTGACATTCTGGAAAAGGCAAAGCTATGGAGATCTTAAAAAAAAAATCACTGGATGCCAGGGGATAGGGGAGAGAGATGTATATGAATAGGGCAGAAAAGAGAGAATTGGGTGTGGGGCACAGCGAAAGTACTCTGCATGCTACTATAATGGTTGACATATGTTAGCAAGTTTTCCATTGCTATGACCAAAATACCTGACAAGAACAACTTAGAAGAGAAAACATTTATTTTGGTTCACAGTTTCACAGATTCAAATCTCTGACTTGCTGGCTCCAAGGCAAAAACATCATGGTAGAAGGGTGAGTTAGAGGAAAGCAACTTAGCACATGTAGCAGGAAGCAGAAGGAGGTGGAAGGTGTGAGGGAAAAGATAAACCCTTCCAGAGCATGCCCCCAGTGACCTCCTTTTTCCTACTAGGTCCAAATTCCCAGTAGTTCATTCAGCTATCAATGGTTTAATCTACTGATGAGGTCAGAGACTTCATGATATAATCACTTTTAAAGTCCTACCTCTGAGGATGTAAGACTTTCAAAGACATTCCTGACCCAAAGCATAACAATACTTGTCATTACAGACTGCTCGAAATCCATAGAATGTACAGTACCAAGAATGAGCCCTAATGTAAACTGTGGACTTTGACTGGCAATGATGTGTCAATGTAGGTATGTACCACTCTGGTGATGTGTGTTGATGATGGAGGAGCTTATACATGTTATGCATGAATGCAGTAGTATATGAGAAGCATTTTTACTTTCTTTTTTTTATTGTTGGTTGTTCAAAACATTACATAGTTCTTGATATATCATATTTCACATTTTGATTCAAGTGGGTTATGAACTCCCATTTTACCCCATATACAGCTTGCAGAATCCCATCAGTTACACTTCCATTGATTTACATATTGATATACTCATGGCTGTTGTATTCTGCTGCCTTTCCTATCCTCTACTATCCCCCCTCCCCTCCCCTCCCCTCCCCTCTTCTCTCTCTACCCCCACTACTGTAATTCATTCCTCCCCCTTGTATTATTTTTCCCTTTCCCCTCACTTCCTCTTGTATGTAATTTTGTATAACCCTGAGGGTCTCCTTCCATTTCCATGCAATTTCCCTTCTCTCTCCCTTTCCCTCCCACCTCTCATCCTTGTTTAATGTTGGTCTTCTTCTCGTGCTCTTCTTCCCTAGTCTGTTCTTAGTTACTCTCCTTATATCAAAGAAGACATTTGGCATTTGTTTTTTAGGGATTGGCTAGCTTCGCTTAGCATAATCTGCTCTAATGCCATCCATTTCCCACCAAATTCTATGATTTTGTCATTTTTTAATGCAGAGTAATACTCCATTGTGTATAAATGCCACATTTTTTTTATCCATTCGTCTATTGAAGGGCATCTAGGTTGGTTCCACAGTCTTGCTATTGTGAATTGTGCTGCTATGAACATCGATGTAGCAGTGTCCCTGTAGCATGCTCTTTTTAGGTCTTTAGGGAATAGACCGAGAAGGGGAATGGCTGGGTCAAATGGTGGTTCCATTCCCAGCTTTCCAAGAAATCTCCATACTGCTTTCCAAATTGGCTGCACCAATTTGCAGCCCCACCAACAATGTACAAGTGTACCCTTTTCCCCCACATCCTCGCCAGCACTTATTGTTGTTTGACTTCATAATGGCTGCCAATCTTACTGGAGTGAGATGGTATCTTAGGGTGGTTTTGATTTGCATTTCTCTAACTGCTAGAGATGGTGAGCATTTTTTCATGTACTTGTTGATTGATTGTATGTCCTCCTCTGAGAAGTGTCTGTTCAAGTCCTTGGCCCATTTGTTGATTGGGTTATTTATTATCTTATTGTCTAATTTTCTGAGTTCTTTATATACTCTGGATATTAGGGCTCTATCTGAAGTGTGAGGAGTAAAGATTTGTTCCCATGATGTAGGCTCCCTATTTACCTCTCTTATTATTTCTTTCACTGAGAAAAAAACTTTTTAGTTTGAGTAAGTCCCATTTGTTGATTCTAGATGTTAACTCTTGTGCTATGGGTGTCCTATTGAGGAATTTGGAGCCCGACCCCACAGCATGTAGGTCGTAGCCAACTTTTTCTTCTATCAGATGCCGTGCCTCTGATTTGATATCAAGCTCCTTGATCCATTTTGAGTTAACTTTTGTGCATGGTGAGAGAAAGGGATTCAGTTTCATTTTGTTGCATATGGATTTCCAGTTTTCCCAGCACCATTTGTTGAAGATGCTATCCTTCCTCCATTGCATGCTTTTAGCCCCTTTATCAAATATAAGAAAGTTGTAGTTTTGTGGGTTGGTTTCTGTGTCCTCTATTCTGTACCATTGGTCCACCCGTCTGTTTTGGTACCAGTACCATGCTGTTTTTGTTACTATTGTTCTGTAGTATAGTTTGAAATCTGGAATCGCTATACCACCTGATTCACACTTCCTGCTTAGTATTGTTTTTGCTATTCTGGGTCTTTTATTCTTCCATATGAATTTCATGATTGCTTTCTCTATTTCTACAAGAAATACCGTTGGGATTTTGATTGGCATTGCATTAAACCTATAGAGAACTTTTGGTAATATCGCCATTTTGATGATGTTAGTTCTGCCTATCCATGAACAGGGTATATTTTTCCATCTTCTAAGGTCTTCTTCAATTTCTCTCTTTAGGGTTCTGTAGTTTTCATTGTATAAGTCTTTCACCTCTTTTGTTAGGTTGATTCCCAAGTATTTTATTCTTTTTGAGGATATTGTGAACAGAGTGGTTGTCCTCGTTTCCATTTCAGAGGATTTGTCGCTGATATACAGGAATACCTTTGATTTATGCGTGTTGATTTTATAACCTGCCACTTTGCTGAATTCATTTATTAGCTCTAATAGTTTCTTTGTAGACCCTTTTGGGTTTGCTAGGTATAGAATCATGTCATCTGCAAATAGTGATAATTTAAGTTCTTCTTTTCCTATTTTTATGCCTTTAATTTCTTTCGTCTGTCTAATTGCTCTGGCCAGTGTTTCGAGAACTAAATTGAACAGAAGTGGTGAAAGAGGGCATCCCTGTCTTGTTCCAGATTTTAGAGGGAATGCCTTCAATTTTTCTCCATTCAGAATGATGCTAGCCTGAGGCTTAGCATAAATTGCTTTTACAATGTTGAGGTATGTTCCTGTTATCCTTAGTTTTTCGAGAGTTTTGAACATAAAGGGATGCTGTACTTTGTCGAATGCTTTTTCCGCATCTATCGAGATGATCATATGGTTCTTATCTTTAAGTCTATTGATGTGGTGAATAACATTTATTGATTTCCGTATATTGAACCAGCCTTGCATACCAGGGATGAATCCTACTTCATCATGGTGCACAATTTTTTTGATATGTTTTTGTATCCAATTCGCCAGAATTTTATTGAGGATTTTTGCATCTAGGTTCATTAGAGATATTGGTCTGTAGTTTTCTTTCTTTGAAGTGTCTTTGTCTGGTTTCGGAATCAGGGTGATGTTGGCCTCGTAGAATGAATTTGGAAGTTCTCCCTCTTTTTCTATTTCCTAAAATAGCTTGAAAAGTATTGGTATTGATCCTCTTTAAAGGTTTTGTAAAACTCTGCTGTATACCCATCCGGTCCTGGGCTTTTCTTAGATGGTAATCTTTTGATGGTTTCTTCTATTTCCTCAATTGATATTGGTCTGTTTAGGTTGTCTATATCCTCCTGACTCAATCTGGGCAGATTATATGACTTAAGAAATTTATCGATGCCTTCACTATCTTCTATTTTATTGGAGTATAAGGATTCAAAATAATTTCTGATTATCTTCTGTATTTCTGAAGTGTCTGTTGTGATCTTGCCTTTTTCATCCCGTATGCTAGTAATTTGAGTTCTCTCTCTTCTTCTCTTCACTAGCATGGCTAAGGGTCTGTCGATTTTATTTATTTTTTCAAAGAACCAACTTTTAGTTTTGTCAATTTTTTCAATTGTTTCTTTTGTTTCGATTTCATTAATTTCAGCTCTGATTTTAATTATTTCTTGCCTTCTACTTCTTTTGCTGTTGTTTTGCTCTTCTTTTTCTAGGATTTTGAGATGAAGTATGAGATCATTTATTTGTTGGTTTTTTCTTTTTTTAAGGAATGCACTCCAAGCAATGAATTTTCCTCTTAGAACTGCTTTCAATGTGTCCCATAGATTCCGATATGTTGTGTCTGTGTTTTCATTTAACTCTAAGAATTTTTTAATTTCCTCCTTGATGTCTTCTAAAACCCATTGATCATTCAGTAACCTATTGTTCATTCTTCAAGTGATGCATGATTTTTCCTTCCTTCTTTTATCATTGATTTTCAGTTTCATTCCCTTATGATCAGATAAGATGCATGGTATTATCTCTACTCCTTTATATTGTCTAAGAGTTGCCCTGTGACATAATATATGATCTATTTTTGAGAAGGATCCATGTGCTGCTGAGAAAAAAGTGTAGCTGCTTGATGTTGGGTGGTATATTCTATATATATATCAATTAAGTCTAGGTTGTTAATTGTGTTATTGAGTTCTATAGTTTCCTTATTCAACTTTTGTTTGGAAGATCTGTCCAGTGGTGAGAGAGGTGTGTTGATTATTGTATGGTGGTCTATTAGACTCTTGAACTTGAGAAGAGTTTGCTTGATGAACATAGCAGCACCGTTGTTTGGGGCATATATATTTATGATTGTTATGTCTTGTTGGTGTATGGTTCCCGTGAGCAGTAAGTAGTGTCCCTCTTTATCCCTTTTGATTAACTTTGGCTTGAAATCTATTTTATTTGATATGAGTATGGACACTCCTGCTTGTTTCCGCAGTCCATATGAGTGATATGATTTTTCCCAACCTTTCACCTTCAGTCTATGTATATCTTTTCCTATCAAATGCGTCTCCTGTAGGCAGCATATTGTTGGGTCTTGTTTTGTGATCCATTCAACTAGCCTGTGTCTCTTAATTGGTGAGTTTAAGCCATTAACATTTAGGGTTATTATTGAGATATGGTTTGTTCTTCCAGCCATATTTGTTTATTAATGCTATTAAACCTGATTTGTTTTTCTCTTTGATTATTTTCCCCCCTTTACTGTCCTACCTCCCACTGTTGGTTTTCATTGTTGTTTTCCATTTCCTCTTCCTGTAGTGTTTTGCCAAGAATTTTTTGAAGAGATGGTTTTCTAGCTGCAAATTCTTTTAACTTTTGTTTATCGTGGAATGTTTTAATTTCATCTTCCATCCTGAAGCTTAATTTCGCCGGATACACGATTTTTGGTTGGAACCCATTTTCTTTTAGCGTTTGAAAAATGTTATTCCAGGATCTTCTAGCTTTTAGAGTCTGTGTTGAGAGATCAGCTGTTATCCTGATTGGTTTACCCCTAAATGTAATCTGCTTCCTTTCTCTTGTAGCTTTTAAAATTCTCTCCTTATTCTGTATGTTGGACATCTTCATTATAATGTGTCTAGGTGTGGATCTCTTATGATTTTGCACATTCGGTGTCCTGTAGGCTTCTAGGATTTGGGATTCTGTCTCATTCTTCAAGTCTGGGAAGTTTTCTCACATTATTTCACTGAATAGATTGTTTATTCCTTTGGTTTGGAGCTCTGTGCCTTCCTGTATCCCAATGACTCTTAAGTTTCGTCTTTTGATATTATCTCATAGTTCTTGGATGTTCTGCTCATGGTTTCTTAGCAGATTTGCTGAGCTGTCTATGCTCTTTTCAAGTTGAAATACTCTGTCTTCATTGTCTGATGTTCTATCTTCTAAGTGATCCACTCTGCTGGTAGTATTCTCAATTGAGTTTTTAAGTTGGTTTATTGCTTCCTGCACTTCTAGGATTTCTATTTGTTTGTTTTTTATTACCTCTATCTCCCTGTGAAATTGATCTTTTACTTCCTGGATTTGAGTTCCTTGTCAATGTGATCTTTCATTGTCTGATTTTGCTGTCTCATGTCTTCCTTAAGACTCCAGATCATCTGAAGCATGTATATCCTGACCTCTCTATCTGACATTCCATCTGTTGCAGCTATTACATCTTCTAAAGTTGAGTTGACCTGCATTGCCTGTGGTCCTTTCTTTCCTTGTCTTTTCATACTGCTGGCGTTTCTTTCTGCTTGGTGAAACTGTTGTGTTTTTGAAATTTTCCCTCTATTTATTTATATTGCTCTTGTATAGTTGAAAAATCACCCTTGCAGGGCAGGTAGTGGCTGTGATCCTCCTCCAATTGGTGTGATCCATCTACCACGCTGGCGGGCCCTAGGTCTGCTCTACTGGTCGGTCAAAGGTCCGCCTACCCAGCAGGCATGAGGGGCACCTCTGTCACTCCGCAGGTTGCTGGGCCTAACCTCCCGATGGGTTGCAGGTCCGCCTACCTTGCAGGTGCGGGGGGAGGGGGCGGCTCCGCCCTTCAGCAGGCCGCTGGGCCTGATCTGCCGGTGGTCACAGTCCCGCCTACCTTGCAAGCACTGGGGGAGGGGACGGGCCTGCCCCTCAGCAGGCCGCTGGACCTGTCCTGCTGGTGGGTCGCAGGTCCGCGCTCCCTGCAGGCGCGTGTGGCAGCTCTGTCACTCAGCAGGTTGCTGGGCCTGACCTGCCCATGGGTCACAGGTTCGCCTAGCTTGCAGGCCAGCATTTTTACTTTCTACTAAAAGTTGATGTGAACCTAAAATTGTTACAAAAATAATAGTCTATTAAAAAATTCTTGGGGTGTAGTGGCGCATGCCTGTAATCCCAGAGGCTCGGGAGGCTGAGGCAGGAGGTTGGCAAGTTCAAGCCAAAGTAAGGCACTAAGCAACTCAGTGAGACCCTGTCTCTAAATAAAATAAAAAATAGGGCTGGGTATGTGGTTCAGAGATCAAGTGCTCCTGAGGTCAATCCCCGGTACCCCCTCCCCCCCAAAAAATTTCATTGCCAGAGAATTGTCATTATTTAATGTGTCTGGAAATTCCTGAAAAATCTTTATTTACAGAACTTATCATTATTTAACCTGATTCAGAGCTTGTTTATGTGATAAGCCCTATCCCCAAGGTGTTGGTCAAAAACAACCAGAGAAAACTGTTTAACATTATAGCTGCCTCCGTTTAGATGGGAAAAAAACAGAATGTCCAAAAGTCTTAGAATGACTATGTGGGAAATGACATATCCATAGACAAATTAGTTCTACATACTTCTGGGAATCTGAAAGGGTATATATACGTATAGGCAGGGCAATTTCTATGCCCAGAAAAAAAAACTGAGCATACTTATTTCTCAGTTCTGGCTGACCCTGAGGCTCTGTTCAATCAGGAAGGGATAGTTAAGGGAGAGTTCTAAACTGCCAGAACCCTAAAATATACTTAGATACTATAGGCAAAAGGTATAAGGTATTGGTTCAAATAACATTTATTGGAGTGTATTGCCATAACTATTCTGTTATCAGTTATTGTTGTTTAATTTAATTTTTAAGTTGAACTTTATTGAAGGAATGTATGTATAGGAAAATATAACACAGTGTGTGTGTGTGTGTCTATATATATATATATATATATATATATATATATTACACAATATTTGGTAGTATTTGTGGTTTCAGAGTAGGGGTCTTGGAATATTAACTATAGATAAGGCAGGAATACTGTCCATCAGATATTTCATTAAGCTTATTTTCCTAATGGAGTTTTTCATAGAGCCTTCTGCCATGTTCCAGTATATAGGACTACATTTCTGAGGTACTAGGGATTGAACTCAGGGACACTATACTCTCCACCACTAAGCCACATTCAGAGCATTTTTTTAAATTTTTTTTTTTTTGAGACAGGGTCTCATTAAGTCACTGAGGCTGGCCTCAAATTTGCTATCCTCCTAGTATGGCTGCATTTTTTATTCTGGGATCTTCCCTCATAATGGTAAGTACCTTCATCTCTCTCTTGGTTTGGAAATACTATTTCTGGTTTGTTAGGTCCTCCTCCTCCTTAGTTTATTTCTTCATTTTGGTAGAACTCAACCTCTAGGAGCTTCCTGTGAGATGGGAACTAGCAAAACTTATTTTTTAGAAATTTCCAGACTGAAAGGTATTGATTCTACTCTGAAACTTTATTAAAATTTGGTTTGGCATAGAATATTAGGTTTGAAGCTATTTTCCTTTAAAATCTTGCAGATGAGTCTAAAATGACCTTAAACTTTCTCTAGTCCAGTGACAAGTATATAACAATTTTGGTTTTTTATTCTTGTTATGTGATCTTTTTTTTCTCACTCTAGAATATCATTTCCAGTGTACTAAAATTTTACACCGATATGCCTTAGTATGAAACTATTTCATCTGTTTTCTGGGGGCCCCTCTGTGTGCTCTTTTTATCCCTATGGATAAAAAAATTTAACTTGTATATAAAATCTGGGCAAGGAATACAAAAATAAAATGCAATTAACAGAAGTTGAAGGGCTCTTACTCACTAAACTAGAAACACCATAACATAACACCATAACAGGTGAGTCCTGGTGAGTCCAAATGAATAAATTATGTGTTTTAACCCAATTGAAGTGACTAAGACAAAGAAACAAGAGATTGGCTAGTAAAATTTTTGTGTGTAAAAATGGTAGTTATGGGTCATTTTCTTCTTATTAAAATGTAATAAGGAATACAAAAATATAACAGACATTAAAATCTAATAGACATTTTAGCCTTCAGTGTTCTTTTGTGAGGTACTCTTTCAGACCCTGAATGCCTTTAATTTTTCTCATGTCTACAAATTTCTATCATTTTAACCTAAAACATATTTTTATGAGATTTAAGTCTTTTATAAAATATGTTAAAACAGGGCGGAATAAAACTTAAGGAAATGTGTTCTATTATCAAAATTTTATTGCTTAATTTTTTCTTTTTTTCCTCAAGATGAAATCAAAGATGTTGTACTAAGACATACTAGCATGAATGCATAAAAACAATGACTATTTTTAAAGAGATTATACTATAATAGCAAAAGGGATATTATGGAGGATGGGAAGGGAATGAACTACAAAAAGTGGCAAATATTTTGATTGGTTATTTTTTATTTGTGGTATCATTTCTTTTTAAATCCTTTCACATAAAGATAAATACATATGTGGTTTGTAAAATATTTAATATCATCTTTTATAAAGTTCACTTTCTCCTTTTCCAATCCAAGGAAACTGAAAAAAAGGAACATAACAAAGTTTTTTTTTCTTTCTTATCTCATTTTGGTAGATGAACGCAGTCAACACAATGATATTTTTTCTATTCCCAAATTATTTTAATTATTAGTATAGAATTTTTTCATTCCTAGAGGCAGTAATACTTCAACAGTTTTTTGGACTTTACCAGAGGGAAAACATTTCTAAGGATATGCTTCATTAGGTCTGTGCTATCAACCACTGAATTTAGACATTTATCTAAAAACTAGATAAATGACTCACACACAAACTTATAAGTTAAAAATGTGACATGTCCCTGATTAACTTTCATTATCCTGATGTTATTAGTGAAAGCAATGACTAATAAAAGCTGAATAAACGTCTATACTGAATTTTTAAAACCACACATTCTTTGAGTAAATTTTTGGTTGCAATATTTAAGTTGATCATATTTCTAGATTCTGAAAAGATGTTCTTGACCTCTCTCTATTCAATCACTTAAAAGCTGTTAGCCTTTTAACTGTGTAATGAGGTCACTTGGTAAAAATAGAAAGGAAAAGAAAAGCAGGGTGAAAAGAAAGAAATGAAATGGTATCTGCCACAAAAATTTGGGGAAAAGCAGGCAGACTATCAAAGATTTGGGAACTACATTTTAACAATGACCAAATCAATAAAAAGATAAGAGGCTGGAAGTTCAGTTGGAAAATATTTATTGAACCATCACTAGTGATAACAGTATACCATTTTGAATTGAGAGGGTACTCAACTCAATATCGGTCTGAAGCTTTACCATTTATTCCCCAACAAAACCATTTTTTTTTTAAAGTCAAGTTGTCCTGATCTTTTGGATTTAGCATTTAAATCCCGTATTGCCACTAAAGGGTACATGTTCTTCTAAACAGAGCAGTCCTAAAGATTTAAGATTTTAATTCTATCTAAAAGTCGATCTCTGACACTTTTTTTTTTCCATTTACCCCTGATGACAGTGTATAAACTGCAGTTTACAATGACAGACTGAATGATGAATTGGACTGAACCTAAATTAACTCCCCAAGTCTTTTTAATGTTGACTTCTGACTCAGAAAAGTACACTATCATATGAGAGGATTATACCACCAGGCTTCAAATAACCACATGAATAACTCCTATCATGGGGATTGTATTAAAGTGTGTAAGTGGCTTGAATGGCCACATGCTCTTGAAGCCCAGACATTGTGAGTGTAGATTAGTTAAAAATAAATCTCCAAGGTGCTGCCAAGAGTGATGCTCCAAACTATTTCAAAGTACACAATTCTCCCAGTTAATATTCTCCATGGAATTTGTTCCCATCATGAGAAATGCTGAAGTTGTCTATGAAACGCCTTCCCTTCACAAGTGCAGACAGAATGAAAGAGTACTTAAACTTGTGAAGTTCTTACATTGCAGTTTTCAAAACCTTTTGTTAAGAGAGTCTTCACATCAACAAAAAAGTCAAACAATAGTATATTCAAATTTGTTTAAAAAAATACTTTGTAATTACACTTTTGGTATCCTTTTAATCCAACAATTATTAATAAAATTTCATATATGAAATTTTTTGAGTATTTTTGTTTAATTCTATTATTAATTTTATATTTTTTTGTAGTGAAAGAATGAAGTTTCTATAAGTTTTACTTTTTTAAGATTATCAGAGTTTTCTTTGTAATATAATATTTGATCAATTTGTCCATAGATTCTTGAAATAAAATTTATCCTCTGTTTTTGGAGTACAAATATTTAACTGTGTATGATGTTTATACTCAAAATTAAGAGTTATGTTTTTCAGATACCATGAAAATTATTAATGCTTTACTGATTAAACATATTAATTACTCATAGAATTATTATTATCTATTATTTTCATAGATTTATTTTTAAATTTTGACAAGTTGGTTATGTGTAATTTATGTCTGTTATGGAGTTGTCCTTTATAAAAAATAAAATCATCAAAAAATTTAGGTCCTGTTTAATGTTCTTTCTTTGTCTTGGGTTCTATTCTGATTGGCATTTACAATGCACCATCTACTATTTTTCCCCTTCCCTTGATTTTTTAAAGTTTTGTCTGAAATATTTCAATTCTTTTACTTTAAAATATTCTTATTTTCTTTGACAATAATTCTTTGTAAAGAGCACATTGAATGTATTTTATCTGATCTGAGAATATTTTTTAATTAAAAAATTTAACCCATTGCTAATTATTGTCATAGCTGACATCTTTGCACATGTCAAGAGTATCATTTTGATCTTGTTTTTAATGCTTCTTTCACATTTGTATTGATTTCTACTTTTGCCTTATAAAACTAAAAATTATTTACTTATAAATTGTTTGTTTTAATACTGGGGATTGAACCAGGGGTTCCTTTTCACTGAGCCATATCCCAAGCCATTTTCATATTTTGAATAGGGTCTCCCTAAATATTTGAGACTGGCCTCAAACTTGCAATCCTCCTGACACAGCCTCCCAAGTTACTGGAATTAAAGGTGGTTTTAGTCATCTTTTTCACTGCTGTGATCAGAACACCTGAAAAGATAAATTTTGAGGAGGAAAGTTTATTTGGGGCTCACAGTTTCAGAAGTCTCAGTCCATAGATGGCCGACTCTGTTGCTCTAGGCCAATGAGACAGAACACCATGGTGGAAGGGTGTGGAGAAGAAAAGCAGCTCAGGACATATTAATCAGAAATCAGAGAGACTAAGTTCAGCTCACCAGATACAAAATATGTACCTCAAAGACATGTCCCCAGTGACCCACCTCCTCTAGCCACATACTACCTGCCTACAGTTATTACCTAGTAATCCATTCAAGTGGATTAGGTCAGAACACTTATAACCCAATCATTTTAACTCTAAACTTTCTTGCATTGTCTCTCATGTGAACTTTTTGAAGATACCTCATATCCAAACCATAATAGCAGATATATGCCACCATGCACTACTATGTATTTATAATTTTGGTAGTACATTCTTTCTTGCCAAACATTTGTATATACCTGTGATTTACTACTTAGGATCCTGTTTTCAATTCTACAGATGTGTTTTTGAAAATTTATCTCTCATCTTTCTTCAAATCACTCAGTTTACCTTGTTCCTAGCCAACTCCTTTTGCATCCTATTCTATTGTCTTATCTTTTAGTTCCAGATTCACAAAATCTAATTTTTCCTGAATTTTTGGCAATACAGAGAAAAACTATAAATTTTTCTGAGGTAAGTGTTCTTCAAAATTGTGCTATTTATTCATTTGTATCATAAAATGCTACTGAATATATCACTGCAGATATTTTCATAGATCTCTGTAATGGTTAATTTAAATGTATCAATTTTAACTCAGCAGAGGAATACCCAGATTGCTGGTAAAATATTATTTCTGGGCATGCCTGTGGGGGTGTTTCTGGAAAAGATTAGACTTTAAATTAATAGACAAAGTAAAGATGATTCAGCCATCAGTCACACTGGTGTGTAAGCAGGCATTATCTAATCCTTTGAGGATGAGAATGGAATGAAAAGGAATGGAAGGGTAAATTCTCTCTCTCTCCAGTATCTGGGATGCACATCTGCCATTGGTCATCAGTGCTCCTGGTTCTCAGGCCTTCAGACTCTGGGACTTAGAACAGCAGCAGCAGGGTTCTCATGTTTTTAGTCTGGAATTGGGAGTTACACTGCTGGTTTCCTTGGTTTTCAGGCCTTTAGATTTGGACTAAATTATACCACTGCTTTCCTGATTCTTCAGACACATACTGTGGAACTTTGTCTCCAAAATTTCAAGTAGATGCCAACACCAAGACAACAGAAAAGTTAAAATTTCCTAACAAAGATTTTTTAAAATACAATGAATGAAAATGAAATTATAACAAATCCAATGTGTGGGACATAGCTAAAGCAGCGCTGAGAGGTAAATTTATAGCAGTAAATGCATGATAGAAAAGAGAAAAAGTGAAAAATCATTCACATAAACTCCCACATTACAAACCCAGAAAAACAAGAGCAAAATAATCTCAAAGCAGTCAGACAAAAGGATATAATAAAGATAAGAGCAGAAATCAATGGAACCAATAGCAGAAAAACAGTAGAAAAAAATCAAAACAAATTGCTGGCACTGTGAGAAGATCATTGAAAATTACAAACTGCTAGCAGAACTGATGAAGGAAAAAAGAGAAAAGATTCAAATTACAACATCAGGGAAGAAACGGGGGATATAAGTACCCTGCAAACATAAAAATATAGTTAGGGAATGCTATTAACTTATGTGTTCTACACATATAACTTCCACAATTTCTCAAAAAACACAAACTATCGCAACTTATCTAATTTTAAATAAGTAATACTAATGACCTATAACTATTAAGGAAATTGAATTTTTAATTTAAAATTCCTACAAATGAAAACCTGAGGCCCAAATGGTTTCATTATGAGAACTTCAAAATATTTAAAGAAGAATTAACAGAAATCCTGTACAGTTTCTTCCAGAAAATAGAAGAGATATTTCCCAATTTATTTTATGAAGTTAGTACTGTCCTGATACCCAAACTAGACAATGGTACCAAGAACAACCAATAAGAACAAAAAACCTATACATCAAAACCCCTGATTTTTTATTTAAAAAAAAAAACTTAGTAAAACAGTAGCAAACAGAATTTAGCAATATTTTTTAAAAAATACACCATGACCTTGAAGATTTTATTTATGGGTGAAATCGTATTCATTGTTTTTAAGATACCAATCGATATAATCTATTATGTAAACAAGGTTAAACACAAGTTCATATCAATTGGTACAGAAAAGGGAGCTGGCAAAATTTAATACCATTTAATCATAAAAAAAACTGTCAGAAAAGTATGAACAGAAGGTTATTGTCTCAATTTTATGATAAAAAACTTACAGCTAACACACTAATTGGTGAAAAAACAACAACAACAACAACAAACACAAATGCTTCCCTCCCAAGATTGGGCACAAGACAAGGATGACTACTCTTACCGTTCCTGTTCAACATAGCGCTAAAAGTTCTAGCCAATACAATATGAAAGAAAAGGAAATAAAAATTATACAGATAGGAAATAAATAAATCAACTGTCCCTATTTATAGATGATAGGATGGTCTACATAAGAAACACAAAGATTCTGTATAAAACTTCTAGAACTAATAATGAATTCAGCAAGGTTTCAGGATGTACAGTAAATATAAAAAACATATTTTTGTGCACTAACAATAAACATGGCAAAAAATTAAAAATATAATATACCTTATAGTTGCTCATAAAATAAGACATTGAAGTGAAAAATCTAAAAACATACACAAGATATACATGTAGGGAGAAAAAAATAAAACACTAATGAAAAAATAAAATATTACCAAAATAAATGAAAATGTATCATATGCTTGCAGATTGGAGGACTTAACCAAGTAAAGGTATCAGTTCTCTCCAATTGATATATAGGTTTAATGAAATTCTTATCAAAATCACAGCAAGATACTTTTGGTTGTAAACAATATTATTAAAAAATGTTGTCTTAGTCTCTTCTCTTCTACTAAAATAGAATACCAAAAATTGAGTGATTTGTAAATAATACAAATTTATTTGGCTTACAGTTCTGGAGAATGGGAAGTCCAAAAGCATGGTAAGGACTTTTGTGCTCCATATAACTTGGTGGAAGGGCACATGAGAACACAGAGACATAGAAAGAAATGAAGACAAAACTTTTTCTTTTATCAGGAACCTACTCCTAAGACTATTAACCCACTCCCAAGATAAATGCATTAATCCATTCATAACAGTGAAGGCTTTATTATGATTTGAAATGTCCCTCAAAAGCTCATCTGTTGAAGGTTTGGCCCCCAGTACAGCATTGTTCAGAGGTGGGGCCTTTAGAAGTTGATTAGATTGTGAAGACTCTTACCTCATCAATGAATTAATTCACTGATGGATTCATAACCTAATAGCCATTGGGAGGTGATGAAAATTTTAAGAAGTAGGGCATAGTTGGAGGAAATGGGTCAATAGAGTTTGTCCCTTGAAGTTTATATTTTGTCTCTGGTCCCTTCCCCCACTCCCTTTTTTCCAGCCATCATGAATCAAGCAGCTTTACTTTACTGGTACTCCCTTCCATGATATTCTGCCTCACCACAGGCCTAGAAATAATAATAGACTGAAACATCAGGGTCCACGAGCCAATATATAACTTTGCTCCCTCTTAGGTTTTTTTTCCCCCTCAGGCATATTGTCATAGCATCAGAAAGTTAACTAACACATCCTTTATGGTTTAATCTCCTCTTAAATGTCCCACTTCTTAAAACTGTTAGAGTGACAATTAAATTTCAGTGAGTTTTGGAGGGTACTTTCAAACAATAGCAAATGTATTTAGAAACTAGAACTGTTAAAATAATTTAAAAAATAAACTGGAAAGAATCAGTCCATATGATTTTCAGACTTCTAATATAGCCATGGTAATCAATATCATGTGGTATTGGTAAAAAGATAATCACATAAACTGCTGGACCAAAGCACAGAACCCAGAAATAGACCTGCACAAATATGTTCCACTGATTTTTATCAAAGATACAAAAGAAATTCAATGGGGAAATATAGCTTTTTAATCAAATGGTGCCGAAGAAATTGGAAACCCATAGGGAAAAAAATAAACTTCAATCGATCTCACATCTCATATAAAAATTAATTCAAAATGGATCACAAATCAGATTAGATGGAAAATATAAAATTACAAAGGTTTAAGAAAAATTCATAGGAGAAAGTCCCTGGGATATAAGAAGTAGACATAGACTTAATATCAAAGGAATGATCTATAAAAGAAAACCTGATAAATTGATTTGATGAACATTAGAAATTTTTGGTCAGGAAAAGATCCTGTTCAGAAAATAAGAGAAACTACAGAATGGGAGATAATAGTTAAAACACATTATCTAACAAGAGACTTATATCCAGAATAAATAAAGAACCTTAAAACTCAACAGTGAGGAAAGCAAAGAATCCAATTTAGAACATGAGATGGGCAAAAAACATGAGGAAACTTTCCACTGGAGAATATATACAGATGTCAGATGAAAACATGCTCAACATAATTAGCCATTGAGGAAATAGAAAACAAACACACAAGAATGTCTTCAAAGAAAGTAGTAGGGCTGGTGATATAGCTCAATGGTTGCCTAGCTTATGTGAGGCTGTGGGTTTGATCACTAGCACTTAAAAAAAGAAGAAGAGAGAGAAAGAGGAAGAAGGGAGGGAGGGAAGCAGGGAAAGAAGAGAATGAGAAAGAAGATAGGAAGGAAGAAAATAGTAACAATACCAAATAATGACAGCAAGAATGAGGGGAATTAAATCCCTTGTACATACCTGGTATGTAAAATGGTATAGCTGTCCTAGAAAATCATTTGTTTCTTTAAAACCTAAACATACAAATATTTTCCAGCTCAATAATCACATTCTCAGGCACTTATTCCAGAGAAATGAAGACATAAATCCACACAAAAACCTTGCCCATGAAAAGTTTTATGATAGATAGCTATATTTGTGATAGCTAAAAACCAGAAACAACACAGATGTCCTTCAACACGTTTATGGTAAAACAAACTACTATATGCATATGATGGAATACTATTTTCGCAACAAAAAAAGAACTACTGATACAACAACCTGTACTGATCATCAGAGAATTATGTCGACTGAAAAATGCCAATGCCAAAATTTTACATAGTGCATGATTTCATTTATATTACATTCTTGAAATTTCAAAATTATGAAAATAGAAAACAGATTAGTAATTGCCAGGATTCAAGGTGGGTGGGGGAAAAGTGAGAGTGGTTATAAAAATGCAACATAAGGGATCTTTGTAGTTTCACAACTATTCTATATCTGAATTATATCAATGCCAATATTCTGGTTGTGATACTGTGCTGTACTATACTATATTGTACTGATAAGATGTTATCAGTGGGGGAAACTGAGTGGATAAAGAGTTTACTGAGTGTCTATATTATTTTTAATTGCATGTACATCTACAGATATGTCAACATAAAAGATTTAATTTTAAAATAGGATTTTAACGGGGCAAAAGCGGGAGTTCATAATCCACTTGAATCAAACCGTGTAATATGATGTATTAAGAACTATGTAATGTTATGAACGACCAATAAAAAAAAAAATAAAAAATAAAAAAATTTAAAAAAAATAAAAAAAATAGGATTTTAAAAAACAAACAGAAGTTGGGTATAGTGGCTCACACCTTTAATCCCAGCAACGTGAGAGGCTGAGGCAGGAAGATTGCAAGTTCATAACCAGCCTGAACAATTTAATAAGGCACTAAGCAACTCAGTGAGACTCTGTCTCAAAATAAAAAAATAAAAGGACTGGAAAGTAGCTCAGTGGTGAATGGTCCATGGGTTTATCATTTGGCAGAGGTGGGCCAGGAGAAAATAGAAGATGGAGAGAAAAGTGAACCTCCCCAAAGTAAAGAAACTCCCACAGGAAATATTCATGTTTAAATTCACATACAAGTCAAGTCCTAGCTTGGGTAAAATTAACTGGCAGATCCTCTGGTTGTGACAAAAAAACATTTTTCTACCTATTACAGCATGAGGCTTTTATAATAAGACCCCATCTAAATCTGTTAGAATTTAACTTGACTGCAACATCATCCAGTTTTCTAAGAAGTCATGTATTTTGCAATTTAAACTGAAAATTGGTGGTAGTTTGGAATTCTGCCTCTTTACCCTCTTACCGGGGTGGTGATAAAAAACTGTAACAAAGTAGAATTTTCTGCAGTTTTTTAATAAAGTTTAAATGAACAAATCAATAGCTTTTTCTCTAGCCACTACAGCCACCTCTCTACATTTCATATTATCTAATGACCATTTGACCATTAAATTGCTACAGCCTAATATAATACTAGTGGTTAATCCTTACTAAATTCTTATTATATGCTATGTACTATTTAAACAATTTATATATAAATTAATTATACATTTATTAACTCTTTTATTGACACTATTTAATATTTGTTAACATTTAGTAAATGTTAATACATTAACACTTATTAACTTTCTAATAATCCTATGGGTTAGATTCTGTTATTAATTTATCCTAGGTGACATGTGTGCTACTAAACAGTGAAGCCAGGAAGAAATCTAAGTGATTTTAAGTTTGGAGCATATGTTCTCAATGGTTGTTTTGTGGTCATTCACAAAACTGTACTACATTAAGTACATGAAAGTCCTCTAAAAATTGTGATAAGACTGGGGGGGGTATAGCTCAGTGGTATAATAATTAATCAGCATGCCAGAGGCCCTGTGTTTCATCCTCATCAATACACACATACACACACACACACACACACACACACACACACACACCAAACAAAAACTGTGTGATATAAAATTAAAATGTAGCCGCCGGTTTCAACTAGTTGTGTCTTGGATTTTGGTAGAGTCATATGTCTGAGTTGTGGCTAACAGTAAATGGACAAAAGTGATACATGTCAATTCCAGGGGTAATTCATAAAACATTGCCACCTCGATCTTCTGTTTGCTTTTCAATTCTTTGCCTGAATGGAAATAAGGTCTAGAACCAACAGGAAAGCCAGTGGAAGAAGTCTAAATCCCTGGTTTGCTGCTGACAGGAGAGCTAAGTAGGAACATTCATGTCACATGAAATTTGGTATTATTTATTATTGACCAACCTTGAGTAAATACAAGATGTCAGTAATATTACTACTCTGCAAGCTCTATTCTGTCTTTACCTTTTTCTTTTCTCATATCAAGGCATGTCCTTAGTTCTCCAAGACTTTGTGTTCAGTATCAATATCTTTATTCTCTTTACTCATCAATCTTCTCAGCAATTTTTTCCATGTGAATAAGTTCCAAAGTTCTCTCTTCCTCTATTTCTCTCTCTTTTAGAAGGATAATATTTTCCTCTGCCTTTTGGTTGCATCTCTCTGGATGTCCTCTTCCTCATCCTTCAGACTAGTTATGGCCAAAACCTACCTGTCTTCATCACCAATCTGGGTGCTGATGACCCTGCTTCTGTATACTCAGTCTGGGAACACAGCTTGAATTTATCTTTGACTTTTCTGTTTTCCCTCCTTATATTTCAATCAATCATTCTTATATTCTTCCTCCACAGCTCCTCTTTCTCTCTTTTCTCTTTGAAGTCTATCGTCATTGTTCTTTTCTAGATTGCATAGCCTCTCTTCTGTAATATCCTCCCAACTAGAATTTAATTTGTATTTGCTTCACTTCAGTCTCTTTCCACCTAATCAAAGCTCCAATCAAGTCAAGCTGAAATTATCAATATCTATTAACTGTTGTAATTTAACATTCAAAGTTGTCAGAACAATATAATTTTAAATATAATTTTAAGTTTTATCTCTTTATCCTTTACCTCAATATATACTTTATTCTCAAACTAAGCAGTAAAACTTTAAATCTGAACTGAATAGGACATTTTCAACTACATTTCAGGATCTTTCTGTTTCTACCTGTACTTCTTGGTTTATCAAAATAGTGCTCTTTTGCCAAGTTCTATCCCTTATGCCACTTCTTTCATGAAGTCCTTTAAAAAAACACTATTATAAAAAGATTAAATGTATGCAAAGTGGATAAAATAGCATAATAAACCTGTGCATTCATTATACAGTTTCAGTAATTATCAATTCAACCCTATTCTTTTTTAATTAATTATTGACCAACCTTAAGTAAATAAATCTACCTGTCTTCATCACCAATCTGGGTGATGATGTCCCTGCTTCTGTATACCCAGTCTGGGAAGAACACAGCCTTGAATTTATCTTTGACTTTTCTGTTTTCCCTCCTTGTATTTCAATCGATCATTCTCATATTCTTCAAAATTTTTTTGGTTGTTGATGGACCTTTATTTTATTTATTTATATATAGTGTTGAGAATTGAACCCAGTGTCTCACACATGCCAGGCAAGCATTCTACCACTGAGTTACAATCCCAGCCCCCATCAAGCCTATTCTTGATTCAGCTATACTACTATCCTCTACCTTCTCTTTCATCAGGTTCCAAGTAGAATGTAATCACTATTTTCTTTTTGTACATCTTATAACACTAATATTGCTATGAACATTTTATAGCCATTGACAATTAATTTATATTTTCTCAGATTTAAAGTACCTTGAAGGTAATTTCTCTGTTTTGCTCTCCTTTAGCACCTATACAGTATAGCACAGAGCCCTGAGTCTAACAGGAAAAAACAAAATATTTTAAAATTTTGAATTAAGATATCTAATGCTATTTTAAAAGGTGTTAATTTCCTTAGAGTTAATAATAATATCTTTTGCAAAACTAGCTCTATACAAAACTAGCATGAGTGTCAACCCTATTTTTAAATTTTCTGTGTAGACGATCCATGGGCTTCTTTAGTAATCCAATACCCTGTTTGGATTATCTCAATAATCACTCAATTCTATGCTGAGCCTTAGTTCAAGGTGACATTGGACAAATCATGTGGAATTAGCATAGAGAATATATTATTTTTTGTCAGTTTCCTTATTAGCAAATTGCATGTCCCCATTCTAGCTCACAGGAGAATTATGAGATTAAATAAAGTAATCATCTATTGGTTACACAGGTTATGGCCATTCAGAATTTTTTTTTTGCATTTTCTAGCCATGTTGTACAAATTTTTTTTAGTTTTATTTTTTTGGTATCTGCTAACTCTCCTCTCAAAGGATGATACAAAAAAGCAAGGACATAAAGCTTAAATAATTTAGCAGTGGGGGGTCAGTTAAAAATTTGGCAGGACATAAAATTAAAACCATTAACTAAAATAAAGATAATCTGTCCTTCATTATAATGAATATAAAGAATCATATGTGTGAAGTATTTAAATTCCATAAAGTCTTTGTGATTTCTAGTTTTCTATAAATGAGTATGTGTGTGTTATCTTGGGTAGCTTTAACTTCCTCAAATTTAATATTTTATTGATTCAATCATTTCATCATACCTTAAGAGGATATAGAACTGAAAACATAAACTTCACAAAATCATTCACTATGTCTCTATGATAATTTTCATGTTGAAAAGAAATTGTGGGCTGTGTTTAATTTCCATTATTATGCATACTTTGGAGTGAAATACTAAATCCAACATTAAACCAAAATGGGATTATAGAAAACACTAAGCCTTGATATCACCTACTAATCTATGACAAAGGCTCCAAGACTACAGAATGGGGAAAGCATAGTCTCTACAATAATCCAATAAAAATATTGGGAAAACTGGATATCCTTGTGCAAAAGAGAAAAAAGAGAGAGAAAGAAGGCAATTGGATTTTTATTATCTTATATACAAAAAAATCAACTCAAAATGGATTAAAAACTTAAAACATAAGACCTGAAACACAAAACATCTAGAAAAAATGAGAAAGTCTCATGGTGTTAGTCTTAGATGACACCAAAAGCACAGGTATCAAAAGCAAAAATAAACATGGAGTTTCTGCATAGCAAAGGAAACAACAAAATAAAAAGGCAACCTCTGATGGGGGAAAACATTCACAAACTATACATCTGATTTGAGGTTAATGTCCAGAACATATTAATATATTAAGGATATTAAGGAACTCAAACAACTGAATAGCAAAAAAAAAAAAAAAAAAAAAAAAAGTCTGACTAAAAACTGGCCAAAAGACCTTAATAAACATTCCCAAAAGAAGATAAACAGGGGCTGACGATGGAGTCAGTGGTAAAGCACTCCCCTAGCAATGTACAAAGCTCTAGGTTCGACTCCCAGCAACACACACACTCAAAGATGACATACAAATGGCAAAAGGTATTTTTAAAAAAGCTTAATGCTACTAATCATCAGGGAAATGCAAATCAAAACTACAAGATATTACCTTACTCAAACTAAAAAGGCTATTTATATATAAAAAAATTTTAAAAGATGGACCAGAAACAGTGTCATAGGCTTGGGATCCCAGGTGCTTGGGAGGCTGAGCCAGGAACCTTGCAAATTTGAGGACAGCCCAGGCAATATAGCAAGACCTTGTCTTAAAAAAAAAAAAAGAGGCTGGGGATTTAGCTCAGTAATTGCTAGCATATATGAAGCCCTGGGTTCCTCCCCAGTACCACAAAAATTTTTTAAAAAATGAAAAAGATTACAAATGCTGGCTAGGATATGAAGAAAAAGAAATTCATATTCTGTTGGTAGGAATGTAAATTAGTATACCCGTTATGAAGAATAGTATAGTTTCCTCAAAAAAACTGAAAACAGATTTACATGATCCAGCAACTCTACTCCTAGGTATACATCCAATGAAAATTAAATCACTATTTGAAGAGTTATCTGTACTAGCATATTCATTGCAGCACTATTCACAGTAGCAAAGATAATAAAATCAATCTATTGACTGAAGAATGGATAAAGAAAATGCTGTAGATATATAATTATTTAACCTTAAAAAGAATGAAATTTTGTTATTTGTGACAAGATGGATAAATTTGAAGGACTCTATGCCAAGTTAAATAAGTCATGCACAGCAAAACAAATGCTACATAATCTCACATGCACAGTCAAAAAAGTCTATTTCTTATTGAAATAGAAGGGTGGTTACCTAGCAGGTACAAGAATGGGACCATGTTGCCCAAAGGGGGAAAACTTTCATATATAAGATGAATAAATCCTGGAGACTACTGTATAGCATGGTGACTATGATTAATAATAATTTATGGTGTACTTAAAATTTACCAAGTAGATTTGAGGAATCCTAACCACACACAAAAAGGTAACTATATAAATTGATGGATATGGTAATGATTTCATTATAAATGCATATAACAAAACATTTTGTGTATACATAAAAAATGTACAGCTTTTATTCATCATGTATACCTTAATAAACCTGGAAACCCATTTATTAAACAAAAAAATCCATGCATGTCTTATAAAAGACTATATGAATAGTTATATTATTATGGAAATTTCATATGGGGTAAAAAGCCTTGATGGCAAAAAGTGAGTCTAGGATGTACAGTCACTTAATGTATGTACAGTCATTCATAAAATCATAATATGCTGAAAAATTATACAATATTGGAGTTGGGGAGAATTATATGCTTTGGGGGTATAAAATTATATGCTTTGGTATTATACTTTGACTAATCTGAAGACTTGCCATGATCAAAGGACATATCTTTCTAAGGTCAATATGGCTTATCATTAATAAGAAAATGAAAGACCTGGTGAAGTCTTCTAGTTCTGCCATTTGAATTGTGTCAGACAGTGTCCTAAAACTTTTCAGGGAAGATTTGGTGCCATACTGAGACCTGGTAGATGTTCCCATCACTATGAGCAGTTACGCTTTCATTGGTCTAAATGAGATGCCATGCACGGTTGCTTCTTTATTATTATTATTTAATTATTATGTTGGTACTGGGATTTAACCTAAGGGTACCTTATTACTGAGTTATGCCCCAGCCCTTTTAATTTTTATTTTGAAACAGATTCTCACTAAGTTTCTTAGGCTTCACTAAGTTGCTGAGGCTGGCCTCCAACTTGCAATCCAAATGCCTCTGCCTCCCAAGTTTTTATTGTTATTTTTTAATTTAAGTACTCACTATTAAAAGAAAAATATTTGAAACCTACCATCCAGGTTTACACTGCCTCAACTTACCTCTGCATAAGATTTCACCTGAACCTGAAGAATCTGTGACCAAACAGAATCCGATTTGTGAAGTCCAATTATAGATGGTTATTAGAATGTGTGAAGTTAGACGTGGTCTTTTGAAATCTTTATTTTAAATTTCTTTAGTTACAAATTCTTCATATTAGGTAAATTACTGAGTTCCTTTGCCTAGCACTTTTTTCCTTTAATCTTCAATAGTTCTTCATTGTTCATCAAATTACGGGCAGTCTATATGATTTGATCAAGTGTCACCAGAGTATCTACCGCTTCATGTCTTCATGCAATAGAATTGAGGGGCCAGGACAATATATCACACATGCTGTGTTGAATTAAATTCTATAGCAACAATATTCAACAACCCAATCTCTTTTATTGTTTCAGTTCTGCTTACCATTATTAGCCCTAAGAATAATTTTTTAAATTTTCGACTAAGGGAGAAAAATATTTGATTTCTCTAAAAGTGCTGCTTAAATTTTATATCAAGTATACATGAATATTTTTTAGTTTTGTGTATCTTCTGTCTTTTAAGAAATAACCTATTTCCTTTCTATTTAAAATACAGTTTTTGTGTAATTCAAGTCACACAAACAATATTTTTAACATTAAGTTTGGAGTATGATAATAAGGTTAATAAAATGCTTTATAAACTTACAAGTTTGCTTATTTTCTGAAAGCACATATGAAAATTAAAACAGGATTGCCTTTCATTGTAAATTTAATACTTCTGAAAGATGCCAAATGAAGGACTGCAAATAAAATAAAGGAATGAAACACTGAAGTCTTTCACAGTTGTTTATTCAGTTAAATATTCCATTTTATTTTAGGAATACTTTAGAGAAGGCAGTCCACATTTAAAACCAAGAAATTTCATTTAACACTTTAAATCAAAAGTTTAAAAGCCATATGGTACATTTTAATTTGATGTTACCTTTAACTATACAAATAATTAAGCTTAATTGTTTTCTATTTACTTCTATTCCTGGAAGCTTTCTATTATAGTCTTATGACCAATATTCTAGAGATAGCTTGGAGCTTAATAGCTTACTTCCATTCAGTAATCATCAGGGCATTTGGATGCACAAAACAGAAACATGACATTTGACAGATTTTGATAGTATTCTATGTAATTTACCTTAAATACTTTCTGGTGATTGGTTACTATACTAATGCATATTATATTATTATATATAAATTCATGTATATTCTGGTGGCAAAGAGCAGTAGTAGGGATTAAACCCAGGGACACTCTATTACTGAGCTATACAATCAGCACTTATTATTATTATTATTATTATTATTATTATTATTTGATTTTGAGACAGAGTCTCACTAAGTTGCCCAAGCTGGCTTCAAACTTGCATTCCTTCTGTTTTAGCCTCCCAAGTCACTGGGATTACATGTGTGCATCACTGTTCCTGGCACATATATATTCTTTAGATATGCTATTATGAATTGGATGAATGATATATTGTTTGTTAATTGGGTTGTTTGGTTTTTTTTTTGGTCTTAAGTTTTTTGAGTTCTTTATATATCCTGGAGATTGATGCTCTATCTGAGGTGCAGATGGCAAAGATTTTCTCCCATTCTGTCGGCTCTGTCTTCACATTCTTGTTTCCTTTGCTGTGAAAAAGCTTTTTAGTGATACCATCCCATTTATTGACTCTTGATTTTACATCTTGCACTTTAGGAGTCTTGTTGAGGAATTCGGTTCCTAAGCCTACATGACAGAAAGTATTCTTCTAGTAGGTGCAGTGTCTCTGATCTAATGCCTAGGTCCTTGATCCACTTTGAGTTGAGCTTTGTGCAGGGTGAGAGGTAGGTGTTCAATTTCATTCTGCTACATATAGATTTCCAGGTTCCCCAGCACATTTGTTGAAGAGGCTATCTTTTCTTCAATGTATGTTTATGGTGCCTTTGTCTAGCATAAGATAATTATGTTTGTGTAGGTTTGTCTCTGTGCTTCTATTCTGTTCCATTGGGTTTTTTGTCTGTTTTGGTGTCAATACCGTGCTCTTTTGTTCCAATAGCTCTGTAGTATAACTTAAGGTCTGGTATTGTGATGACTCATGCTTTCCTTTTCACAATAAGGATTGCTTTTACTATTCTGGGCATCTTATTTTACAAATGAATTTCATAATTCTTTTTCTATTTCTATGAAGAATTTTATTAGAATTTTAATGGGAATTGAATTAAATCTATATAATGATTTTGATAGCATGACCATTTTGACAATATTAATTCTGCCTATCCAAGAACATGAGAGTAAAAGCTACATACTTCCTAAACAGTGAAAAATTGAAAGCATTCCCTCTAAACAGTGGAACAAGACAGGGATGCACTCTTTTACCACTTCTATTCAACATAGTCCTTGAAATTCTAGCCAAAGCAATTAGGGAAAGAAAGAGAGAGAGAGAGAGAGAGAGAGAGAGAGAGAGAGAGAGAGAGAGAGAGAGAGAGAGATAAAGGGTTATTAATATGAAAAGAGGAACTCAAGCTATCCCTATTTGCTGAAATCATGATTCTATATATAGAAGACCCTCCCAAAATTAGAAAATTTCTAGAACTCATAAACAAATACTGCAAAATAACAGGATATAAAGTTCATACACATAAATTAATTATGTTCCTATACACCAATAAACAATTAACTGAAAGAGAAATAGGAAAACTATCCCATTAACAAAAGCCTCAAAAAATAGCATAAAATACTTAGGAATCAATCTAACAAAGGATTGATGAAGCTACAAAACACTAAAGAAAGAAATTGAAGATGACTTAAGAACATTGATTTTTTTTTACATTTGTCCTATTTTGTATTAGAAAAGTAGTGAATTTCTGCCCCCCCCCCCGCCCCACACAAACACCTGCTAACATTTCTCTGTTAAATGTCCAGTTCTAGTTGCAAGGGAGTCTTCAGAAGTATTTTTAGGTAGGCATGATATTACTACTTTGAGTAATGTTGGGATTTTGTTAGAAAGAAGTGAGAACAAAATAGATATGAAAAAAAATTGTAGTATATGCCACATAGGTTCATAGTTATTTCATTTTTACTGAAGAAAATGCTCCATGTGTATATCTAACATATTGTTCATGGAAAATCTGATGTTGGTCTTTTCTTTAAGAGCTATAATTCTAGAGTCTCTGGATAAGTTTTTTCATTTACTCTTGTTATTTCTTCTCTTACATAATTGTGACTGTCATCAAACAATGAAAGAGTCCCACTTGAGAATTTCTGTAGTTGAGATTCCCTGGTATCAATGAGATACCTCTCTGTGCTGCTGCTTCACTTGTATCTTTTACCATGAAAGCTCCTTTAGTGCTTCTCCACTTTCTCCTGTGCTTCTCATGGCCTCCAACTTCTTCCTGGGTGATGTCCTCTATGCAATTTTCCATTTGCATTTTGTCAAAATTTCCTCATAGTTTCTGGGTCTCTTATAGTTCTCTTTGATTTTTTTCAATTAAGATAATACATATACATTTATTTTTATGTATTTGATATAAGAAGGTGAAGTCAGTAGCTTGTGCTTTTTCCACTAACTTGAAAATTAATATTCTAAATAATTCACAAATGGAATGTGTGGGGTTTACAACAGTGCTAGAGTAGGTCTCTTGGAAGAAGTCATAGATAACAAACAGCTTATAGTCTTTAGAAACTAAATTATCTACTGTGCAAGGTGGACCTTGCCAAGAAGAATTGCTTTCAGCCACCCTAAGTTTCTCACAGTGATCACAGATCATGTTTGCTTATGCCCATAGTAAGTTAATGGACGATACACTCACTTGACTAGGAGTATCTGCTTCAAATAGGGCAACAATATCTAATGTAACAATGATCAGGGGAGAGAAAAATATTAGTCCTTTGTATCATAGGTTTGATATGCCTATGAAATAGATATTAATAGGCAGAGTACAGTTCTTCAGTTTCTATTTTTAGAACTATTTTATTTTAATTTTTTACATATAAAAAGCCTGATGAACCTGAGAGATAGAAGACAGAACATCATATGCCTAGCATATTCTCAGCTAATAATGCCATACTTACAAACCTTGCCATCTTTCCAAGTTCACAACCTAAGATGCTTGCTTTTGCAGATCTCAGGATATTTTTTAATTAATTAATTAATTTTATTTAGGTATGTATGACAGCAGAATGCATTTTAATTCATTGTACACAATTGCAGCACAACTTTTCATTTCTCTGGTTGTACACAATGTAGTGCCACATCATATGTGCAGTCACACATGTATCTTGGGTAATGATGTCCATCTCATTCCACAATCTTTCCTGCTCCCAAGCACCCTCTCTATCACTCTCTCCCCTTTGAATAATCTAAGTTCCTCCATTTTTCCTATCCCCTCACTCTAATCATGGATCAGTATCTACTTATCAGAGAGAACATTCAGTGATTGTTTTTAGGGGATTGGCTTACTTTGCTTAGCATGATATTCTCCAACTCCATCCATTTACCTGCAGATGCCCTAATTTTATTCTCTTATAATGTTGAATAATATTCCATTGTGTATATATACCACAGTTTATTTATCCATTCATCTATTGAAGGGCAGTTAGGTTGCTTCCACAGTTAAGCTATTGTGAATTGAGCTGCTGTAAACATTGATGTGTGTTACTGTAGTATACTAATTTTAAGTCCTTTGGGTATAGATAGAGGAATGGGATAACTGGGCCAAATGGTGGTTTAATTCCAAGTTTTCTCAGGAATTTCCATACTGCTTTCCAGATTGGTTGCACTGATTTGTAGTCCCACCGGCAATGTATGTGTGTACCTTTTCCCCTACATCCTTGCCAACATTTATTGTTGTATGTATTCTTGATAACTGCCATTCTGACTGGCATGAAATGAAATCTTAAGAGTAATTTTGATTTGCATTTCTCTAATTACATAGTTGTTGAACATTTTTTCATATATTTGTTGATTTATTGTATAACTTCTTCTGAGAAGTGTCTGTTTATTTCCTTAGCCCATTTGTTGATTGAGTTCTTTGTTTTTTTAGTGTTAAGTTTTTTGAGTTCTTTATATATCCTGGAGATTAGTGCTCTATCTGACATGCTTGTGGCAAAAATTTGTTCTCAAAATGTAAGCTCTCTCTTTGCCTCATTGATTGTTTCTTTTGCTGAGAAGAAGCTTTTTAGTTTGAATCCATTCCATTTATTAATTCTTGATTTTATTTCTTGTGCTTTAGGAGTTTTGTTAAGGAAGTTGGGGCCTAATCCAATGTGATGAAGATTTGGGCCTACTTTTTCCTCTATTAGGTGCAGGGTCTCTGGTCTAATTCCTGGTTCCTTGATCCACTTTGAGTTGAGTTTTGTGCATGGTGAGAGATAGGGGTTTGGCTTAATTTTGCTGCATATGGATTTTCAGTTCTACCAGCACCATTTGTTGAAGAGGCTATCTTTTCTCCAATGTATGTGTTTGGCTCCCTTGTCTAGTAACCGTATTTTTGTGGGTTTGTCTCTGTGTCTTCTATTCTGTACCACTGGTCTACATGTCTATTTTGGTGCCAATACCATGCTGTTTTTGTTACTATAGCTTTTTAGTATAGTTTAAGATCTGGTATTGTGATGCTTTCTTGCTTCACTCTTCTTGCTAAGGATTGCTTTGGCTATTTTAGTTCTCTTATTTTTCCAAATAAATTTTATGATTGCTTTTTCTATTTCTATAAGGAATGATATTGGAGTTTAATTAAAATCACATTGAATCTGTATAGTGCTTTGGGTAGTATGGCCATTTTGACAATATTAATTTTGCCTATCCAAGCGCTTGGGAGATCTTTCCATCTTCCAAGGTCTTCTTCAATTTCTTTCTTTAGTGTTCTGTGGTTTTCATTGTAGAGATTTTTCACCTATTTTTTTAAGTTGACTCCCAAGAATTTTATTTTTTTGAGGCTATCATGAATGGGGTAGTTTTCCTAACTTCTCTATCAGAGGATATAGACATGCATATTATTTATGGGTATTGATTTTATACCATGCTACTTTACTGAATTCATTAATTAAATCTATAAGTTTTCTGGTGGAGTTTTTTGGATCCTCTAAGTATAAAATCATGTCATCAGCAAATAATTACAGTTTGAGTTCTTCTTTTCTAGTTTGTATCTCTTTAATTTCTTTCATCTGTCTAATTACTCTGGCTAGAGTTTCAAGGATTCTGTTGAATAGAAATGGTGAAAGAGGGCATCTCTGTCTTGATTCAGTTTTACAGGGAATGCTTCCAATTTTTCTCCATTTAGAATGATATTGGCCTTGGGTTTAGCATAGATAGCTTTTTTGATGTTGAGCTATGTTCCTACTATCTCTAGTTTTTCTAGTGTTTTTAACATGAAAGGGTGCTGTATTTTGTCAAATGTTTGCTCTGAATCAACTGATATAATCATATGATTCTTATCTTTAATTCTATTGATGTGATGTATTATATTTACTGATTTCTGTATATTGAACTAAACTTGCATCCTTGGAAAGAACCCCACTTGATCATGGCACACTATTTTTTAAATATGTTTTTGTATGTGATTGGCCAGAATTTTTGCATCAATGTTCATCAGAGATATTGGTCTGAAATTTTCTTTCCTTGATGTTTCCCTGACTGGTTTTGGTATCTGGATGATGCTAGCTTCATAGAATGAGTTTGGAAGGGGTCCTTCCTTTTCTATTTCACAGGATAATTTGAAGAGTATTGGTATTAACTCTTCTTTGTACGTCTTGTAGAACTCAGCTGTGAATCCTTCTGGTCCTGGGTTTTCTTGGTTGGTAGGCTTTTGATAGCGTCTTCTATTTCCTTGTTTGAACTTGATCTGTTAAAATTGTGTATATTCTCTTGACTCAGTTTGGGTTGAATATAGGCTTATAGATATTTGTCGATGTCTTCAAGATTTTCTATTTTACTGGGGTATACGTTTTCAAAATAGTTTCTAATTGTCTTCTGTATTTCAATAGTTTCTGTCATGATATTTCCTTTTTCATCACAAATTTTAGTAATTTGAGTTTTCTCCCTCCTTCTTTTGTTAGGGTGGGTAAAGGTTTGTCAATATTATTTATTTTTCAAAGAATCAGCTTTTTGTTTTGTCAATTTTTTGAATTTTTTTGTTTCAATTTTATTGATCTCCAACCTTTCTGAGGGCCATTGCCAAGTAGGAATGACGCATTGAAATTTCCTTGCCAACGTACCCCATGTTGCTTAGAGGAAGGACTCGTGGAAATGGACTTGCCTTGGACATTCGCTGTGACATTGCATGTATGTTTGAGAAAGGTGACCCTGCTCAAGGACTAGGGTGGATCCAGGTTTAGGGTGTATCCTGCAGGTTTTAGGAAGTATCCCGCTCCTTGGGTTTAGGGCGTTCCCGGTTTAGGACAATTTGGGTTTAGGGCAGTTCCAGGTTTAAGGTTATTCCTGCTGGGAATAGGGCGTATCCTGCTGCCTGAGTTCCCGTGGAATTCAGAAAGTATTTGGGATTCAAAGCCTGGTGGAGTATGTGAATTTGGAGGCAGAACCTGAATTTCCCCAGAACGTGTTTGTAGAGGGCTGGTGTGAGTTCGGGAATAAAGAATTGCTGTTTGAATCAACAAAGCTGTGAGTGGCTCGTGATCTTGTGCCCAGCCAGACTGCGGCACAACCTGATTTTAATTATTTCCTATCTTCTACTACTTTTGGTGTTGGTTTGTTGTTCTTTCTCTAGGGCTTTGAGTTGTAATGCCAGATTGTTTATTTGTTGACTTTTTCTTCTTTTAATGAATGAACACCATGCAATGAACTTTTCTCTTAGTGATGAACTGCCTTCATACTGTCCCAGAGATTTTGATAAGTTGTATCAGAGTTCTTATTTACCTCTAAGAATTTTTTTTAATCTCCTCCCTGACATCTTTTGTTTTCTATGCATCATTCAATAATATATTGTTTAGTCTCCAAGTATTGGAGTAGCTTCTCTTTTTAATTTTATCATTGATTTCTAATTTCACTCCATTACTGTCAGATAGAATTCAAGATAGTATCTCTATTTTTGTGTGTTTGCTGAGATTTGCTTTGTGGCAGCATATGGTCTATTTTGGAGAAGGATCCAGGTGCTGCTAAAAAGAAGAGTCCATAACCTAATACTTTCATTGATGGATGAAATATTCTATATATGTCTGTTAAGTCCAAATTATTGATTGTATTATTGAGTTCTACAGTTTCTTTGTTTAGTTTTGTTTGGAACATCTATCCAGTGGTGGGAGAGGTGCATTAAAGTCACCCAGTATTATTGTGTCATGGTCTAGTGGTTCTTGTATTTGTGAAGGGTTTGTTTGACATACACATGTGCCTCATTGTTTGGGGCATAGATATTTATGATTGTTATGTCTTGTTGATGTATGAATCCCTTAAGCCATATGAAATGTCCTTCTTTATCTTTTTTCACTAGCTTTGGTTTGAAATCCACTTTATGTGATATGAGAATGGAAACCCCTGCTTATTTACATGGTCCATGTGAGTGGTACACTTTGTCCCACCCTTTCACTTTCAGTCTATGGATGTCTTTTCCTATGAGATGAGTCTCTTGAAGGCAGCATTGTTGGATTCTTTTTTCTTTTTTAATCTGATCTGTCAGTCTATGTCTTTTAATTGATGAGTTTAGGCCATTCACATTCAGGGCTGTTATTGAAATATGATTTGTACTCCCAGATATTTTGATTTATTTTTGGTCTTTAACTTGATGTAGTTTCTCCTTTGATTGCCCTTTCCTTTAGTGTAGTTCTTCCCTTTGCTGATTTTCATTGTTCCTCCTGGAATATTTTGCTGAGGATGCTCTGTAGTGCAGGCTTTCTCACTGTAAATTCTTTTAACTTTTGTTTACCATGAAAGGTTTTTATTTCATCATCAAGTCTGAAGTTTAATTTTGATGGATATAAGATTCTTGGTTGGCATCCATTTTGTTTCACAACTAGGTATATGTTGTTCCAGGACCTCCTAGCTTTGAGGGTTTGGGTTGAAAAATCTGTTGAGATATGAATTGATCTCCCCCTACATGTGATCTGATTCCTCTCTCTTGCAGCCTTTTAGATTCAATCTTATTCTGTATGCTAGGAATTTTTATTATAATAGGGTTTGGGGTAGATCTGTTGTAATTTTGTATACTTGGTGTCCTGTAAGCCACTTATATTTGATTTTTCAATTCATTCTTCATGTTTGGTCTTACCTTCCCAAATATCATCTTCAAATTCTTTTATATTATCTCATTGAAGAGTTTGTGCATTCCTTTGGTTTGAATCTCTGTGCCTTTCTCTATCCCAATAACTCTTAGATTTGATCTTTTGATGCTATCCCATAATTCTTGGATGTTCTGTTCATGGTTTCTTATCAAATTCACTGTGTGGTCAAGTTTATTTTATAGATTGTATACTTTGTCTTAACTATCTGACATTCTGTCTTCCAAGTGATCTAGTCTGTTGGTGATGCTTTCTATTGAATTTTTTAATTTGGTTTATTGTTTCCTTCATTTTAAGGATTTCTGATTTTTTTTCAGAATCTCTATCTCTTTCTTAAGTAATCTTTTGCTACCTGTATTTGCTCCCTTATCTCTTTGTTGGTGTGATCAATGGTTGCCAGTATTTGCTCACTTATCTTTCTATTGGAGTGATAAATTTTTGCCTGTATTTGTTCATGTAGGTAATTCTTCAATTCAAAGATCATTTGAATTATGTATATTCTGAACTCCTTCTCTGATATTTCATGGATTTTATTATTGTAGTATTCTGGTTTATTTGTGGCACTTTCTTCCCTTGTTTTTTTTTATATTGTCTGTGAATCTTCCTTTCTTGCAGTGTGAATCTGAGATATTACAGTTTCTACCCTAAAATCTTGTAATATTTGTGCAGATTATCTGTACCTCACCTTGATGTTGAGCTTCTAGACTCTGCTAGTGTCCTGTAATGAATGCTACTGCAACTAAAGGTGGTGGTGACAAAAGATAGCAGTGGAGGTGTCCCAAGATGGATGCAATGTCTTTCATAACTGGGGCTGAAAGGGTAGGACTTACACTGGCTTTAATATTCCTGTTCTGAGATGCAGCTGCTTCTAAGGCCCTGTATATTGTCACAAGGTGGAGGCTACTGCATGGGAAGGTCTATGGCAATGGCTACAGTGTCCCAAGATGGAAGTGGGTTAGGCCTGGGCTCCCAGGTGGGTGGGAGTATAGAGGGGTGGAACTGGGCCTACCCTTGGTGTGAGCTCCCACACGGATAGCAGTGGCACTCCTAGAACATTGATTCTTAATCTCTATCTTCCCTAAGGGATTTCCTTTCTCTTCCTTCCCAAATATCACCCATCACTTAGACTTGAGTAGTTGGTCTCTTTTAATTCTTTAGAATTCATCTATTCAGCTTTATTACTATACCATGCATCCCTTAGACATGAGCACTTGATCTTTTTCAGTTCTTCAGAGTTCATCCACTCAGCTCTATGACTCAGAAGATAAATTCTGGTTTTGACTCCATATGACCATATTCAGGAAAGAACAAGCATTCTTACCTAAATGAGATAAAAAGTTCCTACCCCTTTCTATCTTTCTTAGTTTTTTTTCTTTCCCTTTCTCTTTCAGCATAAGCTAAACTTTGATGAACTCTCTCTCATTGAACTTTGTTATTCTATACTCCAGGGAAGACTGTCTGGTAAGAATCTGGGTTCAATATAGGAGTCCATAACCTAATACTTTCAGACATCATCTCGTAATTGCAAATTCCACTTTCCTTAATTCTATCCAGCCAGTTCCTTAACTTTACCAGGAATGCCTTTTCTTTACCAATGTTCAAGGTTGCCCTCTGAGTTACTAGGAGACTATCAGCTTTTGTGACATCTATCTTCCTCTTAAGTTCTTAAGCTTAGTTGCCTTTGCACTCCTGTGTTATTTGCTCAGTTACATTTTAAGTCAAAACAAAGACATGCTCTCTTTTATTTTTATTCAGAACCTGACACTACCTGGAAGATAGCTGCACCTGAACTGTAGCTAATGAGAACTAATTAGAGAGTTGTTTTCAGAGAGAATTTCTTAGTTTGGACATCAGTTTAGTTCGTTTTATATAGGTTTAAGCATTGGAGGGAAAAAAAAGTAGAGATATTTTGAAGCAATTGTCCCACTTTTACAAAATACATTATTTTATAATTTTCTAGGTCAGTAAAGTTACTTTGAAGAACAATGTAGAATTAAAAATTAGGTACCAAGTATCCTGCTTTTCGTTTGCATTTAGGCAAATATTCCAATTGCTAGTTTTCATCCATTCGGACAGATATGTTAAATAACTTTTTTTTCATTCATACCAAACTTGAAGTAATGACATGATTAAAAAGTTATTGTACTTTAAATTGTAAAATTTGAAGTAAAAATAATGGGAAAGAAAATATTTATAGGTATTAGTATCAGGCATTGCTACTTTGAATATATATCCATTTAAAACTACAATTCTGAGAAAGATGATTAAAGTAAGACACAATCAAAAGTGAAAAGATAGTAAGACTTCTTTTTGAATTGAAAAAAAGTCCTATAGTCCAAGTAAGGAGTGCTGAGTTGGAAAAATTGGTAGTTTGACATTATGGAAGAAATAAAATTGTCATGAACAAATGTGAGGAGGGATTATATTTGTCAAGAAGAAATTCCTTATGGATGAACTGTCTGAGGGATGTGGCATGTCACATCTTGTCTTAGAGAGTTAATGACTGGTAATGTTGGAACAATAGGTCTTTTGTCAGATCATTATAGCAGTCCTAGTTACAACTGCCTCAAGATATAATGACTAGTTCAGATAAGGGGCCAAAATACTTCAGGTGAAACATGACTCAATCCAACCACTTTTTCCTGATTAGGAGACTGAGCAAAGGAGGTTTTATTCAGAAGGCAGTGAGGGTAAGCCCTAGGGCAAGAACATAGCTACTTTTGGTCCCCAGAAAATGAGAGCTGAAGAATTTGCTTGGCCTCTGATTCTGTGCAAGTAGTTGATTACCTTTGCACAGCCTTACTCAATTCTGAACAGTTAACTTTGGAATTTAATCTTATTATTCTTAAAGAATAAGAAGAAAAATTAGACTGGAAAACTGAATGAGGGAGATGAACAGTGTCACTGCTTCTGAGTTAAATAAAATCTTATATTGCTCCTTAGAAGAAAGAACAAGATCTTATATAGTTAAGGTAACTTAAGACTATTAAGAAAGCAATAAAAAAATTGTCCCTTTCCAAGAATGCAAGAGGTGAAATGTAAGAACCAGGCAATTCAAAGGAGCATTGTTTTCTCTAGCCTATTTTAGATCTCATCCACCCATTTTCTTTTCTTTCTTTCTTTTTTTTTTTTTTTTTTTTTGTAGGGTGGGGAGTAATTGGGATTGAACACAGGGCCTCACACATGCTAGGAAAGCACTCTGCCACTATGCTACCCTTCAGCCCTTTTCATTTTTATTTTGAGACAGGGTCTTGCTAAGGCTGGCCTTGAATTTATGACCCTCCTGCCTCAGCCTTCAGAGTAGCTGTGATTACAGGTGTGCCTCGCCTCACCTGGCTCATTCACTGTTAGCATGGATAGGAAAAGAATGTTAAGATACTGCTTATTCATTTTCTTACCAACATTTTAAATACTTCACACATATACAAAACCATCTGTAAGCCTCTCTTTATGATTTCACCAATAGTGTGTTTCAGAGCTAGCAGTAATCCATTAAAAATAAAGATCTACTAATAACTTATTTCAGAAAGTCATATCTGCAAAAGAATAGATGTCATTTAAACACATAAAATACATCAGTGTAGAGCATTAGTGAGGGACATCAACAAGGGGCATTATCACTGACTGGGTTATGACCCTTAAAATTTAGGTTCCACTTCTGGTATTAGAAAAGCACCTCCTATTAAGAAAACTGTTCCACAGACAATAATAGCAAAATAGGAAAAAATATCCAAAACAACTACTTGAAGGCATGGGAATATGACTGAGAGTAATCAAATACAGAAGGGAGACAAAATTCATTGATAAAATTAATGACAGTATTTCCTCTTTTTTGTGGTATTGTTGTTTACTATTATTTGCCAGATGGTGCCATGCTAGATAATTGAAAACTGGACCAAAAACTGTAGAGTTTTTTTGGCTTAAAGAACTAATATTCAATTAACCAAAAAATTGTAAGTAGACACAGAGGAATTACAAGAAGGTAAAAGGGAAAAAGAAGGTAAATAATAAAGTGATAGTTAAATAGAACCAGACTAATAGTTACATTAAATATAAATTGATTAAAATACTCCAGCTAAAAGGCAACTTTCTTCTGAATGAATAAGAAATCAAGACTTAATTATGTGCTATCAAAAGGGAATTCACTTTAAATATAAAACAGAGTTAGCTAAGCGTGGTGGCCCACACCTGTAGTCCCAGTGGCTTTGGAGGCAGTAGGGTTCCAAGTTTGAGGCCAGCCTCAGCAATTTAGCAAGGCCCTGAACAATTTAATGAGACCCTGTCTTAAAATTTAAAAAATAAAAAGGCTGGTAATCTAGCTCAGTGGTAGAGAACCTCTGGGTTCAATCCCCATTATCTCCCCTCTCCAAAAAAAAAACCAAATAAACAAACAAACAAACATAATTCATGGCATAAGTAGATTCTTATAAGACAATCAGGATACTGATTGTAAATATGTCAACAATTACATATTTTTAAAAAAGTAGTCAGTATGTCTAAATACTTACAGTGATTGTATTTGATAAAATTTAGAACTTTTTTTCTGGTGCTGGGGCTTGAACCCAAGGCCTTGTGCATGTTAGGCAAATATTCTATCACTGGATTATACTCAAATTTGAGACTTCAAATATCCACTTTGGAAATCCATTTGGAATATTCATTCTTTTCATGCACATATAATATGCTCAATAAAATATATTATATGCTGAGTCATAAAACAAGTTCTTATAATTTTTAAGACTAAAGTTTTGCAAACTATGTTCTGCTGTCATAATAAAATTGTTATAAATTATAAATAAATATAAGTTATTTTTAAAAATTCATGTATTTGAATTAACCTTGCACTCTAACTCAGTGGGCCAAAAAAGAAATAATAACTAAGAAAGAGAGAGAGAGAAATAAAGATATCACAATGAAAGTTAGAAAATATTTTTTCTAAAATAAATACAATTTTATTTGCTAACTATACATGAAGAAAGCCAAAGAGAGGAAGAGAAAACAGGTAAAGGAACTACATCATATATCAGTAAATAAATCCTTAACAATCAGAAAGAAATTTGCAGAGAGGTTCATGGGTCTTCCATGTGTTCACAAAAAGAGGTTTCCTATATAGTTTCTGGCACTTTCAAATTTTTAAGTAAATGCTTATTTTATGAATAGGCAAATAAATTAATAAACAAGTAAATATGTGGAAAATTTTCTCAAAAGTGGAGTAGTTGACCACCTACCTAAAATTCTATGGAATCTCTTACACATAAAGAGGAACTTATTAGCTATCTCTATAACAATGGATGCAAATTTAACCATATGACCATGGAGAATGTTTGATTCATAAATAGATTCCCATCATCTCACAACTGAACCTAATGCCAGAATGTGGCACTTGGGTTGTATGGTGTCTGAACAACCCACTTCCAATGTCTCTGACTCTCTGTATCTGACAGCCCCACATGGTAAACAGCATCTATTTACAGATTCTGGATGGTGAAATCCTACTCCTCTTTGTTGTTGATCACCACCAGATGAGTCTCCATTCTAGAAAAGTTCTCCTTTAGGTGAAGTTCTCCTTTAGGTGAAGTTCTCCTAAATCAATTCTCTTTATTTCAAGATTTTGAGTTAGTAGGAATAAAGTAGCAGTGGGAACTAAATGACTTCCAATTCTTCAGTCTTCCAATTCTTTCATGGCTGAATATTGTCTTGCACATTCCAATTCCGTGTGGACTAGTTCTTTTATATAATTTTTATACTTCTTCAAGAAGCTGAGAATACTTTTTAAATAGAATGATAAAAGTAACGGATAATGACTTTGCCTTAAGGAAGACAAGTATCAGTGATGAAGCAAGAGGCAACTTGGGAAAACTGGGATTACTTTTGTGAGCTGCAGGAGAGTTTGAGTTGATGTCTCAGGACTCAGGCTCATTTTTGAACCTCACTTCCATCTGAGTACTTTCCAAAGCCATATTGAGAAGAGACCTTTATCTTTCTTCAGAAAATCTGTATCAACTCTTCCTTAAAACATCTTTTGCATGATGGAGGTCAGCCTGGGTCACTTAGCAACAATTTCAGAGGTTTCAGTCCATAGATAGCCAGATCCATTGCTCTGGGTCCTAGGTGAGGAAAAACATCATGGCAGAAGACTATAGTGGAAGAAAGCACTCAAAACATGGTATCATGAAGTAGAGAGCTAGAAAATATTTCATACTGAACATAGAAAATATACTACATATCAAATTTTATGGGATACAGCTAAAGACTGTTTAGGAGAAAAGTTATAATTCTAAATGCATATATTAGAAAAAAATATAAAAATGGTAACCTAAGTTTCCAAGTTAAGAAGCTAGAAAAAGAAAAGTAAACCCAAAATAAGTGGAAAAGGAAATAATAAAAATAAGAGCAAGAATCAATGAAATCAAAAACAGAAATTGACAAAAATGGTTCTTTGAAAGGATTAATAATAACATTAAAATCCTTAGCAAATAAAAATGTGATGTTATTTTTCTTGATTCTGTTATGTTTGTGGAACTGTCATTTAAAAAAAGATTGTAAACTAGTAAAATTTTTTAAAGTTATCTTTTTTAATGATTTCTTTTCATTCTAAATAAACATTTTCTTATTCAATTTTTAAATTTGAAGTTCCAAGTTGTTTTAAAAGAAGATCTCTCCAATTGTACAACCTTTAGGCTATACAAAATTAGATCTTCCCCTGTTCTGAAGTGTTTTCAGTTTTAAAGCTCTGCATGTTCACATTTATGGAGTGCTACAGTATGACAATCATTGTGTAAGACAGAGAATATATTAATAGAGATGGACAGAATTCTTACCCTTGTGGATTTTATGGTTTGTAGGGCTTCCCCAGATCCACCAACACAGAAACTCTAGGGGAAAGGAGAACATTAATAAGTGCTCTAGATAATTCTTATAACTAGGCAAGTATGGGAAATATAAGGAACTTGAATATTCAACTCTCCCTTTTCCCTGATTTGGTTCCTGAATCAATTCTGACCATACATTGTAAGTCTGCAAATTATTAGTTATCTTATAAAGTGATGTGAACCCTAGGTCTTTATAGTGCTACAGGCTTTCCTATTTAGAGTCATCATTTTATTCAATAAATATGACAGTTTAGTTAATAAACATTTATTGGAAATCTACGAGCTGTTACTAAAATTGTTATAAAATGAAATCTAACGTTGAAACAATTTATGTTCTTGGTTAAATAAAACAGATGATAATTATCTCCAAAGATGGTTTCTATGAGTTTTATTCTGGTTTGTGTGGGCATGTTGGTCATACTATCAAGAGGTATATCCTAAATTCCCCTCTTATTAAATCTGGCCTAGAAGACAAAAATAATTTGATCTATAGGATTTAGCATAAATGATATCCTGGGACTTCCTCAGCTGCATTGTAGAAGTTTTGCAGTTTCTATGTTTTATCTTGGAATGCTAGACAGACTAAGAAATTCTACTACATTTATTCCACCATGATGTTAAAAATTCCAAGCTAGCCATATGGAGAAACCACAGGGGGAGAGACATTCCTGGCAAGTACCTAGCTATTTTACTGTAGGCACCAGTGAAGAATTCTTGGTAGACCAGTGCCAGCTAACATCTGATTACAACCATATGAGAGATGACAAGGGAAATCAACTGGGAGAAAAGAGGGGGAAGAGGAGGAGTCAGGAAAAACTCTCTGAAGGACATGTCTGAGCTAAGTCTTAAAGCATGAGGGAGGCGTAAGTCAAATAGGGAATGTGAAGAACAAAGTGCATTCCAGGAAGAAATGCACCAAAAGCAAGGGCCAGATGTGTGAAACACAAGGTGATACAGATAAATTGATATACTGGTACATGTAATTCAGAATTTACTAAAACATAAAGTTCAGAGTGTCATGAAACAAGATTGGTGAAGTAATTAGGTGTTGGCCCTTGGATGGTTTTGAATGCCATGTCAAGGATACTAGTTTTGAATACTAGTTTTTGATCCCTATTTCATACTTCTCAAATAGTAGAGGACATGAAACATGAAAAGCCATAGGTTGAACATGATGTATCTATTTGAAGAGACTATTATCCTCAATGGCGAGTAATTCAATGCAGTATTATTTTTTATATTTAAATAAACAAATATGTGAGTGTGTAGAATGCCATGTTCACTGAATTTTTAATTTACTTATTTAATATGATGCTGGGTATTGAACCCAAGGTCTTGTACCTATTAGGCAAGTGTTCTACCACTGAGTACCATTTCCAGTCCTAAAAGTAGGTTAAGGTATTTCAAAGCAGAAGGCTACTCTCCTTTTGGTTAATTCCTCAAAGGTATGACCTTGCCCTCTTTTACAATCATTTCTTTGGGGAAGTCTGACAAAGTGATGAGGAACTACTAAAGGGACAACAACAGATTATCTATTCCCAATTAATTTCAATTGAATTATGTAACCTTTGCCAGCCCCTCACTCAGAGATCAAACCTTGTCTTTTAGATCACTAATTCCTTGGTGTGTGATAAATTTCCCAGAACCATAAGTTTGTTCCTTTTCTGACCATGAAATGACTACAATGGAGATTTCTATTGCTGCCATTCACCTATTTGATTGAAGTCTTTGAGGCATGACATCAACCTGAATTTGCTAAGTGCTGTGATTTAAATTATGCCATCCTCTGGGGCTAGTTCTTATGGCTAATATTATTTCCCAGATTTAGTCTGCCATTTTCAAACTTTCTCCCTGACAACTGTTGAGTTTCCTTTATGTCTCAAAACAAGCCTTCACAGTACATTTGGTTACAAACAATCTGTATTAATTTAAAGAAACATTTTATAGGAGCATTTAAGTAAACTAAACTATTTCTCCAAGTCTCATTTTGAAAGTTTTAATATGAAGCCAAAGTAGAGAATTTCTGAGCCTTAAGTTTAAGACATTAAAAATTGCCCTGATCAATGATTTAAATATACTGACAAGGTTAGATCAAGATGAAGTTAACTTATAAAACTGCTTATCTTCCCAGGGGAAAAAATCCTTAACGGAAAAAACTCAAATCTTATGACTTAAGAACAAGCATAGGTTCTACGGGCTGAGGTCATGGCTTAGTGGTAGAGAGCTTGCCTAGCATGTGTGAGGCACTGGGTTCGATTCTCAGCACCACATCTAATTAATTAATTAACTTAAAAAAAAACAAGGATAGGTTCTATTCACAGATCAGAAATTTTAAGGAACTCATGAAAGCACAAAAGAGAAAAGGCAGAAAGGATAACATTAGTACTCAAAAGAGAACTCCAGCAAAAATTGAAAGTGGCTTTGGAGTTTTATGTCCATTTGTTGACTCATTCACATATGTGTTGATTCAGATAATATGTAGAAAGTACCTATTAGGTGTCAGGTACTATTTTAAGCACAGAATAAAACAGTGAACAAATAGTCCATACTTTCATTCAGCTTTCAATATGGCAAGGAAAATAGATAAGACACAAGCAAATAACAAGTAAGTGATATATGTCTAATAATGACAAGTACCAGGAAGAATAAAATAGAGTAAGGAATTATAGCATAAAGTGGGGTCCAAGGTTATATTTTCCATGGGATTGTTAGAGAAAGCCTCTCTGAGTAGACAATATTTAAATGGAGACCTGAAGGAAGTATGTGACCATGCCAAGCACTCATCTTGGGAAAGAGCATTTCAGGCGGAATGAACAGTAAGTATAAAGACAGACAGGAGTGTGGTTGGTGATTGAGAATACTGAGGAAGTCTTAGGTGACAAAGTAAATCAAGCACTGAGATAAAATGGTAGTTGAAGTTGGAGATGAAGGCTGGGAGAACAGGTCAAGTAAAGTCTGATAATCAGGCCACAAAGGATATAGGAGTTTTTCTAAATGTGAACAATGAGATGCTACAAGAGAGTTTTAGGTGATGGTATGACTTGACTTGCATTTTTTAAAGAATCATACTTGCTTCTATATGGCAAATAGAGAACAAATGGGGAAGCAAGTACAGAAGGAAAGAATGAAAATTGGAAAATGAGTTAGAGGTACAGGGATGATCCAAGCAGAGACGGTGATGGTTTGCTCTCGGGTGCTAGCCATGGAGGTTGTGTGAAAAACAAAAACAAACAAATAACAAAACCCAGAACTTAGGGGTAACTCTAAATAATTACTTAAACGAAGCATAAAATTAATAATAATCTGAAAATAAAATTCCAGATTATCACCAATAATGATAAAAGGCAGTAGTAGAATAAAGGGAACAGAAGGAAGTGAAATTGGCTAAAGGAAGGATAAGTTTACTGCTTACTTTTAGATTTTAAGAGAAAAATACATGTAAAATGGGAGTTAAACATATATAAGCAGAATAAAATAAAAGATATGATTTATCAGCTATTAAAACAAGACAGTAAGCAAGTTGATTCATTTCATTAAAGGCAAAAATTAAAAAGTAGCAAATAATATAAAATAAAATATCAAGGATAAAACCAATCACAATAATATAAATAATTTCCCCTCGTAAGATAAAGCCTTTGTCTACTTGGGCTTTTAAAAAGTCCAGCAATATACTTTTTAAAAGAGTGAAAGAAAATAGACTTTTAAATATCTGAATCAATAGAAAACTCATTATCAGAATCACCTAGAAAAGGCATTATGTTAGACTCAAGGTATAGACTTTGGGATAAGGGGTTTTTTCCTTTCTTCAGAAGCCCAAAGTAAAGCAGAGATGTTTTGCATATCTGGGTACCAATACCTGCGATTTCTTCTGAAGAAAGTAATGGAGAATAAAAGATACAGGGTAGAAGGGAGCTTTACTTCCATTTTTTATCACATACATTTTTGTAACTTCTTGAAGTTAGTTTTTCATGTATTTGTTTTATGGTTATTTTCCCAGTTGAGTATATTGTTCACTGAAATAGCTAATATGACCAAGGTTCTGAATAACTGAATATCTATATGGAAAAAGATTAACCCTCTGACCCTTTACTCACATTACATAAAAATTTAAATCACAATGTATCAAAAATAAAAATGTGAAGGATAAAATAATGGAACTTCCAGGAGGAAATAAAAGAATACCTCATGACCTTAAAGTAGGCAATGTTTCCCTTTTTCTTTTTTCTTTTGGTACTGGGGGTTGAACTCGGGGGCACTCAATCACTGAGCCACATCCCCAGACCTATTTTGTGTTTTATTGAGAGACAGGGTCTCACTGAGTTGCTTAGTACCTTGCTGTTGCTGAGACTGGTTTTGAACTCATGATCTTCTTGCCTCATCATCCAGAGCCAATGAGATTACGGGCGTGTGCCACTGTACCAGGTATTTTTTTACTTTGTTGGAAACAGGGCCTCACTAAATTGTTGGGGCTTTCACTAAATTGCTGAGGCTGGCTTTGAACTTGTGATCTCCTGCTTCATCTCCCAAGTTGCTGGGATCACAGGAATGTGCCACCATGCCCAGCTAATGTTTTTCTTAAAAATAAAAATATTAACCATAAAAGAAGAGACTGATAAAATAGGCTGCATTAAAATTAAGAACATATTATCATCAAGACACCAAAGAAGAGAGTGAAAACTGTCTCTGACTAGGAAAAGAGAAATGTAAACCAACTATTGATAAAGGACTTATACTCAAAATATGTAAAGCATTGCTATAATCAGTTAGAGACAATTCAATGTTCTCCAAAATAGACCAAAGATTTGAGTAGTCCCTTCATAAATGTAGATGTCTGCTGGCAGCTGGAAGTTTGCTGGGGCCCCTTTGGCTGTGGCTCTCAACATCTCCCCCTCTCTGTTTAAACAACAAGCATGTGGCTTAGGGACCGTGCCTGCCTTAGGTTGTCCAATACTACATATGGTCCTTACCCGTCTTCGGATGAGCTGACCTCAGGGCGTCAGCCTCCTGTCTTAGGTTGGTACCATTGTAATTGGATCTTACCCGTCATTGACTACCGGTCCAGTATACAGCCACACCTGTGGAGAGGTACCAGCGGGGGGGTGAGGTTCTTTGCCTCACCTCTGTTGGCCCCCAAATAGCTGAACGATCATTACAAGCAGAAGGGAGGAAGATATACCAAATCAATACTCCAACACTACCACAAGTCGCTGCACCAACAGATAGTTCACAATGCATACAAGTGAGTTTACAATGCATACAAGTGACACATAGTTTAGGCAAGTTCTGTAAGCGGTTCAGTGATGGCTATTGCAGAAACTGTAGATTAGTTTTATCTTTGTCTTCACCGGCACAGGGATAAAGATAGGAATTCTGGCAATAATGGCTAAAGAAAAAATTATATAACATTCTAGAAGGTACTAAAAGAAAACAATTTTCTTAACAATTCTTCACTGGCACTGGGATGAAGATAGAAATTCTGGCAATAATGGCTAAAGAAAACATTGTGTAACATTCCAGAAGGCACTAAAAGAAAACAATTTTCTTAACAATTTACATTATCTTCACTGGCACTGGGATGAAGATAGGAATTTTGGCAATAATGGTTAATATTAATAATTGTGTAACATTCTAGAAGGCACTAAAAGAAAACAATTTTCTTAACAATTTACATTATTTTGAAAAGAATTATTAAATATAATGAAAAGAATAGGTGAAAGTAAACAAACAGATCTGTTAACCTTCTTAACAGTTATTTACCCAATTTAAATTAAACCATTTAAATCATGTGAATAAAAAAAAAAAATTTGGATCCATTTTTTTTTTATGAGCGCTCAATCATATATGATATATGGACATATGTACATTCAAACATATAACACAAAACACAAGTGTGCACACATAATATAATACATACAACACATAACATAATAGTAAAGGCCTTATAACTTTTTACAGGTGAAATCTCCATTGCAATGTTTAAAAACTCAATAGTCAAAAAAGAAAACAAATAGAACTGATCAGCAAAACATTAACCTAGGTCTGTATGAGCTCAAAAAACAAAATAGAACTTCATGATATGGGAAAGGGCAATAATAAAACAGATATTGAAAAAAGCATCCTGGTTCTGTCGCAGATGTAAGGATAGCCAAATTGGAGTTTTGGATATCAGCTATTATTGATTTGAGCCAAATCATCTTCTTTTTGGTCTGTAGAATTCGCTTTAGTTAATCTCTCTGGAATCCAAATTGGCTGCTGTTCTCCCTGTGGAAACACACAAACAGACCCCCGACTCCAGACAATCACTGGGTCAGGATTTTAGTTAATCTCTCTGGAATCCAAATCGGATGCTGTTCTTCCTGTGGAAACATATAAACAGGCCCCCGACTCCAGACAATCACTGGGTCAGGACCTTGGTTAATCTCTCTGGAATCCAAATCGGCTGCTGTTCTTCCTGTGGAAACACACAAACAGACCCCCGACTCCAGACAATTACTGGGTCAGGACCTTTCCATTGTCCTGTTAGAATATCTTTCCAAAGTACCTTGGGCTTATGTACATTTTTTGGACACATATGCCTTTCTGCAGCACTAAGTCCTGATGAATCCAAATTTAAAAAGTTTAGAGTAAAAAGGGTTATTTTAAGTTTATCTTTGGGGAATATATACCCCTTCCCAATTCCGTCTTTTTGCTTTAATAAGTACATTTTAATAGTTTGATGAGCTCTTTCAACTATGCCTTGTCCCTGTGGATTGTATGGGATTCCTGTTATATGAGTAATGCCAAATGATGAACAAAATTGTTTAAAAGAAGTAGATGTATAACCAGGGGCATTATCTGTTTTTAACTGTTTTGGAATGCCCACAGTGGCAAAATTTTGTAAGCAATGAGCTATAACATCTTTAGTTTTTTCTCCGGCATGAAGGGAGCCCATCAAAAATCCAGAAGAAGTATCAACTGTAACATGCAAATATTTTAATTTTCCAAATTCTGGCAAGTGTGTAACGTCCATCTGCCAAATATGGTTAGGTATCAATCCTCTAGGATTGACTCCAAGATTAACTTGTGGTAAAAAGGTCACACAATTTTGACATTGTTTTATTATTTGTCTAGCTTGCTCCTTAGTTATTTTAAAACGCTTTTGTAAAGTATTAGCATTGACATGGAACCTTTTATGAAAATTTATAGCTTCTTCTAGTATAGAGAAAATATGTACGTCATGTGTAGTTTTATCTGCTAAATCATTGCCCAAACTAAGGGCTCCAGGCAATCCTGTATGTGCCCTGATATGTCCTATAAAGAATGGATCTTTTCTGTCCCAGATTAAACTTTGTATAGTGGAAAACAAAGAGAAAACAGTAGAAGAAGGGGAAATCCTACCAGCATCTTCAAGGGATACTATAGCATTAACTATATACTGACTATCAGAAAATAAATTAAATACAGAATCTTTAAACATCACAAAAGTTTGTAATACTGCATTAAGCTCTACCTTTTGAGCTGATTGTTTGGGTACTAAAAATGTAAAAGTTCGATCAGGTGTAACTATTGCTGCTGTACCATTATTTGACCCATCAGTGAATATATTTGGAGCATTCATGATAGGTGTTTTTCTTGTCATTTTTGGAAAAATTACAGGATGCAATGACCAAAAAGACAATAAAGGATTAGATGGTAAGTGGTTATCAAATGAAACATTAGATTTGCACATGATTATTGCCCAAGTATTTAACTCATTAGCTAATTCATCAATTTGATTCATAGTATATGGAGTAATAATTTTATTAGGAGAAATTCCAAACACTGCCTTTGCTGTTTTTATTCCTTTGAGTATTAATTGTCCTACAGCCTCAGGATACCTAGTAAGAATAGTGTTAGGAGAATAAGATAAATGTATCCATAATAATGGACCTTCTTGCCAAAATACTCCTGTAGGAATATTTTTTGTTGATAGTACAATAAATAATAAAGGCAAACTTATATCAATTCTATCCAAATGCATATTTTCCATGTATGTTTCAATGATTTTTAATGCCTTTCTTGCTTCAGGCGTCAACATTCGGGGTGAATTTGGATCTGATGGACCTTTTAGGATATCAAATAAAGGTCCCAATTCTCCTGTTGGAATACCTAGATAAGGCCTTATCCAATGGTTAATATTAATAACCATTAATATTAATAACCATTAATAAAGAACCTCACCCCCCCGCTGGTACCTCTCCACAGGTGTGGCTGTATACTGGACCGGTAGTCAATGACGGGTAAGATCCAATTACAATGGTACCAACCTAAGACAGGAGGCTGACGCCCTGAGGTCAGCTCATCCGAAGACGGGTAAGGACCATATGTAGTATTGGACAACCTAAGGCAGGCACGGTCCCTAAGCCACATGCTTGTTGTTTAAACAGAGAGGGGGAGATGTTGAGAGCCACAGCCAAAGGGGCCCCAGCAAACTTCCAGCTGCCGGCTGATGATTGGCTCACAGTGGCCCCAGCAACATCTAGCTGATTGGCTCCTCTGCAGTCATGTTCATTGGGCTGTTTCCCTGCCCTTCAAGCTGCCAGCTGGTGATTGGCTCACAGTGGCCCCAGCAACATCTAGCTGATTGGCTCCTCTGCGGTCATGTTCATTGGGCTGTTTCCCTGCCCTTCAGACTACGGAACTGCTCATTGGGGGACTTCTTTGGCTCCGCCCACGCGACCTAGCCAATCGGCCTCAAGAGCAGGAGGATTGGGGGAGGTTGGTTGGTGTGTGGGAGAGGCTTGTGGAAGCCGGTGGTGGCAGTTGGGCTCTGAGGGTTTTTCCTGAGGAGCTGTTTTGTTTGGCGTTTGTAGTTTTAAAAATAAAGTTTGTTTCTTTTGACAAGTAGCTCCTGAATTGTGCCCAGCCAGACTGCGGCAGATGTCTAAATGATCATTACACCTTTGAAAAAGGATTCAATGTCATTATTAATCATGGAAATCCAAATTAAAACCACAAGTAGATAATATTGCACACTAAACTTTTCAAAATCAGGCACAACTATTCTTGAAATTTCTGGTAAGTTATAAATTGTCACAATCCCTCTCTTCCTACTATTTTTATCTTCCCTCCATCTACTAGCAAATTTCCATCCTGTCATGAAATTCCTTTGTAGATGATAGCAAGGTGATAGTTTTTATTTTCAAAAACATAATTTTTCTCTTCCAAGCTCAACTGGCAAATACCAAGCTCATAATAATGTAATGTATAAATCTGTACCGGCCTCTTCCTTGTCTAGTCAACCTTTATTTGATTCTTTATTAGAAGACAAAGTGACTTATATTTTCTCACTTATTCATGGGGGAAGCCTCAATCAAATAAGTGATTTGTGTATTAATGAGTGAATTGCTAGACAAGAGTATACATGGAGAGTTCCCCAAAGATAGAAAATGAAAATTTTTATTATGTCCACAGGGACTTGCATGTCACTCTATAAATAGGGAATGAAGTTAGTGCAGTTATGGTCAGAAAAAAACTAATGACTAGCATATTTAAGAAAGTAAAATTGCTCTCATATTCTAGGTAATACAAATTTCCCAATTTGGTCTGAGTACCCTTTAATTTTATCTGATCATACAACATTTCTTTCTACTATTATAGATCTCCAGAACAGAACATGAAAAATATTCTTTTTTTCTCTTTCTTTTCATAATCATTACACACTGAAATTACTGTTCTCTATGATCAGAGATTTCCCTGTAACCTCTTTTCATATATAGACTATGCTCTTCCAAACTTTCCTTTCCATGGTTCCTCAATAATCAAGTCAGAGCTTTCATGAGCTAGGGTTAACTCTTGGTCTTAGTGCTTTCAAATTCACTTTTGGGAAAAGGAATTGATAGAGAATTTACTTTTTTTTCCATAAGTAACTACTTCAAGGAATTATCTTTTAAAATGAATTTCTGATGATAGAATTTTAACATCTGATGAACTGGTGAAAAAGGATGGTGGTTGGATTTTTAGGTGAATAACCTTTCCTCTCAGCTTCCCTCTGCCCCTTATAGCTATAACACACGATCTCTTTTCCAGTAAAGCTAGTTCTGTTTTCTACAGACTACAAAGTATAGTTATCTGATCTGCCCTTAGTCCCATGTAACTTTGATCTATTTTCTTTCAGAGGTATCTCCTTCTCAAAAAGCCAAGAGGAACTGGCAAAAAGTTGAAAAGAATTCTTTTTTCTTTTACCCAAAATGAAATAACCTAAGTTGCAAGGACTAGGTAATCTCAGTTTCTCTGGAAAGTACAAAGTATTATTTTTCACGGTAGGTAATAAACAAAGAACAAAACACATCCTTGGCAACACAAGCAGCTTACAATGGACCTGAATATAGGTGAAGAGCCTGAATATTATGTGCCAATATTCACAACTTTTTTAAGAAGCACAAGCAGCTAACCAAGGGCCAATTATTGCAACCTTTGCACTGAACTGAAAACATCTCTACTGTCCGAAAAGAAGGAACATTGTTTCAATAGTTTATATCATAAGTGTTCAAAAGTTATAAAACTGTAGTTTTAACATTTTTAAAGTCAGTACATGAGTGTGGAAGACTATAGCACAAAGTGATCAATAGCATTTTAACTGATGTTAATATGTGGCCATTATTGATGAGGCTCAAATCAAGACTGAGAAAAACCCATAAGTGTGTAACCTATGCAAAAAAACTCAGAGAGATGGTAGATATACTGAGCTATTTGAGTGTTGTTTTAAATACAAACTCGCTCCCTTGGTCATTTTCATTTAAATAAGTAAATTACCAAATAAATGCCAGTGATATGGGATTCATATTAGTATCTCCACACCTAAGTCAAAACTGAGCAGTCCCCCAAAGACTGGTAAGCTCTTACTTTAATTTGTGTCTTTGATATAGCTTCTCATTTTATACTGATAAATAGAAAAACTAGCTTGACAAAATGACTAAGTTTATTAATAATAATAATTGCAATCACCCTATAAAGTGCTGTGTTAAGATTGCTTTAAGACCTTGATGTAAATTAACTCATTGAGTTCTTTCAGAACTCTATACGGAAATTATTATTTTCAAAGTACAGAGAAAAAAATCTAAGGAAAAATGTGGTAAAATCATTTCTAAAATTCCATAGTCAGGAGTTGCCAGAATTTGGACCTTAGCCATCTGACTCTGAAGCAACATTCATGGCCACTCAAAGCTCATTAAATTAGTCAATTATTCAATATTTATCAAATATGGGTTATGTTCTTAACAATGTGTTAGGCTTCAAGGCATACATGAATGAAGTATATCACATACAATACTGCTCTCATAGAATGTCAGGTCTATGAGAAATGAATATGAATAGTAATCAAATAATTACATAAACAAATGTGAAATTACAATGTGATTTATAAATAAAGGAGAAATGTATGATATTATGGAAGCCAAAGAGGGAGATTTAAGGAAAGTTTTGCTGAAGAACTGACATATGCATTAAATATGAAAAATGGAGAGGCTTAAAGTAGGCATAGAGGAAAATGAAGAGATTTCAAAGCAGAGGAAACACCACATACAAGTTCTGTGTGATTGACTGGGTGTGGCATATGCTTGTTTGTATTCTCAGCTTTTCAGGAGGCTGAGAGGCAAGAGAATTTGCTTAAGCCCAGAAGTGTAAGACCCTGTCTCAAAAAAGCAAACCAAAAAGCCTTTTGAAGTGATTGGGAATCAGAAGCATACTAGTAATTTAAGGAAGGCTAATGTGAGGTGGGATCATAGTGAGCAAAATGGAGAAGAGTGGAAGACAAGGCTGGGAATACCAGTAGGTGCATACCTGGCAGGGTTTTTGAAAGCCATATTATTTTGTCTTTTCCTTAAAACCTTTACATTATCACCTTTCCAAGCACTGAATGATTTCAGATGAGGGCAGGAGTGGTGGTAGAGTTACATGAATAGATATATGTTTTAAAGAAACCACTCAAACTTTAATAGTGATAATGAGATGGATAAGGACCAATAGATGTGAGTACCTGAATTAGAGGGTTATTTTAATAGTCCAGGTGAAAGACAATTATAATTGAGTCATGATGATGATAAAGAGAAGTATATAGAATCAAGCTACTATAGGCAGAAAATGAATTGGAACCTCCTAAAAAATGATCTAAGATAATTTGGTCATACACAATTGTTTTGTTGTTTGACAGTTAAAAATAGTCCCCAACTATTGAGATAAACAAAGGGGTAACTGCTAAATCAAAATGAAAGCAGTCTCTAGCCAAATTCTGTCATACAAACACATTTTAAAATAAATATTTATTAATAAAGATTCATACATGACAGTTCATATAATATCTTCTGTAAGATCATTTAGGCTCTAGCTCTCTGTCCTTTCATATACTGTGATATAATAGTTATCTATTGATACATGACAAATCACCTCAAACTTAGTAACATGAAACTAATATATATATATATAATTTGTTTTATTATCACAGTTTCTGTAGGTCAAGGATTTGCAATCAGATTGGCTGGGTAGTTTTGGTTCAGGGTTTCTCATGAGTCAAGATGTTGCCCAGGGATATTAACTGAAGGATTGTCCAGGGCTAGAAAATCTGCTTCCTTGATGACTCACTCACATGACTAACAACTTAATCTTGACTATTAGCAAAAGACCTTAGTTCCTCCCTATGTGAATCTCTTCATAAAGCTATTTGAACAGCTTCACAATATGGAACTTTTTCCCTCCAGAACAGATAATCCAAGAGAGAACCAAGTTGAATCTGCAATGTCTTTCAAGGCAAAGCTTCAGTAATAGCATGTATTTATTCCATAATATTGTACTGGTTACATAGATTAGCTCTATTCAGTGTGACAAAGGACTACACAAAGGAACACTAAGAATCATTGGTATTGGGTCACTGAATGTGTCCCATAAAGTTCATGTTTTAGAAACATGGTCCCCAATATACCAGTATTAAAAAATTAAATCCTTGTAAGGTAATTAGTTTTTGAAGTATCTGCCTTCAGGAATAGATTAGTCCACTGAAGCATTGATGGGATAATGGTGTTTTAGTCAGCTTTTTCATCACTGTGACTGAAAGACCTGACAAGAGAAATTTTTGAGGAGGAAATACTTATTTGGGACTCGTGGTTTCAGAGGTCTCCGTCTGTAGATATCTGGGTCCATTGGAGCTCAAGTGTGGCAGACCATCATAGCAGAGTATGGTAGAAGAGAGTGGATCAGGACATAATCAGGAAGCAAAGAGAGAGAGATTCCACTCATCAGATACAAAACATATACCCAAAGGTACACCCCCAGTTATCCCCCTATTCCAATCACACCCTATCTACCTTCAGTTACCATTCAGTTAATCCCTATCAGGGGATTAATTCACTGATTGAGTTAAGACTTTCATAACCCAATCACTTCTGGAACTATCTCACACATTGGGGAGGCACCTAATATCTAAACTATAACAAATGGAGTAATGGAGTAATTAATAAGCCACTGGGACAGTAGTTCTATTATGAAAATGAGTTCTCTCTTTGGAAAGTTTACTCTGCCTTGCTACACAATGCTCTTTTCCATGTCATGATGCAGGAAGAAGCCCTCATCTTGCACAATGTTTTTGGACTTTCTAACCTACATAACTGTGAGCTAAATAACCTCTATTCTTCAGGTTCTCAGATATTTTGTTATAGTAACAGAAAACAAACTAAGACAGTCACCAAGGGCCAAAGTTGGCTATCGTCTTTGACTATGACATGCATCACAGGGGTATTTGAGGTAGGTACAGCCATAATTTAAGGCAGGCTTCAGGCAATCAGGATTCACTCAATCAATACCTAGGCAGAGGACATTTCAGGAATCAAACCTTGGGTGCCCATTTGTAAGGATCCAGGTTATGGTGCTTGCTAGGAATTTATAGCCTATTCTGTAAAGGCAGAATGTCTAACATCTTTTGACCAAACCTCATACTTTGAATAACAGTAATTTTGAAAATAAAACCCCTTGCTAATATTCACTATGCTAATTAGTAAAATTTTGTTGTTTGTTAAGATAACTAAACACTATGTACTTGTCATAACTTCCTCTGGAATGTGGCTTTCTGATGAAATACTAGCTGTTATATCTGGGAATGTGAATTCTAAATTATGGCAAGCAACAGTATGCACAATACAGTCTAAATTAACTACATATATATCTACACATAGTATTACATATCCTCAATTTTTGAATGTAAATTATAGACATCATATTACCATCCATGATTTAAAAAATGTAAGCTATGACAAAAGTAACAATTCTGGCCAATAACTATCATCATATGGAGCTGTTCATATTGGATAGAATTATTTATAATGGAAATTAGTGAATGGTTATTAGGAAAACAATTCTGGTATTGGGGTGTGTTGCCAAAAAAATCTATATTTATTTTAATATTTGAGGGTGAAGTATTTGTACATTATATTATAGGGTTAATTTTTGAGGACAAAGTATTTGTAGTTTATATTACAGGATTATATCATAAAGAATTACATGAGTTAATAATTTCAAAGCACTTAGGAAAAGTGCCTGACACATAGTAAAGTTATCAGTAAATGTTTGTGATGATGATAATAGTGGTTGTGGTGATCATTTGATAAAAATATACATTTTATTATTATCAGTTGTATTGAACACTGAACTTTTACCCAGATTCCTCGAAAGGACCAAAATACTTGTTTTCTCAGATATTAGGAATGCTATTGGCTGACAGTTCTCAAAATGTCAGCTCCACTAAAACATTGCCTTCAACATTACTCAAGGTCACACCTACATCCAGGGAGAGAGCGTGTATCCAATGACTGGTCATTGATGGGTATATAAAGGTCCATTCCCCCTACTTTAACTTGGCACACTTCTGAAAGGCTTCTGTAGTTTCAGAGCCACCCATAGAGTCATTATATGCTTTGTTAGAACTATGTCACAGGGGCCAGGGTTGTGGCACAGTGGTAGAGTGCTTGCACGTGTGAGGCACTGGGTTCCATCCTCGGCATCCCACATTAAAAAAATAAATAAATAAAAACAAAATAAAGGTGTTGTGTCCATTTACAACTAAGAAAATATATATATTAAAAAAACCTGTATCACAGCCCATCTTCTCCCTATACTCCATCCTGTATTTCACCACAGTGTCGATTCCAAAGGAATTCTTTTTGATAAATTTTCCTGCATACAAGTCTCAACCTCAGGTTCTGCTTCCTAGGGAACATGATCAGAAACATCAATGTTGTTTAATAATTTAGAAAACTACATAAACAAATGTATCCTTTTTTATTGATTGGTGATTATTAATACAAGATGTAAATTTTATTTTTAATTTTGAAACAGGGTCTTGCTAAGTTGCTTACAGCTCCACTAAATTGCTGAGGCTGGCTTGGAATTCATGATCCTCCTGCCTCAGCCTCTCAAGTTTCTGAGATTACAGATTACCACTGCACCCAGCTAGATTAGAAATTTGAGATCTAAAGTTAGTGCTAGAGACTAATATAACAAATTATTAATTGAAATATTTATCATATTAAATATTTTCTCATGGAAAATATGGCAATTTATATATTTTTATAACTGTTCATCTGATGTATGGAAGCACAAAAGGACATGGAAGCTTTTAAAACAGGTAGTTAGTAAGCACACTTTGTTTATCAGCAAAGGCTACATAATGCATAGTCTTAGTAAGCAAATTTTGTTTATCAATAAAAACTACAGTAATAACAAAATCTTAAAGGGCTATCAAATAACAAGTTCTTACTGGGTAAATTTGCTGAGTCCAAAAGTTTCCCTGGTCACCCTTCTTATAGTGACTCAAATTGCTTCCTTCCTTATTCTGGCGTTTTCATCTCAATATAATGCCTCATCATTGTTGGTGCTAAGAAGGACAGTACAGTGAATATGTTAGTCAGCTTTTCATCACTCTGAACAAAACACCTGCCAAGACAACTTAGAGGAAGAAAAGTTTATTTGGGTTCACAGTTTCGGAGGTTCAGTTCATGGTTGGCTGACTCCATTGCTGTGGGCTGGAGTGAGAGGCAGAATATCACAGTGGGAGGCTGGTGTTGTGGCTCAGTGGTAGAGTGCTTGCCTAGCATGTGTGAGGCCCTGGGTTTGATTCTCAGCACTACATATACATAAATAAAATAACGGTTCATTGACAACTAAAAAATATCAAACAAACAAACAACAACAACAACAACAACAAAAACAGTGGAAGCACATGGCAGAGGAAAGCTGCTCAGCTCAGACAGCCAGAAATGGGGAGAGAGAGGGCTGGGGGGAGAAAATATTAATGAGGAGCCAGGGACAAAATATAGTATCCAAGCACATGTCCCTAGTTACCTATTTCCTCTAGCCGTAGCTCATCTGCATATAGTTACCACACAGTAGTTCATTTGAATTATTATTCTACAAGAATGGATTAATCTACTGATAAGATCACAGCACTTAGAATCTAATCATTCACTTCTGAACCTTTCTGAATTATTTGGCACATGAGCTTTGTAGGGGACATCTCTTATGCAAACCATAACAGTGAATCATTCAATGACTCAAATGTTTTGATCTGGAAGTGACACATAACACTTTTGGTCACTGTCTACTGGTAGACAGTCACATGGCCCTTTTCAACTTGCAGAACAAAGAAAAATAGCCTTTGACATATCCAGAAAGACAAGAAAAACTGAAATATTGGTGATCATTGATAGGTGTCAGTCTTGAGGACAGTCTTGCATTGTTGAGGGAGACTAATATTTTAGTTTTGATAAGGATTATCTTATAAAGAGCATCCTATTCTTGAGACAAACTCTCTACATAGATCTTATCCTAGAAAAGAAATTAATTTCAAGCCCCAGTATCTATTATGTGATTTGAGTGAAAGAAATTTAGTTAGATATAGAGAATCAGCAGCTAGAATAGAATTTGGCAAGCCATGGACAATCTCTTTTATCATAATTAGATAGATAGAGATAGATAGATAGGAAAGTCACATTTGAGTGAGCTTTGAAAATCTAGATAAAAATCCCTCCCAGAGGCTTTCTTGAAAAGATAATTGTAAAATTTAAAAACAAGAACAAAATAGAAATAAAAGTGAGCTTTGCCTAAATTTCCTTCCATATTTGACAATTCATTCTTGTAAGGAAAGGAGTAAAATTATCCTGTCAAGTAAATAAACCTCTCATCCTTATTTCTACCACATTCTTTAATAAGAAAAATGTTTCATAGGAAAAACATTCCATACTATAGGCAGTTCATAGCATGAAAAGTTCAAACATTAAAACTATGCTGTAGTTTGGATTTGGAATGTACCCCAAAGGCCCATATGTTAAAAAGCTTAGTCCTCTGCTTGGTGCTATTAGGAAGTATCAGAACCTTTAGTAGGTAGGGTCTAGAGGAACAAAATTAGGTCTCTGTCAGCGGGTGGAGGAGTGGGGCAGGATGCCCTTAAAGAGGATACTGGGATCCTGGACTTTTCCTCTCTTTTTTTGCCTCCTTGCCACCATGAGGTGAATAGCTTTGCTCAACCATATGCTCCCAACATGATGTATTGACTCACCACAGGCCCAAAGGCAATGGGCCAACTAAACATAGATTGAAATCTCTAAAACTCTGATCTAAACTAAACCTTTCCTCCTTATAAGTTAATTATCTCTAGTATTTTGTCAGAGTGATAGAAATCTAGCATGCACTCAAGAAAACAAAAAGGAAATAATGATAAATATTTCCTTGCTTTAGTCAGCCAGGGCAGTGCATACCTATAATCCCCACAACTCCAGCAACTGAGAGAGAAGGATTAAAAGTTTGAGACTGGCCTCACCAACTTAGTGAGGTCCTGTCTTCAAAAAAAAAAAAAAAAGGTTGGAGAAGTAACTTAGTAGCAAAGTTCCCCTGGGTTACATCCCCAATACAAAAAAAAAAAAAAGTGTTCCTTGATTTCCAAAATCTTAACAATAAACATACTAATTTAATTTTGGCATATAGTTCTATACAGTTTTATTATATATAATAGATTAATGTAGGGATCACCACAATCATGATATGCAACTATCATGATATGCAATTTATATTACGCTCAAGAAATTCTCTATGGAATCCCTTCATAGGTACAACGTACCCCTAACACTAGCACCAATGATAGATCTGTCTTCTATCACTATAATTTTGCTATTTTGAGAATATTATGTAAACAGAATCCTATAATGCTGAGAGTCATAGCCAAGTAGGAATGATGCATGGCAATTTCCTTGTCAGCCTACCCAATGTTGCTTAGAGGGAGGACTCTCCATTGTGGAAATGGGCTTGCCTTGGACCCAGGTCATTTGCAGTGACATTGCATGAAAGTTTGAGAGTTTTGATTTGAAAGGTGACCTTGCTCAGGGATTAGGGTGGATCCGGGTTTAGGGTGGATCCTGCTGGGAATAGGGCGTATCCTGCTGCCTCAGGAGCCCGCTCCTTGAGTTCCCATTGAGTTCTCGGCGGGATTCAGAGGGTATTTGGTACACAGAGCCCGGTGGAGGGGTATTTTCCCCAGAATGTGCGTGTAGAGTGCCGGTGAGAGTTCGGGAATAAAGAATTGCTGTTTGAATCTACGAGGCTGTGAGTGGCTCATGATTTTGTGCCAAGCCAGACTGTGGCACTATAATATGTAACCTTTTGAGGTTACAGTCAGCATAATGGTTTTGAAATCCATTCAAGTTGTTGTATTTATCAATAGTTCATTCCTTTTATGAACATTTTATGTACAGGTTTTCATGTGAACTTAAGCTTTCATTTCTCCAGTAGTTGGATTTCTGTTTTGTATGGTATGTATGATTTTATCTATATAATAAATAGCCAAACAGTTTTTCTAGAGTGGCTCTGTCATTTTACATTTTCACCAGCAATGTATGAGAGATCTACTTCCTCTGCATCTCAGTACTTGATATCATTTTATTTTAGCCTTTCTAACAGGCGTATAGTTGTGTATCATTGAGATATTAATTTGCATCTAACAGTCAATGATGTTATTTAATAATGATGTTATACACCTAAATAGTGCTTTGCATTTTTACAAATAATGTTTTAAACATCTCAATTCTCACAAGTACAGGTGTAGGGTAGTTCAAGTGATAAAGAGCTGATATGTATATCTGATATATAAAAGAAAGCCAGATATAATTATACCAGTGATACTCAAATAATTTAAAACAGAAAAGAAGCATGAAGGTGATTTAGCCATCCTTTCCTATTTTTAGAGACCTGAGTCCCAGAAAGGTTAAATGACTTCTCACACTGCTGGAATCATAACAAAAACACACTACTGATACTCGAATCTCTTCTATAATGTCCATCTAAGAAGTGATAATTTTTTCTTGAATCTTTTAAGTGATTGGGAATAACTCATTTTTTAACTCTGTTCTGTTAGGACGTTTCCTGACACTGAGGTGAAATTGCCTATAAACAAGAGAACAGTCTGTGTTTTGACATTGAGCAGAAATAGCTGACTAAAGATTGTTGGTGGGTCTAGTTCCATCCTCAGACATCTCCAATGGAAGTGTGATCTCTTTTCCTCATGGCATGACTTCAGATACTTGGAAACAGTTATTCTGATGTGATAATATATCCCATGTCAAGCTTTAATATTTACCTAATACCATTTCTAAAGTGAGCCTGCTTGCTTTCCTGTAAACTAGACCCAGATTTTTTATGGTGCCCAAAAATGAACAAAATATTTTTAATACAGAGTTTATACATTTTACAAGTATACATATATGTTGAAGAAAATAATGAAATTCTTTTGCCTCTCATTTAGTATGAGTATTTCCTCATATCATTAAAAATATTTGTAAATGTTTTTAAATTTGTAAACTAACACCATATTTTTATTTTTTTACTTTTTCAATACTGGAGTTTGAGCCCAGGACCTTGTATATAAGAGGTAAGTGCTCTACCACTGAGTTATATTCCCAGACTTAAAAAAAAAAAAAAATCTCATTAATTTACACAGGCTGGTTTGAACTTGTCATCCTCTTGCCTCAGCCTCCCAAGTGGCTGGAATTATAGTCATGTGCCACCATGCCAGCTCAATACTGTATTTTAAAATGCATTTATTTTTAAAATGTGTTACATGCACATGGAGCAAAATTCAAAACATCAAAGAGGGTTTACAGTGAACAGTTAAGCCTCTCAGCCTTTTGGTTAAATGTTATGCTATGCTATGCTATAATATTTCAGACATCTTTTAAAAAACACATAGATCTTTATGATTGACATTCTATCACATGGTTGTCTCATATCTGCTTAATCATTCATCTTAAATTATTTTACATTATAAATAATTCTCTTGTAGCAACCTTCTATATCTTTGTGTGTAGATATGTATATTTTAGATTATTTCTTAAAGTATCTCTCTAGAAGAAAATTGATGCATCAAGTAGCCTAACTTGTACATAGTAACTTTCCACAAAATTGACATTTTATGTTTGTACCAGCAGTACATAAATGTCCATTTATGGTAAATGGGCTAGCTTATTAAACTCCTAGTTTACACATGATAGTACCCATCAACCCTATACAATTTATTGTTTTAAATTTATTATTATTATCATCATTATTGTGTGTTAGTACTAGGATTGAACCCAGGGCCTCACACATGCTAGGAAGTACTCTGCCACTGAGTTTCACCACCAGTCCTTTAATAGCTATTTGTTTATTGAAGTACTGGAGATTGAACTCAGGGGCACTCAACCACTGAGCTACATCTTTAGCCCTTTTTATTTTTTGAGATAGGGTCTTGCTAAGTTGTTCAGGTTGATATTGAAATATGGTCCTCCTGACCCAGCCTCCTGTGTAACTGGCATTACAGGTGTGGTCCACCACACCTGGCTTAAATTTTTACTAAACACAATACTTTACAATTAACATTTATAATTTATTTACCTCTTTACAAGCCTGGTTCACCCATCAGATTTTATATTTGTGTGGCCTAAGGACAATATCTTAATACTCTGTAAAAAGCATAACATAGACATATACATGAAGTAGTATTCCATGTTTATATTTAAATCAGTAAATAAACTTAAAAATCCCTATTAGTTTGTTGGATTCTGCCTATATTGTTATAGACTTAAAATTTTTGTCTATTTTAATTATGACCATCTGGACTTTAACTGAGAGTCAATATATAGCTATTTTAAATTCTATAAAATACCCCATCCTTCCTGATTATGAATCAGGTTAAAAATTTGATAAATGTGGGTTCTATACATTCATTTGTTAATAAAATACAATGTTGACCCTATGGATCTATCCTAACAACCTCAGGAGAGGCTGATTGCCAGCCAGGAGTCAGTACCTTTTGGTGTTAAGTCATTCTCTGAAGGTACTACCATCTAGCCCCTTCTCTAATCCCACCCCAATTTACAAGTACATGGTAAAAAATGTCAAAATTCTTCTTGGTCTTAAGTATTGTCTACTACATTTTATTTTCACAATAACCTAATAGCCACCAGGAAAAAAATTGACTGAAATAAATTATAGTAGGTAAAACTATATATACTATGTTGTATTATTTCTTTCTCTTATATACTCCCAGAGGATCCTTTATAATTCCTTTCAAATTCTGGCTTAGATTAACATGGTCCTGCCTGGATATTAGAGGTGCCATGGAATCTCTGTTGAATGTATAAAATTCCAGTCAAGTAAAAATTGAAGAGTTTCCAAGAAATACAGATTTTCCACCTTGTCACTAGAATCACTTCATTTGTCCATGACTCTTTCTGTATTTCTGAGGATTTTTGACTACTTGGGAATATTGAAGTAATTCATCCTATGAGTAATTTGAATACAATTGCTTCCTGCTACAGATCAAGGGGACAAGGAGTGGGAAGAATTTATCAATTCACAGAGGCTTTCTCTGGTCACCAGAAAATATTCTGGGGGATCTTGGGATCTTGACTTGACTGTTGTATGTCTTCCTGATTCTGGCAGTGCACAGTAACTGTCAGGTCTTTTTCAAACCTTTGCAATCTTTCAGACTGTGTGGTCTATAATTTGCTAACTCCACTCATGGTCACATACTTCCTCCAAGAAGTTTCCTTAGACCTTCTTCACTCTCCATAACTCATTCAACATGTCTTATTTCCTCTAACCTAGAAAACCCAATTTTGATGGTTAATTTTATGTAAACTTGACTGGGCTAATGGATGGCCAGATAATTGGCAAAATAATAATTCTCGGTGTGAATTTCTGGAAGAGAACAGTAAATTGAGTAAAGACTTTCCCTTACTAGTGTGGGTAGGCATCCTCTAATCCAGTAGGAGCCAGCCTATATACATAAGAAAAGGCTGAAGAAAGGGCTAGCATAATTATGGCTCTAGGCTGGAGTAATGGCTAAGTGATAGAGTACTTGCCTATCATATGGGAGGCACCGAGTTTGATCATCAGCACCATATAAAAATTAATAAAACATAAAGGTATTGGGTCTACGTACAACTAAAAAAATTATTTAAAAAAAAAGGCTGAACAGAGAATTTTTTTTCTTCTTGAGCTAGAACATCAATTTTTTTGTAGTTCTTGGACATCAGAGCTTCTGGTCCTTAGGCTTTTAGACTCCAGGATTTATACCAGCACCCCCAGTCTCCATTGTCTAGCTTTGGATTGTAATTTAACATTACATCATTGGCTTCACTGGTTCTCAAGCCTTCACTCAACTGAATTATATCACTGGTTTTATTGGTTATCCAGCTTACTGATAGCAGATCTTGAACTTCCATGATCATATGAGACAATTCTCACAATCTTATCTATGTTATTCTTTTGTTAAAAAGCAAAATGAGACAATAACATTTTAAGGATTTTATTTGAGCAAACAGTAATTCATGAATCATACAACTCCAAGTGGTTTGGGAGTACCATTGAGGGAACACAAGTGGGAAGCTTTAATAGGACAGAGAAGCAAAGCAAAGCAAAGACTTGATTGATTAGTTATACAGTTGCCGTATTTGATTATACCACTGGAAAGTCCCTGGTCATATAAATTTGTTGGCTACTTCTAATTGGTTGAGCTTAAGTTTTGTTTTCCTTTAATATATGAATTTATAAAAACTAGCTCAAGTTTCATTTTGCTTATGTTTGCAAATCAAATGAATTTAACTTATGAGTTCTAACTGGTTCTGTCTGCTCTGGGATCCTGTATGTTCTCAGGACTCATTTCTACTTTCCCTCCAAAGCCGAAATGTAAACTATTTATAGCAAATGACAGAATATAAATTCAAACTGTCATGCATTCTCAGAATTTTTTCCTCCATTTGGGAATAGTATTGATTTGTGTCAATATTTATACTACTCTTTTATAAGTTTGCTGTTTATCTACTACAGTAAGCTTAATGCAGTGTTTTGAATGTGTTACTTCCATTCCTTGTAACAATCCTGAGGATGATTATCTCCATTTTACACAGGGGAAGAGGAGATCCAGGGTAATACAACTAGTAAGTGTTGCCAAAAGACAAATGCTCAACAAATTTATCAAAAAGATCTAACTGGCTTTTATTAGTGAGTCATTTATTAGTGAGAATTAGGTCACATTTCATTCTATAAAATGGGCTGAGCGGAGGTGGGCTTTATAGCAAAAAAAAAAAAAAAGCTGAAGAAAGCATAAAGAAGGAACAAGACACAGATTGATCATTTCAAACTTACTTTCCTAATAAGGTTAGAGCAAAGGGGACTTCCTTATTATGTGAGATAAAAGTAGCCATTTGGGGATTTGGCTATTTTCTTTATCCTGATTTCCTGGAAGGTAAGATAAACAACTTAAGTTTTAGTTTTGTGATATGGAACTTCAGCAGGAGTGATTTCATTTTGGTGTGGTCTACAAGGGCCTAGTGCAGAAGCTCAATTCAAAACAATGGCCTCCCATAAATTTAACAGTCTTGAAACAATTAAAACCAGGTTTATCTAAACACAAACACATGTTCTTTTTAATTTATCAACTTACTTCTCAAATTTCCTTTGTATAGAACAAAGCAAAATAGTTGCTTTCTGGGTTAGTTCTCATTTATACCCAAAGCTGCAAGTGTGCTTTCCTTTTCCCTGATCATCTTCTGGCTCTGAAGAGAATTTTAGAAGGTCCATTATATGTCCTTAATTTTTACTTATTTTTTATTTTTTACAAGTATCACCTTATTTGGGGGCTTCAGGTTTCTCAACACTATCCTTTAGGGCCCATTTTACTTTCTTACAATTACCCTTAGTATGTTTTAACTTTCTCCCAAGGTTTCTGTCATTTTTAATTAGCCAAGAAATTCCTTCTTATTGGTCAGAATCAAGTTACCTAGTTGCTCTGCTGGGACATTAACTCATGAGAAACACAAGTAAAAAAACTTTTCAGATGTTTTATTTTAGCCAATGAAAACTTTGAAAAGGTGTCCAGCTATTTGAATTTTCTTTAATTCCTATACTGCTACAAGTGTTGACAAAGCGTATACTAAGTAAAGCATTGTGGTATCAATAATGAATTCTGTTAGAATTCACATGTGGCAGTATGTTTGGAATTAGTTTTAAACCTCTTACATAAAACACTCTAGAGCAGCTCCAAGCTTCCTATTGTGTGTATGTGTATCTGATTATTCTATTCCCATTTCTCATCCCCCACACAAGTTTACTACATGGAAAATAATTATTTTTATTAAACTATATTTGTCATAACACATTTTGAGTGTAATCTCAAACCAAAAATAGGAGGTGGGATAGGGAATATGACCTTATTGAAGTAAAATGTCTGAAAGTCTACAAATTAGGATCTTAAAACAGACCATATATTAAGTAGGTAAAAATATTACACTTAATTTTTGCTAGCTCTGTGTGTTTGTGTGTGCGTGTGGGGGGGGGTGGCTAAGGATGAAACCCAGGGCCTCATGCATGTTAAGCAAGTGCTCAACCAACAGAACAACACCCCAATCCAATTTTTGCTTACCTCTAAGTGAAATATAACATTTCCCTCAATTGTGAACATAGGCTATTAAACCATGGTGTTTTTAGAAGTACCAATGACTTTTTCATCTATAGAAACTTCAAATATTTTCCTACCATAGTACTAAAGCTACAAATATCTCAAGACATGATTGGTGCTCAGTACTCCAAAATTATAGATATTAGACCCTCCTCTAGATTTTACTTAATGCATTGCTACAAAAGCACATGCATAAGTACACATTTGTTTACTGTTTGATTAGTGTATTCTAATAGGATTGGTTTCACTTATAAACCTATGCATTATATTTTAAAAGCATTATTCTGAAAAAGGTTCTGAAGGCTTCAGCAGACTGCCAAAAAGATCCAAAAAAGGTTAAGAATACCTATTATAGACTGGCATTGCAGTGAAGAGCATGTGGTCTGGTATTATGTTGCTTGGATTCAAATTATGCTCTGCCACATATGCTAAGACTTTGGCTAAGTTATATACATTCTTTGTGGAATCAAATTCTTCATGTGTAAAATGAAGATCATACCTGCCTAAAAGTCTTCCAATGAAATTGATATGATATCTGTAAAGAGCTTCACACAATGCCAGGCACCTTTAGTATGTTATTCATCTCCACATCTACCTAGATTCTAAGAGTTTCAATCAAAAGCTATTTATATTTATTTTACACACAGATTTGGTTTGAACTCTATTGCCACTGGTTAAAATCATATTATTAAATATTGACTAGCTTCAAATGATTATGAAATACATGCATGATAAACAGAAGAATGAAACAATGAAGACCCATATACCCTCTATACAGTTTAAGAGGGAAAAGTGTTATTTGAAAAAAGGATGAACATACAATACTCAAATTGTGACAATTTTGAGAGTCAAAGAAAGGGATATTAGCCATAATATCAGGTAAACAGGCAAACTAGGATGGTGGCAGGCAAACCTGAACTGTCTAGTCAAACCAACATGTATCATCACTATACTCTTAAGCATTTTGCATGCCACTTCCATATTCCTCCTTCTCTCTGTAGCTACAGAAAATAACTATCTTGCATTTTATGACTATTATTCTTTTGTTTTTTATAGATTTATGTCTATGCTTACACCCTGAATACAGTTTACTTTCATTGGTTCTTAAATTTATACTAATATCACACTGTAATTTTTTTTTTAAATTCCCATTTTACTCAACATTTTGTTAACAAGACTTAACCATGTCCAGACTCGCAATTCACCCCTTTTACTGCTGTTTTCTACGTACAACTATATACAATATATTTATTCTAATATTGATGGATGGTGGTATAGTTTTTACAATTTTTACCATTATATGCAATAATGTTATAAATTTTCTTGCTCATATCTCCTATACAAATTTTTCCTGGGCCATAGAAAAGGTACACTCAAGTTTATTAGATTATGTGAAGTTGTTTTCCAAATTGATTATCAACTTATACTTCTATCAGCCATGTGTAAGTGTTCTGGAGATACTGGGTGTGACACAGTTTTTCCTTGTGATTTGGTATACATGTTTTTTTTTAAAATATAAAATTTAAAAAAATATATATTTTTTAGATGTTGATGGACCTTTATTTTATTGATTTATTTTTATATGGTGCTGAGGATTGAACCCAGTGCCTCATACATGCTAGGCAAGTGCTCTACCACTATGCCACAAACCCAGCCCAGTATCCATGTTTTCTTCTCTGTGAATTGCCTGTTTGAAATGACAATGGGGAGGAGGGCATTATCTTTCTTCTTTTTTTTCTCTTTTTTTTCCCCCCTAAGTATAGGGATAGAACCCAGGGCAGTTTACCCTTTAGTTATTTCACAACCCATTCTATTTTTTGAGACAGGGTCTCTGTAAGTTGCCCAGGCTGGCCTTGAAATTGTAATTCTCTTGCCTCAACCTATAGAGTTATTGGGATTATAGACATGCACACAAAGCTTCACCAAACTGTAGTAGTTCTTTATGCAATCTGTATACTAATCCTTTAACTAGTAATATTTTGGCATTTCCCATAAAAATTTTATTATGGCAAATGTTAAACATATATAATAGTTTACAGGATAGAGGGGTTGGGGTTGTAGCTCAGTGGTAGAACAATTGCCTATCGTGTATGAGACATTGGGTTTGATTCTCAGCACCACATAAAAATAAAAATAAATAAATAAAATAAAGGTATTATGTCTATCTATACAACAAAAAAATTAAGAACTTTACAGAATAGAACAAGTGCCTATTACTCAGCTTCAACAGTTATCAATTTATGATGAATCTTATTTCATTTATACTATCATCCATTTCCCCATCTCTTATTTGAAGCATATCCTAGACATCATAGGTCTACTTATAGGTCTCTTCCCTGGGAAAAACTATAAATCTGAAGCACACCTACCCACATTCTAATCATCTCAATTACTTACTAGATTAAGGTGATCTTGGACTTCTCGTGTCTAATATTCCTGTCGGAAGTCATAAATTCTTTCTGTAGAAAATATCACAATGACCTCAAAGTATAATCTCTTTATGTGTCAAATAATGCTGACAATCAATAAAAAGTAATGTAACATAAATAAGAGAAAATAGCAAACTTTTATAAATAAAATATTAAAAATAACAAATGTAAAAGATATGACAATGTGATAAAGGACAATAAACAAACAAGAGATGCTTCAGATAACAGCAGACCCATAGTTATTAGACATAGTTTTCTTTTGTAAAAGAACTATGAATTATAAATTTGAGAAAATAAAAGATGAGATTGATATTGGGTTGATAACTGGAAACAATAAAACAGAACCAAACAGAAATACTTGAATAAGTAACTAAAAAGATACTGAAATAAATGCTTTGACAGGTAGTTTTCAACAGATTAGAAAGAACTAAAAACAGTGAATCTAATGAAAGGTTAAGAATTATCTAGAATGAAAGATAAGAGGCAAATATAAAGAAAACAGGGGACAAAAATGAAAAGGTCAAACACATCATGTAAGTGGAGTACCAGAAGATGAGAAAAAAAGAGTGGGAGCAAAATCAGTATCCAATGAGATGACAATTTTCCAAAATAGACCTAAGAACATCAGAACCAGATTCAAGCAGCATTATAAACCTCAAAAGAAAAAAAAAATCAACAAAAACACCATGCTGGCGTATCAAGGAAAAAATAAATTACCTTTAAAAGGTAAACATAAAACTGATGTTATTTCTAAGAATGGAAGCCAGAAGCAATAGAATGTATCTTTTAAAATCATAAAATAGTTGCTACTTCAGTAAAAATATTGGTTGAGAATAAAACAAAAAATAAAGTTTCAGAATACAAAAACTGGGAGAACATGTGAACATGTAATACGCAAATATTCATAAAACATTCATATTAATGCACTTTCTAGAGGAAAAATAATATAATCTGAGATGCAAACTCTGATTCAGGTACTCATTACACAGAACAGCAAAAGAAAGTTTGCATAAATATAAGTGCACATTAATTGTATAAAGATAATAAGAATTTAGGAAATACACATCAAGAATAGACAATTTATATAAAATGGTAAGTGAAGTTGATGTGTGCTAAGGTCCTTATATTACCTAGGAAGAGGTATACTAAATTATCTTAGAAGTTAATCAACTAAGAGTTCATGTTGTGATCTAGGTCAACACTAAAAAGAATACTAAAAGATAAATAATTGTTAAGCTTATAGGCCAGAAGAGTTAAAAATAATTAATCAATTTAAAAGAAGGTAAAAAAGAAAATGAACACAGGATGCCTGTAATCCCAGCATCTTGGGAGGCTGAGACAGGAGAACTCCAAGTTCAAAGCCAGCCTCAGCAAAAGTGAGGTGCTAAGCAACTCAATGAGACCCTATCTCTAAATAAAAACAAAATAGGGCTGGGGATGTGGCTCAGTGGTCGAATGCTCTGAGTTCAATCCCCAGAAAACAACCACCCCCCTGGGAAAAAAAAAGAAAAGAAAAAGAAAATGAACACAGGAGAGGTAGGACAAATAAAGAAGTAAATATCATTGATTTAAATATAAACATATTAGTAATTCTTACATGTAAGCAGATGGAATACTCCGATTAAAAAATATTACCACAGATTAAAAAATTTATTATTTTATATTATTCCTCAGCTTAAAAACCACCCCTCCACCCCACTCACCCCACCACTGCACTTGGAATAAAACCCAAACCCCTTCCTGGCTTTCAATGTTAACATGATCTAGCCTTTCCAATCCCGTCAGCATTATTCTTCCCTTAGGCGCTATGTTCCAACTATGCAGACTTTCTTTTGACTCCTGAAATATTCCAAGGTAGATCATTCCTTTGTCTTGCATTGTCACCCTTTCTGTAAACAATGGTTCCTCAATTTCTGCAAAACAGGGCTCTCTTATCATTGAAACACAAACATAAACGGCATCTTCTTAGAAGCTGTTCTTAATCATATAATCTAAAATAGTCATCTATTTAGTCATGAAGTACTATTGTTATAATACTCATCTAGTACTTACTATCTTACATTTTCCTTATTTATTCATGTATGGTCGGTTACTACTGAAACGTAAATTACCTGATAGGGACTATGTCTACTTTATTTACCATGGTTTTCTCAGAGTACAGAACAGTGACTGGTGATAAATATTTAATGAATGAATAAAAGTAATTTCAGTTTCCAACAGATATGGTTTTGTCTGTTTACTGCCTTTGGTGATGGTGACTGTTTTAGATTTTCCTCACAAGAAAAGGTATCAAATGGTATCAAGATCCCATTTCATATGTTAATGGTTTTTGAAAATGTGCACCGTACCACTTGTGTAAAATTTTCAGAGTTTATGCAACCAATTGATCAGCTATGTGGTACAGTCATAGAAACAAAGGAGATTCAGGGAGGCTATTCAATCATTAAAAGGTTGCAATATGCTTCTGAAAAAAATTTTTCCCCAAACTAGAAAGATGAGAGCAATATAGGTGAATGTTAAAAAGCAAAATTTTAGAAACAAAAGCCAAACTGATCTATTCTTTACCTAAATTAAAACAAAAACAAAACAAAACCATCTGAGCTGGGGCTGTAGCTCAGCAGCAGAGTGCTTGCCTCGCATGCTAGGTTCGATCCTCAGCACCACATAAACAAATAAAATAAAGGCATTCTGTCCATTTACAAAAAAAGAAAAAATTAAACAAACAAACAAAAACCCACCCTGAGCACTATTTTGCATAAACTGGGTAAGTCAAACAATAGAATACATTTCTAATAGTTTGGATGCTAGGAAGTTAGAGATTAGGGTGCCAGCATGGATGGGCTCTGGACAGGGCCCTCTTCTTGAACTGCAGATAGCTGTGTACTTACTTTGTCCTCACATGATGGAGAAAAGAGGGAAAACATGATCACTTGTATCTCTTCTTATAAAGTCATTATTGTATCATAAGGGCTCCACCCTCATGACAAATCACCTTCCAAAGTTCCTATCTATTTATGTTGTGTCATTGTGGGTTAGGGTTTCAATATATGAATTTGGGGGGAAAACATAGTCCATAAAATGCTCTTTTAACTTAGAAATTTAAACATTTTCCATTAGAAACTCTAGTCTAATGGCTTTTAAAAACAGATAATATCCCACTAAGCATATATAACAGAATGTGACTAATCTTATTGTTATAAGTAAGACTGCAACTACTTTTTATCATTTAAAGTATTATGACAACTAACATCTTGTCCACAAAGAATTTTAAGTGCAATTTAACTGAAATGATCTTTGTCCACAGCATTAAGGTATTTCTTATAGAGGAAGATGGCAAAACAGAACAAAAACAAGATCCCAGTTCTCTAGGTGGTTATTGGAAAACAATATAAATGACAGGAAGGCTGGGGATGAGGCTCAAGCGGTAGAGCGCTCTCGTGGCATGCGTGTGGCCCAGGTTCGATCCTTAGCACCACATACAAACAAAGATGTTGTGTCCGCCGAAAACTAAAAAAATAAATATTAAAAAATTCTCTCTCTAAAAAAAATATATATATAAATGACAGAAAAAAAAGAAAGCATGTAATAATCACACTTATTAAATGAGAGAAAGAACAGTGAACAGTTTCTTAGAGGAGAAACTAAGCAGTACATTTTGCAAAAACTATGGACTGAATTTTGAAAAAAGTAATAACGTTTTAAAGGTTGTAAGAGTTCCAGGTCAATGTGAGTATTAAGAGAGGAGGCAACTTCCTGTTGGCACTTCTAAATATTTGGGAAGATTTCTCTCAGGACATTTCAACTTTTTAAATTAAGTCCTAATAGTAAGCAACCAAGACGTTTCTCAATGATTATGCTCCCAACCCCTTGTTAAAACTACTGAGTTTCTTTTTAATCTTCATCATTCACACCTTTTTCCCCCTTTCATAACTCTTCCCTTTCTTTGAATCTTTGTCAAAGACTTCTATTTTAAGAAATGGAAACAGGAAAATTCCTTTAAGACAGGTAAAGAATAGAAAATACTGTTTTTCTATAGGATAAGAAAGGGATTGGGTGACACTGCATTAAAATATATTATATGCATTTAAATCATTAAAATACTACTTGTATAAGATTTATAATGATGTAATAAAGATAACTGTGAAACATGAATATTAAAGGATATTAACCAAGGAGTATTTATCAATGTGCTTTATACTTAATAACGAATATAGAACCCCATGGCATATAAAAAATGATAAGCAGATAACAAAAAGTGATTTATTTTCTTGGTTTACCCTGGCAAGAAGAGAATCTATCCTGATAATAATTTCAATGTTACTGTCACATAGAAAGAGATGCTTTGTGAACCTCAATGAGGCTGCCAGGTTGAGGACAGATATAAGAAGAACCACACTGTCAGAAATGAAAGAGTAAGACTTCACAGGATGTGTTGTCACTGACAGGCTGATAGCCACTTTCCTTCTCCACCTTTTCTTCCTCAAGGATAGCACCTGCTTCCCACAGATCCACTAGCAGACAACTACAACCCCTCTCTTACACACTTAACCATCTGTAGATGCCCTGGGGCTTGCCTATTTACAACCTAGTCCCTACACAGCAGAAGTTGAACCCTCAGGGAAGTTCTGGATTGATCCTCAGCAGAATTTGTTTCACAAACTATTCCTCAGCCCCCTCCTGCTTCCAGTTGTTTCTGTCAGTATTTAGGATTTCTGTATCTTCCCACCTTATAATGCTATGTACCCCCTCAACACACACAAAATTTAAAGTAAAAGACAACATAACTCACACAACCAGTCTCTGAACCCCCTTTCTAATAGATAGCAACTGCTCCATGCCTGCTTCTTTTGGATGGTTCAGACCTCTAATTCTCAAGGTCTTTGGGCCATTTACGACATTCATATCATTCCCTCCAGATACTCTGGTAAGAAGGGTGAAACTGAAAATCCATAACCATTTCTAACTTCTTCTGAAGCTTCTTAGCTTCCGGTCTCAGTTCCAACTTCATGACAAAACTTGACTCTACAGCAAAAAGAAATGGATGAGATTACAGATAGCCACAACTTAAGTAAAGATCCCCATGTACTTCTGGGTTGATGGTGCTCTGCATACCCATTTCAAACCTGCCTCCAGGACTATATCTCATTATAATAAAAAGGCATAAAGAGTTGACTGGGGGTAATTTCCTTTCTTTCCACTTGGTAATTTCGTTTCCTTTTTTTTTTTTTTTTTAATAGCCAAAAAGAAAACGTCCATATTGGAATATAATGAACAGGTAGAATTCTCTTCTTGGTTACTCCGTTCTTCGTAGATGTCCTTCTGGCTCCAGCTGGTGTCTGAATAATGAAGAAACTTCTCACGGTCAGATTCCATTGACCTGAGGGAGTAGAGCTGGACACACTAAGACAGGAAATGAAAACCACAGAAGGACAACAGGTCTACCGAAAAGGCGAGACTCCCCAAAGGGACGAAATCAGAAAAGCGAAAGGGTACAATGAGACAGGGCACTGGCTACAAGCCGAGGCAATTACGGCATTGTATCAGGAAGAACAAGACCCAATATGGTCTTTATCCTCACTAAATCCGCTGGATATAGGGGTCGACTCTCACCCGAGCCACCTACTTGTGCTTCCGTCACCTCCCAGAGGGAGAATGCGCTCCTTCCGAAACCACCCAACCTACCTCAGAATCGTCTTAGGCGCGGCAAGGGCGCTCCACCCGCCCACCTACCTGTGCTGCGCCTGCGCCTTCCCCGCACCTCTCAAGGTCAGCACCACCCCTAGCCCCTAACCTAGCACCACGGAAGTTGCTTTAGAGGACGTCCTACGTATTTTCACCTCTGCGTAGCGTGGGGTTGCCGGCGTTCAGGAGGAGGAGGAACTTCCTGTCCCGCGCAGGCAAACTTCCGGCAGAGCCGGAAGACCTTCTTCCTCGCGGTTTCTAGAGGTTCCCCTCTGCAACACCGGCAGGGGAGATCCGGCGGCTCCGGGGTGTCTGGTCCACTACCCGTCCTTGGCGCCATGGTGAGTTCTTCTGTGAAGGCAGGAGTAACAACTGTGGGAGAGAAATGGCCAGGAAGTCTCCTGTGAGGGGAGGCGGTTGAGTGCCCTGCTTAGAATGGAACTGGCTGGAGCACCCGGTGAACCTCTGTGCAGGACCCACTACCCGCCCCAAGTGTCAGAGCTCCTGGGGAATCAGCATCCGTCCTGACCAGCCGCGAGACTAGGAGGGCGGAGGGTGGGAGTGGATCTGGCAGGAAGTACCGAGTGGGTAGCCTGCCTCTTCTTGGCCCATCAGTGTGTATGGCCCGTGGCGCCAAGTGTACCTAGAGTTGACCTTGCCCAGCTCATCACCTCCTCCCCGCCTTCTTTTTCAGCCGCAGGACAGAGACCGAGAATTAGAAATACCTTTAGTGTCTCCAAGTGAACACAAAATCAGGTTATCTTTCAAACTCAGCCATTTCAGAATTGAAAGGATGTGAAATTTAAAAATCCCAATTAGTAAGAACAGATTTTATCCGAAAGGAAAAATCACAAAGGTATGGAGGAAAGATCTATCATAGTAGAGAGAATGCCTTGATCATGGGATCAGCAAGGGTCTCAAAGGTTAGACAAAAAACGTTCTCTTTTATAGGGCAGGGTAATAACGCTAGAAATAACCACATATGGAGAAGTAAGATGAAAGACTGGTGTTATTATGGACACTAACCAGAGAATGTTTTTCTCTGAGGCAGCCTATTTTGAGGAGCTGTTAACAGTGGTTTGTGTGCTGTTTCAGACTGAGTGCAAGCCAACGTCCAGGGACTTCTAGGAAGAGACTCTTAATCAAAGTCTGATTAATAAGCACTTGTTTTCCACGATTGGTTGTGATAAGCAGTTCAGGACGTCATTTATGAAACAGGGAATTTGGAGGGTCTAGATTCTGGCTTTGTCATAGGTAAATTCGCAGGAGCTGGGTGGAAGACTAGACTGTGAACCTTATTTAAGTTCTATGGGGAATGGTGGTTCTATTGCAGTAAGTCATTTTCTAGAACCCAAAACGATGGTTTTTATTTTTATTTTTTAAGTCTTTGTTGTTTCCAAGATCACAGGGCTCTAGCTAGCATAGTTCAAAACTGTCAAGTTACTTCATGGTGTGAAAGCTTTTAAATCCTCATCTGCAGGGCTTATGTCTTGGAATTTGGCTCTTGTCAGCCATGATTTTTTTCAGGGCCAAATATTGTCAAGTTTCATTTTGGTTATTGTGTGATGATTAACTTTTTAATGACTTAGAAAATGAAATGAATGTAAAACAAAGATCTTAAATAATATAGTTCCTGTGCAGTCTACCAGATAACATACTTCACTTTAAGCATTATTTATGTATTTTATTTTTTTAATGTTTATTTTTTAGTTATAGCTGTACACAATACTTTATTTTATTTATTGATTTTTATGTGGTGCTGAGAATCAAATCGAGAGCCTCACATGTTGGAGGCCATCACTCTACTGCTGAGCCACAATCCCAGCCCTCTGTTTATGTATTTTAAACCTCAGTGAATAGTATGTAGTTTGTGTGTCTTACGAGAGGTTTTTTTTTTTTTTTTTTTGCATCAATGAAATTAGACAAAGAGAGGGAACTGGTAGGAACCAAATCTTGATCAACCATTCTATCCTCTTGAATATTACAGACAAATATGGGGTTCAGAAATAGGAAATTATTTACTTGAGGTAGTAGTCTGAACTCAAACTCTGATCTCAGTTTCTTAAATTTAAGATCAACTTTTTACTTCTTGGTCTAAAAAAATTGAAGATGGTGTAATTTAAAATCCTTAAATTCATCATAGTCACAAAGAAGCTGAATATGAACTTGTTTCTTGTGTTCTGGAATAGTAGCAATAGAACCTTTCTCCTGCCAATTCAAAAGAGGTAATTATATCTTAAACAAATGTAGTCTTATGCTTATTCTCAGAATGTTTCAGACTGGGGATCAGATATTTGGCTGTGTTCATTCTGGCATTGCTTATACTTCAGAGCTAATTACTTGACTCTATCTTTCCTAGATATGAAATTGATAATGTCGGTATATGCAAGTGTAGTCAGAGCCTGGAATTCTTCAAAACAAAAGGTTTGACCACTTAATAAAGTGAACATATTGAATTTATTTAGGATTCAGCTTGGTTGAAGTGACAACAGTTTTTACATTGTTTAGGCCTAACAATGTAATAAAAAGGACACACTAGACATGAACTCAGGAGATCCAGATTCTGCCCATTATTATGTGAATTTGGTAAAATCACTCAACTTTGATAAGGATTCTAAATTTCTCCTAGATAAAAAGAAGTAAAAACTGATGGGGATTAAAGCACCATCTAACACTTTTTTTGCTGTGCTAGAGATTGAACTCAGGGCTTTGCACACAATAGTCGAGTGTTCTATTACTGAATTAAATCCAGATCTTTTTTATTTTTTCCAATTTTTTAGTTGTAGATAGACAGAATCCGTTATTTATTTATTTTTATGCAGTGCTGAGGATCAGCTCTAGTGCCTTACATGTTTTAGGCAAGCACTCTGCCACTGAGCTACAGCCACAGCCTTCTCCTAAGCTTTTTTAATTTCATATTTTGAGACAAGGTCTCCCTAAGTTTCCCAGGCTATCCTTGAACTTGTGACGCTCCTCACAGTAACTGGGATTAAAGGACCATGCCTTTGTGCCTAGCCTAATTCTTAACATTCATGATTGTGGAGCTTCACTTTGAACTTTTTTTTTTTTTTTTTTCAGAATAGAAGCATATTTCAAATTAAATGAAGTTTAGTCTTGGTTTCTACTGTTTTTTTCCTTGCCCTTTTGTTTTCTTTAGTTTGATTCCCTTTGTCATTTCTCTTTTTATTTTTTACATATCATGTAGGTAATATTTGGAAATTTTTTGTTAGGTTTGGCTGAGTACTTCAGTGTTGTCTTAAATACTACTCCAGAATGTAAAGAAACTCTTGGGACATTTTTATTTTATAATTTAATCAATTATAAATTCATTCTGCTCTCTGATACAGATGCAGAACAAAACTCCATAGATGCTTGTGCATATAATAAAGTCCTTATGTTCTGAGCAAATAGCAATAGGATTTTAATCTAGACTAAAAATACTGATCTCACTCTTAGTTTTTATGCTTTCAAATTGTGAAAATACTCTAGAAAATTTATTAAAGGAATAAAACCATTTGTTATATTCTTTTAGAAGATTACAGACCACTTTTTAATAAAAAATCATCATTCATCATAATCTGTGGGAGAACATTAGGTAGATTAGAGTTAGCTCCTGGAATTGTAGGTATTTCAGCTCGTTTTATCTATGTAGCATCCTGTAATAACTGCCGGAATTAAGCAATGATCTATTGGAGGAAAAACAAGTAGTAATCTTCTGCCATAGTTAATCAGAATTAATGAGAAAGTTTTCCTTCAGAGAGAAGGTAAGGAGGAGTATTGGGAAGTGATAAGGTAGTAAACGTTATAAGAGAACTACACATAATTTCAAACAGTACAGAAGAAATAAATTAATTCTAATTTGGGGAGATCATGTAGTGGTAACTTCTACTGAGTTTTGTAGAGTGGATTAAGATTCTAGCTTTTTAAAAATATATATTTTTTAGTTGTAAATGGACACAATACCTTTATTTTATTTATTTTGTATGTGGTGCTGAGGATTGAACCCAGTGCCTCACACATGCTAGGCAAGAGCTCTACCACTGAGCTACAACCCCAGTCCCAAGAGTCTAGCTGTTAAACACAAGTTTACATCATGAATTACTCATGATATTTGATAAAAATGCTTGCTGGAGCCTCATTATTGTGGGGCGAAGTTTCAGAATAAGTCTAAAGCTAGCAGTCCTTAGACCATCCTTACAAGAAAATATAGACATAAGAAACATTGAGAAATTAGAGGTGTTTTTTGTAGCTGAGTGATACTCAGATGTGAAGTTTGAAGAATGGGTGCTGTGCAGACTTTAGCATTTGCCATAATAGTGGCAGAGATTTGGTTTTCTTACCAGACCTCTGCCTTTGACTTCTCTCTGCTACTTTCCTAAAGAGGTTTAGGTAACAGAATATTAGAGACTATTCCTTAGTATTTGATTGATTGAAGGTTGGTTCTTTTTTGAAAAATTTAAATTTGTTCTTTTTAATTGTACCTGACAGTAGAATGTATTTTGACATATGTACATGGAGTATAATTTCCCATTCTTGTGGTTGTATACAATGTGGAGTTACACTGGTCATGTATGCATATATGAACATAGGAAAATTATGTCCCATTCATTCTAGCAAAGGAGGCAGCTGGTGCAGGGCAGCTGAATTTTTGTGGCTTCTCCACTGCCTAGCTAGCTTCTGTTCTGTGGAATCACTTTTCAGGGAGGCACTCAAACATGCTATAATGCTGAGGACCCTCACATCTGTATGACCTGCCTAAGCTGGGCAGGGCCCTGGCCTTTCTCCCACATCAGGGTGGTCACACTGTAATGTTGAACAAATCTATGCCCATTCCCATTACTTCCCCCTTCCCTTCCTTCCTGTTTGGCTAATCCCATTTCTTCCCCCTTCCCTTCATTCCTGTTTGGCTAATCCAATGAATTTAGCTGCTCTAAACATTGTTGTAGCTACATCACTATAGTATGCTAATTTTAAGACCTTTGGGTATAGGTCGAGGAGTGGGATAACTGGATCAAATGGTGGTTCCATTCCAAGTTTTTTAGGGAATTTCCATACTGCTTTCGAGAGTGGTTGCACTGGCAGTATATGAGTGTACCTTTCCCCCCTACAACCTTGCCAGCATTTATTGTTACTTGTATTCTTTTTTTTTTTTTTAAGTTTAAGTGAATAGTTATCTCAAGACATGGAAGGATTTCTAAAAATCAGTAGTATGAAGGAAATCACAAAGTGATGATTCATAGACTTATACACTGACCACAGATTTATATACCTTGTATTTTTAATAATTGCCATTCTGACTAGAGTGTGATGAAATCTCAATGTAGTTTTAATTTGCGTTTCTCTAATTGCTAGTGATGTTGAATATTTTTCATGTGTTTATTGACCAATTATTTTTCTTCTTCGGTGAAGTGTCTGTGCAGTTTCTTTGCCCATTTATTAATTGGGTTATTTGTTTTTGTGGTGTTAAGTTTTTTGGGTTCTTTATATATCCTGAAGATTAATGCTCTGAGGTGCAGGTGGCAAAGATTTTCTCGTTTTGGTGCAGGTGGCAAAGATTTTTCTCATTTTGGTCTTTATCTGATGTTTTTTGTAAATATTTACTTCTGGTCTGTGTGTTGTTTTCTCATTTTCTTGATATTATCTTTCAAAGAATAGAAATTTTACTTGTAATTAAGTCTAGCATATCAACTATTTCTTGAGAGCATGCCTTTGGTGTTATATATAAAAAGTCAATGCCATATCAAAGTTCATCTATGTTTTCTCATATGTAGCCTTTTATGACATACTTTTATCTTTTACATTTAAGTCTATGATCCATTTGATTCTGTTTTTGTGAAGAGTGTAAAGTCTATGTCAGGATTCATTTTTTTTTCTTTTTGCATACGAATGTCCAATTCTAGCACCATTTGTTGAAAAATATCCTTTTTAAAAATCTTCTGAATTTTTTGTTGTTGATGGACCTTTATTTTATTTATTTATATGTAGTGCTGAGAATCAAACCCAGTGCCTCACACATGCTAGGCAAGTGCTATACCACTGAGCCACAACCCCAGCCCAAAAAGACCATCTTTTATTCATTGAATTTCCTTTGTTCCTTTGTCAAAGACAGAGTAACTATATTTATGTGGGTCTATTTATGGACTCTGTATTCTGTTTTATTGAACTATTTTTTTTTCTTTCACCAATACTCTACTGTCTTGATTACTTAAAATTAGTTACTGTCAGTTGTATAATTTTGTTCTTCAATATTGTATTGTCTATTATGGGTCTTTTGCCTTTTCTTATTTTATTTTGTTTTATCTTCATTTCTTTGTGATAGGAGCTTTTTGCTTAACAGAGGGTATTCCACAGAACAAATACTAAACACATGTACGTGAAATTCTTGACATGCAGAGATAACATTGAGGGGTGGGATGGCTGGAGCTAGCAAAGGAGGCAGCTGGTGCAGGGCAGCTGAATTTTTGTGGCTTCTCCACTGCCTAGCTAGCTTCTGTTCTGTGGAATCACTTTTCAGGGAGGCACTCAAACATGCTATAATGCTGAGGACCCTCACATCTGTATGACCTGCCTAAGCTGGGCAGGGCCCTGGCCTTTCTCCCACATCAGGGTGGTCACACTGTAATGTTGAACAAATCTATGCCCACTCACATTGGGCTGTCTCTCTAGTGAGCCTGTGGACACCTGGTAGGGCCTTATTTAAGATATGCTTTCTCCCCAGGGGGTACTCCAATGGTGGGCCATGATCACATCATCAGCTCTTTGATGATGCTACATGAGGGGAGGTTTATTTGAGCTATTATGCCCCCTATACATATACCAGAGGACCTGGCCCTCTTTCCTGAATGACATTCAGCTTTTGGCTAATTGAAAAACTCAGATCTTTCCTTTATTCTAAAACCTTCCATATGTCCCCTTTGCTTGCCAAGTTAATCCAGATTTTTCACCCAGGCAGTTAAAGCAACCTATGACCCAAATTTTATCTATCCATGGAACGGACTTTTGCCTCTCCTTATAAACTTTGGAATCAGGTTTTTTTTTTTTTTTTTTTTTTTTTTTTTAATTCACAAAATAACTTCCCACAATGTACAACCACAAAAATGAGATCCTAATTAGAATAAGTTATACTCCATATATGTATAATATGACAAAATATACTCTACTGTCATGTATACCTAAAAAGAAAAAAATAAAAAGACACTGGAAAACAAGATAATGTACTAGGATTTGGATTGAGATTATATTGAGTATGTAGATCAAGTTGAGAAGGACTGACATCTTGACAATATTGTGTCTTCCTATTCTTTTTTTTTAATTTTTTATTTATTTATTTTTTAAGTCATACATGACAGTAGAATGCATTTTGATATATAATACATACATGGAATGTACATACATCAATCATATTGTCTATTCTATTCTGCTGCCCTTACTATCCTCCCTACTCCGTCTTCCTATTCTTGAACGTGGAATAGCTCTCCGTTTTTTTTTTCTTTAGTTCTTTAATTTTGGTCATCACTTCTTGTGTCTATTTTGTTAGATTTATATCTAAGTATTTTTTTTAATATGTTGATGTAAATAGCATGATTGTTTGGTTGTTTTAGTACTAGGAATTGAACTGAAGGGCACTTGTCCACTGAACCACATCCCCAGCCCTATTTTGTATTTTATTTAAAGATAGGGTCTGAGTTGCTTAGCACCTCGCTTTTGCTGAGGCTGGCTTTGAACTTGCAATCCTTCTGCCTCGGTCTCTGGAGCCACTGGTATTACAGGTATGCATTGCCATGCTCAGAAAATAGCATGTTTTTAATTTAAGTTATTCTTTTTTATTGCTGATGCATAGGAAAGTCACTGGACTTATATTAATTTGTGTCTTACAAGCCTGCTATAATCACTTATTAGATTCAGAATTTTTAGTCTTTTATATTATATTATTACAATTCTTAAAGAATACCCCTCATTCACTGAAAATATCCTAATTTTATATCTATATGTTTTTATTTATATGAAACAATTGTAATTTTATTGTTATAGTAGATTAAGTACTTTGGCTCTAAACTTATGATTTAGTAAAGTGTGGAGCAGTTTGTTTTTTTTTTTTTTAATATACTTTATAGTTGTAGATGGACTCCATACCTCTATTTTATTTTTCTATTTCTGTGTGGTGCTGAGGATTGAACCCAGTGCCTCACACACGCTAAGGGAAAGGCTCTACTACTGAGCTACAACTCCAAGCCCCTGAAGCAGTTTTAACTATTGTTAAAACTGTTAGCTATTCTTATATTGAGACTCAAAAAGTTAATCTTAATATCTGATTGTAATTTTTAAAAATCTTTAATCAAGATATGAAAATCAGTGGTTTGTATTTCTAAAAATGACCTTATGAAAAGTAAACACATTGCATCAAAAGTGCTTGAATTGGAATCAGGTGACCTTTATAGTTTGGCTCAAGATTGTATGATTCTGAGTATATAATTTGTGCATGTTGTTGGTGTGCAATTAGTTGAATGTACATTGTGGATTCAAAAGAATGAATATTTAATTTGTATAGAATTCAAGGATATCACAAAGGAGGATTGGTTGGACTAGTTCTTTTAAGGGTAAGTAGAAGCACTACAGGCAAGTAAAAAATTTACTTTTCCTAAATTTTCAAGGAAAACTGAATTTTCCTTGAAATTTACTTTTCCTCAATAATAATAGCTACATTTGTTTAGCAGTTACTATTTATCATATATTGTTTTAACTGATTTAAATCCTTATGAAGTCGTTAAGTCCTGTTTTTTGTTTTTAACCTAAGTAGTTAAACCTTTTTTGTTTGTTTGTTTTTTGATGTAGAAATGGACACCCAGCAAGATTAGAGTCACTTGTCCAAAATCACACACTTAGTGGCATTGGATTTTGACTTCTTGCCTACTTCTTGGCCACTGTGTGGTCTGGCCAGCCTGATTATTGTTTAGCTTTGATAAGTTTCATACTTAAAAGGTTGCATTTCAAAGTTCAGTACCTTATAAAAATATTGTTGGTATTAATAAGTCTTTCTTGAAGGAAATTGCCACGAACCAGTAGTTGAAGTAAGAATGCTGGGTGATAAGTCCACTCTGTTATATTAATTGAAATTCTTGATTTTCCTTTATAAATATTATCTTATGTAATCCTTATAAGGAAGGGATTATTATTCATTGTCACTAGTAATGAAATGTGAGATTTGTGAGTGCCAATGATTTAGTGTGTATTTAGTTAAAATATTGCATCATAGATGGTTAAGATCTGTTTGGGATTTTAGAGATATATGCCATGTCTTGTCATTTTGTAGATACGGAATGAATCAATGAATGCTAGAACTTTCCTAATTACTGTGTAGCTAGTTAGTGACAGAACTACATTGATCCTAGTGTTTAATAATTCAGTGCATTTAAATATTCACAATGAATGCATTTACCTAACAGTTAATATTAAGAGTACACATTAAATTTTCTTGGCTATTTAAATTTTAGAGTTAAGATAAAATTTTTATTTAAAATGTGTTTAATGAAGCTTTATTAGTATATTAACCAAAGTTATAATATTTAGTTTGTTTAAAAGAAAGCATTTGTAAGTAGGTTGCATTAAGTTGATGGGATGATTATCTCAAAAAAGATAATCTTGTCCTTTGAGAGATGTAGAAAGCAATATATTCTCTTTTGCTCTTAACACAAGTGGTTTTCTTCAGGCTGAAGTTGAGTGTTTAACAGTCATACAGTCATGAATGTAATGAAAAATCTGGGGCATATTTATGCTTTATCCTTTTATTTTATCAAAAAGTAAATATTTATTCAACTTACGTTGAAAACCTGCCACATTAGGAACTGTCCTGGGAGTGGGGATGGAATGTAAGAAATGAACTGAATACAGTTTTAGTGGGAAAAGGTGCCTTAAACTTTGAGTCACAGTTGAGTATAACAATGGCTAGCCTGGAGGTTTACTTATGATTTTTTTAGTAGAAAAAAATTTTAGTACAAAGTGGAAAGTCAAGGATTTTTTTTTTTTTTAAAGGGGAAGTGAACGTTGAAGACAAATAGAAATTGGTCTCAACAAGATGATTTGTTTCATTTGGCTAATAGCTCCTTCAACTATAGACCTGTAGGGATATCTTCTACAATGTCAGAAAAATACTCTTACAAGCAAAGGAAGAGTGGCAGAATTTAGGATGCCTTCTACTGAACCTTTTGTTTGTTACTTACCAGTAGTATAATGAAACAATTGTGTGTCCTGGCTAGAGATGAAGTGACTTGTTAAAATCTTTTAAAATATTTTACTCTTTCTTAATGTTTTGATGGCTGTGTTTTAGATGAGATACTGCATAATTTATTCACCCAAAGTAATTGTGGAAAGTTATCTTTTAAAATAAGTGTATATTAATTTTAATAAATATCTTAAAATGGTTTATGAATTATATTTGATTAGAATGCTCTCTATCCTTGTAAAAAAGTATCTATCTTTGCATTGTATTTGTTAGTCTTCATTTGCCTTATCAACTTACATTGAGGAAAATGTTTTCTCTTATTTCTAAATTTAATCAAGTTCTGGTAAATGACTCTACATGGTCATCTTCATCAGAAATTCTGGAGCTGCTGTTTTTGAATATAGTTATGTCAAATTCATGAATTCTGTTATAGGTGTAATTCTTAAGAAATTTAAAAGAAATTTAAAATATTTAGGCATTTTATGAAGGATTGTAGTTTTTTTTTTTTTGAACTAAGTTTTAAAATAAATACATTAAACTTTTTTTTTCCTGAGTTAGAAACCACAAAAAAATTATGCTTGTACTTTTTTGCTTCAAGAAAATGTAAAACCTTTTTTTCTATGAAACATTGCTGGCATATTAATTCTATAAATAATTGAAAAACCCATGTGCTTGAACTTAAATCCTAGTTGTTGAGGTTTTATGAGTAATTCTATTTTTCTGTTTCTAAAATAGATTAAACTATATGGAATTGATACTTTATATGTCAGGAAAGTTAATATCAGCACTTTCATGTGATCCAGTCAATAACTATATTAAATATCAATAGGTGATTTCCTTCTTATTTTTTTGTTGCTTTGCCAGTAAGATATTTCTGTTTTCTGTTATTTCATAATTAGCACAGACTTTTTTTTTTCTTCCTTTTTCGGTCCAGTCTACTGTATCTGTAAGGACATGAGCTATGTTATAGAAAAGGTCAGGTTAGCCCGTATAATTATATAAGAAGTGGTCTATGGGAAAGACTTCTTGTATGTTCATGATTATTTTTATACTACTTTTACCACCATTGGCATTATACAGAAGGACTTCTTTTGATTAAATCTAAATAGTTCTTAATCCTATTAAATAATCTACTGCAGTTACTGTCTTTAAAAACCCACCTTGAGTCTGTTGATCATTCAGGTATATGCTCTTACCAGACTGTTCATCTTATTTCTATGCCTCCTTTTTAGTCACATAGATAATATTGGTAATTGTTATTTTATGACATTTTTCTCTGTCTTCAAATATGTGATTATTCTTCAAGGTCATCTCTTGTTCTTTGTCCACTTGGGTGCTTTGTTTGACTCTTTTCATTAGTCATATAACTATCTTGGATTTTCCTATTTCCATGACCTTTACAAGGTCCTACCTAACTCCAGATTACTCATTTCTTATGTTGTGCCTGATCTACTGAATCATGCAGGCTTGTCGTTGCTTGGCAGTTATTCATTGAATTCCTATGTCCCCCCCCACACACACAAAAAAATCTCATGGCTTTCAGCTGCTCTTCCCTTTCTTTATAGCTCAACTCCCCGGCCCATTATGGTTATTAGGAGATGATCTGGGAACTCTGAAATGCTTTATGAGGTGTTTTGCACAATAACTGTCTCTACTAGGAAATAAAATATCTGGAATCTTGACCTGTTTTTTTCTACCCTTGCCAAGTTTATATAACCATGAAGAGTTTAGTTTCAAATTTAATACCTCTCTGTAGATACTTGTGCTTCCATGTAGTGGGACTGACAAGGTCTCATAAATGGTTTTGGTCTGATCTCTTCATGATCCTAAGTGGTAGTATTGGTTCCTTCTGTTTTGCTTTACACACACACATATGTTCAGATCTATACATGTGTGTGTGTCTGTGTACACACATATTTTAGCAACTGTCAGATTTTCCTCTTATTGCTTACTTTCTCCAAGGAATAATTATGCCCATTATTTCTATTGTATCTTTACATGATCACCTGAGTTTTATCCTTATCTACTGAAATTTTCCTTGCATACATAATTACTATCCTCATTATCTTCATACCTATTTTCCTGAAAAAAAAATTAATTCTTTTTGATTTTGCACTTCTGCAGCTGTTCAGCTCATGTTTTTAATAGTGTTGCTTGGACTATTTTAGTGGATTTCTAATTAAGCTACTTACTTTCTATTACTTTTACCCTTCCTTTATTTTTTGGCAGTGCTGAGGACTGAATGCAGGGCCTGTGTCTGCTAGGCATTCACTTGACCACTAAGCTACACTACCACCCAGCTCTTTTTCCCCCACCATAGTGGCAGAATTACCCTTCCAAAATTTATTTGATTTGCTTACTTCTAGAATAAGGTCCAGGAATTATTTCCCAGTACTTGCAGGAAAGTCTGTTGTGTATGACTTATACCAGCCATGTAGAATGTGTCCTTATTTATGGTTCATGACAGTTTTTCTCGTTTTATACAATTGGGTATATCTGCCTAAACTTTTTTTCTTCCTATTCTGACAATGGGATATATTTTTTAACCAAGTCAGAATAGTTTAGATGTTATCTCTGAGTCAGTCTTTTCCAGACCTTCTGTAAAGATTTGATCACTGCCTTTAACCTGGAGTGTTCCCATAACACTGGGCACTGACCTCTACCATATCACTTAGCACATGTGGCTAAGTGATATGGTAGAGGTGGCAGTAAGGGGTTGTTAACACTAAGAATCTGATAAAATCATCACGTGATGAAAGAAATCAGTTATGTCCTTTTGCTTTGAACTTAGATGTGAATTGGTTCCAAGACCAGCTATAGATTACATTGTAGCCAAATCAACTGTATTTATATATTGAAAGACAATGATTTTCCATTCAGGGAACACAGCCCAGTAAAGGGGTGGGAATCACAGGGTGAGCCTAAAGAATTGGAAACATTAACAAATTAACATTAAAATTTTAAAAATGCAGTGATTTTTATTTAGATATCTGAAGAGCCAGTCTAGAAAAAGTTGAAATAGCAGAATTGAACATATTTATCCAAAGCTTTCTGACATTTGGAATATTTTGCATTCTAGAGAGGTATTCTATGTATAGTGTTTTTCATCATACTTCAGCACTAACTAAATGAAATATCCTTCAGTGGTATTTGATGCTTTCTGCTGTAAATCTACTCACCAGACAGCTTGGTTGGCTCCAGTATGTTATTAAGACACTAATTAAATAGAAAAATTAACTCAACTGAACTGAATATCTGAACTACTAGTCTATATTTTACTGTAAATTAATTGATAACACTCTTAGAAATCTTGAGTATTTCTGGTTGTTCTCATACTGACTGGTCATCCTTAGCATGCCAACACAAGCATGTTTTCTGTATGTGCTGAAGCTGAGGATGCAAGCCAGATCCCCTTAGAAAGCCTGAGTCTTGTCAGTCCTCTTTCTTGAGTTTTGTTTAGGCTACAACTTTCCTATCAGTTGCTCTAGAGTGCCACAGTCTGGGGCTCCCACTCCTGCTGTATCAATGTACGTAAGTTGCTCCTCATCCCCCCACCCCCTTAGTTTGCTGCAGCCGGACTTCGGCACTAGAGTTCTACCAATCTTTTGAAGTAGACTTTGTCTTTGTTCATTTCTCCTACTTTCAACCACTTTTATCTTAGTTTTAAGTATTCTCTTGAATCAATCAATATATTGTTATGTCTAATTTCTTTATATGTTACTGGCATTATTTCATCCCCTTACCCTGCCTTCCAAAGTGATGAGACATGTAAGCTAAATACCTCTTTTTGGTTTTAAAGATTTTCAGTGATCTAAAATTTTGTCTTCATCTTATTTCTCACAGTTACTTGCCATTTTATTGAGCTAGGTTTTTTGTTGTGTATGCTATTTAATGTTCACATTTATCTTTTATCTGAAATTTCCTTCATTTTACTTTTCTATGATTTCAGTTTCCATCTTAAGACTCATCAAATAAATGAAACTGTTATACCCAATTGTTAAATTTCTGTAACACTTCTTGTATGGAATTTGGTGCTTCAATATTGTCTTGATATATTTGTTGTTAACTAATGTTACTTTTGGATTTTAAATTTTATTAAGATAGTTGCATCCATTCAACACACACATGTGCCCCAATTACTATGTGTTCTGAATGCAAAATGATATTCTTCCAGCTGTTTGGGATAATACAGTCAGTGAAAACCAAAAATTTTTTGTGCCAGCTCCCTGATAACAGCCAGCAAGATACTAGGTTCATATTAGGTAGATGGCATATTTCTAAATTTTAATTTTCATTGTTTTTCTATTTATACATGCAAGTTCTATGGTGGTATAGTTTGGATTTACAGTGATTATTAATATTATTTGAGATATTAAATAAGTTATCACTATGTGAAGGTAGGTATAGTTCTTATATATAGTTTTACCATCAAAGTAAGAGAGTCTGCACCTCTATTTCTTATCTTTAGTTCAGGTCCTCCTCTTATACTTGGACAGTTGTCCTAGTACTGCTACTGGGCTCTCACTCATTCATTCTTGACTTGGGAATCCACAACTATTTTTCTTAACTTTCCTCAGATCATATTGCTTTTCATGGGATTCCTCTTACCTTCAGGTTAAATTCTAAGCCTGATAGTTTTTGCCCTTCAGTATCTGGTTTTTGTCCTAATATCTTTCTATGTGAAGCTGATAGTAGTAATTATTCACTAAACTGAGAATGCTGTCTTGACTCATACTTTACCTTCCAAACAAAAAAAAACTTTCACATTTTTTTGCCCTCAATAATTTTTCTCTTTTTGCTGTGTTATCATAAACTTCCTATCTTCTCATAACTTGGCTATATAATATTCTATTTACTATCCCAGTGGACTGGCTACTCATTGATGGCAAGGACCATGCACTTTCTCCATGTTGCTAGTGATCTATGGCCCATGCATGTAGTTTGTTCCTCAGTGGTGATCATTAAATGCACTAGATTAGACTTTAGTGGGAAAAGCATTAAGCTGGACATTAAGTGTTTGGGTTCCAGATTACCCTAACTGGGTAGTTTTATGATCTTGGTTGTTTGAATCCCCTTTACCTCATTTGTAAATTGTTCAGGGATTATTTGTTTAAATATTTAAAGTATGCACTCTTAAGATTTATGTGAACCTAGATTGAAATGACAAAGTTTACATCTTCTTTTGTAGTAAAAATTATTTGAGCATGTCTAAGAAGTCTGTCTCAACATATCTAGCTGTCACTAAAACATGTAAAAAATCAAGAAAACAAAAAGTAGGAAGGACATTAGATAACATTCTTTTTCTTTTATCTCCCTTCCAACTTATTCAGAGAGATGATAATTGAAACCATTTGGGTTGGTCTGAGTCCCAAATTTACATGCAAATATGCTTTCTAATGGTAAGCAATGCTTTATTTCAATCTGTTTGTCAACAGGAGAGCTAGTTTAATGAAACATAACAAAATGTCAACTCCACTGAGGTTGACACATTCAAAGCGTGAAATTTAAAATTGCACCATTTATACTTAAGTATTGAGGTTTTATTTTAAGTTTTGACAAACCAGGAAAAAACTGTTATTTGGTATATTTCATTTCTTGGAGAAATGTTTAATTTTTATTGGGAAGAATTTTTTAAACTTACTCAGAAACTATTACTGATAAAAATTGAAATGATCATTCTTCTAGACACTAAGGGCAAATAACTTTCTTGCTCTTCATGGCCTCAGGTTAATAGATGTGGAAAGGTTGAAACCTAAGTTACCCCAGTGTTTCACCCTTCTTGGGTCCTTATGGGCTATTTCATAAATGACTTTTCCCAGTCCCAGTTATCATGAGTCAGAACCTAGGGGCAATGAATCCAGACAGAAACCATCTCTTTGGTCAAGTTATTGTTTTCAAGCCTTAATAAAACCATTAAGGCTACTTGAGTCAATGACCCATATGGTTGTGTGCTTTGAGACTTCAAATTTGATGGACTTTGTAGCGTCACAGAATCTCAGTTTAGCAATTTTCTATTATTAAATTTATGTTTTAAGTGTATGGTAAAATTGACTTAAGCATTTTCCTTTATTTTAAAGTAACAAAAATACTCAGGAAATCTGATCTTTAAACATTTCAGATTCTGCTTTTTTTGTAAACTCAAATGTACATGCATGGCAAAGGCAACCTTGGGCAGTTAAGACAGGTCATTAGAATTCTTTTTGAATTTTAAATGGCCTTTTAACTAATTAGAGACTGTACTTTAGTATGTTAATCCTTGATGTGTATACTGTGTGTATTTCATGTTAATGTCTTAAATGTTGATTTAGGTTCAATATTAATAATATATTGGCCACTGTGGTGATGCATGCCTATAATCCCAACTACTTATGAGGCTGAGGCAGGAGGATTGCAAGTTTGAGGCAAGCCTGAGCAACATAACGATATGTAGAAGATTGGAATATTTCTATTATATAATAATATATTTATTTATTAGCATAGTACACAGGTGAAGTTTTGGTAAGTTACTTTCAGCTTCATTTAAAAAGAGTTACTTTCAACCCTTTTTTTAAGTTTCACTTAAAAAAGTTACTTTCAGCTTCACTTAGAAATGGCATATAAAATAAAGCAACAGAGCAAGGTTACATTTTGGCATTGCATACTTTTTAGTTACATGTTAATTACAACACTAAAAATGTACCAGCTATACTGTGGTGCCTACCTTTCTTTGTGATAAGTCTCTTTAATTCATCCTTTGTCTCCATATTTGGTCAGTCTCTTGAATTCTTTAACCATATCTCTAGAATGTATTTCCTTTCTGGATACCAAAGTACAGTTTAAAGCATCATTGTTTCTGGTCTGGATTATTAGAAACATAATAGATATTGCTAATTCTGGTCATTTCAGTTTTCTGATTTTTGTTAGTTTTTGCCTTAATATGGTTTACATCTTTAATAGTTGGTCTATTAGTATCATCTCACTATGTTTCGTGATTTGAAAGAAGGGAAAAGAGTGGGTAAGATATTCCCCTTCAGTTTATCACTTGCCATAATATATATCTTCTAGATCAGACTTTCTGAAATGTCATTTAATAGCTGTGATATTTAGTGAATGTGACTAAGATATGCTTTCTGCTATTTAATAGCAGAAATACCTACTCTCTAATAAGATATTATATGTCTGTAAGAGATTGCACTAGATGACCTTGAAGAGTCTTTTCTGATAAGTGATTGGCCTTTTACTAGTAATTTACCAGAAATCTATAATAGCTAATATGTTATCCCCCATGATAGAGCCACCTATATTTTTTTCCCTGTTAGTCTTCTGATTTTGTGTATATTATTTCTTTATGTAGAAATTAGATTTTTTTTTTAAAAAAATTTTGGTATAAAATCTTTTATAACTTGGAAGATTAGTAATGTTCTTTGAAAGACTTTTTTATTGACATTTTTCTTCTAGTATAGTAGTGGTAACAACTACAATAAACAAGACAGATAGTACTAACATGTATTTATTACTTGTATTTATTACTTAGTTTGTACAAGGCACAGTTTATATCATACTTTGATTAGGTAGTTTGATTTATTAATTCTGCCTTATAGAAGCAGAAACAGATGCAGAATATTTGAATAACATACCCCAAATCACACAACTAATAGATAATGAAGGGATTGATGGGAGAAAGGTAAAAGAATTGTTGAACATTATTAAAAGAGCTACTCACTGTAAGTAGGTAAAGACAGTATGAGTTCAGCTTTCTTTTTTAGTAATTTTCAGGCCAGGGATGCCATCATACTTAATATAGTGGGTACTCTTAATCATTTGCTACCAATGTAGAGTTAAAAAATTAAAAAAATATATAATACTTTTACTTTTTTTTTTTTTTTTTTTGTACCAGAGGTTGAACCCAGTGGTGCTTAACCACTGAGCCCCATCTTTTTAAATATTTAATTTGAGACAGTCTTGTTCAGTTGCTTAGGGCCTTGCTAAGTTGCTGAGGCTGGCTTTGAATTTTTAATCCTCTTGCCTCAGCTTCCAGAGCTACTGGATTACAGGTATGCTACTATGTCAGGCACATATTTATTTAAAGTTTGCCAAATTAATATTTTAAGTATGTTGAGTAAATTAGAGAAAAATGAAGAAATCACTATTTTTACTTCAATTTGATACCTTTAATTTTTTTTTTAGTTTTATTGACTTTATTTTTTTAAATACACGACAGTGGAATGCATTACAATTCTTATTACACATATAGAGTACAATTTTTCATATCTTTGTATATTTATGCTTTTATACATGTACTTTGTTTTGGGGGGGTTTTTTTGCATTACAATTCTTATTACATATACCACAAATTTTTCATATCTCTGTTTATATATATAAAGTATGTTGACACACAATTAGAGTCTTCATACATGTACTTTGGATAATGTTATCCATCACATTCTGCTGTTCTTGCTAATCCCCTGCCCCCTTCCTTTTACTCCCACGCCTCTTCTCTATCTAGAATTCATCTAATCCTCCCATGCTCCCCCTCCCTACACCACTGAGTCAGCCTCCTTATATCAGAAAACATTCGGCATTTGTTTTTTTGGGATTGGCTGACTTCACTTAGCATTATCTTCTCCAATGCCATCCATTTACCTACAAATGCCATGATTTTATGCCATGATTTTAGTCCCTTAATCTTTTTTCTTTTCATATGTGTTTTTGTTGTTGTTGTTGTTGTTGTTGTTGTTGTTGTTGTTGTTTTAATGTGGTGCTGAGAATCAAACCCAGGGCCTCACACATGCTAGGCAGGCACTCTACCACTGAGCCACAACCCCAGTCCTGATACCCTTAATTTATATAGAACATTTCCTGGGAATAGATTTTGAATATGCTTCTTCATTTGACTTATTCACATGGATGTGACACTCTGGGAAACTCGTAGAGGACGGAGATGAGACCACATACTGTATTTTAAGTTTAAGTACTAGTCTTGAATACCTAAATGCCAGAATAATGATGTATTTCAATAGTTAACTCATTTTTCTTAAAATGTACTTTTCAAAATGTACAACAAATTTTCCAGCAGCATTCCCAAATCTAAGTTCATTCATTGTTAAATTTGTTTGTTTTTTACACAGGGTGTGATAGGTATACAGCTGGTTGTTACCATGGTGATGGCCAGTGTCATGCAGAAGATTATACCTCACTATTCTCTTGCTCGATGGCTACTCTGTAATGGCAGGTAAGGCAAGGGTAGGCTGATTGTGACTGGCACTTTTGATTTCTAGTTTACAAGATTTCTAGAAGTACTAATTCCTTTTTCTAAAAGTATAACAAAGGAAGGTCATGAGAAAATTTAGTGGTTACTCTTATTTCATATATTAGTTGTTATATATCACAAAGGTAATAGGGTCATGGATAAGAGTTCAGTAATACATCCCACTCCCCTTTTCTTTTGTCTACTGAATGGCTGGCCACTAAGAATACCATGCATATTTTCTAGTTAACATTTTAAAAGTTGGTAACAAGAAGATGAGAAATTAGAAATCAAAATGTTTAAATATTTTTACCATCTATTGGGAAAAAATACTCAAAAGTATGTGTCCTGTTGTTGTTTACTCAATTGAGAGTTTATTATGAGAGTTAGTTTGTTTTACTGCAAAGAATTTTAAACTAATTCATCAAGGAAAGTAAGAAGTTGCATTGTGGGAGTTTAATTTTATCTACTGTACTGAAAGCTGTCTACTGTCTCTATTCTTTCCACAAAAGAACTAAGTTGCTTTGCTAAAATATGTACAATAAAATAATAAAATTAAAAGAAAAGGAGTTAACTAAGAGTGAGTGATACAGTTTAGGCAAAAGCAAAATGTCTGAAAACAGAAATGCATGCCAAAATCCCATGTAATTGTGAGAGGTAAGTGATAAATTTGATCCTGTGTCTACTTTAATTAATCATTTCTAGTGAATAGTCAAATTCTGTTACTACCTTGAGTGTCCAAAGTTAGAAAATAATGGATAACTCTCCTACTAATGATTTCATATACTGCAAGAGGAATATGCCTTTATTTAATTCAGAGCCTTTCCATTAACAAACCTTAATTTCCTTCATAGAATTTATTTTTGATTTTTAATTATTTATGTTCTTTATTTTTGTATTTGTCTCATTTATGTTCAAATATGGAAAAATACTTAAACTGCTATAAATTTTTTTGGAACATTGTAACCCGTGTATGAATGTTTAATGTATGAAATAACAGGTGTTTCCTAGTGTGTATTAGGAAAATAAATAATAACTAAAGTTTGGGTAAAGTTGAATGCCTCTGTTTGACCTACTTTATAAGTGAAAATCATCTAACTAGATATTTACTATGTATTTTTAATATGCCTATGTCATCATGTTTACTTTGCTTATCAAAATGATTTTCAGTAGAACTATCAGTAATATCAGCTGTGCAAATTATCATTAATTCTAAGTAAATAGAATCTGAGTTTGTAAAGAATATAAACTACATTAAGTTAGCTTTTCTTCTGAGAATTGCACATTTCTAAACTATATTCTTGTGGTCCAGTGAGGCTTCTAGATCTCTTTTTTTTTTTTTTTTTTAAAGAGAGAGTGAGAGAGGAGAGAGAGAGAGAATTTTTAATATTTATTTTTTAGTTCTCGGCGGACACCACATCTTTGTTGGTATGTGGTGCTGAGGATCGAACCCGGGCCGCACGCATTCCAGGCAAGTGCGCTACCGCTTGAGCCACATCCCCAGCCCCTAGATCTCTTTTGGCTATAAAGAACTTAGCAGTTTTGTTCTTACGTGTTCTGGTTTCCATTTGTTTCTATAAAACTTACTAGGAAAAACTAGAACTTAGAGATCAAAATCTGATTATTTTGTTAATATTGGAATAATGTATTATATTTAAAAGCTTTGCTTTTAACAATAATGTGTCATAAGAATATATACATAACTTGATGAGTAACTCAGTCTTCAAAGGTAAACATGAAGTTGATTTTCTTCATGATCTTAAGATACTTAATAAACAGATTACCTTTTGTATTAATGCTGTCTTTAATGCCAAATCAGCTTTCATGGATATCAAGATATTCTAATAATGGTGACTTTTCTGTTATTGTTAGTTTCATTTCTTCACAGTTTTGTGTTTTTAAGGTCATCTACCCTTTTTTTCAGTGTTAGTACTGAAATTTTGAAGTAATAAAAACTAACTTGCTTAGTATTAACTGACTCAGTTGAGTAAAATTGTGGGTTTTACTATTTGATAAGTTTATATAAAAGAGGTTTTTACAACCTTTTATAATATGAAATTATAATGTTTTAATTGTATTGAAAAAATCTAAAAATCTCTCAGTTCGGTTGCCCATGTAAGAAGACTGTTAACCAGAAATGAGAATTTCCATTTTAAACCTTCTGAGCAGTTGAGTTGAGAAAAGAGAAATTTAAGGATGGTCTTTAAGATCTGTAAAATGCTTAAAGGAGAGAGACTTGTGAGGACTTTTTAAAAACTGAATAGTGTAGAATGGTTTGGGAGTGACTATATTGAATAGAACTACTTAAGTTCTCAACTAATAACAAATTTGTTATTAGTTTCTGTATATATTGTTTTGATATTTACTTATAACACAGGTAACAAACTCAAATTGTAAATAAATAGTTCATAATTTTCTTAAAAGTTATAACTTCTCTTTGATATCATATTAATTAATTTCTGTCCCTTTAAAATGGAGAGTTTAAAGGTACACGTGTTCAGTATGTTAACTTTATGAGTAGCCTATTTCCTGAATTAGTCAATACCTTGAAGGAGTAAGCGATTACACTGAAAGAAATAAGCAGTTTTTGTATAAATTAGCAATCTAAATAATTTATTTTCTAGCTTGTGTTAAATAATATTTATATATTGCTTTTAAACTAAATTTTAACTTTTATTAAAAATACTGTGTAGTCTTTAGCCTAGTTTAATTCCATTATATCACCTTTATATTTGTATAAAATTATATTGATGAAATTTTTAAAAATCTTTTATCTCACTTAAATCTGTATACTCTTAGCTAAGTAGGGGGGGAATGCTTTGGGGTATGTCATGACCTCCAAAATCTCTGTATGAAATTAACATCAGTTATTATCTGTTAATATCAATTTCTTACTTATTTTCTTTAGAAAGGGATCAGGGTCAAATGGGGATTCAAAGGGGTTGAGCATCTCTCCAGGTAGATCTTTCACAGAAGAGTTATTTAAGGATTCAGTTATCCTTCAAGGGGTGGCTTAGGGATTCTAGCTTTCTCTATCTTGGGGCTCTTCTGTTCCTCCTGTGACCTTGGAGTCCTCTATTAGATGCTATGCCAGTTGGCAAGTAAACAGAGAGGGCTATGGATCTTTCAGGAGATTCTGCAGTATTGAGCTTAGAAATATATTCAGCATTTCTGCCCACATTCAGTAGGCTGAGATTCTTTGACTAGTTTTAACTAAAGGGCAGGGGAACAGGGAAATGTTGTCTTTATTGTACCCAGAAGTAAAAAAAAGTTGATGAGTGTCTTCTTTTTTGCAGTGGGTGATATTATCTCTGTTTTTTTACAAATGAGGAAACAGTTTTAAATGATTTACTCAAGTCTCTATACTGAGAAATGAAACAAATCCAGATCTCTTCCCCAAGAAGTTTGATTCATAGTCTAATGTAGTAGTTCCCTTACCTGCCATTTGACTTTCTACTATTTCAGTTACCTGCAGTTAACTGTGGTCTGATAATATTAAATGGAAAATTCAGAAATAAATAATTTATAATTTAAAATTGTGCACCATTCTGACTAGTGTGATGAAATCTCATGTTCTTCCTACCTGGGATGTAAATCATCCCTTTGTCTAGCATCTCTACAAGCTATCTGCTTGTTAGTTAGTAGCCATCTCGAAATCAGATCTACTCTCGTGGTATTGAAGTGCTATATTTAAGTCACCCTTGCATCATATGTTACAATGCCTATGACATTCACTCCATCTCATTATGTAGGCATTGTGTTATTTTACACACGTCATCACAAGAAGGTAAGTACAGTACAATAAGACATTTTGACAAACCACATTAACATAAATTTTATTACAATATTTTGTTATAACTGTTCTATTATTAGTTATTATTGGTCTTTTATTATGCCTAATTTATAAGTTATCAATAAGTATATATGTACAGGAAAAAGTTAGCATATATAGGGTTTGGCACTATCTCTGGTTTCAAGCATCTACAAGGTATGAGGGTTTGTCTTTGAATATATCCCCTGAGGGTAAATGAGAGACTACTGTATTTATTTGATTTATGGCTGTTATCCACTCCACATCTTGTCCTAGAATTGTCATACAAACTAAGTTTTAAATTTCAGGAAATAAGTCTTAACAGAGTAATTTATTTAAGATTATAATCTTCTTTTTACATTTTCTCCTATGTCTACTTTACCTTTTAGAATATATCCTTCAGGTTATAGGTGTTATGAGAATTCTCTTTACTTACTGTATTCTTATGGTCATTCTTTGGCTACTTAGCTTTTATTTTAACTAAATTCAAAAACACATCAACATTGATTTTGATTACTAAAAACCTATTAAATATGAAGTAGAGCTTAAGAAATATTACATGTTGCTCAATCTGTACTCCTCACCTCATCATTTGGCATTAAATTTATCCCATGTTACTAAATTAAAAATATTTTGTATTTCATCCTTTCAGGTTTTTTAAAATAGGAAAACACAGATTGAGTATGCCTAACTTAAAAATCCCAAATCCCCTGCAGCAATCTAAAATTTGAAACTATTTTGACTGATGAAATGGAAAATTCAACACCTGTGATGTCATGTACAATCAAAATGCAGGTGCACTAAAAATATTATATAAATTACCTTCAGGCTATGTGTATATGGAAACAAATGAATTTCATGCTTAGACTTGTGTCCTGTCCCCAAGATATCTCATTGTGTGTAATGCATATACTCCCCAAATCTGAACTCTGAATACTTTCAGATAAGACATACTCAATCTGTATTGGAAAATATTATTAGTTCTCCTTTTCTTACATGTCTTTTTATAATTGTCAGACTTTGTTGAAGGGTTTCCTACTTGAGCAAGAACTGTGTAGTTAGATCTCTTTGGCCAATAACCCACGGTATGTGTTATTACCTGGAAAAACTCACGTACCTGTAATGCCAGTGATTCAGAGGACTCAGGTAAGAGGGCCACAAGTTCAAGGCCAGCCTCAAAAACTTAGTGAGACCCTATCTCAAAAAATAAAAAGGGCTATGGATGTGGCTCAGTGGTAAAGCGTCCTTGGTTCAATCCCCAAGTACCAAAACAAACAAACAAAAACCCACTCAGTCTGAAGAGTCTAATGCTTTTAGAGTGTTTCTCCTTTCTTCCCATAGGGAAGAAAATCCTAAGTTGCTTTCTCTGTATCTTTAATATGAACAACTTTTCCTCACATAAGTAACACATTTTGCCTAAGTGTTCTTCATGGTGGCTACTGATTTGTAGCCAAAGTATTCTTAACTTTCTATTGTAATTAAAAGTTACTTTTTGTTTTGAAGTTTGCTTGGCTCCTCATTTCATGGAGAGGTAAGTGATAGGTTACATTCTTTGTACATTTGAATAGTGGGTTTTGCATGAGGAGTAGGATTTGCTTTTTCTTCATAATAGCCTCCTTGCTGAACTTGCTTTCCATTTTCCTAATTGTTTATCTCAAAATTCATGTATTTTTCTCCACTCCTTTATTTCCCTAATCTCTCACTTTGGTCTGCTACTTCCCTTCATATGTCCTTCATCAAAAAAATATTTTAGTCAAATTTACTTTGATTTTTGTCTCATCCCATATTGGAGAAAGAGGGTGTTATAACACCTCATATTCAATCATTCTAATTCTTTTTGCCTGTTCTGTGTTGCATGTTGCCTGATCTAACAGTCTGCAAGTTCCCTTTGGTGACAGAAACCTACTATTCAAATGCACAGTAGGTGGGACCTATGACCTAAGGGAAAGATTGAATTTTCAGCTATCACCCTATGGAATGCTTGAGTCCTTGCTCTTCTGCCTTAGTGGTCTGAACTTCCAATTTCAAAATGATCATGATACTCTATTAAAATTTCCAATGAAAAAGAGGAGAATGTTTCTGTATAACAAATGTCTCAAAATAGAAAATAAAATACCTACTTATGCTGAAAGGTTGTCTAGGTTTTAAGTTGTATTTGTTCTTGTTCAGTTTTTCCCCCTCATTTGTCAAATTATGGCAATTTAAAACAGAAATGGAAATTGTCTTTAGTTACTGCCTTCTTATTTCAAGCTTCTGTAACAAAGTACCGTAGGCTGAGTGCCTATTAAAAACAGACATTTGTTTCTCAAATTCTGGAAGCTGGATCTCTAAGATCAGGACTACCATGGTCTATTTTTGTGAGGTCCCTCTTCTGAGTTGCATACTACTGACGTTTATATCCTCACATGGTTGAAAGAGAGCAAGCCTTTTTTTTTTTTTTAAAGGGCTAATATCATTTATGAAGATTCAACCTTTATGATCTAACATTGCCTTCCAAAGGCCCAATCTCCAAATATCATCACATTGGGAATTGGATTTCAAAAAGAAATTTGAGAAGACCCAAACATTCAACTCATAACAGTGAACTATACCCTGGCATACAATTTTGTATGACTGTTTATATATTAAAATTCTTTAGCTTACACTATCAATAGTATGTTTTTATATATTTGTTCAAATGTAGGTTTTCCATTTTAAATTTCTAAAGTAGTTTACTGTAAATGACATTGTTGCTTAAATTTTACAAATAAAGTCTAGGTCTGTACATTCTATATTTCCACCACCTATTTTTTCAGTGCTATTGAACACAGCTATAATGGTCTGGTAATATTTTATGTAAGTCGTTTATATAAGAATGATTATTGAAAAATAATGTGCAATACCAGATTATCATTATTATTGGAGATACTGGTCTGAACTAAGAACTTAAGTGAAAAAAATCACTGAATAGCCAAGGTCAATGTCATAAAATATGCTGAAATTAAAATATTTAACCTAAATGCAAGAGTCTCAGTGTTTTAATGAGATCTCTTTATTTTTTAAAAGTTTTTTTTTATATATATCTACAGTGTAGGAAAAGATGGCAATTTGGTTAAAAAAAAATAAAAATAAGAGGTGATATATAGTCCCATCACCCAAAGACAATGACTGCTAATTTTGTTGAATTTCCTTCTCACTTTTCTCTCATAGTTTCCCCTATGGTTATGATAAAGTGTATGTACAATTTTTACATGGTGTTTTTTTTGCTTAACATATTAAAACATTTTTCTTTAATTGTATTTTTGTGGCTGTTATTAACTGCTGCATGAACTCTAAATCTGATAAACTGTTGCATTTGTCTTCAAGCCAATATTTGAAAGGCATAGTGCAACAGTTGCTGGTAGGCTGTCATTTGCTAAGGATAGGCCTATTTAGTAACAGCAAGGAAAAGACTAAAAACTGAGACAGGAATACAAAATACAGTAAGTGGGAACTATATGATATAAAATCAAACTATGTACAAAGCATTGACTGTTTTAAAGTCAGGCAAACTTACTTTTAGGTTTTACCTCGAAATCATGACCTCTGGTCTTATGGCCACTGCATGCTACTTGGTAGTGTGTGTATGTTCTACTTCTCAGACAGCTTTTTCAACTAGAATTCTTTTCTCAAACCTTACGTGTGTGTAATTGCCTCAACCTGAAACCAGAGCCTATCACGTTCACACTAAAAAATCTATAACCCTAGTTACATGTACAACCCCTCATCTTTAGTTGTATTTTTAAAGTTTTTATATATTTTAGTTTTTGCCTGCAGAAGAAGTGTCCTATCAGAGACCTATTCATGCATTTAAGCTCTAGGCCTCTTTCCCTATAACTTTCACTCAGATTTGTGATGATTTGGCCATTCCATCTATTCCAAGGTCATCAGTTGTTCCATTTTACATTGGATCATTCCTGTTTGCAAAGATACTGTTTTGTTTTTTAAAGATCTATCATTGAACGACAACAAAAAAAGAAGAGCTACAACCCTGCCTGCCTCCCTTCTTCAAAAACTTAAGGCCCTTTATATTTATTCTTAGTTTCTGGCCTACTTCTGTTTCTCTTCATAATCATTTGTTACAAAAGTTATCTATACTTCCTCATTAACTGTTTAGCCTTTTACCATATTTCACTTTCTCTTTAGTTCATTTTTGTTAATTTTCTTGTATTTAAATACTAAAATTAAGTAATGATCCCAGCTCTCTGAGCTCTAGATTCCAGTATACAGTTGCCTTCCTGATATTTTCACTTGATGTCTCATTGGCACTTAAACTCAAGTTCCTGGTTTCTTCCTCCTCTATTCCATATCACAGAATGTATCACCATCTTATTCAAATCAGAAATGTAGAGAACATTCTGGATTCCTTTCTTTTTTTACTCACTACCTTAAGTCCATCATCAGGACCTATTGATTTGGGTGTCTAAAATACATCTTCCTGCTATTCTTCATTGCCTCCCTCCATTTTACTGAGCAGCAAAGGGGCTTAAAATATAAATTTAATTATTTCTCTCCCCCACTTTGAGACTATTATTTTAGCAAAAAATCTAAACTTCATACAATGACTGTGACCTATAAGGCTTTGCATGATCTATTTCCTTTCCTATCTCTTTGGCTTCCCTTTTGTGTTTCTTCCTGAAGCTATGGCTTTTTAGTTATAGTAGTATTGTGTCTTATCACAACTGTGCTTTTGGACATGCAATTCCATGCCTGCAATGTGTGCTTCCCTTCATTTTTCTTATCCTTTTAAGTTACTGGTTGCCATTTATTTGGTTCTTTCACTGATATTACAGTTTGTAATTAATTTTTATTATTTAAAATTAGTTAAATTCTACCCTGATTGAAGAGAAGCATCAAAAAGGCATGGACTTTGGCATTATTAGGCATGGTTATATCTCCATTGCCTAGCAGAGTGCCTGCTGCATAGTGGGTGTTCCATAAATGGCCAATGAATGAATTAATGAATGAATAGATAAGTAAACAAATTAGAACTAAGTAGTCCTAAAAGTATCTGAAATCCATATATTTCACCTTTGAAAAATTATTAGTAGTGAGAATGACTCTAAATTATCCCGTAAAAACTATAACAAGCATAATATATTTTAGAAAAATGGGTTTATAAAAATAAGATGAAAGAAGCTTGAGTATGTCTTAAAAGAAAATGGTTCTTACAAAATGTAAGGGTCTTAAAAATATTTCATCATTCTAAATATAACATTGGGCTATAGATGGTTCAATCCCCAGCACTGTAAAAATAAATACATTAATAAACTGACCAACAAACAAAACCTAAATTTTTCTATACTAAGAATTTTTCACAGGCTGGGGATGTGGCTCAAGCGGTAGCGTGCTTGCCTGGCATGCGTGCGGCCCGGGTTCTATCCTCAGCACCACATACCAACAAAGATGTTGTGTCTGCCGAGAACTAAAAAATAAATATTAAAAATTCTCTCTCTCTCTCTCTCTCTCTCTCTCTCTCTCTCTCTCCTCTCTCACTCTATCTTTAAAAAAAAAATAAGAATTTTTCACAGATTATGAATTTATAGTTCCCAAAGCTGAACAACTATTTTTAGTCTTTGTAAATAGAGTTTTCTTCTGCTTATGTGTGCCTCTTTTTTTCCCCCCTGTGGATTCCATATTTGTAATTTTGTCCACTTGCTAAAATTTATTTGTAACCCTCAAATTAATACTTGGTTGTAGTTTTCCTGGTCATCCATGGATATATAGAGTGGTGCACAATTTGGCCCTAACCTATGTTCCCAGTTGGAATCTAACAAGGCAACTTTGCCTTCTTGTTTCGTATCTCATATTGTAAACAGGTGTTTTTTTAGTGGTCTATTTGGGGCTTCGTTTTTCAAATATTTACTTTTTGTTGGTGATTTCATTGTTCAAAATGTTCCTCAACCTTTTATTGTCAGTTATTCCTAGGCACAAGAAAGCTGTGATGTGCCTTATGGAGCAAATATGCTATATTCACAGAACTCAGTACAATGCTATTCTTGTGATTACAGAGATTAGATAAGCTTTGTTCAGACATGAGGGATAGTGCTATTAGCCATGAATTCAATATTAATGAATCAACAATATATACTATATAAGGCATCTTTACCAGAAACACATAAAACAAGGTTATGTCTTGATCAATTGATGAATATGTTGTGACAAGAGGCTCGCAGGAACCTAACCCTGTATTTCCCCTAGGAACAATGGTTCAATGTTCGCGGCGACTTTATAGAACATAACTACCGCGAATAACGAGAATCGACTGTAAGTTAAAATTCTGGACTTCAGTGGAAATTTCAGGAGTCTAACAAATGGCCTCCTCATCTGTTAATTGTAATTTAGGGACTTTTTGGTTGGGATATGTTTTACTTTAAAACTATTAAATTAGGAGGAGAATAGAATTATTTTGGTTCAGTGATTCTTTTTGAGCACTTACTATATGCCAGTAACTATACTAGCTTTGAAGTATCAGAAACAACCAAGTCACAGTCTTCACTTTGAGAGTCTTTCAGTTAGAATCTTCATTTTTAATTTAACTGATTTGGTGTCAGCTGGGTGTAATAATGCAGTTCAGTTTTTGACACTTAAGGGTTAGCATATACCTTACATGTTAAGTCAAAAGTCCTCCATAAGTCTGCTTGTGTGTGTGTGTGTGTGTGTGTGTGTGTGTGTGTGTGTGTGTTACTTCAAACACCAGCTTTGAGTTCTTGTGGTTACCCAAGCCACTTCTGATTGGCTGGCTACAAATCCAAAGGTTGCCATGATCTCCTTGGTTCACTAATTTGCTAGAATGACTGGTACAACTCAGGAAACTACTGTGTACTCATGACTGCAGTTTTATTATAAAGGGTGCTTGTAGGGTGCAGTCTGGGGAGGAGCATAGAATTTCCATGTCCTCTCCCTTAAGAGTCAAAAGATGTCACTCTCTGGGCACAACTGTGTGTTAACCAATTACAAAGTTCCACTGAGCTTCAATATCCAGCGTTTTTATGGAATTTTATTTATAGATATGGTTTTATATTGCTGATTTATCAGTTTTTCTAAATTGTTGAACTCAATGTCCAGCCTCCTTTCTATCACTACAACCCTCTCAAAATGTGTTTAGTGTTTCTGGTGACCAGACCCCATTCTGGAGCTTTTTAGGGACCTATAGGATGCTACCTCGTGAGCATAACAAAAACACCTCTTTCACTTAGGATAATCCAGGGACTTTTGAAGCTTGTGACAGGATCTGAGGGCAAAGAACATATATATATTCTTTTTTTTTAAGAGAGAGAGGAGAGAGAGAATTTTTTTAATATTTATTTTTCAGTTTTCGGTGGACACAACATCTTTATTTTATTTTTATGAAGTGCTGAGGATCGAATCCAGTGCCCTGTGCCTGCCAGGCGAGCGTGTTATTGCTTGAGCCACATCCTCAGCCCCAAGAACATATATTCTTTATTATACTATAGGGAGGCTGACTTAGAAGACAAATTAGGAGTTTGCTACGAAGGGGCATAGATGTTTATAAGCAGAGAGAAGAATATATGCAAAAGCAAGAGATCAAAGAATTTGTGAATAATAAAATGTCATTTAGTGAAGTTTGAATATTTTACTTTCAAGTGGTGAATGGTTGAAGGTGAATCTGTAGAAGTAGGCTATGGTCAGATTATAAAAGGCTATGGAGACAGGAAGTCACAAGCTCTGTACACATTTGGTCCTTGTCATATGTGTTTTATTGGAAAGTTTTAAACATAAAATAGAATAGTGTAGTTATCAGAATTAATAGCTGGTGACGAAACTTGTTTCATTTCTACTCTCCTTCATCTCCCCTCCCCCAACATGTTATTTATAGCAAATTTCACCACATTTTATTATTTTAGTCATGAATATTTCAGTGTATATTTCTGAAATATTTAAGCTTTAAAAATTTATCACAGTCCCATTATCATAGCTCAAAATTTTTTAACCATAATTCCTGAATATCATCAAATATCCAGTCAGTATTCACATTGCCTATTCTGTAGTGTTTTTAGAATGGCAGATCAGTTGATAATTATTTGTAAAAATTGTGATACTTAGTATTAAAAATCTAGATTTTTGTGATTAAAAAATTGGGGCATCTAACAATTCTATGTGTATCTTTCTTAACTACAGGACCTTGGTCAGAGTCCTTGCTTAGTTGCCTTACTCATTGCTTTTACCCTGTAAAGAGCCTTTGGAAAATATTTAAACAGGCATATTTCATGAGTTTTTCATTATGGAAAAGTAACAAAGTAGGCAGTGGATCTGATGAGAAGTGTATCCAGGAAAGCAGGTAGGCCAGTTATTAAGAGTTTTATCATAGAGTTGGAGAGGATGACATGCTGAGGAAAAGTTTGAAGACAAGTCTTTTATAATTATAATAGAGTTGGTGGAGTTTAGAATTGTAAGGTTTGAGGAACAGAAATGATAATGTGGAATGGATACATTGAAAATAAAATCTGAATATCAAATTAGGTGAAATGTAGATAGTGGGACAACTAGGTAGAACAAATTTTTTAAAAAAATATTTAATTGATTTTATTTTTTAAATACATGACAGTGGAGATAGAACAAAATTATAAGGAACGGGTTGGTGTTTGGGAGGGGATAAATATATTTGTTTGGGTATTTTGACTGTGTGGTAGAGGTGAATGTGCCCAGTTGTTGTTGGAACACATACTAAAGGAGATTACAGCCAGAAAAATAAAGGGTTTTCAAATACAACAGTTTTCTCGAATTCTTTTATACATAATATTTGAGAATTCTCAAATGAAATTAAAAGGAAGGGAAAAGGAAAAGTCTACCTGTAAATGTGAGAGATAACCACCCTCTTTTTTAGGAAACTGATGTTCTTTTATATGAAAGATGGGTGGAGCATTAATGGATTCTTGCCCACTGGCCTAAGAGTTTACTGTGTGTTACTTTTAATAATACTTGTAGCTTATAAGAAATAGATACATATGTTACAGGGCCTGACATCTAGTAAGTGCTTGGTAAGTGCATTTGAATCTAAGCCCTCTTAAGGCTTAAGCAGTAGTACCTATATTGGATTAGTTTTCACATGATAGTTCCCTGCAGAGTCTTCACAAATAGGAAACTCAGTAAATATTTGTAGAATAAATGAATATTTTTGGTGATTTTAAAGATTTATTTAAAAGGATTTTCCCCCTTTAGTTTAAGGTGGTATCAACATCCTACAGAAGAAGAATTAAGAATTCTTGCAGGGAAGCAACAAAAAGGGAAAAGCAGAAAAGACAGGTAAGTTATATTGAAGAGCTTGAAAGCATTAAATACTTAATAAAATTTATGCAAATATATTCTTATGCTTTAATTAAAGGAACATTGATTACACTTACGTAATTGATAAATTTGAGATAAGAATTTACAAATCTAATACTGGAAATTAATATATAAGCAGAAAACAACTATTTTACTAAAAAAATGTGTAACTTTTTTTTGTTTAAATGATAAAAACAACACAGTTATTATATTTAAAAAATTTTAGTTGAGGGTTGATGGGGAAAGAGACCAGTGACCTATGCATTCACTCTACAACTCATTTAATGATACACATGCTAGGCAAGTGCTCTACCACTGAACAATATCTCCAGCTCCTAGCTCTTGAATGTTTTGTCCATGTTTAAAATCTATTCAGAGAACTAATAAACCACACTGCATGGACTACAGTAGCTTCATCTATAAAATAGATTGAACATAGTAATTTTGAAGAATTCTTCCATGTTTAAAACTGTGTATTTCTTTCTGTAAAGTTAAATTTTCATGCAACTACATATTAATTATTCTCTCTGAACGGGCTTTAATTTCCTTGGTCTTCTCCAAAATTATAATTCTAATATATTATAAAAGTCACTGAAATTAAATTGTCATTAAATAGTTATCATAAAATTTATGTTTACCTGGCCTAATAGATTTGTAAGTACTAAAAAAATTTTTTAAATGTTAATTATTTGACAGTAATTGGAAATCTTCTCACCTTGCTACTATTCCTCTTTTTTTTTTTTTTACCATTACAAGTACACCTTGAAGTTCATTAGAATATTAATCATCATCCTTCCTTTTTTATTCCAATAGTTAAGTTTTTTAACAGAATATTCTTTTCTAACATAGTTTCTAAAACACTTTCCATAGTTGTACTTGTCCATAGTTCTACTTAATTTCTGATAATTACCTAATGATTTATACTTGACTAATGGGAAGCTGTTGATTAAAGATATTAAATGTGCTGCCCAAGTTCATATAATTTAAGACTTTATTCCTAGTAGCACTGGTTTGATTTGTCTGTATGAGATAATTTTTACTGAGATTCTCCCAGTTTATATTTTTATTTATTCCCAAGAATAAATACAAAATTTCTAGTTTGAAATTAATTTTATCAAAAGTTAATTTATTATTTTGCCTGTCTTTAAACATTGCATATGGCCTCAAAAGACTAGAAATAGAACCACCATATAACACTACTATACCACTCCTTGGTATTTGTCGTAAAGAATGAAAGTCATCATATTATAGTAATACCTTTGTACCCATGTTTATAGTACAACTCATAATAGCAAAATTATGGAACCAGCCTTGGTGTGTGTCAATAGATAAATGGGAGATATGTATGTATGTATATGCATACGTGTGTATAAATGTGTATATGTATATAATTTGTATGTGTTTATATTCACATATATACACATACATACATACAATGGAGTTTTCATTCAGCCATAAAGAAGAATGAAATACGTTATTTGCAAAGAAAATGGATGGAACTTCAGAGTATTATGTTAAACAAAATAAGCCAAACTCGGAAAAACATGGGTCGTATGTTTTTTCTCATATAGGGAAACTTGAGGAAAAAGGAAAAGAAGGGCGGGGGTGAAGGGCTCATGGAAGTAAAAGGGAGACCAGTAGATTAGAGGAAAGGGACCAAAGGGAGAAAGGATGGGAAGGAAGGGGGAAATACTGGGGAATGATATTGACCAAATTATATTATTATATCGTGTGTGTACATATATGTAACAACAAATCCCACTATTAATGTATAATTATAATATACCAATAAAAATGTGAAAATTAAAATTAAAAACAATTTGGGAGTGATATGAATGCACATGACATCATTATTTTCTTCCATTTGTGATTTTTAGTAGATACAATTCCAAGGTAGCCTTCATATTTCTGATTTTCTTAAACACATTAATTTTAATATTTCTTCAGCTCTGACATATTTCTTTGTGTGTGATTCAAAGACAAGTATACTTGTCTTCATTTGCTTTTATTCTTGTGCCTAAAGAAGGAGATATTAGGTGGTCTTTAAAACTACAAAAGAGAAAATAGAAGAAATGGGTATGAAATACTAAACTAGAAACCACAGTTTTGTTGCTAATTTAGGTAATTCTTTTCCTGCCAATTTATATATATCCACATGGTAATTTACATTCACATTTTGTAGTCCCCTTTCAAAAACTAATTTCGAGTATCTTACCTTCTGATGAAATATTTTAAAATTTGCTCTTTTTCACTGCAAAATTTTAAATCTCATTTGTATTTAGTAGTTTGATACAAGCACTTACATAATAGTGTAGGTAACTTGTTTTTTGTGTCACCTGTCTGATTTTTATAGGAAATATAATGGTCACATTGAAAATAAACCACTAACCATTCCAAAGGATATTGACCTTCATCTAGAAACAAAGTCAGTTACAGAAGTGGATACTTTAGGTAAGGGAATTTTGGTAAAATGTTATATAAATCTCAGTTTTATATTATGGTAGTGAAAGTACTTTCATTTTATCTGTTGTGGCTAGTTGGTGTGTGTGTGTGTGTGTGTGTACACGCGTGCTTTTCTGTTCATTCAGTACATGAGGCACAATCTAAAAACTTAGAAGCTCCAAGTGACTTCAGTTGAGTTGAATTTCCTTTTCTGTTCACCAAATTTGTAGTAATGTTTTGATCATTTTTCAAAAGAGGCTAACTTACACAGGTTTGTCACACAGTCTCTGTTTATTAAGTTGAGGTCACAGTTTTTATAATCTTGAATTCTAAACTTACTTTGCTTCCTGTACTTGCCTACTTCTTATATAATGTGACTTGCAAAGCCGCATTTGTATATTTGTATTGAATTAACTATATTTTCAGTAATTCAGTTTTATTCTGACATTTAGTAGAAACAAGTGGTTTTAGAACAATAAATAGAATTAAGAATTAGGAAATTTTACTTATACAAGATTCATAGATACATTGAATATCTCAGTAAGTCATTTACTTTTCTGTAATTGTATATTGACTATAAAAGTTTAAAATAAAATTTATAAGAAATTATTTGAATCTAGAAGAGAAAGGTGATATTATTTTTTAAAACTAGTTTTCTCAGGGTGCAGTGGCATACACTTGTAATCTCAGATACTTGGGAGGCTGATGTAGAAGGATCACCCAAGTTTGAGGCCATCCTGGACAATTTAAGCAAGACCTTATTTCATATTTAAAATAAATAAATAAATAAATAAAAGGTCTGGAGATATAGCTCAGTGGTAGAACAAGCACCCTTGGGTTCAGTCCCCAGTATCACACAAACATGTATACCTCTCCTGCAAAAAAAAGCACTGTTTTTCAAACCTCAACTATTTATTAAAATCACTTGAGAAGCTCTTAAAAAAAAAATTCCCCTACTCCCACCCTTGAATATTCAGTGAATCTAGAATAGGTTCTGGGAATTTGTGTTTTATTTAAAAAAGTATTCTAAGTTTGGGGTTTTTGGTTTTGTTTTTGTTTGACCAGGTTTGAGAGCCACTTTTGATAATGTATAAAGTATCATGCAATTCTGAGTTAAATCCTACCATCTTCAAAAACCCATAACAAATTTATCTAGTTTTCATATAGAATTTTTTAATGATCTGAAGTACCTTCAAAATATTTGAAAGTTGAGTATTACACCTATAGAAATTATGTGTATGGAAAAGAAACTGTTCTGGAACCCAAAAATGTCAATGAAGAACAATATAAATCAATTATCTAGTATCATTTAGACTCTTAAGACCTGTTATGTGCTATGCTCTTTTTCTTTTTTTCTTTCTTATTTTTTATAGGTGGACACAATGTCTTTGTTTTATTTATTTATTTTTGTATGTGGTGCTGAGGATCAAACCCAGTGCCTCACACATGCAAGGCAAGCACTCAACCACTCAGCTACAACTCCAGCCCCTCTGTTTCTTTTTCTATATAAAAATATTTAAAACATTTTAATTTTTTCTTTTTTTGATACTGATGATTGAATCCTGGGCTCTTAACCACTGAGCCACACCTCAGCCTTCTTTCATTTTTTTATTTTTTATTTTGAGACAGTGTCTCACTAATTACTTAGCGCCTTGCTAAGTTGCTGAGGCTGACTTTGAACTTGAGCAATCCTAGATATGTAATATCTAGGATATTATGTAAAATGTATTATATAAAATTATGTAAAAATAGGTATGTAAAAATACAAGAATATAAATATATTCTCCCTGATTGCTAGTATAATTTTTATCATTTTTACTAATAGCTACTATTTATTGAGTAATTATTTGCTACTGAACTTCAATAATATCTTTAAGTTTTTGAGCATCGAGCACCTTGAATACTTTTATCAACTCATCCTCACAGTTCTGTGAGGTAGGTAAATTGTGTGTGTGTGTGTGTGTGTGTGTGTGTGTGTGTGTGTGTGTGTTTGTGTTTATGTATGTAGGCTCATTAGGACAAGAATTAAAAAATTTATAGGCAGGGTTATATACTGCATGTAATAGAGCACACAAATCTAGGCTATTATAATGAACTTTAACAATTGAAATCGAGATAATGTGACTACAACACATAACATGTTGAGTATTTGAGTTTTGAGAACTAGTTGCAAATGATACTGCTCAACAACTGATCATTTAGTATCAAGAGTTTTTGAATTAGGAGGCAATTAGTAGCCATGGTTGCTGCCAACCTTTGGGACCTAGCTTCCATGCCAAACTCCAGAGCTACTGTTGGGCTACTCTGTGGCTTCAGGGTTGGTCACTGAAGAGATGATAAACATCCATGAAAATTGTCATTGCTTTGAGAAATTCTCCAGACTACAACAGATCACAGATATCAAGCTGAAATCTATTAGTCAAGCCTGGAAATTGAACTTCTGAAACTAGAAAAAGACAGCAGATGTTGTTCATCTTTTCCATTTGTCTCAGAAGTGTCATGCACTACAAAGCATGAATAATCCTCTGGAAAATGTGCTAAAAGAAAAGAGGTCCTATAGGTAGACTATTGAAACCCTTGTGCCAGGAAAACTTACCTATGGAAGCTGTTTATCACAGGTTAAACTGAGAAGAAACGAACAGATGTATATGTTTTCTGAGGGTAGTTCTTGTTTACCAGTTAACTTTATAGCATAATTCATGAAACAATGTATTATTGATGTGTTTGTTAATATTATTAATATTGATACATTAAATAGAAAATTCATTACTTTAAAAGAAATATTACTATGGTGAAAAGAAAACTTCCTTTTGCACATTGTGTTTTGGGAATTACAAATTAGGACTCTAATGGGAAAAAATCAGATCTTTAACATGTAGCAAGGTGGGTAAAAATTGGTTTTATTACATATAGATTATTATATTTTCTGTTTTCTGTGAAGTAAATGTATTATTCACTTAATGTTACCTATATGTAAAAATTCTGTTGAAGATATTTAACATAGAAGAAAACAATGTCAATTAAGAAAGGAAAAACTGGATTGTGGTCTCATCTCTACTATTTATATGCCTCAAAGTCTTGGGCAGAATGATAGCAGTTTTTGCTCATGGTATAGTTTTTGCTTCAGTTTCCCAGTGTGCAAAATGAAGATAATTTCTGTTGCTGTCTGTCTTGTGAAAATAGTATAAGTATCAACTTAAAGTTCTTGGTTATGATTAATAAATGATAATACAATAGAAAAAAATATTCCAGTTAACTAGAATAGAAGGGAGATTGTTTTAGATTTACATTTATGTAATCATTTGTGAATGTATGCTGCATATGTATATTTAAGTAAAAATGGGGTTTTCTGTCTGAACTTTTGATTCCAATATTAAAAGGCAAATATGTAATTGCATTATTGAGTACAAAAAGAATATAATTATAACACAGGGTTAAATATATAGCCAAAAATGTATGTAACTTGTACTTCAGTTGAATGTGTTATCAATATCTCAGCAACTATTTTGAAAGCCCATCTCAGTTTGTACTAGCTGTCTATTATAAGAACCTTAAAGAACATTAGAACTTGTGAATGTCACCTGGCTGTTTGCTATAAGTGAGTTCCATGGAAGAAGCCTGTGTGCTTGTGAGCAGGCATGGAGAATTAGAAAACTTCTTGAACAACAGACATTTGTTTATCTTTTCATTCACTTCACTGTCCTCCTTTCAGAAAGTTATTCAAAAGGCTGAATGTTGGTAATTTTCTTTTTTAACTCACTAGGGGCAGGGGCGGTGGGAAGCGATTGAGGGAGGAATCCTAACAACCATTTAGGATAAATCTTGAAGTCTAATGTTCAAAACCAAGATCAGTCAAAACAGAAATCCTAAAGCAGTTAAAATAACTTGAAGCAAATTGAGAGTGTTAAAATAACAAATGACAAATTTGTGATTTGTAAAAGGACTTGGGATTTTTTAAATTTACTATCATCACTTAGAAATGATATTAGTTTTGGTTAGTTTGTTTTGATACTTTTAAGAACTCTCACTTTGAGTGGTATTTTATTTTTAAAATATTTTTTCTGTAAGGACATCGTATCTTTATGTATAATTATATTACATTTTGCAACCAAGAAGTTTGTTCCAAAATAAAGTTGATTATTTTATTATGTGCCAGTAAAAACACATTAATTGATGTTTATATATGTGATTTACTTCCACATTTTAGGAGGCCTTTAAAAAAATAATGTTGGTATTTTGAAGTATACTCTGATGAAAGTAAACCAGAATAAAATAAGCAAACTTCCTTATAAGAGGTTTAAATTAAGTTAGATGCAAAGCAACAGAATTATATTTACTTTTATAGAATGTTAATTTTAACAATAAGCTTTGAAGAATGAAATTGTTGAGGGATATGGTTTTTTTATAAAATCAACAAACATTTCAGTTTATTTTAATTTGCAGTAGCAACAATTACTAGTCATTAGTCGTTAGTTCGATTAATCATCATAAAAATTTTAACTCTTACATTACAAAAGTGAACATACATGTAAATCTTTGTATACTACACCCAGTTTTATTCATTGAAGTTGAGATATTATCTACATCCTCAAAAAGAAAATTTTTGTCTTATGATTCCTGAAAAAAAATAGTTATTTCAGCTAAGAAAATGCCAACACATTTGTAATCATATTTTAATGACAATTGAGGTAATTTTGATAATCATTTCAGGTTTATTCCAATTATTTAATTTCTAAGCTATTATATTTTAACTTTGGATGCTAACATTTTGAATCTGTTTCCATTTTTATATTCCTACGTTTGCAAAACTTATATTGCAAGTCATTAAATAGACATACTTTAAATTAATTATGGATAAATTCTCATAATCTATGTAATTTTAAATGAAAATCTTTTCTAACCTTTATTTTTCAGCATTGCATTACTTTCCAGAATACCAGTGGTTGGTGGATTTCACAGTGGCTGCTACAGTTGTATATCTAGTAACTGAAGTCTACTACAGTTTTATGAAGCCTACACAGGAAATGAATATCAGCTTAGTATGGTGCCTGCTGGTTTTATCTTTTGCAATGTATCCTTCAAAACATCATTAATATTAATTTATAAACTTCTTTTGCAGTTAATATCATTAGATCCTGAGTCTTATTTAAAAAAAAAAAAAGAAATTGCAGATTAGAGGACTTTCCTTTGTTGAAAAATTTTTTCATGTAATTGAAAAAATTTCAGAGAAATAGATGTAAATAGTTTTAGAAAGTTAAATATGAGGAAAGATGCCAATTCACTGATTCCTTGCTTATCAAAGTCTAATTTTACAGAAACAGCTTTTTTTTTAGGGATTTTCTTCCAGATGTTTTAACTATTATATGGTACTATTTTAATTTTAGATATTAGCTTACCTTTCTCCTTTCTTCCAATCTTCCCAGGCATTTATTAAATTTGTTATCAGTTTTTACTATGTTCATTTTTATAGCTAAGCATTCTGAAATACTATTTCCTTCCTTGATTATTTCATTGGAAAAAAATTTTGAGATTGGGTTTTGCTAATTTGCTGAGGCAAATTGGAATTCTCCTGCCTCAGCCTCTCATGGAATATAAGTCAACTGAGACTTCATTTCAGGGTCTTCCTAAGAATTCCTGTACTCTTTCTGAATCCCATGCTTGCCTCTTCCTTAGTTTGGGCAGAGGCCATTCTTATACTATCTTTAGAAAAAGTGGTAAGTTGTTTTTTAAGTGTTGTATGCCTGAAATTATTTTTCTTATACTTGACTGATAGTTGGCTCAGTAGAAAATGCAAAGAAGGAAATAATTTTTTCTCAGATGTTTTTGAAGTCGTGAGAAATTGGATGTTCTCTTGCTCTTCTTGTTTACTTTCTCTTTCCCACTGTGTACTCTTCCTGAACTTTTTCTCTTTATGCTTTTGGTATTTTGAAATTTTATCATTAATTATGTTAAGTTATGGATTTTCCCTTTAGGTCTAGAAATTCATATCTTTGACTGTTAAGAGATAATTTTGTGCCATATTGAATGTCTGTTTTCATCCTTATGCTAGGAGTTTAACTATTTGGAAACTCAGGCTCTTGAGTTCTGGAAAATTGTCTTGAATTGTTGGTGATTTCTTCTTTATTATTATTTTTTTAATCTTGGTAGAATGCTTATTGTTTAGATATTATCCCTCTAAGACTGGTATTCTAAGGCTGTCATCATATTTCCCATGGATGTATGTATGCTTGTGTATGTTTGTATGTGTGTATATGAATGTGTGTACACATACATATGTGTATATATACACACACGTGTGTGTAATATTTTTATATTTTTTTATTCTCTGGGAGATTTTCTTAACCTGAATTCTTCTATTCATTTTGAATTTCTGACATAATTTTAAATTTTAAGCTTACTTTAATTTCTCTTCCTCCTTTATGAAACCCTTCTCATTTTATGATTATATTATCTTCTTGTGTTTGTTTATGATAGTGATAGATTCTGGTAAAGTTTTCTTCCTACCAAATATTTTTCTACTCTAATTTACTTTTGTTTATTTAATTTGGTTATTGTCTTTCTTGTTAAAGGCTTTTTTCAGAGAACTTTAATTGACCTATGCTTATAGTTCTATATTTAAATACGAGACAAAAAGTAGAATAGAAACTGTGAGTGTATGGTGAAATAAGTTGTTTACCTTTCCTTAGTCTTCAGACTTGTTTCAGATAATAGAGGTAGATTAAATTGGTTACTTTTTAAGGTACTTTTTCTGCCTTAGTACTGGGGATTGAACCCAGGGCCCTGTACATGTTAGTCAAGCACTTTACCACTGAGCCTAGTGGTGCTTATCTTTAATACCTACTGTTACCTCCAACATACACATTCAACAACTGGCACTTTCATCCCAGTACAGAGAATTACAAACATCACATCAGTTCCTTCACCTTTCTGGGAGTTCTGCAATAAGATCAGAAACTTCCCTTAACTTTTTGACTCAGGTTCCTCATTGTGTTTAAGTCATTTACTACTACCTGTTTGCTTTCTAGTATCCACATTTTACTGTTTTTTAAGTACTTGAAAACAAATTCCTTGTCATTTTGGTGCGGTTTAAGAACAGACTAAAAGTGGATGTTATGCTTGCTCTGATATTTTTATCATGTGATTTTTTTTTTTATTTGTTCTAGTTGATTATACATGACAGCAGAATGCATTTCAGTTTACTGTATACAAATAGAGCACAGCTTTTCAGTTCTTTGGTAGTATAAGATGTACAGTTGCACCATACATGCAATCAGTCATACATGTACCTAGGGTAATGATGTCCATGTCATTCCACCATCTTCTACCCCCATGTCTCCTCCCTTCCCTTTGCCCAATCAAAGTTCCTCCATTCTCACCCCCACCCCCACTCCTACCCCCGCTGCCCATTATGGAACAGCATCCACTTATCAGGGAGAACATTCAGCATTTGTTTTGGGGGGGATTGACTTACTACAGCATGATATTCTCCAGCTCCATTCATTTATCTGCAAAAGTCATAATTTTATTCTCTTTTAAAGCTGAGTAATATTTCATTGTGTGTATATACCAGAGTTTCTTTATCCCTTCATCTATTGAAGGGCATCTAGGTTGATTCCACAGTTTATCTATTATGAATTGAGCTGCTATAAACATTGAAGTAGCTATGTCACTATAGTATGCTGATTTTTAAGTCCTTTGGGTATATACTGAGGTGTGGGACAGCTAGGTCAAATGGTGGTTCCATTCCAAGTTTTTTGAGGAATCTCCATACTGCTTTCTAGAGTGGTTGCACCAATTTGCATTCCCACCACAATGTATGAGTGTACCTTTTCCCCCACATCTTGTCAACACTTATTGTTGCTTGTATTCTTTTTTTTTTTTTTTTAAGAGAGAGAGGGAGAATTGTAATATTTATTTTTTAGTTTTCGGCGGACACAACATCTTTATTTGTTGTGGTGCTGAGGATCGAACCCAGGCTGCACGCATGTCAGGCGAGCACACTACTGCTTGAGCCACGTCCCCAGCCCATGCTTGTATTGCCATTCTGATTGGAGTGAGATGGACTCTTAGTGAAGTTGAAAATTTTTAATTTTTAAAATACTCTTAGTGAAGTTGAAAATTTTTTCATATATTTCTTGATTGATTGTATATCATCTTCTGTTCATTTCCTTAGCCCATTTATTGATTGGCTTATTCTTTTGGTGTTGAATTTTTTGAGTTCTTTATATATCTTGGAAATTAGTGCTGTGATATGCATGTAGTAAAGATGTTCTCCCACTCTGAGGGCTCATTCTTCACATTATTGTTTTTTTTTAATATTTTGTTTTAGTTGTACTTAGACACAATACCTGTTTTTTATTTTATTTTTATTTTTATGTGGTACTGAGGATCCAACCCAGTGCCCCACACGTGCTAGGAGAGCTCTACCACTGAGTCACAACTCCAGCCCCTTGATTGTTTCCTTTACCATGTGATTTAAAAAAAAATTTTTTTTTTTTTAGTTGTAGATGGACACAATACCTTTATTTATTTTTATTTGGTGCTGAGGATTGAACCCAGTGTCTCAAACATGCTAGACGAGTACTCTGCCACTGAGCCACAACCCTAGCCCTGCTATATAATTTTTATTGTTTGTAAGATCCTGCTTTCTGTCTTTCTTCAGGAATTCTTATTAGTAAGTTATTTATCTTATTTGAATGGTTCTTTAATTTTTATCTTTATTTTATATTTTCTCAATTTTTTTTTTATAATTCAATCCCTCTGTTGATTTTGATTTTTTTTTTTTTTAAGGTACTGTGGATTGAACCCAGGGCCTTGCATATCCTAGGCAAGTGCTATCTCACTGAACTATATTTCCAGCCTTTTAATTAATTTATTTATTTTTTAGACAGGGTCTTGCTGAATTTAATTTCCCAGGCTTGCCTCAAACTTGGGATCCTCCTTTTGCAGCCTCCTCAGAAACTGAGATTACAGTTGTATTGTCCTTGTACCTACCTAGCTGTTGAATTGTTTAGTGTGAACTTTAAAAAATAATAATTAATTAAAATTAAGTCTTTTATTTAATTAATTTCTTTATTTTTGGTAGGGGCTACTGATACTAAACTCAGGCCCTTCCTACATTCCAACCCTAAGTCTTTTGGGTTTTTTTTGTTTTTGTTTTTTGAGTATTTTTCTTTTTATAGCATTCTCATGTTGTGAATGTATAATATCTTTTTACTTCCAATGTATTAATCTTTAAGTTCTCATTTACACCTTACATTGCATTTTTCCCCCCTTTTTGTTTTAATCATGGAGATTGTTCTCAGATGTCTGTGAGCTTTGAATATCTGTTGATATTCATTCAAGAAGGCACTACAAAATTGAAAGTTTTGTGCAACTGACTGGAGTTTATTGGTTAATGAAGCTTTTTGTGGATGATTAAGGGAGACCTTGTGGGGGGGATTTCTAACTGTTAGTATTTGAAGATTTGGGGCTCTTATTTTCTCCAGAGAGAATTTGTCTATTCTCCCACCTGTGAAATAAAACCAATGGCTAATATTATGGGAACTGATAGATCAACTTCTCAACATTCACTATGTATGTAACTTATTAGCTCTTCGTTGTCAGCCTAACTTTTACATAGTAATCCCAAGCCAATCTTCTCTGATTTACTATCTTCAAAAAGTAATCCTTATACATTCTGCCAGAGTTGGTGAAGAGCAACCATGTAATTTATGTGATTAGGCAAGACAAAATCTGGAAAGTCTTAATTACTATGAATACAGGCTTTCAAACAATCTTCCTGTTTTCAAACAGTCTGCAACTCTACATTTGGAAGTACCTGGTGTCTCTAATTCCTGTTTTTTCTAGGGCCTCTGATGAATGAATTTGCTTTCTTTCTTAATGGGTTCCTCTCTTTGCAGACCCAGTATACCAGAAAATGCTGAAACCTAAATTAGTTGTTGCTTTTTCAACCATTTCCTGTCTTTTAAAACTTTATTGACATTTTTTTTTCCTGTGTTACTTATTTTTAATTCTTGAGGATTTTTACTTTTCCTATTTGGTTTCTTCAGTCAGATTTTGGGAGTAAGCAGAGGAATGTGTGTCTTATGTCTATTATATTCAACCAGAGACTGTTAACACTATATAAGCAGATACTATTTTAAATATATGACATGATTTGACATTTTAATTCATTGTGTTAGTTCTTTCTTGACTCTTTTGGATTGATTTAGTTATAATGTAGAGCACAGCCTTGAGAGGCAGTATCTTCACAGGTATATAGTATACTAGGTAGAAATATGATCATGTTTTTCAGTTAAGAAACATCCTCAGATATGTATTTTGAAAGATTATGTTCACTTAGAGTATTCCTGTTTAATTTTGTAGCATTAAAAATGTGATAGTACCACTCAGAGTACTCATTTTTCATATCAAGTCATATAAAACCCACTAAAACATTTCAGTTTGATAATTAGCGTAGCTGACTAATCTTACTTTTTTTCACACTTTGAGCTCTCATGTTCTTTGAAATGTTATTTATTATGGAATATCCTTTTCTTGATTGCCTTCATTGTTTATACATATCAAGAAATATATTTTAATATGCGATTTAATTTTAGTGTGATATAGTCCTAATACTTACCTAACCGAAATTTTAAAAATATACTTGTAAATAGCTATTCATATTGTTTCTGTTTATAAATTTCAGCTTTCTGTTTCATTCAATAATGCCCAATAGTGTGAGAGCAAATGTCCTTAAACAGTCTTCAGCACTGAACTGACTCTGCTTAGTTTTAAGTACTGCACTCACAAAAAGTGCCAAACGGTCTCATCCTTGCTGGAGTCTCTTAGCTTGGTGACTCCTCATCCCAGAAGGGAAAGAAAGTGCTGAAGAGCTTATAGTTCAAGCTATTTTCTGCCAACTTTAAATCTCCATAGAATGGGTAGGGAAGAAGAAGGAAGTAGAATTCTGTATATGTGTAGGTATGTGATTTTCCATTCAAACCTGTAGCATGTGAGAAAACAACCTGCTCCCTTTTACAGCATAGAAAAGACCAAAATTAAGTGCCAGTTATCCATATTAACACCAAAGAGGGGTCTGTTTATAATCTCTTTTATCTTAGTCATCTTGTTTTCACCCTATGCACTAAGTCCAGGAGAAATGACCTCTGAGTGGCTTCTCTTCGTTTTTTTATTTTATGTGTCTACTTATTAGTCTAACACATGTTGCCATTGATGACATAGAACAATAGCTCTACTGAATTCCAAAGTCACACATTCTTCAATTGATTCAGAAATTCTCTGCAGTTGTTACTAATGAATTATCTTTTGTTAAGGTGGTACCCAGGTCAGTCACATAAAATTTATCAATTCATTCAAAAGTTGGGAAGAAAATTGCTTTATTTCCATGGTCATTTTGTTTTTTCCCTTCGGTTATATTTTACATACTTATGTAGGACAGCAGTGATAATTTCTATAGAATCTTGAAGATTCTAAAAAGTGAGAATTGACTTTTTTAATGTGTGACTCTAATCCCCGAATCCTGGAACCTAAAACTGCATCATCTCATGATCAGCTCTACTTTGTGCCTCAACTTGAGTTGTACCTTCATCTCAGCTACCACATTTTCACTCTCACTCCTAAATCCAAACTAAGCCTAGTTCTCTTCATTCTCATTTGTAATTCTAAGAACCTTTTTTGAAGAAGCCTGTGCGTTTCCATTCTATTTATGCCCAGTTACTAGGTAGGAGGAAGATACAGGATGAAGAAAGCCTTGCAATAAGGATGGAACAGTTCTAGTAATTGTCTTTCCTGTCTGATGGCCCAAGAGGTGTCAAGAGTCACTGGAAAAAAATATCTTCCAGTTTCATGAGTATGAAGCATGTTTCATTTATGAATAAATGAAAAGTAAAAGGGGTCTAGGGTTGTGGCTCAGTGCTAGAATGTTCGCCTAGTATATATGAGATACGGGGTTCAATTCTCAGCACCACATAAAATACACAACTAAAATAAAGTCGTTTTGTCCTTCTACAACTAAAACAATATTAAAAAAAAAAAGTAAAAAGGTAAAAATGATGATGGCAAAAAGCCAAAGATCCCGTGGAAGGCATAAAACTTTTAAAAATAAAAATGCTCTAATATGTATGAATCTTTTTTTTTTTTTAAGAAACTTTCTTAGGAATGAACTGTAGCACAGAAAGTAATGAGTCAATTACTTGAATTTGAGAAGAAAGCTATTCTATAAAGAATGATAAAGCTTCTCAGTAGTCCTATTATATTTGACTAAAGAACTGGATCATTAGTCACATTTCCACAGCACTTGTATTTTACAATGTGGTTGATTTTAAGGTACAAAACCCTATTATGTATGTTTTTATGGCTGTGTTTTAAATTTTTAATTTGCTTTAGATGTCAGACATACAAATTTTACATAAAGATGAAAACTGTGATTTATTTAAAATAAATTGTAGGGTTTTCTGATAATATTCAGTTCTATATATGTAAATTTGCAAATTAATCATCTGTAAGTTAAATGCTACCTTTTTTGCTATTGAAAATAGACAACTGCAGCAAGCTATCACAACTTAGTCACCATTTTCAAATTCCATAAAGGTTCTAAATTACTATATTCTTACTCTCTAAAAATGTGCTGCTTTAAATTAATGAGGAAAATGAAACTCTAAACCCGAAGTAAAACTGGATAAGATGTCAAGAAGGACAGAGTCAAAGTTATTGAATCTGAGCTAAGGTACTTATTTTTCTTGAGAAGTTGTACATAGCATGTTATCTAAAAGTTTGTTTCTTTTATAAACTTTTAGAGATCTTATGTGATTTCTAGATTATACAGACTTCTGATTAGAAACTTAAGAGTTAAATAGAAATGATAGGACCTTATTTCTATTTTTTAATTTATAATTCTTTTTTTCTCTTAAAGTGATAATTTTTCTTCTGAAATAAATGTTAAAGATATCTTTATTTTGTTTCAGTTTAATGCAAAAGCTTAATTAATAGGGCTTTATTTTTATATATTTGGTTTTGTTTTCAAAATAAAGCTTTATGCTTTCAAATATCTGTATTTTTCCCCCATAATCTGGTTAGGTTGAGGTTAGTGATTATGGGATGAAATTTTAGACAAGCATGACATTTTTTTTTCTTCTTTCTAATTGGTAATTGAACCTACCTAAGAAAATATGAAAGAATAATTTTAGTTAAAGAGAGTATCAATGCTTTATTTATTTTTAACATTGGAATATAGGATCAGAATTTTTTTAAGGATTTTACTTACTCAGTCATAAGGGCCTATTAAGTACTTATTGTTTAGTTTTATTGTGTATCTGTAAGTATACATCTATAATAGATTTTTGGTACAGTTTCTAGGTTGTTTTGCCGTGTAGAATGCAAAGTGTTACTAGTATTGAGTATTTTGGTTGCCTTTTCTGCAGGAACAGTAAATGTGAAAGGCTTAACCATTTGATAGGAAAAAAATCATACCTTATTTTTATTGGTAATGCTCATAAAAGTAAGAATATAATCTTTCTTCTTAGAGTTGAAAAACTTACATGAAATTTCTTGGCTAAGTGGAAACATTACCAATTATAAAAACATGCTCAAAAATTTGTAAAAAAATATTAGAGAATACCGATCATATTTGTGTATTGACAACAATATATTTCTTGTTGAATTTTCCTTGTCAGAAAAGCATTGATAAATATCTTTGAATGATTTGGGCATTTTTTGGTATAGAGGCATATTTTCTTAATGAGAATTGAGGCTTTAAAGCAATGTGAGTATAAACTAAGTTGAATTATAATAGTACCTTGATAAATGTTATTAACTGTTATTCTAGATCTGAGGAAAAAAATGCCATTTTAGAACTAAACATTAAGCCTGCTCACCATTTTAAAGCTCTTCAGCTCAAACTTAATCATATTTAAAATATTTCCTCCTAAGTAAGTTTTTCTACCTGCCCTTGATTTTTTTTCCATTTGAATTATTGCATTGGCATCTATAAAATGTGAACTATTTCCAAATGCAAAAAGTATGTTAATACCAAATTAGAACTTTAAAAATGTCAGCCTTGTGGCAAGAAAAAAAAAAATCTTTCCTCTAATGTTCTTGGTTTCAAGGGTTGAGATTTTGCAACAGAAAGTAAACTAATTTAGCATGTAAAGTTGGTGGTCTTTCAGCTAAGAATAAGGGGTAAAACTGGTGGAAAAAAAAAACCGAGTTTCTTAAAAGAAAATGACTATTTGCATCCATAGTCTTCCATATATAGCCTTGAATATTCTTTAAACAATAATCTGTAAATAGTGAGAGGATAGAAGTAAGAAGTTCATTCAAAGGGAAGGTACTTGACCACTATTATTTTCATTGCTTAACCATAAATAAACAAATAAAATGCCATGTTTTTAACTAGTGTTTTTTGGTTGTACATGTCTGTAAGTATAAAAGCTTAATTTTGGCATCTTCATATTATTATTTACATCAAATATTTGTACATAAAAAGGCAAAAATGTGTACCTAGTTTACTTTGCTACCTAATTTACTTTGCTAAACAGCCCAGTAAGAAACTTTGTTACAGCCTTATGTAATATAGATATTTCCTATTAAATGATCTTAAAGTTACCACAGTTACCAGTGAAAAACTCAAATGGAGCACCATACTCTAGTTATTTCTCCTGACTCATAAAAACAAAAAGCTAAATTTATATTCTAAGTCTAACAATAGTTTTTTTAGGAAGTTTTTGTTTGGCCTTCTATTATACACTTAAAGAGATTTAAATGCAACTGAGACGTATCATTATTTGATCTGTCTGTCCTTGTTTTTACTCCAATATTCTCTGGTATTAGAAGTTCAGTATTTAATTCATTTATGTAGGAAACATCAGATTGTTGCTGAGAACTACAAAGAACTCTTTAATTTTTAACTAGCCCTCTCAGGTGGTGGATATAGTGGCTGCATTTTACTAATAAAGAAATGAAAACATGGAGAGGTTAATAAATTTTCATGTGAAAGATCACATAGTAAGAGTAGAACCAGGATTCAGCCAGGCACTCTAGATCTAGAAAATGATTTATTTATAGATTGGTCACACTGCAGTTTAAGGTACTATATGATTATATGGCAAGTGAATTTTAGTAATAAATGCTATAATAAATTCTGAAGAGTAAGAGACTGGTATTGACTGGTGAGATAATGCTAAACTTTGAAAGGTGTGGAGTTCAGTTGAGTCTATGATTAGGTAGATGGGAGAGAAGAGGACCATTCAGATGAGAGAGAAATTATTATCCAAGACAGTGTAGCAGTTACATTCTGGAGATGGTAAATACACTATCCTGACAAGTGGAGGTTTGGGGAATATTGAATGAAAAGTTGAAAGCATGGATGTGGCCAGATCATAGCATTTCATTTCAGAATACCGTATGGGTATTTTACACTGAGTTGTAGGGAGGTTTTGTTCTAATATGGAACTCAATAAATACTTAGTTTAAGATTTAACTAGCCAATATGAATTGAGGATGCAGGGATTGTGACATTTTAGACATTTATGGTGTGGGGTGATGTTGAAGGATTAGTGATCAGGGCAAGATCATGTTTCATGCCTGGGTCAGGTTGCTTCTTATTTTGTTTTCTTTTCCTTTAGTGTTGACATATTTTGTGATTTATTTAATTACTCTAGGGTTTAACAGTAAATATAATCTTTGGTCGTTCTGGTCATTTGATGTCACTTTTGGCCAAAGGTGTTATTTTATTTTTCAGTGTAAGTGGAAGAGTTGGAAATTGTCTTTTTAGAGATTCTAGTTTCCATTTTCAATAAAAATGAAGCAGTGTTTTTTCAAACCTGGGCTTACGCCCTCAGGCAGTACACATAATCGTAGTGATATCTCAAAAGCTGTTCAGTAGTGGTTTTGGACTTCTTTATTCTGTGTTTTAACCTTATTTACCTTTTCTTGTCTTCCAATACATAAGTTCTTTATAATGCCAACAAAGAGATGGACTATAGTGTTTGATGCTGTGAGTTAAACTGGTTTTGTTTATTTTGGAAAAGAGGTAAATAAGTAAGGAATATGGAATTCAGAGTAACGTAGAGGGAAAAGTGTGTGTATCCTAATTCTAAAATTTTATCACCACTCTTAAACAGTGTTTTGTGCTTCCTAGATTCTGTCTTAAATGTTGTTAAATAAAACTTTAGACTTGTAAAATTGTTGCTAACTTGTTTTTCAGAAAATTTGCTACTCACATTCTTCACTTTATATATTATTTGTATGAATGAAAGCTTTAATAGTCCTATTTATTTAAAATCACATCTTTTATTTTGTGTTATTTGCTTTTACTTTTTTCATGTTATTTCCTAACCTTCTATTCTTACTAAGATCACTTATTCATCACAAATAGACTATGATTTAAAAGTTGCATAATTTAAAAACTACTTGTATACTAGAATCTTCTCTGCATACTTTGTTTTCTCCTGTAAGAAGTGAGAAATCTAGTTTAGGGAAATCTTAATTTTGTAGTTTTTCTTTATTAATTAAATTACTAAAATAAATCATAATGAAAATTTAAACTATAATATGTTTATTACTTTGATAAAGTAAAGCTATTCCAAGAGCTTAGATTTTGCATGGTTTGGATAAATACTTTTTAATCTTTTTTTTTTTTTTCCTAGCATACTCATCTGGCTATCCGAAGCATTTTTATTACAAACTGTGTTTATTTTTAAGTGTAATGCTCGGGATTGATCCATGGATCTTGCACATCCTAGACCACCGAGCTATACCCCTGGGCCTCAGAAATATGTGTTAGGCAGGGTAATGGGATGATTTTTTATTGATGGTGGAACAGGACTTACCTGTACAGGTATCTCTCCTAGCTAGAGACCCTGGATTATGATCAGGGTCCTAGTCCATCAATATGTATAACCTTCTGAACTTTTTCCTTTAGGAAATCTTTTTACTGCAACTGTAGACTACCAGCGTTTGCCTTTAAGGTGAGAATGTAGATGCAAAAACTGAGAAACTAAGGTAGAAATGTAGACAAAAATAGGTTGTATGCATTGATTCCATGAAGAATAGTTTTTTAAAAGTCACATTCTTTTGGTAACTTGGAAGTTAATTGTGCTTCTTTTAAGCCTCTGTTAATCACTTTAATTGAAATTGACTTTGTATAAATTCATCAATTAAGGTTAAGATTAATATCGTAGAATCAGGACAACTTCTGCGGTGTTTATTGCTTATACATAATTTAACTGTTAACTAAAATAGAGGGATTGACAAATATGTTTAGGGAAAACTTGTACAATATTAGTGATTTTAGAAGGAATTTGGTGGGAATAACATATGGAAGTATCCCTAAATACTGCATTGAAAAATAAAAACTAGAGTGTAAGTATTACTCTTATTATAGTTTGCTGCATATTCTTATTTATTTTAAATTCTTATTATACTTTGCTGAGGTTGCTGGTTTTACTGATTTAGAAGACTTAAAAATGTATCCCTTTTTATAAACAAGTTAGTCTCCTCTTACCTAATGCTCAATACCTTGAAAAAACTGATACTGAGAATTTTTGAGCTGCTTACTCTGTCTAGGGCAGTTCTATTTTGAAAAGACTTCATGGTTCTGAACTGTTGTTAAGTGCTATGACAGTTTGTAGAGACAGTATAATCAATTGTTAAGAGCACAGATGAGATTCAGACCACCTAGTTTAAATCCCAACTGGCTCTAATCTAGTTTTGACTTTGAAGTTTTTACTTAACCTCTGTGCCACAGGTTTTTATTTTAAAGGGGTTTTTGATGATGTTGTTTTTGGTTTGTGTATTTGTTTGTTTGTGTCTGTAAAGCAAGGATAATAGCATGGCTAATGTGCGGAATAATTAGTAATGCCTGGCATTACTAATTAGTAATGCCTGGCACATGGCAAATACTAGGTGTTTTAGTCAGCTTTTTCACTGCTATGATTAAAAGACCCTACCAGAACAATTGTAGAGAAGGAAGAGTTTGTTTGAGAGCTCGTAGTTTCAGAGGTCTTAGTCTGTAGAAGGCAGGCTCCATTCCTCCGGGTTCCAGGCGAGGCAGAACATCATGGTAGAAGAGTGTGGCAGAGGAAAGCAGCTCACATGTTGATCAGAAAGCAGAGAGAAAGGGTCTCCACTTGCCAAATACAAATATATACCCCAGTGCCATGTCCCAATTTCCACCTCCTTCAGCCATATCCTAACACTTCAGTTACCATTCAGTTAATCTTTATCAGGGGATTAATTCACTGATTGGGTTAAGACTCTCACAACTCAATCATTTCTCCTCTCAATCTTTTTGCATTGTCTCATACATGAGCTTTTGGGGGACACCTTACAGCCAAGCATTCCAGTGCTTGACATAATGTTAATGTAAGAAGTTGCTTTTCTAGATTTGTTTGTCAAATGCCTTATTTTGTTTGCTTGGTTTATGCTTTCATGGAGAACAATTTAGTATAAGGGAGATACTAGTTCTAGCTTGGACTCATGTTTTTATTTGATACTAAGTGAATTGTTGTGGGTGGGGTTCAGATGTCTTCAGTAGTTTTAATAGATGCATGTTGATACTTGGGCTGTTTTTGAATATTCAGTTGGAACTTGCTTTCTCTAGAAACAGTTGTTTCTTTTAAACTTATGTTTTCATATGATAGATCTTCAGTAGCTATTGGTAATTCTCAAATTATAAATTGTTGGGTGGTTACAGATAATTTCTGTAAGGTGTGTTGTGTGTTTCATTATAAAGGTAAATTGTTCAGTAGACAAGCCCAATAAAGACAGTGCCCTAATATAACGTCTACCCTGGCTTTTCATGTCACTGAGAACCTATTATAAAACATTCCTATAATAACTTCTTAGTGAAATTTGAGTCAATTAAATGAGAAATGCATTCCCTAATTGCAACTTAATTGTAGTGTACTTTCCCTTAATTTAAAAGTGTTGTAGTGCTGGGGATATAGCTTAGTACTTGCCTCTCATGCACAAGGACCTGGGTTAAATCCCCAGCACCACAACAAAAAAAAAAAAAAGTTGTAAACTTCATTTCATTTAGATTTGCCCTGTTTTTATATTCAATTTCCTGGAAAACCATTCAGATTTTCATTGTTTTTAAAATTTTCTTCCAAAGGGCATCTTTTATATAAGCATATCAAATCTAAATGTTGTAGTCAAATTCTGTTGGGGTCCACATCCTGTAAAGATGGTTGTGTATAGCTCCTGCAAAGTTATTTGTGGTTTTTCCTGAACTTTTCCTTCAGCAAAGTTCTATTTTCATTAACTACACACTATTTTAAAGTAGAAGATGGTGGTGAAAGATCAGTTTGTGTCACCTTTGGATTTTTTTTCTTCGTCAAAGCAATGGCAGTTTTGATTGTAACAGAGAATTATCTGGAATTTGGACTTGAAACAGGTAATAGTTTCATACAACTTCAAAGATAAGTTTTGATTTGTCCAGCATTAGTATTTTTTACTTCAATATTTAAGTAAGTTTTAGAACTGATAAATGCTTAAAATTAGGGTTGAGGTATATACTGCACTGTTTTAAATAATTTGCCTGTATTATTTTAAATTAATTCTTCCTGTGTTCTTTTTTTTTTTTATTTGTGTGTGTGTGTTTGCAGTACCAAGTATTGACCCTCAGCCCCCCCCCCCACACACACATATGCTAGGCAAGAATTCTACCACTGAGCTACATCCTAGCCCTCTTTTTATTCTGAGACAGGGTCTCAACTAAGTTGTCCAGGCTGGCCTTTAACTTGCAGTTCTTCTGCCTCAGCCTCTTGAGTATCTGGGATTACAGGCATGCAGCATTATGCTTGCCTTCCTTTTGCAATTTTTTTGGTTTCAATTAGTTGTTTGTTTGTTTTTAAACCTTTCCCCCAAATACTATCCCCTTATTTTTCCATTTGTAGTTAACTAAGTTTCTGTATTGCTAAAGTTTACTCACATAAAGAATTAATGCAAATTTTATGCACACTCATGGAATGTACAAATATCAAAGGGATGTTTTCAAAGACTATTCCCCGCTAATAACCAAATTTTATTTCGTTATGGCATACTAATTAACACATGAAAGAGCTAAGCTAGTCATTTCAAAATTTAAGATACTGTGTTTCCTAGCATTTTTATTTCCAAGGAAAGAGTCTGTATTTCACCACTATGATAAGAGTAATCTTTTTTTTTTTTTCCTCCTGCAGGGTTTACAAATTTTTCAGACAGTGCCATGCAATTTCTTGAAAAGCAAGGTTTAGAATCTCAGTAAGTTTTTGAAAAATTAAGCATTGTTTAAATTTAAAATTTTCCATTTTTAATGAAGCAGTATTTACTTTAAATGATTGTTTTTAAATCATGAAAAGAATTCTTAAGTTGGATATAACTTCTAGAAACATCCTTACTCATTTTTTCCAGCTGTTTAAAGTCTGAATCTTTCATAAAATTCTTGTGTTGATTTGTTCTTTAATTTCTTGCTTCTGGAGATTAAATTAAAGTTATGTCTAAGTCATATAGCAATTCTATACTGAATATGTGGGTTAAATTGTTAGAAATGCCCCTAAGAGGTGCCTGGTTTAGCTTACAATTTACTTTACAGTTCACCAACATCCATTGTAGGCACTTGAATAAGAACAGTCTTTTTGTAGACATTTACTTTCCTTATCTTACTGTTATTGTGTTTATAGTGTGTTTGATTCTTAGAGAGCTAACTGTAAAAATTTATCAGTTTCTTTTTTAAAACTTTATTTTTAGGGGTCCTGTTTCAAAACTTACTTTCAAATTTTTCCTGGCTATTTTCTGTTCACTCATTGGGGCTTTTTTGACATTTCCTGGATTACGGCTGGCTCAAATGCATCTGGATGCCCTGAATTTGGCAACAGAAAAAATTACACAGTAAGCGGAAAATGTACATAAGCACATGCAGATAAATATATGTTTTCCATCTTAATGAAGGTATATTATTGTAATAAATCATAAATTTCTATATTGAAACTTAATAACCATTTGATGTCACACCACTTCCTCTCTCAACTATAAGTAATTTCTCTTATTCACTTCTAAATTTTAAGCCTTGTGTTAAAAAAAAAAAACCATCGATTACTACATTTCTCTTTACTCATTAAAATAGAAAGACCACAATTATATTAGTTCTCTGGTATTCATAAGCTTATGATATTTTAGTCTCTACACCTGAACTGAGGATCTATGGAAATGTCCTTCTGAAAAATCAGATCATTTTACCTAAAAATATTATTATAAATTTTAAGTATTAAATAATTAACCATTCTTATTTAAACATTTTATTTAAGATTTTTTCAAAACTAAATTATATATGTAAGAAATGTTGGTTTTCTTTATTGATCTACTTGTTAGAATCTTGATAAAATGTAAACATTATTTTATTAGGGGTTGCTAATATTATAGTAGTAACGCAGTGCTCTTTAATATAGATTACTTTTAACTACCAAATTCTATTTTAGTTCTGAAATGAAAAAATCATATTAAATCTCTACATATAATTTAAAGAACTTTATTATATTCCTTGCATTGTCAGTGTTTTTGTTGTTGTTGCTGTAGATGCCTTGGCAAAAGGGCAGGCTGATAATGTGCTTCAACTCAAATCCAGATCCAAATTCCTGTCTCATAATTTTGTTTGCATTCATTGGAAGCCTAACTTGAATATTCCACTTTTATAAACATATTTCTAGTCATTAAGTTTCAAAGGCAGTCATAGTCCCAAACATTACTGCTCTTTTTAAATCCTGTATTTAATGATGCTGATTCTCTGGTCTTTCCTTACTCTGTGTTTTCTTTTAATTTAGTTATAGTTATCTATAGTTATCTTTTTCCCATTTTTCTACATATTCCTTGAACATGTGTTTACTTATTCTCATCACCTGCCACACACTTCTTCATCCCTCTTTTTTTTCCTCTTTTTACTCAGCATGCTCTTAGCTGCATCCTGCTTTTCTCCCACTACCAGTTCCTCTAATAGCTTCTTTAAGACAAAACCTGGTTCTCCCCCTCTTCTTTACACACACACTTCAGTCCACTAACCCCAGTGTTATGATTTAAATAAGCTGAAAAGGGTGGGTGGAGGGGAGCCCTTCACAAGCTACTGAAACCGCTGTGGGCTGCTCCTTGATACTAGAGTGTTCCCTAGCAACACTGCATACCTAATACTGCTTCTTTCTTCCCCAGCACCCAACGGTTTACCAAGGCTGTTGGATGAAAGAATCACTTTATAAAAAACATTTAAAGCAGCCAGTGGTTTGGGAGAGGGGTTGCACAGTGCACATTTTAGTGTCCTTTTCAGTAAAATGTAGCTTCTTTTTAAGCTTTTTTCCTTTCGGGATATATAGGGGGTTTATTTTACTTTCAATTTATTGCAGTCCCTCATTGTATTAGCACCCTGCCCAGATCATAAGGGTGGGCAAGCTAAAGCTAGTTCTGTTGTGATAAACATGACTGGCACAAAGAATAGGATTGCCTTCATCCCATGGCTAGGCACTATGACTTATTTTAATAGCGAGGGTTAAGACCACATGTTTCCTTGCCAGGCATTCTTGGCTTTCTGACCCACCCCTTTTTCCTTACACAGGTCACTATCATTTTGCTTTGTAGTGATATTTTAAAATATGTGTTTGTATACATTTCAAACTCTCCAGTTTAGACCTTCTGTTAGCTGATAGTTAAAAGAATGAAGAATTTGCCTTATCTCTAAGATAAGAAAAATTCTTACCAGCCACCTGTTTGTGTATAGGACATAAACATAGTGATTAATAATGAAATTACAGCTCAGACCTAAAACCCTTTGTTATATTAGGTGTATTACTTTATCAAGAGTAAAGTAAAATTTGTTGATTTATATAGGCTAAGAGAATATTCATAATAGTCCAAAAAGAAATGTGTGAATTACTTGTGATTTTCGCAGTATAGGTAAACATTATACATGATCATTACACACTGAAAGGTTCCTCTGTATCCATTTGATTTGTTCACTATATAAAATTAGATCATTAAAGTACCTGTTTATTGAATCACGGATCTAATATGGAATTGTTAAAGAATATTAGAATAGAAGTGAACAAATCTAGATTTTGGTCCTAGATTTGCCTGTAACATCTGCTAAATTGCCATGAACAATCACTAAACTTTCCTGAGTCTCAGTGTTCTTATGTGAAAAATTAAGATAATAAAGTTTTTTAAGGATTGAAATATATTGGTAATGATCAATGAAATAGTCAAGTTTCTGTACTTTTGTATATTTTGTTTCTGGATTTTTATGTTTATTTCTTGCATGCTTTCAGAACATTACTTCATATCAACTTCTTGGCACCTTTATTTATGGTTCTGCTCTGGGTAAAACCAATCACCAAAGACTACGTTATGAACCCACCATTGGGTAAAGAAAGTGTCCCTTTGTAAGTATGGTTATTTGAGGGCTAATTTTTGTTTCATTAGAATTCAGAACTGCTTTTCTGAATGTTATTTATTGTATTTAAGTTTCTTTTTTTTATTAGTTGCTCATGACAATACAATGATCTTGACATATCATACATTTGAATCAAATGGGGTATAATTTTTCATTTTTCCAAGTGTACAGGTTGCAGAATCACATAGGACACTATACTTTTAAAACATTGCTTGAAATGCTAAAAGATATTAATAAACTTGAAGCTATAGTTCATCATTTAACCTTTTTGTGAACTTCCTAATGAATATTAAGGATTAGTATCCTATTCTAATATTGGCTTTTATACTTACAGGCTTTTCCTTAATGCTCAGTTGTCACCTGGCATTTTTCTGTCATTGTGCCAGTGGCTTTGATGCCCTCTTTTTTTTTTTTTTTTTTTTTTTGGTGGTGCTATTATTTGAACCCAGGACTTTGCACATGCTTGGTAGGTCCTCTACCTCAAAACCCCTATTTAGATACCTTCTGTAGTTATTTCAATATTATGTTTTTACTTGTGAAAATTGCAGAAGAGAAGGATAGTATACATGGAATTACATATACTTATTTCCGTGTGTATGGAAATGTTAACATTTTCCATATTTGCTTCATCTATTTTTTGATAAAATATTTCTCAAGCTAGAGATATGACATTTTTATTGCTAATTACTATAGTTTGATAGTTTGCATCTCTAAGAAAATACTAATGTTTTCCTGTAACTATAATATCACACTTAAGAAAACTAAAAATTATCCCTTAACATTATTTTCTAATACCAATTCATGTTTCTCCAATTAGACAACTGTATTTTAACAGAAGATGATAACAAGGAAACAGATATATCTCATTAAAAGGCATTATAATCGTATTTGGTATGATAGATGTGTACTTATGAAACTTAGAGTATTAGAGAGGTTCTGGCAAAGCTGATTCAAACTCCAGTTTTGCTCCTCACTAAAACCATCACTTGAAGATGATTATTTAATCTTCACTGAGCCTCTGTTTCCCCATAATAGTACCTACCTCACAGAGTTATCATTGGAATTGAATGAAAGAACACGTGTAATGCAACTGGCTGGAAGTGTTTAATAAATGTTCCTTTCACTGTTTTGCCTTATCAAAATTGAAGTAGAAATTTTGGCTAGCCATTGACTCCAGTGTACATTTTATATTATGTACTGCTCTTAGATCCTGGTACAACTTTGTCTTAGAGTATGTAGTTAGTGATGACCATGAGACATTTTCTTTTTAGATTTAATTGTTATAGACTAAAGAAATATTCACCAAAGAAGTAATGTTTTCCCCCCACACACCAACTAAACCTTAATAGTAATTTTAACTCGACAGTTTCCTGAAGTATTTAAAAGTAATTCTAAGGATCCTAGGCTTCTAGGTAAAATCTCAAAAAAAAAAAAAAAAAAAAAAAACTGCTGTCATATCCTGGATGCTGAAAGCATTCCTCAATCCTTCCTTGAAGTTTGGTCATAGAAATTGGATTTCATACTCTTGAAATTATTTTTTCTGATTTTAAATATAGTAAATTTAGGAAAACAAGGAAATTAACATTTATGATATCCCTGTTATATGCCAGTTATTATGCTAGGTACTGATATTTCATGTATTTTATCTCTTTAATTCATATAGTAATTATCCATTTGTGGTTGCTGTCCTTATCCCATTTTCTAGGTGAATTATCAGGCTCAGAAGTTAAATAATTTGGCTAAGGTTACTCAGTCAGATATGGCATACATAAAACATTTGGTTTTATACAACTTACTTTCTTCACTATTTATACACAAAGACCTTGCGTCATTTTCTCATAGCTTTTTCTCCCATTTTTTACATCCCAATACTGATCTGTTTCAAAAACAGTTCAAACAAAATTGTAGTCTTAATCTGTTTCATCCTATTCTTCAATTGTGAATTAACAGTTAAATGATTAGACAGGTGGTTTTATATTTTTGTTTAAGATCTAAAGTCCATGCAGTAGATGAAAGAATAGCTGCCCATTCATCAAAGAGAGTAGAACGAAGAGAAAAGCAAGTGACAGATTCTTTATCACACAAATTAGTTTGCAGATAAATCTTTATTTGTAGTCAGAAGCAAAAATGGTTGTAATGTTATTTCAACTTCTAAATGTATTTAAATCCAACCATGTGTTCTGACAGAACATGAAAACAATAGAATGAAGAAAACAGTACAGGGGTGCTCATAACCTCATGAAAAGAAAGCCAAGATGGCATATGCAGTAAAGCCCAGAATGATTTCAAGATCGCTGGGGAATGTCTTCTTCCTTCCTTTACCCATGTGTTTTGTCCTAGCTCAGGATCCTTGAGATACTTGATTAGATCAACTTATCAAATGTTTATGGTATTACTTGAATCTAAATTAGAAGATACTTTTAATGACTATTTTCCCAAATCCTGAACTCATAATCTGAGCAAATAATTTTCTCACTCACTACTTTATTCTGTTGTCTTCATTTTCATTATCTGTTATCCTCAAAGGGTGTGAAGTAGCTGTCTTAAGAATGCTGCCTGTCAATTCTCCTTGTTGCACAACTCTAGGGAGCACAGTATCATTTATAGGTCCAATGGAAAACTTCAAGGCTTTGGAATGCCTTGTATCTTGTTTTACTGTTATTTTTACATGATTGGCTCCTTCATTACATTAGTCATTATAGTGGACAAAAATATTATGCCTTTATCTTTTCTGGCCATCAGTATTTTTCCATTGAAATTCTGTGACCATGTGCATTCATAACCTTGTGAAAGGAAACAGGCATACATTATCAAGCTATTGTCCCATCCCCATTTCTGACCTCTAGTTCATAAATTGTTCAGACAAAAATCATATACTTCTTTATCTTCTCTACCTTTTCTGTTTTCCGTCCTGTTCAACAACATAATTTCTGCAGGCGACTTTTCCTGTATTGGGCATTTAGTTTCTTTCCTAGGTCCTTGCCATTGCACAGAATGACTGTAATTAACTAATGTGAGAGGGCTAAATGTGTAAATCATTGGTTTACAGAAACCAAGAGCAATCGGTAATTGGAGTCATAAAGGAAGTTTGAAAGACTGCTGGAGGTTTCTGTAAAAGAAGAGAATCCCAATCTGCCATAGATGTATCAATATAATATTTTCACTTTTATAGCACAATTACACAGATAAATGTATCACAGAAAGTAACCATTAATACCAAGGGCTCTTTTAGGTCTCTAACTCAGTATAGCTAAGTATAGATTTCTTATCTTATATGGTAAATAGTAACATAACTAGCATGCTAGCATACTGTGGTCTTTGAGAGAACTATATCAACTTTTTGATCTGTAGAATGACAGAAGCTACATTTGATACTCTACGACTCTGGTTAATAATCCTGCTGTGTGCTTTGAGATTGGCCATGATGCGTAGTCACCTGCAAGCATATTTAAACTTAGCCCAGAAGTGTGTGGATCAGATGAAGAAAGAAGCAGGCCGAATAAGTACAGTTGAACTACAGAAAATGGTAAGTTTTATATCATTGTTCAAATGAAAATTGGCAAAACTGTTGTGTAAAAAGAAAGGATTTTGTTTTTTTAAATATTATTGTAGATAAGTGGGACAATCTTAGGCCAATGTATATCAGCAACCTTGATCTGATTTTGGTGCTAAGAAAGGATCTCAGTTTCTCTTCTGTGTTTTAAGTGTCATATAGTTGGGTGATGCAAAGCTGTGATATGCCTACTGTTGCTAAAGGGGATCCCTCTAAGTTTCAATATATTGTCCAGGTTTGGTGACTTAAAGGGTAGGAAATACACGTTTTAGTGACTAAAATTACCAGTTTAGTGGCTAAATATATTTATTTTCTCATTATTATATGTACTTGAACATGAAATGTAAGTATTCAGAGGAGATTCCAGAGAAGGAGAAAGCTAGGAATCCCATCCCCCACTGTAGTATTCGTGTAGAATGAGGATTGATATTTTTATTTATGAGGTATTTATGTTCATATAGATTACCTGCTATTGGTATTTAATTTTATGTTCAAGGTGGCTGACCTTAGAGATTTTGACATTATGTTTTATCTTTGAAATATAAATGAATTTATACCATTGGAAATTTATTGGTTATTTTCTCCATTTTTAATACATTGTTATGGAACTTTTAAAAGGAATTTATTGTAATATTTTTACATTCTAAAAATCTTCAAATTGCCTAAATCAGTTTAAAATTATTTATAATTAAGTGCAAACTTAATAATACTATAGCTTTCTTCCCATGTAAGGATCACTTATCTCAAGCATTTCACTTTGTAATTATATGAAAGTTTAATTCACTTACAACATGTGAGCTGTATCAGATACTTAAGAATGTTGTTGGTTACAGGTGGCTCGAGTCTTTTATTACCTTTGTGTCATTGCCCTGCAGTATGTGGCACCTCTGGTAATGCTGCTTCATACAACTCTGCTTTTGAAAACACTAGGTAGGAATACCCTGGAGACTGGGAAACATCTTTTACTTTCTACCCATAATTAATAATGCTTCCTCTCACTTGCAGAGAAATATGCCATATAAACTGTTTCTCCCTTAAAAGTTTTAAGAGGAAGCATGGGAAAGTTTGAGCCATGGAAGTTGATTAATCATCTTGATTTTGAGAACTCAAGGTTCATGGGGTTTTATAATGTACACTTATAAGAATTGTTCTACTGAAGGTTAATTCCTAGATTTACTTAATGAACTTACTTAAGTTCATAAGTAACTTACCACTATTGATCTTCATTACTTTTGTGTTACATGAGAGGGTGGTTTAAGAGTTTGTTAGTGCCTAATATTTAAATTATTACAAGTTGTTTTAAACTTACATAAATTATGGAATCCTCTGGTAAGTTCAATTTTAGGTAACTAGGTTGAAGTGACAAAGATTTTTCAGTGAAAGAGCAAAGTTGTCTAACAGGTCAAGTCCCTGTTGGTACTATTCAAGAATGATCCATTATTGCACTGATCATTTCCCTTTGCTTTGATCAGGCAACTTGCCACCATGTGGGTTTAGGAAGCCCAAAGAGACTAGAAGTATTACTTGGTGGATTTAGTAGATTCCATAAACTGATGATAGTTGTAAATGCCCTTTAGGAATCTGTGGAACTTAAAGGGGTAGGTAGCTTAGTTTTGTAAATTATGTGACTCATATCCTATGCAGAGTAGGAAAGTATATGATAAAAAAATTTCTGGAACCTATTAATAGTTGCTCACATTGAAATCATAGTTTCTGAGAAAGAAATTTATTCTGATGTTGTTGAGTTAGAAAAGATTTCCAAGAAGTTATTGAATCTGTCCCTATTGCTCCTGTAGAGGCAGTTGATTCATGTCTTATACAAGGAAAAAATTGTTTTTATTATATTACCAGGTTTTACTGTAGTTAATTAAACATATATCAGTCTTTTTGCTTTACTGATGAGAACAAATTATATATAGTCTGGTCAAAATAAGTATATTCTTTTAATATGTAGAAAACTTATTATTTTTCAATCTAAAATGATTTGCTCTACCAGTAAACTTATTGATCTTAATTTCAAATGTAGATTAAGAGGTTTTTTGTTTGTTTGGTTTTTGTTTTGTTTTGTTTTACTTTGCTTTGCTTTGCTTTGTTTTTGTTTTTAGTAAAAGCTTTGGAATTAGTTAGTCTTCAAGTTTTGTGTTTTGAATTTTCTAGGTAATCATTCCTGGGGGATTTATCCAGAATCTGTCTCTACCTTGCCAGTGGATAATAGTCTACACTCCAATTCTGTTTACTCTGAATTACCATCTGCTGATGGGAAGATGAAGGTAACTGTTACGCAAATAACAGTGGCACTGAGCAGCTTAAAAAACATTTTTACTCCTCTCCTTTTTCGAGGACTTCTATCATTTTTGACATGGTGGATTGCTGCTTGCCTTTTTTCTACAAGCCTTTTTGGGCTCTTCTATCATCAGTATCTGACTGTGGCATGAATCTCAGTTAACAAAAAAGGTTATCCAAGTCATACTTTGAATTCAAATATCTGTGCCCTTAAAGGGCTAGCAAAAACCAGAAGAAAGCAAATGCAAAGGAAAAAAAAAACAAACCATATCAAAGTATGTTGTTTTAAATGCTTCCTCTGTATTCTCAGGGTGAATTAATGTTGTAATATTTAAAATCACAAGATGGATTGTTAACTATTACACTGTGTCATTGGAATTTTAACTTACTGTATTAACTAATGTGAGAGGGCTATCTGCAGGGGTAATACTTGTGATTACCTTGGTTTACAGAAACCTCCAGCAGTCTTTCAAACTTATTATGACTCTAGTTACTGATTGCTCTTAATGGTATTAAGGTACTATTAGTAGTCCTAGTGGCTGCCTATAGAACAATCTTCAAACTGAGCCATGCTTTAGGGGAGAGAACAGAACTAAAGTTATTTCTGTTGGTAATATATTAGTTACTCTTCAAACAAAACAACAAAAATCCAACAGAAAGGAAGCGAAAGCTACTGTATATTACAGTAAGGAAAGCTGCATAGTTACTTTAAATTTAATGGAGTTGTATGTGCTTGATATCTGCAAGTACTGCTGCTTGAGAGTAGCAAAAGTGTTGTTTTAAATTGTATTCTACCTAAGTTGAAAGTTCTTTTAAAACTGTTGGCCATATGAACATTTGCAGTCTTGCTGTTAGGTTTCGGCCTACCATATTTTATTTTATTCTGTGATCCTAGATAGTTTCTTTTAATTGTCTAAAAATATTTATCAGTACTGATCAGACTTTTAAAAAATTACTTTGTAATCCTGCTGACTACATGTATGTATTGTATATATATTATATATTAAATATATAATATATTGAGATTATAAAAGATGAAAATATTGGGATCCTTATAATATTTTAAGTTGCTGAATGTATGTTTAAAAGTGATTTGAATGAGATGTATTTGTATCTAGAAATTTTATTTCTGTTTGGAATGAGATTAAAATACATTTTGAAAGTTCAGCAGAGCATGCAGTTTATTTGTTGTGCATATGTGAAAGTACTTAAAATTTTACGAATGCTTTTCATGATTTCTCCCAAATTGCGGTTTTTTTTTTTTGTCTTTTAAAAATCACAATCTACTGATATTATTAAATCTAACCAAATCTACAAGTATCATTAAAGCCCTTGTTAAATAGAACTTATTTTAAATTTGTAGTGTCTACAATTAGAAATATTAAATTCTATTTTACAGGCCAGAAATTGAGGTCATTTGAATGAAAATAATCAAATGAAATGAAAAAAAAATGATAAAATTTCTTTTAATGCTTTTTATATCTAAAATCCAAAAATCACTATAGAGTTTTTATTTAAATAAATAAATGTTCTCCCATTTAATTGTCTTGGGAGACTTTATATTAATGTTTTGATGCTATTACACTATTGAAAGCAAGTTTGAAATGGAATTATTTTTCTTTCTTTTTTTTTTTTTTTTTCAGGTGCTGGGGATTGAATCCATTAAGCCATATCCCCAACTCTTTTTATATTTTATTTAGATACAGTATCTCTCTAAGTTGCTGAGATTGGCTTTGAACTCACCATTCTTCTGCCTTAGCCCCCCAGGCGTGCGCCACCATGCCCGGCTGGAATTACTTTCGTGGCTTAAGGTTTATGTTCATTTGAATAATCTCAGTGCAGCAAATTCTTGTCTTTTGGTATATATTTAAATATTTTTGTAATAGCAGATATTTTAAAAGACTGAGCAATAAGTGCTTAAATTGGATAAAACTCTTTAGTTGAAATTAATTGTGAATATAGCCTAATAATACTTCATTTGTATTTCTAGAAGAGCCATTTCATATATATCTTGAGATACAACAACATCACTAAAATAGTATAACAAGATTATACTAAAGTTTGCCATTTATTTTGTATATGAAGAAGGTTCTTACACTGCAGACTCAAAGACTCATTACCTGGTATTTATAACTGTTCTTGCTAAAGAGCTACAATTTTTAAACTATTATTAAAGCACATTAAATTAACTAATGAGTTTGGTTACTTTTTAAAGCAAATTTGAACTAACTGGTTTATTTAAGCATTGTAGGGTGGGAGGGCTGCTGGGAACCATATCCCAGGCCTGTAAATGCTGGACAAACATACCCTACCATTAATTCCCCCAGCCTGCTATCTTGTCTTTGTACCAGAAATTACATTCTTTAATTACTAAAGGGTTTGTACTTTATGGAAACAAAATATTTTAGTATCCCAAAATTTGACTAGTGGAGTTCTTTTACTTGTTATATTAGACCCTATTCAATAGAATATGCTTTGAAGGGTCAGTTATTTTTATTATGTTTGCCACATAAGTGAGAACCCTTAGATAAATTTTTCATGTGATTTGTAGAATTTTATTCAAGAGTTTGTTGATTTTCTTTTTCCCTACCCTTGCCCATTGCTCCACAAAAATCAGAACTGTATTCTCCCTCCTACTCCCACTGATTTGTCTGAAATGAAAAGCATATAATTTTATCTTAATATTTGTGTGCATTTTGATTATCTTAGGTATTTACCTCAGAATTCCAGGTGCTGTGTATAAAATGACCAATGCATGCAAGCATAATGGACTCATTGTGTAATTGTTTCTGATATAAGTATCATTGATAAAATAGTGTCATTTCTGTTTGAGTTATGATTTAGGAGAGATAATCATCCATTAATGGAATTGATTGGTCCAGGAAGCAATAAGTAGAATTCATTCTGAAAACTATAATTGGAACTTCACTAGATATATTTTATTCTTTCAAATAAAAGATTAAATTCTCAGTATTGTGAAGCATAAGGTCTCAACATTCTCTGAATTCATACACACTTTCTGAGCCATCATATAATTGAAAATACTCTATCAAGATATATGGCTTTATCCAGCAAAATAAAACTAAGTGATTTTTTAATGCAGCTTATCCTGTGTCTTTACAGAATTTTCAGTGGCTTAAGGAATCAAATTTAAACACACTTATGGTCCTAGAGCTTGAACCCCATGACTCAAATAGTTGTGAAGTCTCATTTTTCAGCTCCTCCTCAGCTCATTATGTCCATACCCTGGTTTTAGAGCTGATTATATGCCATGAAGATTCTGATAGGAACACTAAAAATGGTCAAGCCTCTTTGAAGTGATAAACATTTTTACATTTTTTTTCCAAAGAAAAAACAAAATTCAGGTATAGTTTTCTTATATGTTTATCTTCTGTTACTATGTTACTGTTGAATTTATTAGCTACAAAATTGTTATTTCAGAGAGTCTGTGTTTTTCCATCCTATTGTTTTTTTGGGTTTTGTGGGTATTTTTGTCTGTCTGTTGTTTCTATATAACTTCCTACATGTTATTCCTTTGGCATTTGGTAAGACAGTTCGTTTTCTTAAACACAGTAGCAGCATACTTAAGTAGAACTGAATTTTCAACCCATCTTTGTTGACTTCATCTGTAAAATTAAGAGTTTGTATTAAATATCAGGATATGTTTTTCTAAATCTGATATCAATTCCTATTTGTGTTAACGTGAAAACTATAATTTTTGGCATTAGCAGTATTTACTGAATCTTTTCTCTTGATATTCAGTCATTATTAGAGAACATTCATTTATTTTTAGTTGAGAATTATTTCCCAAAGAGTATCCAGGACTGTTTTGGTTTTACTTATTTAATTATATGTTCTGTAAATATTTATTGAGTGAGTGTATTGTGGTAGGGATTGTACCATGTACGCTTAGACATATCAGTGAACAGAACAGAAAATCCCTTCTCTTTAAAAGGGAATTTGGTGAGGGATGCAGACAATAAATATGAAAAGGAGTCCACTCTAGGACATGTTGGGGATGAGATCTAATCAATGAAGGGGGAATATGGAGTTGAAGGACACAGATTAAGTTACATTTTGAAATAGGGTGTCCAGAGAAAGCCTGAGAAGGTGGTTTCTGAGCAAGGACTTAAAGAATAAGAAAACCATCATAGGATTTTTCTTATTTTTTTTCTTGGATTGCCATGGCTCCTTGGTATACAGAACAACCTGATTGGTGGGCACAGTGGGCTTGCCTGTTACCCCAGCAACTTGGGAAGCTGAGGCAGGAGGATCTCAAATAAAGGCCAGCCTGGGTAAATTAGGGAGACCCTCTCAAAATAAAAAAGGCTAGGGATGTATAGTTCAGTGGTAAAATACCCCTGGATTTAATCCCCAGTGCTGGGAAAAAAGAAAAGGAAAAACAAAAACACTCCAATTGCTAGGATTTTGCTTGCTACGAGTTCACTAAGTAAAAAAAAAAAAATTAACTGATAGTATCAGGCTGGGGATGTAACTCAGTGGTAGGACACTTGCCTAGCACCTGCAAGACAGTGAGTTGATCCCTAGTGCCACCAAAAATTTTTTTAAATTGAAAGAGTTGAAATGGATAATATTATTTATTCGTCTGTTCAGTTGGTATGTTTTACTAGAAGTAGTATATTTGTCGAGTTAAACGTTGAGTGTTTACTAATAAACAGTAAAGCACACAATGAATATAACTCCTTAATCTATGTTTTATAATTTATCTGGGAAATACTTTTTAACTTATGTGGTCATATTTATATAATATGACTAATGGCAAAATTACATTAATATGTTTTATCACAACTTTCAGTGGTACAAAATATTAAATGTCTTATACAGTTTAGGTAATTAAGTCCCCTTTGCTAAAGTATTAAACATGAGTGAGGTAGGTATTGTTTTTAGAGGAATGCTTTACAAAAATTAACTTCAACACATCTTTTTAAATTTTCATTTGAAATGCCCTTTTGTCCTCTAATTCTGCAGTGAAACAGTTTATACTTATGAATAAAATTTCCAAAAGACTAAAATATGAAAGCATAAATTAGATAGCAATGAAAAGATATAAAAATCACTATAAATGTGTTTGTGTATTTTTACTTGTTTTTAAATTTCTATTTTTAACAATTCCTTCAATCATGAAATGTAAGCTTTCCTCTACATATTTAAATTTCTATCATTATAGGAAGTCCTTATTTACACCTATTTTGGATAGGTTACTGATATTTAAGTTAATATTCTGTTGAGGCTGAATATCAGAGAAAGAACTGAATTATCAAAATAAACCCTAAAAAAATTATTTTTAAAAATTTTATCACTGCTTTTGGTAAAATACCATAGTGCAGGAAAAAGGAAAAAATAGTTTTTTGAACATTTTTTCTTATTTCATTGTTTGTATTTTCAAATTACTCAAATTCCTGATGTGGGGACTGTGCCTGCTATTTGTTTTAATTGTGTATTCCAAAACTGAAGAAATAACTACAGGATGGGCTCAGGGAACCACTGGGCTGACTGTGACAGACCTGAGCTAAAATTCCTTTGAATATCTGACCTCCATAAATCCCTACTCTGACTGGTATACATTTGAGTTCCCTAAAATTACTGGCAGTTCAGACCCAGTTTTCAGTATTCCCTGAAGATTTGATTATTTCCTTTTCCTAGTTTGGTTAATCTTGTGAAAGGATGTAGGTAAGTCCCTTTGGGGAATGCTGGGAGAAAGATTAACAGTATAAATACTTGGTAGTGTTCTAGGAACTAATTGAAGAGGCTGTGACCCTTTGTTTCAAGGTGAATGATAAAACATTTTTTATCCTGAGTGCTTTACATGGTTTTGAATTTTTTTTTATTCAGAATTTTGAGGTCATCAAGGTAACATTTTAAAATTCAATCTCATATGTATAATTCCTAAATAAGACTCTTGGCCTACGTGGAATTACATAATTGAAGTTGGTTTCATCAAAGCATGAATGCTAGTATACCAAATGATTCCACATGGATTGGAATCACAGTTTAACATCTTATATTCATTGATATAAATACTGTCTGATATAAAATCACATACTGTCATTCTTTAGTATCTTCCAGAGTGAGTCTCTTAATATGATTAAACATTTATTTCACCATTTATTGAAGAATCATTAAGTCTTTTGTATCTCTGTGTATATACACATAAAATGTATATATACATAAATGAAAGTTTTCATCATCAGAACTTATTGTACCATCCCAATTTTATGAATTTTAACATGTAAAGCATATTTACTCTCAAATTGCATCAGAGATACCCCACTTTCAATAAATGTCATATATTAACTGCAAATATGAAGGGAGTAACTTTTTTTTTTAATTATTACCTAATCAAAAACACTGATCAAGTACAAGTTTGGGGCACTTTTAAGTGTCATTGAAGGAGGTGTTCAGCTACTAGATCTTCTAAAGGACTTTAAAAGGCCAGCACCAAAAAACCATGTTTGCAAAATGTGGTCATAGTCAGTGATGCAGTCCTGTGATCTAATTCCATCTCAAATACAAAGTAAACAGAGATGTTTGAAATTGTATTTTTAGAAGAAGTTTTATAAAAATGAAACAATTATTTAGCACCAATAGTAGGAAAATAGGAACCTCCAAAATCTTATAAAAGCTTATAATATTCATGGATATATATAATTATAAACATTTTTACCTTTGTCCCCCAAAGGTGACATTTCTACCTGGTTATTTGAACTAGAAAAGAGTTACTTGGGAAGATGTTATTTTGTAGATTTGTGCTACAAGATGGTATTATTATTTTCATTATAAGTTATGCTGTGCATTCATTTTTATGCTTTTTATAAACAATGTTAGAGGTTTTTTTTTTCCTGCATGGATTTTTACATTCTTCCAAACTGAGAAAGTTCTCTTTTACAAATCTCTATTCAACCATACACATGTAGATTAGATACAAATGAAATGTGTAACATGATTCAAAAGTCAAGGTTATACAGAATACAGTAAAGACTGAGGGAATATTCTTTAAAGAATTTTTCAAGGTATTATAATTGCTTTATTATACATATGTGTAATGATGCACTAGTAATAGGATGGCGGAAATATCCTTAATTCACTGCTTCTTATTACCCTTAAGTTTATTTAGCTAAAAGAAAATTAATGATGAGTCTTCCAGATAGAATGTATTTTGGTTATGGCAGATCAGTGATCTCATTGCAAAAACAAATAGTCATTTTAGTTACAAAAAAGAAGCATAAGAGAAGCAAAAAGGACTAAATGAATAAGTATGTCAGGTCTTATCATTGCTCCAGTCTTTTAGACAGCCCCTGAAAAGTCTGAACATTGGACACAGGCTCATTTCTTCTCTTACTAGTTCCCTTCCTCCAGGGAGAGGCCTCTGAGTTATATTGATCCATTGGCTATGCTGTAGGTCCTCTGGAGCAGCAGCAAACCACTAGCTTTTGTTTTCAGCAGACTCTGGACTTCTAGAAATATGCCAGGTCCTGTCAACTCTCCAAGATTGTGAGACAGAAACCAGTCCTCTATCATCCTTCAGAGAAGCTAGCACACTGGATGCACACTTTAACTCCCTATTGAGAAGTTGTTATTAGGGGGTTTTCTCCACATCATTCTGGGTGAGCAAGGGAGAGGAACAACAGCAAGTGCTCCAAACCATTGATTTATTTTGTGTCCCTGCTATTTTTTCTTAAGACATCACATCATTTATTCTGTGTCTTCTTTTCCCCTGGTCCTTCTACTAGCCAAAACTATATGTTCTTGTGGCAAAACAGGATTTCACAAATTAGCACAAAAACTTCTTCAGGAGGTAGGAAGAGCTCTTGATGACTAAATAATTAGGATGGAAAGTGAAGTGTACTTATGTAAATACAGGAATACACAACCAGTGAAACTCCACATCATGTACAATCACAAAAATGGGATCCTAATTAGACTAAGTTATACTCCATGTACGTACAATATATCAAGATACACTCTACTGTCATGTATATCTAAAAAGAACAAAAATAAGTGAAGTCACATGCAGACAATAAAAACAATTATTTGTGGATTGGTCTGTAATTATCAACATTTGGAACATATTTCTGCTTTGCTAAATTTAGAAATCAGACCAAATTTGGCTATTTGCCTACTAATTTAACCCCTACATAGAGCACCTCCAAAAAGGAGAAAGGCAGATCATGTATGTATTAAAACCCAGTTCTATGCCGTGCTCAGAAAATGTAGGCCAGCTACTGCTGAGTAGTAGAATCCTTTACTCTATAAACACTTATACAGAAACCAGCCCCTCATGACCACAATCCTCTATCCCCAAAGTCTGCACAGTGGTTGGATGTTCAGCCTTGTCTTTTCCTCCCCAGAGAGGACCTGAGAGTTAGTTTTCTCCTAGCCACTCCTGAATGAGCAGTAGGAAGGGATGTGGTGAGTGCATGCCACACATTTCCCTGCCTGCTTCAGTTCAGCTGATTTCCTGCTCACATAGGTTGCAAAAGCCTCAACTGATTTCTGTTATTTCTTGTGGGAGAGCAGTGACTTGGATCATGATCTCTGACTATCTCATGGCTGCATTTGCTCTGGGAGCTTCCAGTGGAAAGGTGCAGATCAAGATTACCCAGTTGCTATGGTGATGCAAAAAAATACTGACCATACAACAAGTTATAATTAAATGTCTGTCGTGTGATTTTAAAATTCAACAGGTCTAAAGTTCACTTTAACAATGGAAAAGGAAAATGGGCAAATAATGTTAAAAATATTTTTAGCAGTATCGTGAAAGTACTTTGTATTTGTGATAATAAAGGATATACATTATAATGTCTAAGATAATCAGTGAAAGAATGTAAAACAAATAGAAGCTGGAAATGGAATTATGTTAATTCAAAAGATATAAAAATAAACATGAACCAGATCAGACAGTATGGAATCAAATTAAGAATGTACTCATCAGTAAACATAAATGGACTAAATACCTCAAAGAAAAATCTGTTTAGATTACTTAATGAGCTATATGGTGCTTTTAAGAGGCAAACTGAAAGTAAAAAAAGGCATGAAAGTTTGCAAGTAAAAAGGTGAAAAAAAAATCAAAAGGGTGAAACACTGTTAGAACAAAGTTACAGTAAGCCTAGAAAAAGAGATTTCATCATGAAGAAATGTCGTCCAATAGGAGTATATCACAATCCTAAATCCATTTGTACCCAAATTATCCTCAAAGAATTGTGATAGTCTTAATAAATTAGAGAAAGCCATAATCATACTCAATAGCTTTAGCGCAACTCAGTAGTAGAAAGAACAGAGTTGTAAGACCAGAAATTCTGAATAATAATTTGACATGTACAGATCACTGCATCAAAATAATGACATTCTCATTGCTTTCAAAACTAATTGAAACTTTATCAACATGACCATATTCTGAGCCATTAAAGAAAAAGCTCAGCTGAACGTCTCAGCACACAGGCAGCCTATAATTTCAGTGAATCCAGAGGCTGAGGCAGGAGGAGAGCAAGTTCAAGGCCAGCCTTAGCAACTTAGCATGACCCTGTCTCAAAATAAAAAATAAAGGGGTTGTGGTTGTGGCTTAGTGGTATAGCACTTGCCTAGCATGTGTGAGGCATTGGGTTTGGTCCTCAGCACCACATAAAAATGAATAAAATTAAGATACCGTGTCCATCTACAACTAACAAATAAATTATAAACATAAAGGATATAGCTCAGTGGTGAAGTGTCCATGTTCAATCCTCAGTACTGCAATAAATTAATGATTTTTTAAAACTCAAGAAATATAAAAATATTGAAATTATTCATGTTTTCTGAAAACAGTAGAATTAAGCTAGAGATTAGCAAAAAGACAACCAAACAAAAATGTTTTCAACTGCTTTGAATTTAGATATTATGTTTCTACATAATTCATGGGTTAAATAAACGGGGAAGTATTTTGTATTGAAAGATAAAGAATATATGACATCAAATTTTGGTACTGCTCAACCCATGATTAGCAAAAGCCTATGGTCTCAAATTAATATATTAGAAAAGGTTATGATGACTAATAATTTCCACTGAAGAAACAAAAAAGATCCAATCAAACCTAAGGAAAGTACAATAAAAGGACTAATAAAGCAGAAACCAATGAAATACCACTCAAATGTATAATACATATTGTTAATAAAGCTGAAAATGATTCTTCCAGAAGATTAATGCAATTGATTAAATCCTTTCCAAAGCTGATTCAGGAAAAAAAATAAAAACCAATATCAGGCTTTAAAAATATTAAATGACTATAGGCCTATCTATAGACCTATAAAAGATGTTAATATCATTAATGGATGAATGAAAATCCAGTTACAAATTCCAGTTACAGGCATGCTCAGGCCTTTGGTCCTAGCTACTTGGGAGGCTGAGACAGGAGAATTTACAAGTTCAAGTTCATACTGGTCAACTCATCAATACTCTGGCTCAAAATTATTTTAAAAAGGACTGGAGATGTAGCTCAGTGGTAGAGTGCTGGCCCCACAGGCATGAGTCTATTGAAATGCACCAAAAATTAAGACAGTTTGCTAGAACTGTAAGTGATAGGTTGATGGATATAAACAAATTAACACCGATAATGGAATCTAGTGAAAGATACGTGTGTGTGTGTTTATAATTCAACCTTAGAAGATTATTTTTGATGCAATATCTTCATTTATTTATTTTTATGTGGTTCTGGGGATCAAACCCAGTGCCCCACACTTGCTAGACAAATGCTCCACCACTGAGCCACAACCCTAGCCCTCAACCTTAGAAGAATTTTTATTGCTTGAAGTATTTATAATAAAATGTCAAAAAATAAGAATATATGTGAACAACCCTACATCAGTAACTTTGCAATTTGGATAAAATGAACAAATTTATTGAAAAAGGAACCTAGCTGGGCTCAGCAATATACACCTATAATCGCAGTCACTTGGGAGGCTGAGGCAGGAGAATCTCAAGTTTGAGGCCAGCCTCAGCAACTTAGCAAGGCCCTGTTTCAGAATAAATAAAAAGGGCTGGAGATGTAGTTCAGTGGTGAAGTACCCCTAGGTACGCTACTACTAAAAAATTTCCTCAGAAAGAAAACTTCTATCCCTGTTGGCTTCAACAGTAAATTTTGACTAATAATTGAAGAAGGAACAGTGCCAGTACCACTTACACAAACTATCAAATAAGAGTGACTCTTGCCTTATTCTTTTCATAAGGCAAAATGATATTGCCTTGAACCTGATAAAGATATTACAAGAAAGAAATCCTGAAAATCAATCACTACTATGATTATACACGTAAATATCTTTAGTAAAAATAGTAGCAAATCAAATTCAGTGATAGATAAGATAATGTATCACAGCCCAGTGCAATTTACTCCAGGCTTCCAAAGGGAATTCGACATTTGAAAGCTAATTAACATAATTTATCAAATTAGAGGAAAAATATAGAGGGCTAAAATCTTATGATTCAGGAAACATTTGAAAAAATGTAATAGAAGTTTTTTATAGAGTTTAATAGAAAATTAGGAATTGAGAGAATTCCTCCTGAATGAAAGGAGGAATATCTGTCAAAATCTAACAGCATACATCAATTGTAAAGTGTGTTATTGAAGACTTCTCACTTGTGTGAAGAAATGAGAGAAGGTTTCTGCTATGACTGCTTCCATTCAAACTTATACTAGAAGTTCTGATCGGTAGAGTAAGGCAAGACTCCCCCAAAAGCATTAAGATTGGATAAATTTTACTATATGAAAATTAAAAATCTCTATTCAGACACATACAAAAAAATCAAGAGGGTAAAATTCCACCCTCAGAATGATATATATATATATATATCCAAAAAGGATTCATGCCCAGAATCTGTGAAGTATTTTACAATTTTACAATTATGGTTTCTATATTTTAGAAAAACACCAGAAAGCAGAAAAATGGCACTCTGCAAAGGAGGATATCCAAATGAAAGCATGTATGACTTGATTAATCATCAAGACAATTAAAATTTAAAGTACAATTTGATAGAACCAAAAAAGGGCTAATATTTCAAGTGGAAAATGTCAAGCACTGGCAAGAAAGTATTAAGACTCTCATGTAAATGCAAATGAGAATGTAAGCTGGTACAACCATTTTGAAAAATATCTCCTGAGCACAAATGAAAAGCCTTCAATAACATGCTTTGTGATTGATGTATGCTGTTATATTGTGACAGATATTCCTCCTTCAACTGAGGATGCTTCTTTTTATTTCTAATTTTCCATTAGACTCTGATAAGGTTTAGCAAATAGTTCCTTATGATAATAATTTCACTAGTAGGTAAATAACCTACAAAATTCCATGCATGTGTTTATTGAAAGACATGTACTACACCATACATAGAGCAAGTGAGTACCAAGGTAAGAAATATGCAAATGTTATTCAGCCCTAAAATGAATAAATAAATTGTGGCACACTCACAACAAATACCATGCATGCAACAGTAGGTATGGGTGACACTAAATGGATAAACCGTGGTAGAAATCACAATGGAACATTGAATAGTGTATGTAGTGTTTGGCGATGGGAATGAGTAGTCTACACCTACATGCCACAAGGTGGATGAATCTGTCAGTCATTAAAACTAACAAGGCAGTGGGTGTTTTGTAATCACATTTATACATAGTACTGAAACAGGCAAAGCAAACATACTGTTGAGAGTCTGCTTGAAAAAATGACTGCAAAGTAGCTTGAAGGGGACGTCTGAGGTGCTGCTGCTTTATCTAGATGCCGACTAGAGGATTGTGTTCTATTTGTGTAAACTGGAGCTATAAAATTACATGTTTTCTATACAAATATTATTCTTCAGAAAAAAAGCTTAAAATTATGATTCTACTGAAAAATCTCTGATAAACTGTTAACATAGTCAGGTCCACCCCAGCTCTCATGTCAGTACTATGAAATATTACAAAAAAAATTTTACTGCCAATAAATCTTAAAATCTTAATTTTACCTCTACCCACTCCTAAAAGAAAAATCAAGGCTAATCTAATTGTTGAATGTGAGTCTTCATAGTGGTTACAACTGAACTTTTCATATTTGAACTCTTAATCACACTAATTGGGATTACCAAATAGGTACCATGAAATGGAGTTGCCCATGTACAAAATGATGTTTCAATGAGGATTTTAAGAATTCTTTCTGTTTTCAGCATTGTTAATCCGTTTAAGCTTTAAAATTTATGCTGCTTGCTCTTGAATGCAATAGATAATAACTTTGATTTTAAGAGATGCCATCTACACCAAAAAAATAAATATTAAAAAAAGAGATGCCAACTAAGTAATTAAGCAACTATAGACTCAAAAATCAATAATCATTTATAACCTTTCAATTGGGTGGTTGCTTATATCTCTCCTCTAAAATATTATATAACTTGGTTCTTTTTAATTCCTTGTATATCATGGACCTAAAGCAACACCTTATAATCTTTCAAAGCATTGCATTCAATCCTTGATTGATTACTTGAATTAGGGGAATGTATAAGTTATTTTTAATAATAAAGAAGATACTGGGGCTGGGATTATGGCTCAGTGGCAGAGCGCTTGCTTTGCATGTATAAGGTCAGTGGTTTGATCCTCAGCACCACATAAAAATAAATAAATAAATAAAGGGATTCTGTCCATAACTATGGGTACAGTCCCATCCCCCACAGCGGACACTCCACAAAGGCAATCAGCGACCACCATCTTGGAAAGCTGAAGTATCCACCGCCAATCTCCAACAGATTGCAACAACAAAACAGGTGTGTGTCACTCAGCTCACCCCCCATACATCGCATTAAATCTCTCCTAGGCTTTCCGGGGGTGGGAGTATCAGAGTGAGCCTGCATAAAAACTAGGGGAAAACTAGAGACACCTGACCTTCAAACCCCCTCCCATCAGCAGCCAAAACGAAACCTGTCTAGCCAGCTCTGGGGGAGGGTCAAGCAGGAAAAATCAAAACGAAAGAGTGCCGGGGTTCCCAATAGCCAACTGTGGGACCCCGGAGATCCAGGCCGACTGATTCGCGGCGGCCTGCCCCACAGCTACAGAAGGCGTGGTGCCGCAGAGAAGCGATTAATTAGCAAGCAGGGAGATAAGGGGCTGCGACTGCTGGAATCCCCCCAGGCAAGCCCGCACTGACCCCTGGGATGATTACGGGACTTCAGATGGAGAAGGAAGCTTTACAGTTCTATCCCCCACAAGGGAAACAAAACAATAGAGTGATGGGGTTCTCAATAGTCACCCTCCACACCCAACAAACGGCAGGCCCAGAGTACAGTTTGAACTGCCGAGAACCATCACTCAGGGGAAACCTGGTCTAGCAGGAGAAACCAAGACTAGCAGGAGAAACCAGGGGACTAGAGGCAAGGCTCTCGCGACTGGGCGGCTGGAAACCGCAGGCCCGCCGGCAACAGTTCACCCACTGCCCGTGTAACTGGGCGGTAGAACACCTGCTGACTGGCGACTGAACACCCGCCCGCGGCCTGTGATACTGGGCGGCTGGAGACCGCCCACCTGCTGCGACCTGGAGCTGAAATTAAACAGAGACAGTCCAGTTACACCCCCCCATTAGGACACCTCGGCAAGGAGCCTGGGGCCTGTCATAGCAGAGTAGTGTCGTCACTGGAGCTCGGACGTTTGGAATTCCTTCCCAGCGGAATCCACGTTTGCAGGCATAGTTTAACAACACAAAGGAGAGACATCAGAGTAATACAGAACCAAAACAAATCTATAGAAGAGAGCAGAAACACGACAATCAAATAGAGCTGGAAAGTAACGTGGACAACATGAGAAAACAAGGGAAAAAAGGAGTACAAACAATGCAAGACAACTTAATTCTACAGGAGGACATAGAAACATCAGAAGCAGGGATAGGGAAAGAACTCAAGGCATACCTAACTCGAATGGAAAGGAATATTAGAGAAGACATGCGACAGCAAGTCCAAGCAATAAAAGTATATTTTGAAAATGAATTAAACAAACAAATTCAAATGGCAAAGAACGAGCTCTACCAGGAGATAGAGATCTTAAAAAAAATCAAACAATAATCCTAGAATTTCAGGCAACTATAAACCAAATTAAAAACTCAAAGGAGAATATTATAAATAGACTTGATGAAGTAGAAGTCAGAACATCAGATAATGAAGACAAGGTTTATCAACTTGAAAAGTGTATAGTCAACACAGAAAAGATGCTTAAATCCCACGAACAATCTATTCAAGAGATATGGGATGTCATAAAAAAACCAAATTTGAGAGTCATTGGGATAGAAGAAGGCACAGAGATTGAAACCAAAGGTATGGACAGCATATTAAATGAAATAATTGTAGAAAACTTCCCAGAGATGAAAGATGGAATGGATTGCCAAATCCTGGAAGCCTACAGGACCCCAAACATTCAAAACCATAATAGACCAACTCCAAGACACATAATTATGAAGATAGCCAACGTACAGAACAAGGAGAGAATATTAAAAGCTACAAGAGAAAAGAGGCAGATTACATTCAGGGGTAAACCAATTAGGTTAACGACTGACTTCTCATCACAGACTTTGAAAGCGAGAAGATCCTGGAAAAATGTATTTCAAATGCTGAAAAATAATGGATTCCAACCAAGAATACTGTACCCAGCAAAATTGAGCTTCAGATTTGACAACGAAATTAAAATATTTCACGATAAACAAAAGCTAAAAGAATTCGCAGCAAGAAAACCAGCACTGCAAAGCATTTTGAGCAAAATACTACAAGAAGAGGAATTGAAAAATAGTGCCCAAAACTATCAGCAGGAGATATCTCAGTAAAGGGGGAGGAAAATAACCAAAAAGTAAAACTAGCCAAACTAAAGTAAATAAATAAAGAAGCATGACTGGAAGTACGAATCATATCTCAATTGTAACATTAAATGTTAATGGCCTAAACTCACCAATCAAGAGACATAGGCCAGTAACCTGGGTCAAAAAAACAAATCCAACAATATGCTGCCTTCAGGAGACTCATATGATAGGAAAAGACATACACAGGCTGAAGGTAAAAGGTTGGGAAAAATCATACCACTCACATGGCCCTCGGAAGCAAGCAGGAGTGGCCATACTCATATCGAATAAAATCAACTTCAAACCTAAGTTAATCAAGAAGGATAAAGAAGGACACTATATACTGTTAAAAGGAACCATCCACCAACAAGACATAACAATTATCAATTTGTATGCACCAAACAATGGAGCTGCAACGTTCATAAAACAAACTCTCCTCAAGTTCAAGAGTCAAATTGACCACAACACAATATTTATGGGTGACTTCAACACACCGCTCTCGCCATTAAACAGATCCTCTAGACCAAAACTGAATAAAGAAACTAGAGAACTCAACAGCACAATCAATAACCTAGACTTAACCTACATATATAGAATATATCAACCATCATCAAGTGGATACACGTTCTTCTCAGCAGCACATGGATCCTACTCAAAGATAGACCATATATTATGCCATAAGGCAACTCTTAGCAAATATAAAGGCGTGGAGATAATACCATGCACCATATCTGATCATAATGGAATGAAATTGGAAATCAATGATAAAAGAAGGAAGGAAAAATCCTACATCACATGGAAAATGAACAATATGTTATTGAATGATCAATGGGATACAGAAGACATAAAGGAGGAGATGAAAAAATTCTTAGAGTCAAATGATAACACAGACACAGCATACCAGAATCTATGGGACACAATGAAAGCAGTTTTAAGAGGGAAATTCATTTCTTGGAGCTCTTTCCTTAAAAAAAGAAAAAACCAACAAATAAATGAACTCACACTACACCTCAAAAACCTAGAAAAGGAAGAGCAAAACAACAGCAAATGTAGTAGAAGACAAGAAATAATTAAAATTAGAGCAGAAATCAACGAAATTGAAACAAAAGAAACCATTGAAAAAATTGATAAAACTAAAAGTTGGTTCTTTGAAAAAATAAATAAGATAGACAAGCCCTTAGCCATGCTAACGAAAAGAAGAAGAGAGAGAACTCAAATTACTAACATATGGGATGAAAAAGGCAATATCACAACAGACACTACAGAAATACAGAAGATAATTAGAAATTATTTTGAAACACTATATTCCAATAAAATAGATATAGTGAAGATATCGATAAATTTCTTAAGGCATATGATTTGCCCAGATTGAGACAGGAAGACACACACAATTTAAACAGACCAATAACAAAGGAAGAAATAGAAGAAGCCATCAAAAGACTACCAACCAAGAAAAGCCCTGGACCGGATGGGTATACAGCGGAGTTCTACAAAACCTTCAAAGAAGAATTAATATCAATACTTTTCAAGCTATTTCAAGAAATAGAAAAAGAAGGAGGTCTTCCAAATTCATTCTATGAGGCCAACATCACTCTGATCCCAAAACCAGACAAAGACACTTCAAAGAAAGAAAACTACAGACCAATATCTCTAATGAACTTGGATGCAAAAATTCTCAATAAAATTCTGGCTAATCGAATACAAAAACATATCAGAAAACTTGTGCACCATGATCAAATAGGATTCATACCTGGGATGCAAGGCTGGTTCAATATACGGAAATCAATAAATGCTATTCACCACATCAATAGACTTAAAGACAAGAACCATATGATCATGTCGATAGATGCAGAAAAAGCATTTGACAAGGTACAGCATCCCTTTATGTTCAAAACACTAGAAAAACTAGGGATAACAGGAACCTACCTCAACTTTGTAAAAGCTATATATGCTAAACCTCAGGCTAGCATCATCCTAAACGGAGAAAAACTTAAGGAATTCCCTCTAAAATCTGGAACAAGACAGGGATGCCCTCTATCGCCACTTCGATTCAATTTAGTTCTCGAAGTACTAGCCAGAGCAATTAGACAGACAAAAGAAATTAAAGGCATAAAAATAGGAAAAGAAGAAATTAAATTATCGCTATTTGCGGATGACATGATAATATACTTAACAGACCCAAAAGGGTCTACAAAGAAGCTGCTAGAGTTAATAAATGAATTCAGCAAAGTGGCAGGTTATAAAATCAACACGCATAAATCAAAGGCATTCCTGTATGTCAGCAACAAAACCTCTGAAATGGAAATAAGGAAAACCACTCCATTCACAATATCCTCAAAGAAAATAAGATACTTGGGAATCAACCTAACAAAAGAGGTGAAAGATTTATACAATGAAAACTACAGAACCCTAAAGAGAGAGATAGAGGAAGATCTCAGAAGATGGAAAAATGTACCCTGTTCATGGATAGGCAGAACTAACATCATCAAAATGGCGATATTACCCAAAGTTCTCTACAGGTTTAATGCGATGCGAATCAAAATCCCAATGGCATTTCTTGTAGAAATAGATAAAGCAATCATGAAATTCATATGGAAAAACAAAAGACCCAGAGTAGCAAAAGCAATTCTAAGCAGGAAGTGTGAATCTGGAGGTATAGCGATACCTGAGTTCAAACTGTACTACAAAGCAATAGTAACAAAAACAGCATGGTACTGGTACCAAAACAGGCAGGTGGACCAATGGTACAGAATAGAGGACACAGAGACTAATCCACAAAGTTACAACTATCTTATATTTGATAAAGGGGCTAAAAACATGCAATGGAGGAAGGATAGCATCTTCAACAAATGGTGCTGGGAAAATTGGAAATCCATATGCAACAAAATGAAATTGAATCCCTTTCTCTCACCAGCCACAAAAGTTAACTCAAAATGGATCAAGGAGCTAGATATCAAATCAGAGACACTGCGTCTGATAGAAGAAAAAGTTGGCTACGATCTACATATTGTGGGGTCGGGCTCCAAATTCCTTAATAGGACGCCCATAGCCCAAGAGTTAATAACAAGAATAAACAAATGGGACTTACTTAAACTAAAAAGTTTTTTCTCAGCAAGAGAAACAATAAAAGAGGTAAATAGGGAGCCTACATCCTGGGAACAAATTTTTACCCCTCACACCTCAGATAGAGCCCTAATATCCAGAATGTACAAAGAACTTAAAAAATTAAACAATAAGATAACAATTAACCCAATCAACAAATGGGCCAAGGACCTGAACAGACACTTCTCAGAGGAGGACATACAAGCAATCAACAAGTACATGAAAAAATGCTCACCATCTCTAGCAGTCAGAGAAATGCAAATCAAAACCACCCTAAGATACCATCTCACTCCAGTAAGATTGGCAGCCATTATGAAGTCAAACAACAATAAGTGTTGGCGAGGATGTGGGGAAAAGGGTACACTTGTACATTGCTGGTGGGACTGCAAAATGGTGAGGCCAATTTGCAAAGCAGTATGGAGATTCCTGGGAAAGCTGGGAATGGATCCACCATTTGACCCAGCTATAGCCCTTCTCGGACTATTCCCTGAGGACCTTAAAAGAGCGCACTATAGGGATACGGCCACATCAATGATTATAGCGGCACAATTCACAATAGCTAGACTGTGGAACCAATCTAGATGCCCTTCAATAGATGAATGGATAAAAAAAATGTGGCATCTATACACAATGGAGTATTATACAGTACTAAGAAATGACAAAATCATAGAATTTGCAGGGAAATGGATGGCATTAGAGCAGATTATGCTAAGTGAAGCTAGCCAAGCCCTAAAAAACAAATGCCAAATGTCCTCTTTGATATAAAGAGAGCCACTAAGAACAGAACAGGAAGGAAGAACATGAGGAAAAGACTAACAGTAAACAAAGACGAATGGGGGGAGAGAAAGGGAGAGAGAAGGGAAAGCATATGGAAATGGTAGGAGACCTTCAATGACACACAAAATTATAAGAGGTTATGAGGGGCAATGGGGAGGGGAAAAAAGGGAGAGAACTGAACAACAGCAGTGGAGGTAGAGAGGGAAGATGAGAGGGGAGGGGAGGGGAGGGGGGATAGTAGGGGATAGGAAAGGTAGCAGAATACAACAGTCACTAATATGCCATTATGTAAAAATGTGAGTATGTAACAGATGTGATTCTGCAATCTATATTTGGGGTAAAAAAGGGAGTTCAAAACCCAATTGAGTCAAATGTATGAAAGATGATGTATCATGAGCTCTGTAATGTTTTGAACAATCAATAAAAATAAATAAATAAATAAATAAATAAAATAAAAATAAAGAAGATAAATAGTTCCTTTTATTACCAATTCATTACATCCTAAACAACGTTTTTTACTAGGCTACCATCTACACCAATATCTAATTATCGAATTGGTTATTATTTGCCCTACATTTTTGAATCAAATATTTAATAATTTTCAGTTCATGTATCTGTTGTGACTATAAATAATATATGTATAAATGTGAAATATTCAGATCTATTATATTGCTCTTGGAAAATTAAGAAATTTTAGTTGCTGTGTTTGGCAGTATAAAAGTGGACTGTTACTCTCTGTCATGTTACTATCTCTTAACCCTGAAACTTTCCTAATGAATCAAGAATTGGGAATGGCATGTAGGCTACTGCTGCCTGTGCTTATGTACCATGATCTTATTACATGTAATGACTCAGTCATTCCATGGTCATATATCTGTCTATGAAATATATTTACTGAATATATATAGCATGGCAATGAGCCACCCTTACATACCTATTAGAAGGGCTAAAATCCCCAAATCCAACCATATCATTCACTGGTAAGGATGTGAAGCAGGAACAATCATTCGCTAATGGTGGGAATGGAGAAAGGTAAAATCATTTTGGAAGACAGTCCGGCACTTCCTTCATTTTTTTTTTTTTTAATGTGGTGCTAGGATTGAACCTGGGATACTTTACCACTGAGTTACATCCCCAGCTTTTTAATTTTTTTTGAGACAGGGTTTCACTAAATTGCTGAGGCTGGCCTCAAACTTTTGATCCTCCTGCCTCAACTTCAGATGTCACTGGGATTACAGGAGTACACCACCACAACCTGGCATAATTCTTAAGATTCTTTGACTTGAGACCCAATCTACAGCTAGTTTCAAATTGTTTATATGGATATTCCAACATAAAGGAGGAAGGAGCATATCTCCCCAATCTTCAAATGTGGAAATGTATAGACACGTCCTTACCAAAAGAACAATCTAGAAAGGGGGGGGGTGTAACTTTATGGTGGTGATAATACCATCTTAGCCAAGTGGTCAAGATTAACATCAATGATAAATCATGATAATGATGAGCATTTGACACACAGTGATGAGAGTGGCACTCACTTCTGTGGCTCACCTCCCAATTCCCATCATGCTAGTTTTCATGAGAAAAACATCAGAAAAACCCAACTGAGGGCCATTTTAGAAAATACCTGACCAGTATGTCTCAGAACTAGATGTTACCTTGGAACAGAAACAGAATCATACTAGATGTTACTTGGAACAGAAACAGAAGATATTAGGTAAAAATTAAGGAAACCTGAATGAAATACAGACTTTAAGTAGTAAAAATGTATCAGGGCAGTCATTAGTTGAAATAAATATACCATCCTAAAAGATGTTAATGAAATAAGGGTAACTGGATTTGGGCAAATGGAATTCTCTACTATTTTTACAATTTCTCTGCAATTCTGAAATAAAGTTTATTTTTAAATATATATGGAGTTTATCTAAATGTTTAGTAAAGTTTTATGTAAATATTAGTCTCCAGAAATGCAGAGTTAAGAGCAGAGTTAACAGATTTCTAAATGTAAGGGAATGTTTGCTCTTCTATAAACAAACAAGGAGAATAAAATAATTTAGTATGTTTTTCCATGAAGTTAAATTGATATAGTTTAAAGTATCATTCCTTGTTCTGAGATTGTTTCTAAAGTCTGTGATGTTAAGATTCCTTTTGCAATAAAATAATCTACTAGTAAATTTGGTGTATAACTATACTACTGCTATAAAAAGTGAATTATTGGTCCCTGAAAACAGAGTCAGACTCACATTCTTTGGCAATATAGTTTTTGAAAACTTTCAGAAATTAGCTACTCCTGCCAGGTAGAACCAAAATACTATTGCTTTGTGGGGTTTTTTTTTCCTATACACAACTGCACCTATATTAAAAAATCTGGATTAATAGCCTTTAATTCTGGCATCTTGAGCAGAAGAAAAACAAGTAAAAGTAAAGATTTCCACAGTTTCACTAGGCATCTAGTTATAGGAAGAAGTGCTAGAAAAAAAATCTCCTTTATAAACTCTTACTCAAAAAAAGAATAAAGACTCATTGAGAAAGGCACTCCAGGGTAAGGGTGGTTCAGGTCATGAGTCTATGAACATGGCTGATATATTTTCAATTCATGTAATTTTAAAAAAGAGTACAATGGGAGTCTAAAAATTATGCATGTAATCCAAGATCTGCATCTAAAAAATTATGCAAATTTGTGCAAATCATTACTTCTGTTTCTCCAGGTGTAAAATAGTAGCAATGCTTCTCCTTTGTGTGTGTGTGTGTGTGGTGCTGGGGATGAAACCCAGGACTTCTCACATGTTAAGCAAGAACTCTATCACTGATCCACATCTCCAACTCTCTGCCCACTTTTCCTTATTAATAATGTTTGAAAAATTCAACATCAAAATATGTTGAATTTCTTTTAGTTGAAGGAGTTATTTAAAATCAAGAAGTCATTACAGGGCTAAAGTTGTAGCTCAGTGGTAGAGCACTTGCCTGGCACAGGTGAGGCTCTGGGTTCAATCCTCAATACCACATAAAAGTAAATAAACAAAATAAAGATATTGTGTCCATCTACAATTAAAACTATTTTTAAAAGTCATAACATATTTTTTTCTTTCAAACTTTAATTTACTTTTTATCCCAAAATAATTCATTCTAATTACTTATTGAGAAGATTAAACTCTACTGAAATCTGTACTTTAATGTCCTTTGGGATTGATGATGGATATCCTAGGCAATTCAGTTTATTTGTGTATCTACTTATTTTTACACAGTTATCTCATTTCCATCATTACCAGTGATTTTTTATTGCCAAAATCTCCCTGCCCCACTACATGTACACCCACACACTCATTCACCCTCCCCCAACTGAGCCTGTGCATCTTTGCATCTTACTATAAAGATGACCTTGTCAGGCTGGCTTTCTTTTCTTTTCTTTTTAATTTGTTTTTAGTTGTAGTTGGACACAATACCTTTATTTTATCTATTTATTTTTATGTGATGTTGAGGAGGAAACCCAGTACCTTGCACATACTGGGCAAGGGCTCTACTGGATGAGCCACAACACCAGGCCCCTCAGGGTGGATTTCTTGAACTCTACAGTTAAACAACTACCTCTCTTGCACATATAATTACTTTTTCAGTTTTTGTTTACCCTGCAGACTATAAGAACCAGGTAGTGAAAACTAAGGTTTTTTTCTCTATTACTAGAGTCCTAAGTTCAGTAAACAACCTGATTTATAACAAGGCAAGAAAATGAAAGATTATCATTATCAGTTATTCTGAAACTATCTTAAACATACAGCAGAGTTAGTAAAAAATAGCATTTTTAAAGTTTGCTAAACCACGTGACATGTTGTCTACAAGCTGTCTCTTTAACCATTAATATATTTGTATGTTTCCTGATAAAGAAGAGTATCTCCCTATTTAATTACAATGCAGTCTTCAGAATCAGGGATTTATATTGATACCTGACTTTTATATCAACTTTAGGTCACAGCCAATTAATGTTATGGTGATTGGGTGCAGAATTGAATTTCGTTGTCATGTCTCTTTAGTTTGGAATAACTCCTTAATCTTTTCTGGCTTTCATGGCTTTTATCATTTTGAACACAGTATGCTTGTTATTTTGTAGGATGATCCTTAGTTTGGAACTGCTTGATGTTTTCTTATGTGTAATTCCAGCTATTCGACTTTGGCAGGCTTATTACACAAGTTACAGTGTGCTTTTCTAATTGTATCCTATTAACAGGCTGATGGTGTTCACATTAATCCCTTGATGAAGGCAATGTTGCTTCTGTAAAGATGTGCTTTATCCCTTTGTAACTAATAAGTATTTTGTAAAGAGGTAACTTGAAAAAATACAAGTACCCTTGGTTCTTTAGATAAAGAAATAAGTTGTTATATCACGTGGACTCATGTTGATAATATGAGTTATTCTCTATTATTATCATTATTTATTTTGATGCTCAAATTATCCCAGATTTTAGTGGAAGACTTTTCAGGCTGACTTCTATGATCTTTGACTTGTCCAACTTCCTGTGGTGCATCATGGAGGTGCAGTGCCCACCTGAAGCTTTTAGGACTGATTGCACCATTCAGAAAAAGGAAGAGGTCTAAGATTTCTGTTTAAAACTCTGAAGAAAAACTAACATATCTTTGATTTGTTTAAAGTTTCTTCTACCTCTAAATGTGACATATATATATATATATATATATATATATATATATATATATATATGCAGGCTAGTCTATATTTTTCTTGGTTATATGATGGGGAGAATTCTGCTTCATCAGAGGAAAAATTTAGATAATAATCAGCACTTTATTACTTTTATTGTAAGCATTTGAATTTGTATTTGTTCAGCTTTGTACTTCTCAATTGGAACACTGTTGGCATTTTTGGCAGAGATTCTTTATTGTAGGATTATCCCAATATTAACAGATATTTTGTACCTCAGACTCCCCACTCACTATTGCTGTTATAGATCCTTCTGCTTTCAATTTAAAAAAAACTGGCATAACTGAAAAACAAAGACAACAATAAAGCACTCCTGCACATTTCCAGCTGCCTCTGAGGAAGGCAACTCTCCCTGAGTTGAGAACCCCTAGGGCTTTCAGCAGTTTGTGTAACAGTGGTTTCCTAATACGTTCTTGGGTTCACACCAATTCACAGGGGACCACACGGAGCAGTTTACTACCTGTCTTTCTTCTGTATCAAGCTTTTAAACCTGGTAAAATCAATGCACTCTCTCTCTCTCTCTTTTTATTTTTATTTTTTTTGTAGTTGTAGATGGACAGAACGCCTTTATTTTATTTGTTTATGTTTATGTGGTGCTGAGGATCAAACCCATACTTCTAGGCAAGTGCCCTGCCACTGAGCTACAGCCCCAGCCCAATATTCTCCTTTTTGATCAAGAAATGTAACATCCTTCTTGGCTTGGTGAATGTTCCCTGTTGATTTTATTTTGGGTTCTGAGGTTCAAAACTAAATACTACTTTGTCAAGGGATTTTCTTCTATTAGTAAAATGTCCCTTAAATTATTTGAAGCATGCAGGCCTTAAATACAAAGCTATCTGAAGCAACTGGATTATAAATACTTAAATTAAGGTCCTAATGCCATATATGAAATATAAGGTACTATTGGTTGCTTAGCTATATATTTTCGTAGGAATGGTTAAGTTGTATGTGTTTGGGCAAGGCAGATTCTAGTTCAGAATCAGGTTACATTCAGCATCCTCTTACATGAACAAGCTGAGCCTGTTGCACCTGCTCACAATGCCACTCCTCCCTGCTGGACAAGGAAGGCCAGGTTCTCTCGGGGACCCACAGATTGTAGGAGAAGTCTCATTCCCCTTCTTAGCAGTGGGTGTACACAACAGTCTCCCTGCAGTGTGAAGAAGCCATAACCCTTCTGCTAGGACTTAAAAGAATGAGAGCTTAACCTGCTAGCACTTAAAAGAATGAGAACTTGCTTGTATTTTGCTCTTATCATATGAATATACGTCCTCCTTTAGAGGAAAAAAATTGTTTTCCTTATTCCACAACTGAATACAGAGAGGAGAATTAAGGTTCAACCATGCTATGTTTGGGGCAGGGGGATATGTATATGTGCACACACACACACACACACACACACACACACACATCCTTAGATCTAAAAGGAAGATCTCTATGAACACATGGCATGATTTTTAAAAATCACTGTGGTGCATCTGCTGATTAGGGAAGAACCTGTGGCAGAGATATTTATTGCTTCTCAAATATTCAAGGGCTCTCTCATGCTTTCCAGCCATCTTGCAGGTTGGGAACCATGTGAATGGTAGAGCCAATTAGTATGAGCTAGAGCTATGGACTGAAGTGATATCTACATATCCTCAAATTTGTAAAGGTATGCTCATTTTTATGCATGCTTTCAAGTAAACTTGAGTTATGCTAAAATTGGAATAGAATATTGGACATATTTCTATTAAGATAATTTCAGGTGGGACATGGTGGTGCAGGCCTGTAATCCCAGCTACGTGGGAGGTTGAGTAGGAGAATCACAAATTTGAGGTCTGCCTAGGCAACTTAAGTGATACTCTATCTCAAAATAAAAAAAAAAATAAAAAGGACTGGGGATGTATCTCAGTGGTAGAGCACTTGCCTGGCATGCATGAGGCCTTGGGTTCAATCCTCAATATCAGAAAAGAAAGAAGGAAGGAAGGAAGGAAAGAAAGTTAGATCATTTCAGTCAGCCTAGGAAATGGAAGGCATTATTGGATGAATCTGGTGTGACACCTTCATGGAAAAACCAGTGTTTGGTTTTATTTGGTTTGGCTGTGAAGAAGTTTAACTAGAATTGATATGATCCGTTAGCTAGAAGGACCTTATCTGAATGGAATCCATTCAACAGTTTGAAGACTATAGGAAACTCTGTCAACATGACAATGTTTCAATGCTCATTGGTCAGTGATGTAAGCCATAGGAAATTTATTTAAACTCACAAGGAAACTTAGGTTCCTTTAACTGCATAATCTGGTTCCTTCTTTTACTTCCTCTGACAACATGACACCTATTATTTCAAGGACATTCCCAAAGACTTGCCTTAGCAGAGTCTTATATGTTTAAATATCAGTTCATTTAGGATCCTGGACAGATGTTTTATAAACACATACACACACACACACACACACACACACACACACAAATCTGTCTTAGGATATCTTATCTAAAATAAAATATTTAAAATATTTATTCATCTAAGAAGTTTTTAGAATTTGATTGCTTGGCACTGTTGAAAATGGAGATTTTGTACACTGTGTCCTTATGACCATTTTTTTTTTTTTTACAGTTGGTGAACAACAAAAACAAGGAAATAAAAAAAAAAAAACCATAGAACAATTTCATACCTAAAATTGAAGGAGTTGATTACTGTCATTTTGATGATGTGCCTTTTATACATTTGCAGTGGTTAAGAAAGACTTTATGGTTTGGAGCATGAGCACTTTAAAGTGATTCAAAATTATTGAAGAGCTACAAATTTTATAAAGTGCTTCAATTTGTTACTGACTAGAGCAGCAGTGGAACGATTCGGAAGAGCTTTTAGTACTATGTACAGCCTGCAAATGCTCTCATAATCTTCCCAGGTGTCTCTCCTTTACAAGTGGGGGCTCAGAATGTTCCTGCCCAGAGACTCTCCATCACTGACAACAGCAGAGCTGTTCTGGAGGCCTGCATGCCACCAAAGCACTGCTCATACACCAGCATGGTTTTTGGTAGTGCTGTAAATTTCAAAACAAACTTCTATTGTTATTTGACTTTGCCAAAAGGAAAAAAAAAACTATTGGTCTAAAACAAAAAAAAATAACTATTGGTCTAAAACAGACTATTAGATAATCAATTTGGTGTTGGATGGACATAGGCATGTGGGGAGTGAAAAATAAGTGGGATAAGAATGGGAAAGGCTGGGTAGGCTCTGCAAAATGAGCAATTGTCTTTTCAGTGATGTTAAAGAAACACTGCAGAATCACATTTAAAAAGTTGATGCTTTTGAGAGAAGTTGAAACTTTATAAAGCAGGTTTTTGTTGTTGTTTTGAGATTTTTCTTTCTTTCTTTTTTTTTTTTTTTTTGGACAGAAGATTGAACCCAGGGACAGTTAACCACTGAGCTATATCCCCAGCCCCTTTTTTATTTTATATTTTGATACAAGGTCTTGTTAAGTTGCTGAGGGTCTCAGTCAGTTGCTGAGGTTAGCTTGGAACTTGCGATCCTCCTGCCTCAGCCTGCTGAATGACTGGGATTGCAGGCGCCTGCCCCCGCCTGCCCAGCTTAAAAGCAGCTATTAATGATTTCTTTCTGCTTTACCATTGGTTTACATTATCTTTCTGAACTTTGATTTACATGTTTTAGAGCAATAATAAGCCCTGATTCTGACAAGAAAAATAAGGCATAATCTTTGATATTTAAAATGACTAGGCAGTTTAGATATTGCCTTGTAATAGGGGGTTCCACTATAGCATTTACATAATTTTGCTTTTTAATAAGGATTTACATAGCTGATATGCATCCTGAATGGCACGTGGTTTCTCCATGTGACAGCTGTAAATGACACATTTTATATCTTTACGATTAGAGCTGTAGAACTAAGCTAGGTCATTAAAGGAGAGGACAATATTAAATCAGAACAAAGCTAAAAGGCATAAAAACTCAAAAGCATAACCAATTATGAGAGGGATTTACCAAGTCTCTACTATGTATCTGGCAACATGAAAGCTGTCTGGAAAGCTCTGGTCTGTGTGGTTCCTCACACAGATGATTCTTGCCAGACCACATTTCCAATGTGCTTTTTGCTACCAAGATGTTGATGTTTCATTCCATTAAAGGGCATGATGTATCATTTTAGGAGATGACTTACCATGTTATAAGTTACAAATCATTTGAAAAACAACATATCATCCTAATTTTATGCGTTAGAAATATAGCATGTGAGGGGCTGGAGTTGTGGCTCAGCGGTAGAGCGCTCACCTAGCACGAGTGAGGCCCTGGGTTCAATCTTCAGCACCACATTAAAAAAATAAATAAATAACATAAAGGTATTGTGTCCAACTACAACTAAAAAAAATTTAAAAAAAAAGAAAGAAATATAGCATGTGCAGGTTGGGTTTGTGGCTTAGTGGTAGAGCACTTTCCTGGCATAGGTGAGGCACTGTGTTTGATTCTCAGCAACATATATAAATGAATAAGTTGACAACTAAAAAAAGAAAGAAAGAAAGAAATATAGCACTTGCATTAGGTAATATTTTGAGTATTCAACACCCAAACATTTAAAGCCTCTAAGCTTTTCTCCTCATCTGACTGTCTTTGTGGAACTTCCACTGCATACCTCAGTGTACTCCTCTTGGATCCCTAAGCTGAAGCAAGACTGACTTCAGACTTCAGAGCCACATGATAGAAGGCAGAGAGCCCTGTTCATCACACTTCCTCTTAAACAATAGAGGGCAAGGTGGTAGGTCATGTTAAGATCAGAACTTTCTAAGAAAATAAAATTTCCCCCTCTCTGTTTTCATTCATCTGTTTTTGTTCTTGTGAGTGTATTAATGCCTGTGAATAGCCTAGAGTGCTTGACTATTATTGCCATTTCTAATTGTTAATATTATTTACTCCCTGTCTTTGCCTGCTTACATTTCTTCTTCCAATAGCTGTGGATATCTCAGACTTTTTTGAGATGCTGCCTTCTCTTGTCAGAATGATTGGAATTAATGGTGACTTCCAAATTTCTGCTCTGAAGGAGGTCAAGGATAATATCATCACAAGCGCCCACCCACCCCTGAGTGTCACAATCTGTCCCAGACAGCTCAGTTGGGGAATTTTAGCCCAGTTCACTTACATTTGTCTCATCTACTTTGTCATTCATTTGATCTAAATGCAAACACCTGGATGTTTGTAAACAATACAAAATATCCAGATACTTTGTTTTCATTAAGAAAATCTAAGACCCATGAGTCAAAATTGCCAAAACAGTAAAATAATCAAGAACAAGAGGTTTGTCCTGACTTCCAACAAAGACAATCAGCCACAAATAAGGGATTTTTGCATATTGAATTAATGTTAAATTTTAATTCTGTTTCAAAGCCAAGCAGATATGATAAGAAACTCTTTTTACCTTGCCACAAGAATATAGTTATAAAACCACCAGATGTCTGTTTAGCATGCCTTATATAGAGATGATCTAAGAAAGCAAAATCCGATCTGCCTTTGGAGGTTCCTTAGGAAACTAATATTTTTAAAACCTGTAATTTGGATTCTTGTTTTTAAGTTAAATATATTGACTTAAGTCAAAATAAGATCCAGCTTATAAAATATTTGCACTAAGTCCTTTATGCCATGTAAAGCTCTTCCCTTCTCATTCCCACCTATCAAAATCTTATCCCTTATTTTCTGCTGGATATTCCAATCATCTTGGCTTAAAGCAATCTTTCCCTCCTTTGAATGCCTATTATTGCACTCGCTTAGGGGACCCATATGACACTTATCACATACTGCAGACCCTTATTCCTAATACACCCAAATACATCTAATTTCCCAAACCTGATTACCAGGTTCAAAACTCTGTCGGGACACATATGCACTCAACATTTACTAGACATATGTTTATCAACTGACCCACAATATTCAAAAGTTATGCCAGGCACAGGAGATGCAACGTTGAAAAACAGATGTGACCACTGGCCCTGTGGAGCTGATCTGTAATGTGAATCCATGAGTTAGGGTCAAAGAACATGTGTCATTTGTCATATTAGGTATAATTCTTTGATCATTGTGAGGGCATTGAAAATAGTTTTAAGGAAGGATCTAAGATTCCATTTTTTTTTTTTTTGGTAAACAAACATATCTAATAATGGAGCACTAATTTTTGGTGTATATGCTTTTACTACAAGTAATATTTTCTTGTTTCTTTAAGATATTTTTAAAAGATATGTGGATAAATTAATTTCAATAAAATAAAAGTTGTATTTGCTAGGCTTTTAACATTAAACATAGGACCTCAGAAATAAATGTTTCACATTTTCATATTCAATTTACATTATGAAACAAATTTTAAAAAAAGTTATATTAGGTCATCCATAAAATCAAAGACTATTTTAGAATGAAAGGAAACTTATACTTTATCTTATAATAAAACTCAAGTTCATGACTGATTAAAAATTACAACAACAACAAAAAAGCAATTAATCAGGTATTGCAGGTAAACTTCCCCTTCAAGCCATGCCAGAGATCCCACATAGTACCTGACAAAGGGTAACCTGCCAAGATGTCAATCAACCTGCTGACTGCAAGACACCAGGAAGCAAAACTCCACTCTTGAAACCTAATCCCTGCCTTTGATGTCCTCCAATATAAATAAAGCAAGTCCTGGCTCCTTTTTGCTTTTTCAGTGTAGAAGCTTGATCCCTAAGATCGGCTAGGCGTCTCACCCCCACTTTCTAAAAATATTTTCTGTGCCCTGTGGTTTTCTCCTTGTTCCATTTTTCTTAGCTTTTATTTCTCAGCCAGCCCACTTCACCTAGGGGAACCCCATTTCTGTCTCCTGCAAGGGTCATGGGTGAGACGGTATAATGTTAAGTAAGTAAAGTAAAAGCAATATTAAAAGGTTTTTAAATTTTTGGAACATAAGCTGTTAGTTAAAAACAGCAGTCTGACACTTCTAAAACACCAATAAATTATAGTAAACCACATATAAGACAAGAAATTCAGAAATAATAATAACAAAAGAGAAATTTTGAGAAGTTCTATAAGTTGGAAAATGGACGGAGGAGTGGTAACTGATAAACAAGGGGTGAAATTGACCACTACTTAGAACATGCCAGAGATGAATGCAGCCAGAAGGCAACAATGTGCTTTATGGAACCCTGGAGGACTCAGAAGTCATCAGGGATGAGGGAGTATAGAACTAACAAGTATAACCAAAGTCAGGTGTTCATTAGTTGCTTATGAAATTATCAATGCCTCCATGACAGTATATAGTGTTTAGGCAACTATACCACTTCCTATGCAAATATAATGAAAGGTCTTCTCTAGATTGTCAGAATGGGTCCAGGGAAGCTTGCATTGATGCTCCAGAGTGATTACCTCTGATTCTTAATACATAACTAGCATCCCAATCATATTTCATTAATTGAACTGTCAGTAAAAAAGACTTTATCCATATTCAGAGAGTCACTAGTTAGCCATTTTACTATTTTCCAATTATAAACAGAAATCAATTATCTCTATTCATTTGATGAATGTCAGAAATATGAATAGGAAAGGCCAAGAGAACAATCCATATAAAAAGAGAGATAGAAAGATAGCAACACTCTCTAGGAAACAGATAACTCAGGAATAACAATAACTACTACTACAAAATTAAAATATATATATATATATGGTTCATGCTACAAAGACATTAGACAACAAAATGTGTCAATAAAACAAGGGCAGGATGCAAATACATATGTATTTATATGAATATCTATATTGTTATCAAAATTATAAATCAAGAAAATGCTCTTGGTATTTAAAAATGTGATTATCAGACGTAAAAAACATTAATTGAAAGGATGAGCAACAAGGTCAGATAAATTTCAAAGAAGGTAAAAAAAATTAAAAAGGAAATCATGGAAATGCAAGAAAGAACATTAATTTTATAGTCCAACTTCAATTAATTGGAATTTCAGGAAGAGAGAAAGAAAAGATAGCTAACAAGAAAAACTAGACAAAATACCAGGGTTTTTCTTGTGCTGAAGGACACGTGTAATTAGATTGAAATTATCTACTGAATTTTCACAGCAACAAAAAGATACAGAAGCACATTAGGTATATTATTTGAAATTACAGAAAGCTATGGATAATGAGAAGGACATATAAACTTCCAGAGGGAATGAAAGCCTGAACTTTCAGAAAGGAATGAGAATCAGAATGGATCAGTCTTCTCATCCGGTATTACAAAATATAGGGGGGTCAATACCCAGAGGAAAATTATTTTAAACCTAGAATTCTATACCCAGCCAAATTGTCCATAAAGTTGAAAATTGAATAAAGAATATATTTAGGCAATTAAAAAAACCTGAAAAATTGCCTCCCATGTGCTCAATCTTTGGAACAAAATAGGGGAAGAAAAAAAGAGGTAATCCAAAAAAGATTGACATGATCCCATAAAGAAAATATTGGTTAGAACCCAAGAAAGTAATGAAAGCATGCTGTGGACTCAAGAAAGTAAGGAAAGCATGCTGTGGCCTATCTGTTGTATGGAAAGTTTGGAGACAAGTATGTTAAGACTGGAGAATAAAAGAAGACCCATAAAGTGAGGTATTTAGATAATAATAGATTTAAAACATTTGATGTTATCCCTAAGAATCTGAAGAAATGTATGGAGGCAAAAATAGCACAAATCAAGAAAGAAAGAAAGTAATAGGAAACTCCAGGAAAAACAAAAATCTTGCACAAAAGGAAATATAATCATGATTATATAAAATTTGCTTTGTCACCACAATTTTAAAACTATATTTATTTTCAGTTTCATATAAAACTTATGAAAAGTACAGAAAAATAAAATTATGAATTAAAAAAAACAATGAGATGTCACTGATTTTTATAAGACAAATACAAAAAATACTATTTTGTTTCAAATGGAAGGAAGTAAAGTATGAAATCAACAGATATTACCTGGCTAGTCTGGACAACATAGTAGGACCACATTAGAGAGAGACAGAGAGATTACCTGTGCTTGATGGATCACGAAATACAAATGAAAATGTATTGTTTACAATTAAATTCTGGATATGGTGGGGCAAACCTATAATACCAGCTACTCTGGAGGCTGAGGCAAGAGGGTTAAAAGTTTGAGATCAGCCTTGGCAATTTAGTGAGACCTTGTTCCAAAATAAGAATTTAAAAGATCTGGGGATATAGATCAGTGGTAGAGTGCTTGCCTCACAAATGTGGAGACCTCGTTTAAATTCCTAGCACCTAAATATATTCAAAAATCTAAAAAAATGCAAACAATATATGAAGTAAATATAATGGTGTAACTATATTGGGTAAAGGATACAAAAGTGATACAGGTAAGCTATACACCTGCATTTTTCATTGCTAAACATTATTTAGCATTATGGTGCCAATCATCAGAAGAAAAAAAAAAGATTAAAACAAAGTAATTTTTTAATAAAAAGTGAGAGAAAGTTGGGACAAGAGACTTTATTTTTCTTCCCTTCCCTCACCCTTATCCTCTTTGTTTTATGTTTGAGACAGGTTCTTGACCTCATGGGCTCAAGTGATCTTCCTGCCTCAGCTGGAACTATAGGTAAGTACCACCACATCTGCTAGGAGACTTTAGCTTTTCATTGTAAGTCATTCCATACTGTTTTAAAAGCCATTTATATATACTTGATAAAAGAGTTAATATTAAATGTTTAACAAATGGAAAACATTATTGACAGAGAGAATTCCTCTTATAGAAAAATTAATGACTTGGTGAGTCTTTCTACCTTCACTTCAAAATCCCTCCTATGATTAGTGTTCTCTTTTTCCAGGCCTGCTCCAGATGAGACTTTTTTAATTCCTCCAAGATAGTACTTTCTGTGAAATCAGGAAGACTGTTCCTAAATTTACCTCTGAAATACAAAAGAATGTAACTGGTTTCATATTAAATAAAAGTAATAGAAAATTCTCTGAAAATATCAGATTGGGAAAATCTGAAGTGGGGAATGTTATGGAAGCAGCTAAGGACAGCCTAACCTAACTGAATATTGGACTTTCAATTTTCAAAATAGAACCAATTTTGTCTTAGGTAGCAATTAGGATGCAATTTAGTGCTATAACCTATATTCCATATAATTATTCTCATATTTTGATTTACTTATATGTCTATTACTTTACTTTGTAGTCATTATATTTAAGAGTTATAATTCCATAGAATATTTACCACCAATGTGCAGCTGAAAAATTGGGGGGTCAGAGAGGCTAGGTAACTTGCTTGAGTTCTCCCAGTCAATAATTTTGCAGAGTTAAGGAGGTGAACCCAGCTCAACTAACTCCACATCCCATGCCATGTTACCCCCCCTTTTTTTCCCTGTAGCTATTTGCAATACAAGTATACACTTTGGATTCTTGGAAGCACTTGATAATTTCCTGAATTATTCTTTTTTTATTAGTCTAGTTTATTAAAGTATAATTTATATACAATAAAATCTAACCTTTTAGTGTACAGATGAATTAATGTAGTGCTTCTAATTTTGTTTTTTTCTACACTCTTCCTTTAAAGTCAGATAATTTATTTTTGCAGTTTTCCTTAGTAATTTGCTACAATTTAAAAAATTTTGACTTTCCTTTTAACTTACCACTGCTTTGGAAGTTCTGAATGCTACCAACATTGTTCTTATTAATTCTCTGAATCTTCTTTATGAAGTGGGGTTTCTTCGAAGAGTGAGAAGCTAAGACAGTAGTTATATTCAGAACTCATAGATTTTTCTCCCATTAGATCTTTCCCATTAGTGTCCTAAACCAAATGAAATGTATTTTAAGAGTTATTTTCTTCACCTTTATCTAATTAACATGTAGAATGTTTAATACTTATATTGTTACACAGACATAAAGAAAATACATCTTCTCAAATGCTAGCTGAATGCAATTCCAAATGTGATTGCAGGGGAAAAAGACAGGCAAGCAATTCATTTTTCCATCAGATACCTTTCTCTTAGATTTATATAAATAATTTGTTCATTTCTTAATTGGACAAACATTTATTGAACACCTACTATTATGAAAATTTCCATTAAGCATTTCCATCTAACAGATATTCTGATTAATTTTACAAGTAATAGGTAAAAAAAAATAGTCCTAGGGTTGATATTCACTTTAATGAGAGTTAATGGCCAAGTTAATTAAATGTTGAAGTCATCAAAAGAGTAGAGAAGACTTTACGTTTTTTGTTAACTTTCAGCAATAACTAACAAGATAATATCTAGCATATTTTTGAAGCTCAATAAGATGAAATAACAATAATTAGGCGGACAAGACTTGAAGCCAAAAGTGGTTTTAAAGCTTTACTAGTACTAGGTCAATCAGTGCATTGGAATTTAGAGGACTAGTTTTCATCTGAATTATTCTTTAATTTCGTATTCTTATACTTGTAACAAATTATGTTAGCATAGATTTAACACCGTTCTGTGTGAAGTACTACCTAATGGCTAAGAGCTCTGTTTCTGGAACCAGGCTGCCTCCATTTGAATCTTGCCTCTACCATATACCAGTCATCAATATCACATGATATTGAGAAAGGAGTTGACCTCTCTGGGCATTGGTGTCTTCACCTGTAAACTGGTCATTATAGCCTATGCTTCAGGGGACTCTCCTGGGGTATTGAATAAATAATCTATATAAAGCAATAAAACAGCACGTGACACTGTAACCTCCTGGCCTACAAAGTAAGTTGGTTTTTATTTCCTCCACTTCCCTAAGTCAGAAGACTTTGAAAAAATTTATAATAATGAGTTGCTTAGGAATTTTATTCTAGATTTGTTGCATGTTTTTAGTATTTTACTAAAAAATAAATTGTGCTTATTTTGTATTTTGTATTTAAGAGCATGTATTATAGGGGACTCATGCTAATAATTATTAAAAAGCTACCATTTCTCCCACAGGTCCAAATAGTCAAATAGACATTGAATACCTTGCATGTTTATTCATTCATTTGTTAATTTACTCCTTTTATCAGCCATGTGCCAGGTGTGCTGATTGGATAAGATAATAACCCACCAGTCTTCTACTACATTTGCAAAAAAGTAAGCAAAATATGGTGCCCAAATTGGTGTTTGATCTTCTGTCTTGTGTGACTGTTAACTGTAGTAGATATTAAGATAATGGCATCTGGAATTCTGAATGTGCCTCTGTTAAGTCACTTGTAATTTGCTAACATTCAATAATTAAATTGTTGTGGACTAGTAAAGCAGAGTGGACCCCAAATCCTGTCAATGAATGCAAGAGGATCTTAAGCAGCTTACTGAAATAATAATAATAATAAAAAAAGTGAAGTTTTGAAACTGGGATTCAGCTTTCATTCTGTGATGGGAAGAAAAATACCAGTGCTTTAATTGCAAACATGATTTCCTAAAGCATTCCAAGTTCTCCTTAGAGACTTTCAGGGGCAGGGATTGACTATCCTTGTGCCTACTTGGATAGAAAAGGTCTTCACAAAAGTGCTATGTCTGCTGGCACAGTTTAATCACTTAATACCTTGTTCCAATTGAAAACATAACCCTACCCCATTCAGATGATGGAGCACCTACACTTGATCTGTCTATGGCTTGTGCAGTCAATGATATTTTGAAGGGAAGTCTTGTGATTATTGAAATGGAAATTAATTTCAGAGTTGGGCCTGAACTGAAAAAAGAAAATGTTCATTGTAATCTGCTGCTGATGACTCCTGAAACTGTTGCTCAGTGTAAATAAACTCAGGGTCAATCTGAAAGAATGGACCCTATGTGGGGCCTGGGTATTGGGAATATAGTAGGTTGGTGGGTGTGAGGAAGTAAGATAAGATTCTTTGTTATTGGAAAAAAGACAACTTCAAGGACACTATCTGACAGAGTATTTTCTGCATAGTTCTTAAGTCTTAAAATTGCTGAAATGAACCAGCTGTCTTCAGAAAAAGTTATAAAATTACCAGAGGTATGAATTTACCAACTTCAGTAACTGCAGGAAAAATTTAAACTCTTTATAGGGGCATAAAATTCTTACAGATAACACCATTCCTGAGAAACCCATTTCTTAGAACTAAAACCAGTGCTATGCTTTCAGCACTGGAGAAGTTCATGTAGGATTTGGTGCCCTTAAATAACTTGAAGAATCAACCTTTTTATCCATGTAAAGGAAAAACTATAGTAAGGTGCAAAAAAGATCACAAAGAAGTGAAGCTGAGGTTGAGGATTCTTGCCTGAATTATGGGCTTATGATGTTTGCCCATCAAACATGACATTGTACGGTATGCAAAACTTCATGAACTCCTAGGATCAGAGGGACTTCTGGAGCTCATCTGATTCAATTTCTTTATTGTAAGAGTGAATTGAGGACTGGAGAAATAAGGTGTCTTTCTCAAGGTCACTAATTATTTAGAGGAAAACTCAGGATAAGAGTCTCTTTCCTTTTAGCTTAGTGATTTTCAAATATTGTGCATTCCAAGGTATCTAGAAAAATCATTACTTCTATACAAAGTGCAAGTGCATTGATGGTGGCTAAGTTCTTTCTTGTGAATTTTTCAAATATAAAACAATGGTTCTTAAATGTTTTTAGTTGAGAATCTCACTGAGATTCTAGTGAAAGACAGGAGCACCTTTATATAAAATGATATATATACACAGAGACACAATATTCTTTTTAATATATAATGTATATTTATGAACTCAGAATCTGTTAGGGATGATGGATCTGATTAGGGAATCATTGTAGAAGGCTAAAACATAGAATATTATTGATGCCAATTACATAAAATAATAAGAAAGTCTTTATATTAGTATTGCCTTTTAATTTTATGTAACTGCAAAATACACTGAAATAAAATGTTCCAAAAAGTCTACAACTTTTGAACTGTAGAATACTTTGTTCAAGTTCTTAAACTTACAAAACTGAGATCTATGAAAGATAAAAAAACCTTAAAATTCCCTGGACAACTTTAGTAACAGAGTAAGAACATATTATGTTGTATGAATGTTCATATTTATACTAAACTTTGGAACTTCTGCATGACAAATAGAAATTTAAAGGACAAATTTAACTTTCAGAAGGGTACATAGCTTGTCAATATCTATTCTGATTTGTATCCCATTATACTAGGACATTATGAAATAAATAGAGAGATTGAATTCAGAAATGCTTATCTATATTAATCATCAAACCAGAAAAACCTCTTTAGCATATTCTTAACATATATATTTTAAAATGTCACCTATTTTCAAAATATTTTGGAAGCCAGTTTTTATGAAGTGTTAAATTCAAGAAGATACTTCAACATTACAGGGAAGATTACTTTTAAAAATGGAAATATTTTTGAATTGATAAATTTGTTAATAACCAAATGGTTTTGGTTCATAAATCAGATACAAACAAGCAGAATACATAGGTAATAAATTAGGTGCTATTACACAGGATTTAAATATTGCACTAGGAGAAACTTCGGTGAAGAATCACTTGGGGATGGAGTGGGCCCCCACACTCTCAGAAACTCAGACACAGGTCCTCACCTTGTCCCAACTGAGGCATTGCTGCCTCCTCTGGAACCTCTTTTGTTTTAAAACATCAGTGGCACGTCTTAGATAAGTCCCCACTTTTGCACTCATCCTCGATCATTATAAGCTTTGGGAAGAGAATTTTGTTTTGACCTCAAACTCCATCAGGAAGACTGAGTTCGGGAAAAGGGTTACTGCCAAGAGATGACTTTCCACTCTGGTGGTTTCCGGCACCCCGGAGACTGCAGGATCGCTGGCGGAGCGCGGGGGGCGGCTTCCTGGCTGCCTGGGTGCACTCTGCCACTCGGGGTCCAGAACTCCCCTCAGTTTACAACTCCTCTCTGTCCTGCAATACCCCGCCAGGAATTTCAGGGTTCAGGGTCTAGACATTTGACTTTGAGCAAAACTTACGTGCAGAGAACTTGGACCTATGGCTAGAGGGATCAAAGGCTCGGGACCAGACTCCGGCTCCCGCGCCAGCAGAAAGTGCAGGCACTGGCCCTGCACTTCCGGAAGTTCTGCCAACTTCACTCTCCTTAGTTTTCCGACCCGCACTCTACAGCACTCTTTGAGAGTTCGGGAGAATGAAATCGCCTCTCAAAACCTCAAGGCCGGGAGAGACAGGAGATGAAGGAGAAGAGGAGATGAAGTCGGCCACTTGGCCACAGGTCCGAATTTTGACACACCTGGAATTCACCCTGGGGAAGGAAGGGAATGGGTGACAAGTGACATGCCCGAGTTCTGCATCCTCACTTCTGCTATACTCTTTGAGTTTATTTTATTTTATTTATTTTTTGTTTTAATTTGTACTTTCCCCATTACGTTTGGAAACTTGTTTCTGCTTTTATTTACCCCTTTCCCCTCATACATCCTTCTCGCTCTTTTTTCTGCATTCCTAACCCTCCAAATGAACTCGAGTGCCCATAGTTATCCTGACTTGCACGGGGGGCCTCGGGGTCATACGACTGGATTCCGGTAATGGACTCCTTCCCATCGCTGGGCTCTACTCTTGGGACTTTCCTGGCTACCGCAGATGAAAGTCAGATAACCACTATCACCGACAGCGAGAAACCGGGGAAAGGCTGTCCCAAGCCTTACCCAAATCCTCTTTTTTTTTTCCCCCTTTATTTTGTCTCAGACTTCTTAACAACCTTAGTCTCTTTTTATGTGAACTTTACACTTCACTTCTGTTATGAATTCTCAAAAGGCAGACAGGCAGTGGGAGAGGAACCATGGAAGAAAAAAGAGCGAACAGGAGACACTCATTATATATTTACTTTACATAAAGAAACGAAACATATGTAATTTTAGATGTTCTTCCGAATTAGAGTTCTGAGGCTATAGAAAACCTATTTTTAACGTTCCCTTCTCTCATACAGTCTTGATTGCCTAAATTGCTTCTAATTGGGTGGCACACATTACTGGAAACGAAGGACGCATGACAAGCAGCCTTCATTCTTCCGCAGATTTAGATAATGTCTCTGGATGAATATCATTTCTGATCAGGAAAAACTAGAAAACTCATAAACAGCCCGCAGTTTTCTTTGGAGGTTTGTGCAATGGTAGGTATGTGTGTGGGGTGTCCTGACAATCATTCAGTCATGCAAACGGATGGCATTTTATAGAATGCACCTCATAGTAATCCAGCGCCCATGTTTTTATCCCAGATCTACCAGGACACAAAAACTAAGCATACTTTTTTTGAGGGGGGAGGTCATTGAAACTCACTTAGCCTTCTTCCTTCTCATATCTGCCAATTGTAAAAGTTTTCAGTAAGCCTCCTTTAAAACATTACCTCTTTCGCCTTACCCAAGATTCAAGATTCGGGTGTCCCTCAGCTTCCCTGGTGAGCGAAGCCAGCCCCCAACAGCAGTAGTAAGCAAAGATCAATACTACGCAAACTGGTGTGTTCAGGAACTCCGAAGAATCAGCAGCTGGAGGACACCCCGGGGCCAGGGTTCTTGGAAAAGTGAAAGATGCAACCCCAAACTCAGTTTGCTGAGGCAAAGCATTTGAAGTGAACTGTTTTCTTCTAAGGTGCGTTCTGTCGGCTCCCGGGTGGGGTACCTTAGATGCTAAGAGACACTTGAAAGTGAAGGCTGAAATAAATGAACGACTGAACTAATTGTCTTGTCAAACTACTGTTTAATTTTTTTCACTACCCAGAAATAAACCAACAAATACATAAATATTATTTTAGGCCAGAGGAAATCTGCCAAGAGTATGTTTCACTTTCTGCAGTCAACTTTAGAGTCATCGGGTTTTTCTTATTAATTCTTTTCCTTACCAAAAAAATCAAGAATGACATGGAAGCCCCTTTAAGGCCACTTTAAGCTGTGTCAGAGCCGAATCCTGAGTGAATTGGAAGTACCCAAACCCATCCAGAGTACCTGCCTTCAGGGTAGGGCATGGACAGTGCCTTTGGAGGTAGAGGGTCAACAGCAACTTTCTGCTGTGCCTAGGCACAACTTTTATTTCCCCCTTTATGAATCCAATAAAGACACCTCGAGTTTTGGGAAATCTAACACTTCTGCTTCATTAAAGGTCCACTGCTATCTAGCTTCATATCTTACACTGGCCCTCAGAATGACTTTATTAGCCCCACAAAGATTCCGGCGGTAAGAAATTCACAGTGATTGCATTCCAACTTGGTCCCTGTAATAGAAGTGTGCCTCACTGCTGGCCTTGGTTGGGTTGACAAACACTGCTGAAACTCTCTCTTTGGAAGGTTCACCCCTATAAATTTGTTCCTCTACTAGTCCCTTGAAGAGCAGGAGATTCAATGCAGAAGAAAACATCACTGATTGGGGGGACTAGCAAGTTCTAAAGGAAAATCCCTCTGCTTCAGTGGATGCTTCGCCAAAGCAGTTTAAAAACTGAGGGGGCAACACCAAATCTTGTACTTTTAAAAAGGTAACTCTGGTGATTCAAACTTGATTCTTTAGCTGGAAGGGGGGGGGGTGGGTGGGAAGGAATTGCCTAGAAACGAAATTGACATTCAAATAGAGTCAGGTAAAGCCCAATGCCCCTGGCCACATTTTGGATTCCAAAAAGGCACTTTCCATCCCTACTATTTTAGAAAGAGAAAGGAATAGGAGGGGGGAGAGGGCCAAAAGGGGGGAGAGGGGAGACTGCAAGAGAGAAAGAAAGAAGAGGGGGATATTTAGCAAGTTAAGAGGTTAAATATTTGAACAGATCTGTAAATATATAGACAGCCCTCCTTATTTGGGATGTGTAATAATGCCTTTTGTGGTGCTGTCTGGCTGGGAGGCTGCAAAGAGGTCTGCTCCCTAGCACCTTCTTCCCTGGGAAATCAACTGGAAAGCTGGGTTCGCAAAACAAAAACAGAGTTATCCTCCTTTGGAGAAAGAGGAATTCTCTCTCTATTCTGTCTTCAAGTATGAGAAGGAAAGAAAAAAGAAAAAGAAAATAAAGAAAAAGCAGAATAAATGAAAAGGTTTTCATTTCCTAAGGTTTTTTTTTTTTTAATTCTCCCCAGGAGGACCTCAGAAAGCTATCTTCAGACTGAAGTAATTTCAAAGTATTGTTTAAGCTGATGACATATTCTAGCACTGTTATCTATTGTGCATCTGTTATTTCCTTGAACCCAACAGCGGGGTGTGTGTGTGTGTGTGTGTGTGTGTGTGTGTGTGTGTGTGTTTCCAAACCCTGGGTTCTATAGAGGTGCTTCCATTGCTGAGTAGGGTGTTCTCCCCCACCCCCAACACACACACAATACTGTTTTCTGGACAACTGTACTGAGCGCTGTTCTGAGCGCGGTTGATGGCATCTGTCCTCAGCCTGTGCCCGTGGGCGGAGGACACAGGCTGTGGGTGTGTCTCGCCCGCAGGCGCGCGTGCATGTATCCTGTATACATGCATTCTCTGGTGTGCCTCAAATGGAGCCATTTTTTTTTTTTTTTGCCCGTGCGGCGTCCTGCGCATATGAGTATTATGCAAATAGAATCATTCCGCTTGAATATTTGTGGAGGGGGAGGGGATGAATCATTTTAATTCTGCTCTAATATTTTCTCCGCACCTTTTCACTGAGTGTGAATGCATTTGGATGCCTTTCTGAGGTCCTTGTGTATGTGTGTATGTGTGTGTTGGCAGAGAGTGTGTGTGTGTGGGTCAGTGGGTGTGTGCCTCGGTGTGTGGGAGACATGCACGGTCTATGAGGACCTTGAGTGATACGTGTTCTCTTCGGGTGTCCCGTCTGTCCGTCCTCCGTGTTTTGTGTTCTCTGGGTGATTATGTGCGTATTTACATATGTGTGCCTATTCTCCTGCCTTCGTGTATTGTCTTTCTGCACAATCCACACATTTCATATATATTCTCTTATCTTTTGGCAAAGTGCCTTTTTTATTCCTCGAAGAATATTTATTGATGTGATAATCTGAAATGAAAAGTGGTCTCCCATGAAGGAGATGGAAGAAAAAGGAGTGTTCATCTTTCTTAATAGACGGGGCAGTGCCAGTTGACTGGATCACAGGGTTTCTCTGCACTTTCTGCCTGTGTGTCTGTGGGAGGGGGTGTGGGGGCGGGGATTGACGGGGTGGGGGGGGGAGAGAAAAGGAGCTTTTAACCAGAACAAAGATAGAGTACTGCGCCTCCTGGCGGCCAGATTTCATATTGTACCGAACAGGCCCGCCCCAGTTTTCTTAGGCCCAATGAATACTGTAATTTCCTTCGTTAAATCATTCAGGGACTGCCTCTCAGACCCAGCCTCCGGCCATCAGCCAATCACCAGGCTCCATGCAAATCACCTCTTCCGTTCTCCAAACCAGATTCTCCTTTAGAAGCGGTTCTTGTTACCCCGCCCCCTCCTTATTTCCTCCCCTCCCCTCCTCCCTTCCTCCTCTGCCTCCACCCGAGCAGCTGCAGGGGAAGAGGGCAGTGCTGGGTGCCTCATGCATATGCAGACAGATCCTCCTCCTCCTTCCACCTTCTCCCGTCCGCTCCGGCAGCCTTTTCCCTTCCCCCCACCCGTCCTCTGCCGCAGCCACCGCCTCCGGTTTCCCTGGCGCGTCCGCGCGCCTCGACGTGCGGTTCCCCGAGCTCGGGTCCAGGGCAGCTATTTCCCAGAAGGAGGCCTACTAGTGCTCTAGGAGCAGGCGCGAGAAAGGGAGGAAGGCACTATCCTTGAAATCCTCTCGAAGGTCAAGTTTGAGGTTTGCTGTACAGAAGCGAAAGGCGTCGAAAATGCTGCTTGCTACAGGGTCTGAGGGAAGGTTCTGCACGCAGACTGATTTTGTCATGGCTTTCTCCCCCTTAAACACCAGATTAATTTCTCTGAAACACACAATGTACTGGCCACGTCCAGAGGCAGGATGATGATAGATAGTTTTGTATGCCCAGAACTATGGTGTGTATTTGTCTTCTACATCAAGGCTACAATAGTTCCTTAAGCCATAAAGCATTGGGGAGGAGATCAGACAGCTTGAGATCTACTGAGAGAGAGAAGTGCCGACAAGTGGTCAGGGGAGAGTGGTGCGCAAGATCTGTTAAAGGTGGGCAGTTAAATGTCAGCCCCTCCAACTTACAGGTAAGCAGACTAAGAGCATGAGGGAGAACCCATGAAAAGAGAAACCGATTCAGAGAGAGAGAGAGAGAGAGAGAGAGAGAGAGAGAGAGAGAGAGAGAGAGAGAGAGAATAATTTGCCACTGTTATTTACATTCAGAATCTCGGTTCTTGGCCCTTTACAGACAATAGTAAAAGGTACACAAGCTTTGAATACGGCTCTGAACTGCCCTTGAAGCACACTGATGGGAAAAAATGTCACAGGAGAAAATCGCGGTTTGTATAGTGCTTTGAGATCCTCTAATGGGAATGCAGGAGAATTGCGAAGTGACCTTGTTTCATAGATCTCTACTGTGACACTGGAACACTTAAAGGATTTTCTACTGAGAATTGAGGAAATTCCCACTCAACACTTACACCATGAAGAAGTGAGTAGAGAGCAGAAAAATTTAAATAATATTTTGCCAACATTTATTAATTGAGCACATTTTATGGAGTGCTTATTATGTACCTGGTAGAGAGCATCATCTTCTATGCAAAGCACGGTATGGGCATAGTGTTTCTCAGGTGTGCTGGAAATTAGGGAAAGCAACAGGAATTCTAAATGGTTTCTATCTTCAACAGGAATTCTAAATGGTTTTCTATCTTGGAGTTGCTCATCATCTTGCCAGACAAAAAGATACAGATAAATCTAATACAGTGTAACATGGAACATGAAAACAGCTTAAATATCTGTTAGGAGTGCATTCCAACAGTGAATATTCTACAGCAATTAAAAATGAATGGATTCTCTTGAAAGCAATATTGGATGAAAAAAGCAATTGCAAAAGAATACATGTGATATTAACATAATATTTTTATCTGTTATTATAACTACAAAAAATAAAAAAAAATGTTGGGTATATATCCATGCACTAAAAATATAAGAACATGGTGAGGAAGGATGCATGCTAATTTCAGGATGGAGGTTATCCTTGGAAAAGAGGGCTCTTTCAGCCATATGAGTTTTAGCTATATAAGTAATGCTTGTTTCCTAAAAGATGAGAAAGTAAAAGAAAAATGAGGAAACAGAGAAGTTTGGGATGGCATTGTAGAAAAGCTGACATTGAAGCTAAGGTTAAGTTCTTGAAAATGATAAGCAGGAGTTTGATATGAGTATTGAGAAGAGAATTTTCCTGAGAAAGAAAAGTATGAACAGTGTGAAACTTTTACACTTTCTAATTTAATTTTTAATTTGTATATAGTAATATTCACTTTTTAAAGGGGTACACAATTCTTTGAGTTTTACAAATGCATGGAGTCAAGTAACCACTGTCACAAACAGGAAACAGAACCGATCCCTTATCATTACAAATACTGCCCTTTGTAGTCAACCTTTTCCATACCCTTGAACCCTGAGACCACTGATCTATCACCCATCCTTGTACTTTTGCCTTTATCTGAAGTCATATAAATGGAATCACACTGTAGGCTGTCACCCTGCTCATCTCTGGCTTCTTTCACTTAGCATAATAAATTCGACCTTCATATGTGTTGTTAAATGTTTTAGTAGTTTGCTCCTTTTGATTGTTGTGTAGTATTTCATTGTTCACATGTACCACAGATTATTTATCCTTCCACCAATTGAAGGTCATTTGAGTTGTTTCCGATATATAGCTTCTTGAATCCAGGGACTGGGTTAATTGTTTCCCAGAGTATTATCATGCATAATATGAATCTTCTGTGAATGGCTGTTGTAGGATCAATATGTTCAGTTATTTCTCCTCAGAGTCTAAATCTATAATCTGTTGTGAAATACTATGTAATGTTGAACTACAACTATATACAGCCAAACAAAAGAAGAACATAGGTTTATAGTTTTTTTGGAAGTTGTCCCTCACCTAACTCAGTTGCAGTGAGTTCAGTGGTTGATTTTGCCAACATTTATTAATTGAGCACATTTTATGGAGTATTTATTATGTACCTGGTAGAGAGCATCATTTTCCATGCAAAGCATGATATGGGCATAGTGATTCTCAGGTGTGCTGGAAATTAGGGAAAGCAACAGGAATTCTAAATGACTTCTAAATGGCTGTTTATGAACTATCTGCTACTTAGAGCCTTTACTTATTTTAAATTGCTAGTACTCTCCTGGCAATTTGAAAGTTCTCTTTGTTAAAAGCAGCTGTCCCAGTAATAACATGCAAGATGGCCATGAAAGAAATAAACAAATGTTTACAGACAGACTACCTTCTGGGTGGTTCAGAGTGGAGAAGCTGTAAAGAGTGATAACACTGAGATCAAAGGAGTGTTGTTGTCTAATCCTAGTTCTTTCTGTAGAACAGGCTTTTAAAAAAATTTATTTAAAATTGTATCCCACTTGCTATACATGAGATTTGAATGTCATCCCTAGTTTGAGTTCTAATAATCAAAATCACCCTCTAGCAAATGACTCTAGAAACAGAAGTTTCATCTAAATGTTCAACTAAAGGGAAAGTTAGTAAACGGAGCACTAGAAATTTACTTTGGATAAATTCTTAGGTAGAAGTTATAAAGGTTATAAATCAAGGGTTATAAATGCTACATTTTAACTTAGTTAAGATTCTGTGCCATCTTGGAAAAAAGTCTACCTAATGTGTTCCACATAAGCATGTTGCTATTTATGATTTTAATATTCCCCCTACAGAAACACTTTGTGAAATGTGGGCTTTGCTGTTACAGATTTTATTCTTTAATAATGCCAAACTAAGTATTGATAGAAGCATCTACCATTTTCCCAGTTAATTACAACATATCCAAGCTTCTTGTTTCCTAGTGAACTTTGAAGATTTTGAGAAAGTGATAATTTCCCACAATAAACTAATTTGTAGCTCTATATTCAAATAACATAATATAGAATCATGCACTTTTAACTTTCGTCACTGTGGCTGCAATTGTATTTAGTAAACATGTCCAAGCTAAGACATGTCAGCCAGTCAGGTTCATCCATCCAGTAACTTATTGGTAGTTCTTCCATTAAGAGATGATCACTGGCGCATTTGTGTTACAAATAACTATCTTAGTTATTTGTAACACAAATATACAAATAGCTATCTTAGTACCAATCTGTGATTTCTAATGGAAATGAAAGTACTGATGGTAAAGAGAAGAAACATGTTTCAAAGGATCCAATTCCATGATTGTGGAGTAATCTAGTAAAGCCTTTTCTTTTCTAGGCACTGTCTTTTAAAATGAGATTCTGCTCTAGAGTGTTACAGTAGCATAATATAAATTGGTGGCTCTGGCTTTTTAAACTCTGGTTCTTTCCCTGTAAAGCAGTATAAGTGAGTGCCTTATCATAACTTTGGAATAATGTCATTTCAAGGCCTGTGCATTGCATTCACAAGCAAGTTAAGTCCCAGAATGGGGTTGACTCAGCAGTACCTGACCAGGCTGCTTGATGCACTGAATACCATTGCCCCTAGGAATTAATATAGAGGTGCCTGGAGCTTGTGTAAAGTTCTCTGTGCCATTTGAAAAAGGAACTCGGAGGAAAGATAGGCTGATTTTTAATTTTAATGTTTTACTCATAGGTTTAAGTACATTTATGGTTTGCTTTGCAAAATGTCAACAGACATCCCAAGTGGATAACATTTAAAAAAGATTGAATTTCCTGTATTTACTCTAATATCATCTAAAAAATGTGGTCATCAATGCCCACAGGTTCATTGGCTAAGAAAACTCATTCAAATAATTATTAAAAACAACTAATAATACTTTTAGTTATTTCCCTCAATTAATTAGAACTCCAGCAAGACAGAACTAAAGGTTTCATTGTAGTTTTGGTGCCTTTAGAAAGGACTGTAAGTTGAGTTCCCATCTACAAGATGGCTAAAGGACACTTTGAGAAGAAATTGTCTGTTAGCTACTGGTATAAGTGTTTACTTATATATTATAAATAACATTACATTTTAGTATATTATATACTCAACAATTGACTTTCACATAAATTATTTCATGTAGGTTATCTCACAACAATTTTATAAAATAGACTGCTTATGACAATTACTATCCTCATTTTGTAGTGAAGGATACTGAGGTTCAGAAATATTTAAAATAGCTAGCATTTTATGGACTGTATATTTTGTGCCAGGCAGTGTTTTAAGCACTTTACATGTTCTGATTCATTTGATCTACGTAGCACGTGCAGGAAATGAATGCTATTATTATCATCTTCATTTTATAGATTAAATCTTGGAGAAACAGAGAAGTAATCTGTCCAAAGCTAACAGTGAGCAAATGATGGAGTGAGGTGAGAAACCACTCATTTCAGTTCCAGATCAGTGCCTAACCATTGCATGTTTCTGCCTAGCAAAGGTTCAGCAACTTGCCCAGGAAATTTGGTAAGTGTTGGGTTGTAAATTAGAGCCATTGAAGTGCTTGGTTGTAAGTTCTCTCACTGTATTTTACTTTATTCCATATCATATTTTACTGTATTGTATACTTCTCATCTTTCTCCTAATGGAATGTGAATTTCTTTAATGCAGAGAAGATCACATGATTCCTTCTGTATGGAGATTACACCCTATTCTCTCTGGACATTCTCCTAATGTAAGAGGAAGCTATTAAAATATATTGAGTCAAAAATGAAGAACTCTGCAGTATTTATAGGCCTGAAGAATTACAACTGGAATTTTGGTGATGTAGAAAGAGTTGGCAAAGGGAAGAAGACAATGATTAAACCAAAAGGGGGAAAATAATTGATAAAATAGGAAAGAACAAGATAACAAACAGTAGTGTTTATACTGCTCTTTCCACTTCCCAGACACTTTTCATGGGTTGTGCCATTGTGATCTTTATTTTATGAATGGGAAGACTGAGGGTCAGTTATATGACCTTCTCATATATACATATGTTCTTAGATGCATGTATAAAAAACAGGAAGAAAGACAGTGACCTGCCAATCTGAGGATCCTCTGTGGCTTTCTCAGGATGTGTATTGCTTGATTTTCATTAGATATTTCCTGTTCTCTACTCCCTGTACTACTGACTTGTCTTCTACCAGTCCAGTCATGGTACCAAAATGATCCCTCCAAAATCCTGCTCCTCTGCTATACTTTAGTGTCTCTTAAGAGCAAAGTGATATGATACATGAAAAGTGTCTGGCAAATAGAAAGGGCTATAGATTTCATGTGTTGAAATTGAATCCCCATTGGGAGGTGGAAACTTAATATGACTATGGTGTTTAGAAGTGTGGCCTCTGGGATCTGATTAGGATTAGATAAGTTCATTACCATGGGGTCCCCATGACTACATCTTGGTGATGTTATAAGAGAGACTTGAAGATATATGCACACACTCACACCCACCCTGTTTCTTGCCATGCTATGTCCTGAGCCACCTAAGCACTCTTCCATAAAAAGTCCATTTAACAGATGCAGCCCCCACCCACCCTGTTTCTTGCCATGCTATGTCCTGAGCCACCTAAGCACTCTTCCATAAAAAGTCCATTTACCAGATGCAGCCCACAACCTTGTACCTCTGGAACTGTAAGTAAACTCTTTTGTCTTCATAGAGTACATAAAGGTATTTCAACATAATAACAAAAAGGACTATTACATCCTCTTTGGTTTAAAACATTTGATTGTTCCTTATTGTTTACAGGTTATGTGGCCTACTGTATGAACCACAGCTCTGCTTTACATTTTTATCTTCATTTCAGCCACTTTCCTCAGATCTTTTAATATGATTGCTTTAAAATCTTTTTCATTCCAGGATGGACCACATACTAACTCTTTTGTGACTTTATCCATGTTGTTCTCTTTGCCTCGAATGTTCTTCTCTCTCTTTTTTTCCCACTCATCCTGTAGGATAAAGTTCAAATGTATTACTTGCTGAAGGCTTTTTATGAATCTGTGGGTGAAATTAACATATTGTCTCATTAATATTAACTACATTTTTTAAAACAGCAGCAGCTAACATCTACTGAATGCTTAAGTGCTCCAATTCTATTACTACTGATGAATAAAAAGAGATTCAGTGATGTTTTAGTCAACTTTTCTTGTTGCTGTGATCGAAAGACTTGAGAAGAACAATTTTAGAGGAGGAAAAGTTTATTTGGTGCTTACAGATTTAGAGGTCTCAGTCAATAGACAGCTAGCTCCGTTCTTCAGGGTTTGAAGTAAGGCAGAACATTGTGGTTGAAGAGTGTGGTGGAGGAAAGTAGCTCGTGACTACCAGGAAAGGAGGGTGGGGAGAAAGTGGCCCTCTCACCATGGACAAAATATAAACCCCAAGGGCATGCCCTCATTGACTCACATCCTTCAGCCAAACCCTACCTGCCTACAGTTATCACACAATTAATCCCTACAGTAGATTAATGCACTGATTAGGTTAAAGCTTTCATAGCCCAATCATTTCACCTCTAAACTTTATTGCATCATCTCACACATGAGCTTTTGAGGGATACCTCATACTAAATCCTAATAAGAGACTTTGTATAACTACCCAAGAAGATTTGGGTGGTAAATTGTCAGATCCAACTACCCAAACCATTAACTTAATCACTTTCTTTGTTTCTGCCACTGATACCACATATTAGAGTGCATGTTTATTTATTTCTCTTCAATAACAAGAATTTCAGAAAGGCAGCTATTGGTTTGCTTTTGTGTTCTTTATGCAAAAGAGCAGAAATAGCTCTTTATGCATGATGAGAAGGAGCTCTAAACATAATTAAAAGACTAATTGGATATCACACATTACTCATTCTTTGGGCTACATTTTTCTCACTTGGACCACTTTATTCTAGGCCACAGATCAGCATTGTACTACTTCACTCTGTTCTCCCACTTTAATGGCTTCCAAAGTCAATATTCATAAAATTGACCAGCTTGACAACAGTTTACATATGAGCATATTTATTTACCACCTTTAAAAGGCTTGAATTGAAAAACTATACCCTAGACATGATTTCTGTAAAACTTAGGATGCAGGCACTCTCATTGCTGTTTTATATTTTGAGTTGAATCAGAATTGGATTTAATCTTATTATTTTTTTTAATTTTTATTTTTTATAGTTGTTGATGGACAGAATGCTTTTATTTTATTTGTTTATTTTTATGTGGTGCTGAGGCTCAAACCCAGTGTTTCATGCATGCTAGACAAGCGTTCTGCTGCTGAGCTACAGCCCCAGCCCCAAATCTTATATTTTTGATAGGCACAAACTTCAATATCACAATGTCATAATGTTCCCTTCTCTTTCTTTGAATTATCCAAGAATTCTGCAGATTTTCAGAGTCCTTGAAGAAGTCACATGGCCACTGTTTGCCTTTAAGAACTTGGTGTCTTGGGTCTTCTGAGGTCTTGTGGCATTGTTTCCTATCACCGTGTTCCACTGCACAGAACTCTAAGCCAGGAAGATCCTTTTGAATGAGAGTGATCTCACCATAACTCAGATCTTGGCACTTATCCTTTAATATCATATAGCACCCAAGAAACCCCTACATATGCCAGGCTGGAAGGTACCCTCCATCTCAGAATCTAGTGTCCTACATTTGACCTCTGAGAATTCACTCACAAGGGCCAGTAGTCTTCCTTTTCCCTGGCTACACACAAAGGACCCATTTTCTTCCTTCCTGTGACAATAGAGCTTGTTTGTTATTAAAGGGTTGAGACTATTGAAAAATGTAATGTCTGCTTACTTCCATATTCTGGTGAGGGAAACATCTCCTTTCCTTCACGAAGATCCCATTTTTGAAGGACAGAATAGTAAACTTCATGCATTTCTTGCTAAGGCAGCAATAGCCAAGCACCACTTGTCTTTGGCAGGCTATCCTGCTAATTGGTGAAGTCTTTAGGGGACACCCTGTTTAAAAAAAAATGCCAAAACTTACTTGTACATACAAGTGAGAGTTTTTCTCTCTAAAGGAGCCACTTTCTCTATTACAATTATTCAACCATTGTTGTTCATTTTTTTGAATTCTTTTTTAGTTTTTTTTTAGAGCCTACAGTCCAATTTTTTTATTACTCCCAAAGAGAGCAAATATTTATACTTGAAAATGGATTTGATTTTGGAAAGAACCCAATATTATTTGGCTTAGTGTTCTAAGTAAAATCAGTGTGAAAAGCTGTTTTTGGTTCAAATGGAGGCAAAACTATAATGTAATGACACTGATTTGTGAGTCTTACCAAATCCAAAAGGGGATTTCCAAATATAGTGTCAGTGATGGAGTATTAGGATAGTAAGTATTATCACCTCCAAATTTGACTACACTAGCAATGTCACAAATTTGAAAAGAAATATCATGGTGTATTTATGAACAACCAGTCCTGTTCCTATCTTAAAGGCACAGTTTGCAATTATGTCCCAAATTCTGGCTGAAAATCTCTAATAATGGGCTAATGCTTCTTAGATTCATTGTAAGGGTGAATCCCTGAGTTGGTGTTCAAATCAGATTTAGGAATACTGGCATAAGTCCTGAGAATCAGCATTTCCCACCTGCTCCCAGCTGATGGACCAGGGACATCTCTTAGCATATCAATGCCTTGGACTCCTTAGCCCTGTTAAGCAAGTTACATTGGTTTAAATTGAGTATTGCTACTCACATTAAGCTACACATGGGTTAGTTTGTTCCTTGGAAAAATATGTTTGTGCTCATGTACATATGAACTTTGCCTCAGAACAGAATTTTCTATGTACTTTATTGATGTAGAAACAGCAAAGACCCTGTGCCATTTTACTTACATTGGATATTTATTTATTCAGAATATAACAGATATTTCTATTGGAAAAATAGTAAAGCACTTTAAATATTTAGCCTAACTAATCATTACATGGCAAATATCATCACATATGAAAAATCAAAGTACATTTTGATATATTTAAAGCTGCTATTTTGGATATGACAATTTTTGAAACTGATGTAACAGAAGTTTTGCTAGCTAGCTAAAAACAAAACCCTATTTCACAACTAAAATGTAAACAGCTAATATGTAATCAGAAGACCAAATTTCACAGCTACAAAAAACACAGCTGTGAAACATAACTTTGGAGTGTAAGAAAGCCAAATATCTTTGCATGCTAATAATGGATATTACAAATGAAAATGAGAAAGACTGTGCTAGAAATTTTTAGTGTTTAAATACCTTCACTCCTGTTATCTGTTTAATGAGAATATTCTCAAGTACTTGCCATATATTTATTTTTTTGAATGTCTACTCTGTTAATCTTGCTAGGAACTAGAAAAACAGAGATGTTTCTGTTGTGTTTACTTTCTCAGTTTTGTGATAAAAACTTTTGAATTGTGACACTTTTGGATTGGGGGAGTTAGTGGACCTGTTTATTTACTAAACTTTTCTGCACATTTTTATCATCTGTAAAAGAAGGTATGTGAACTACAGAACTACATATTTTAAATGTTTTCTTAAGTTTTGAAATTCTCTGTATATATTTTTTGATCAGACCAAAGGCATTTTTCAGGGAAATATACTGACAGGGTGTTGTAGTGATCGTTGCCACAGATGGTGAGAGAAAGATATTCTACTTTGGTATGTCTGACACAAGAGGTTTGGGTTATGAAGTTTATATAAGAGTTTAAGGAATTTGTCTCAGGTGACGGGATAGTTTCAACATGTTTAGTAAAAGGGACAATCTCTTAGTGTTTTTTTGGGAGGAAAAGTCTAAACAGCTTTCTAAGTGCATAGGAATTTTCAAGGCTCAGTCTTGGGTTTCAGCCTTAATGGAGAAGACAAGTAATTGGGAGCTGTCAAGGCATTCTGTGTTTCTAAGTCAGATCACAGAAAGCAAGGAGGAAGGCCTTTGAGTAGTGGGGAGGAGGTAGATGTGGATGTCTGAAAGTCCTACAATGCTTGAAAAGAATGTGTGTTCCCTGATAATTGATCGCATAGTTTAGTGAAATTCATTAAATTAATTTCATTAAATTTATTTTGATAAATTTCTATATCTATTAATTTTATCTAATTAGCTCATTAGTATTTAAAAGAGGCAGATAGGTCTCTCTTAATCATTTTGATTTCTCAATTGAAATTCTATTTTTTTTAACTTCACATTTTGTAAGTAGATAGATCTATCCTAGTAGCTACCTCCATATTCTTTGATTGTAGTATTTGAAAACCTAAGGTCTTTTAAAATTTAGAATCTATAATAATTATTTAGAGCAAAGTTTAGCAAACTGTAGTCTGTAGGCTGAATTCAGCCCAATGTCAGTTTTTGTAAAAAACTTTTATTTGAACACAGCCACATTTATTCATTTATATATTGTTTATGCGTACTCTCAAGATACAATGGGAAGACTGAGTAGTTGTGACAGATTACATGTGTTAGTAAGCTTTTTGTTGCTGTAACCAAAATAACCTCCAAGAACAACTTACAGGTGGAAAAGTTTATTTTGGTTTGTGACTTCAGAGATTCAGTTCATGCTTGGTCAACTCTATTGTTATGGAACCAAGGTAAGACTGAATATCATGGGAAGGAGAGTGGCAGTGGAAGAAAGTTGCTTACCTCATGGCAGCTGGGAAGGACAGAAAGAGAGAGAGAGGAGCCAAGGGGACAAGAGACAATCCCCCAGGGCAGACTTCTAGTGACCCACCTCCTCCAGCCATGCCCCACCTGCCCACAGTGATGGTACAACACAGTAGTTCTTTCAAATTAGATTACAGATCTCATCATCTAATCATGAGCTCTTGGGGGACACCTCATATCCTAACCATAACTATTTATTTTCTAAAACATTATATAAAAAATTTGTTGACCTCTGATCTAGCTAAATAATCTTTTGGATCAATAAACAAGCTTTTCTTCAAGTACTTAGAGGATTATGAAGTTGGTTCATTATGTTAGCAGTGTAACAGGAGCTATGGTATGGAAGATATGCCTGGGTCATATAAAACAGCTTCTGTTTTTTGGTTTTGGGTTGTCTAAAAGAGAACTTACTTGGGTTTAATTTACAGAGGCCAGCAGGATCTGCATCAGATAAAAGTCACATCTCTGTCATGGGAGAAAGAAGAATGTGAGAGGGTCAGAGGGACACTCTTTGAGCCTGATAAGATTCATCCTCAGCGACTCAGACAGGAACATTTTCAACCAATATGAGGACCTCTGTAATAAAAGCAAGCTAAAAAAAGCCATGAACTTTTTTTGTTAAGTTCTTCTTTTTTAAAAACATTTATATATGACAGTGGAATGCATTACAATTCATATTACACATACAGAGCACACATTTTTCATATCTGTGGTTCATGTCTTCATACATGTACTTTGGATAATGATGTCCATCACATTCCACTATCATTTCTAACCCTATGCCCCCTCCCTCTCCCTCTCACCCCTCTGCCCTATCTAGAGTTCATCTATTTCTCCTATGATCCCCCTCCCTATCCCACTATGAATCAGCCTCTTTAACCATATGCAACAAAATAAAATTAAACCCTTATCTCTCACCATGCTCAAAACTCAACTCAAAATGGATCAAGGACCTAGGAATTAAACCAGAGACCCTGAGTCTAATAGAAGAAAAAGTAGGCTCTAATCTCCATCATGTGAGATTAGGCCCCAATTTTCTTAATAGGACTTCCATAGTGCAAGAATTAAAATCAAGAATCAATAAATTGGATGAATTCAAACTAAAAAGTTTCTTCTCAGCAAAAGAAACAAACTATGAGGTAAACAGAGAGTCTACATCTTGGGAGCAAATTTTTACCCCTCACACATCAGATAGAGCACTAATCTCTAGGATATACAAATAACTCAAAAAGCTACACCAAAACAACAAATAACCCAATCAATAAATTGGCTGAGGACCTGAACATACACTTCTCAGAAGGTGATACACAGTCAATCAACAAATATATGAAAAGATGTTCATCATTGCTAGCAATTAGAGAAATGTAAATCAAAACTACTCTAAGATATCATCTCTTTCCAGTTGGAATGGCTGCTATTATGAATACAAACAACAATAAGTGTTGGCAAGGATGTGGGGAAAAAGGTACACTCATACACTGCTGGTGGGGCTGCAAATTGGTGTAGCCAATATGGAAAGCAGTATGAAGATTCCTTGGAAAATTAGGAGTAGAACAACCATTTGACCCAGCTATCCCTCTCCTTGGTCTATACCCAAAGGACTTAAAAATAACATACTACAGGGACACAGTCACATCAATGTTTAACAGCACAACTCACAATAGCTAAACTGTGGAACCAACATAGATGCCCTTCAGTAGATGAATGGATAAAAAAAAATGTGGCATATATACACAATGGAATTTTACTCAACAATAAAAGAGAATAAAATCATGGCATTTGCAGGTAAATGAATGGAATTAGAGAAGATAATGCTAAGTGAAGTTAGCCAATCCCAAAAAAGCCATGAGCTTTTTTAATGCCAGAATTTTTGAGGTATTATTTCACAAGAAATAGAGGTCAAAGTTTTACACACTCATGAAGATTAAATAGTCACTTGCTCTGAAGAACAAACTGTGTTGTATTTGAAAGAAAACAAACCCTCCCTGTGATAAGGCGTGCAAATCTTCAAGTATTTAGAAGGGAGGTGATTTTTGACATTGCTGGAGAAAAGTGTCCTGATTGACCTACAATATCCACTCTTGGCATGGTCCGCTGGCTCAGAGGAAGGTTAAACAGAGATCGTCTTATTTGAATTCCCAACCAAGTCTAAGGTGGTGGAGTTTGCAAAACAGAGGAGACCAGGTCTGCGCCTCAGGACTTGTGACAGAAAGATAGGTGTATCTTGTGTGGAGAGTGGCCTAAAGAAAGAGTGACTGAAGGGAACCCAATGACAACTGGGAGAAAGATGAGAGAAAGGAGAGAGTATGAACAAAAAACACCTTTCGAAGGCCTGCATGGATAGGTCTTTCTCCCCTCAGATAAAACCAAAATATTAAATGTAGAATTTAATGATCACTACATTATTATTTCATGCTGTTTTGGAACACCCCTTGAACATTTGGTAAAAGAAAACTGAAATGCACATGTGATCGCAGTTAGTATCGGTCTGGTAAAAAGGGTTCTGGAATGGTTATCAGTCTAAATCGACAAGAGTACCAAATAGGCTCTTTTTTAAACCATCAGGAAAGGGTTGTCCAGCCTGAAAGATTATGTGTTCTTGTTCTCTGTTTTATCTTGGGATGGAAGTTAGATGCCTCCTCTACTGGACGGAGAAGAGTCCTGCTCCCTATTCCATATTAACTAAAACTCTCAATTGGAGGAGACATTATCAGGCATTTGAGACTAGTAGAACTTAATTGAAATTTTCTTTCTGAAGTAAATAAAAGATTTAAAATTTTATAAAAATAATTTTGTTTTTGAGAGAAAACAAAATATCTTCTATCAACAACAAATTAACTTCTTTTTAAAATTTATTCCTCTCAAATTTTTTTCTTTCTGTTATGGATACCAATAACTATGATGCTATCAAGAAGAATAAAAGTATACCAAATTCTTTTCACTTAGAAATATTTAAAAATTATTTTCTGAGTTTCAGATAGTTTTGAGAAAAGGTTAAATCTGATCCAGGCACCTGGGTTCCATTATTTTTTTGATCTTCTCCTCACCTGTTGGGTCAGTGTGACTAAGATGACAGCCCAACTACAGGCACTAATTACACACTAGTGGGATCAACACAGTAGGCAGAATATGTTGAAATGTCTATGAGAGTTATTCCACATGCTAATGGGTTCTGAGGACAGGTTGATAATTCATATGTTTTTGTATCTAGGTAGAGGTTGACCCTCAAGCAACAGATAATTAAAAAAAAATCAATTTAATAAAAATTAGCCAAATAAATTAGAATATGTTATTAAGAAGAAAATATTATATAGATCTATATAGAATTGAAAATATTTAGATATCTGGAACTAACAAAATGCGATTTTGTATGCTTTAAGCTAATATATAACTGATACCTTGAACTTCTTTTTTTTCCCCCTTTTTCTATTTATCTTATTGCAGATTTACCAAAGAAGGAAAAATAAAAACATTCCTTTCTCCACTTTTGAAAGAAGTATTCATATTAAAATACTCATAGTATTTCTAAAAATCTTAGCTATCTTTACTGGTTTTCTCTTACCAAGTTTTCTGTTTTTGTTTTTTAGATCCACTAATGACCAAGAGGAAAGACGGACACAAGCAGTTATTTTGAGCTGATTTTAAGATGGAAAGAGCAGATTTCCCTAGCCCTAGAGGGGCTTTCTCAAAATACAGAGAAAGGTCATGGGTCGCATTAGGTAGAGGTGGGCAGACATGGGCTACCTTCTCATGCAGGATCCTGTGAAGGGTCAGGGCCTCTTGGGCACTGGTGAGTGAGTGCAGGTCCTTGAATCTTGTAGGAGAAAGACTCCATGCTCAAGCTTTGGAAGTTGTTTTAGAACGGATGATATGGAATTGGTGATCATCACCACACTCAAGGATAGTGGTTTTTCCTCGGATTTTCTGGCTACTATTATATGCTTATATGAGTTTGGGAAGGACTCCTAAACAGAATTTAACTTGAAATTTCTCCTTAACTTCATCAGGTGTGGGCAGAGCCAGCTTAATCTTATTATATGCACATGCACACACCTCTGAGTGTCATAGAGGAAATTTATGCTTTTTACCTGAATTTGGTACAACTCAGATCAGAAAATTGACTGGATTTTCTACTTTTCAAGGAGTTACTTTGCATCATAGAGACACAACTTATATTCATCCTTTCACATGCTTTTATTAGGTGAGTATCTCATAACACTTCATTTATGATATTCTTCCCATTCCTCTAATTTACCTTTAAAAAATCCAGAGTAAAAAAGAGGTGGCAATAAAACTTGACACAATGCTGAGCATTCTGTATGGTGTCAATAAAAAACTGAATGAGTGATAGAGAGGAAAGGATCTGGTTTAGCACATAAAGCTCACCCATTCTGCCATTTATTTTTTATTTATTTTTTTTGATTTTTGGTACATGGTTGATCCTAGGAGCACTTAGCCACTGAGCCGCATCCCCAGCTGTTTTTTAATTTTTTTTAATTTTGAGACAGGGTTTTGCTAAGTTTCTTAGGGCCTCACTAAATTGCTGAGTATGGTTTTGAATTTGCAATCCTCCTGCCTCAGCCTACCAAGCCCCTGGGATTACAGGTTTGCACCACCATTCTAGCTCATTCTGTCATTTAAAAATGCATTACTTTCTAGCTTTCTGTCTGTTTAGAATCATTTTAGCATACAATCTTTGGATGATTTTACTTTGCTCTTAAAAATTGATTTTTTCATTTTGGTTTAACTCTTTTGCTCCAGGTACCAACTTCTTTTAAACTCTTTACTATGTTTTTTAGTCAAGATATATATATATATATATATATATATATATATATATATATATATATTTTTTTTTTTTTTTTTTTTTTTTTTTTTTTTTTTCTTTTTCTATCTGGCCATTAGTGAATGTTAAGCTGGGTGTGCACTGAGTGTCATAGTGAATATGTTCCTAACACAAGTGCTTCCTTGTTTAGGTTCTTGGTTTGTGATTCTTCATTCAGTTTTGAATTTTTGTAGTTGAGCATGCATTTATTATAATTGATCTTAATAAATCAAGATAGACCTAGTAAAGATATGAAGTTTATGTGTGTTACATTATATTGTAATTGTTATTCAGATGGAATATTCATGATTAGGCTGCATGTCCACCTTGAGTAAAATATAGGACCATAGCATGGCTGGTTGAGTTTTTTCCACTGGTTTTCTTAACTATAGTTTCTGTTGTGTGGCTCATATGTGGTGAGTTTTTCTTAAGTACTTACTGGAATACCTAAAATAGATAATATTTTTGGTCCAGATATAAGGAGTAGTCTAGGAAAATGACCACTGTACTTCCATTTCTTGGTCATTTTAACTTTTTTTTTATAATAACAATGGACTGAATATTTATTATTGGATGTTCTAAGAAATTCAAGAAAGATAGCAGTCATGATCACATTGACTCAATTTTTCTATCTGGTTCTCTCTGAATGTGTTGTATAGACACAGCTTGTGTTCATCCTATTTCATTTTTCAAACTTGTATATTTTTGCAGGAAGGAAGTTTTGTTTCTGGCACAAAAGGTGGTTACATATGTGGGTGATTTATGGGGTATCCTGAAGTGCCTTGACAAAGATGATTCTCCACTATTTCCTTAATCTCCACCATAAGTGATTCATTTCCACATACTAAACATTTTTTTCCAGTTGTTGTCCTCTCTTAACAATTTAGTGTGAATAATTTTTATCAGATTTTTTTGATGTTGAGAGCCACAGCCAAAGGGGCCCCAGCAAACTTCCAGCTGCCAGCAAACTTCCAGCTGCCAGCTGATGATTGGCTCACAGCAGCCCCAGCAACATCTAGCTGATTGGCTCCTCTGCGGTGATGTTCATTGGGCTGTTTCCCCGCCCTTTCAGACCACGGAGCTGCTCATTGGGGGACTTCTTTGGCTCCGCCCACGCGACCCAGCCAATCGGCCTCAAGAGCAGGAGGATTGTGGGAGGTGGAGAGGCTGGTGTTGGGGTGAGAGGCTTGTGGGAAGCCGGTGGTGGCAGTTGGGCTCTGAGGGTTTTTTCCTGAGGAGCTGTTTTGTTTGGCGTGTGTAGTTCTAAAAATAAAGTTAGTTTCTTTTGACAAGTGGCTCCTGAATTGTGCCCAGCCAGACTGCGGCATTTGGTGGCCCATACGGGAGTGACTGAGGGTAAGTAAACTGCTCGCCCCTGAGGGCAGGGCGAGAGGATGGGTAGCCATTTTAAGATTCCTCTTTTGTTTTGCTTCACTTTTGTTTTAAGTTGCCTGTCCCTGGAGATGAGTGAGATGGAAGAAAAACTGCTCACATCTGAGGAAAAACTATTTCTGTCTGAGGAACAGATAGGGAGAAAGGCTATAATGATTTTTTGTTGTTCCATTTTTATTTAATTCTATCTTGGTTTCGTTTGGTGTTATCTTGTTGGGTTGTATTATAGTAGAAAAATGGGATCAGAAATTAGTTAAAAACAAACTGAAAGACTGTTAAGTAAATTGTAAGAGGAAGGAGGCATCCCAGTAAAATCAAGCGCAGTCAGGGCATACGTTGATACAATACAAAAATGTAGCCCATGGCTTTTTAAGGAGGAGTTGTTAAATATATCACAATGGAACCATCATGGTGAAGATTTAAAAAGAATAGAAAAGAAAATCCCAGGGACTCTGCCAGTTGGCACATTGCCATTGTGGACATTTGTATCTTGTTTGCTTCGTCCAAAGCCTTCAGTTCAGACAATGGTAGAGGAAGGAGAAGACATATTGATTCAAGTAAAAGAGAAGGTCTCTCAAGTTAGTCAGACAGAGGAAAAGATTCAAGTAAAAGAGAAGGTCTCTCGAACTAGTCAGACAGAGGAAGAAAGTGTAAAGCAAAAAAAGCCATCAGGGGAAAAGTTACAACAGGAGACTGCTACTAACACCTTTCTATCACTAGAGGGTGTAAGGGTCCAACCAACAGCGCCACCTCTACAGGAGACTGCTACTAACACCTTTCTATCACCAGAGGATGTAAATGTCCAACTAACAAGGCCATCTCCATATGCTGGGAGGCCCCCAATCCCCGCAGTTGATAGTTGGGATGCTGAGACAGGATCTCAAGTATTAACATGCCCTGTATTTGAGGTAGGAGGGCAGCGAATTTACCATGCTTTAAATTTCAAAACAGTGAAGCAGCTAAAAGAGGCTGTAACAACCTATGGTCCTCAAGCACCCTTCACTGTAAGCTTGGTCGAATTCATTACCAACTTAAACATGACGCCAGCAGATTGGGCTAATATGTGTAAAGTTGTGCTAAGTGGAGGACAATACCTGTTATGGAAGGTTGCCAATGAGGAATTTTGCAAGGAGATGGCTAGGCAAAATGCAGCAGCTGGTTATCCTCAGAGAAATCTAGATATGTTATTAGGAAAGGGACCTTATGAGGATCAGCAGCAACAAATTGCATATGATTCTGGTGTATATTTACAAATTGCTGTAGATGCAGTTAAGGCATGGAAGACTTTACAAGGACATGGAGGTTTACAAGGTCAATTATCTAAGATAATACAAGGAGCTAATGAATCTTACGCTGAATTTGTAGATAGGCTTATTCAAACAGCTACCAGAGTTTTTGGGAATACAGAACAAGCAATGCCATTAATAAAACAACTGGCTTATGACCAAGTGAATCGTTGGTGCAGAGATATCATTAGACCATGGAAACATGAAGACTTAAACACATATATTAAATTATGCAGAGACATTAATGAATAAGAGCAAATTGTGGCAGCTGCAGTAAAACAGGCTTTAGATGCCAGGCCAAGAACATGCTACAATTGTGAACAAACAGGACATTTTAAAAGGAATTGCCCCATAGGAGGAGGGTTTAACAAAACTAGGTATCAAAGGAGTAGAATACCGGGTATTTGCCCATGATGCCGTAGAGGAAGACATTGGGCTAATGAATGCCGTTCTCAAACCACCATAGAGGGTACTCCATTACATTGGGTTAATGAATACCATTCTCAAACCACCATAGAGGGTACTCCGTTATCAAAAAACGAACAAGGACCAAGTGTGTATCCACGATATCGTGGAGAAAGGCATTGGGCTCCATTGCCAAAAAATGGACAGGGGGGCCCAATGTTCCGGGGCCCAAAACCACAAATATACGGAGCACTGGAGGAACCCAGCAACCCCAGCAACCCCATCAGGGTAGTGCCCAGGACACATTGTCCATCAGATCCCTCATCAGACAAACCAGAGGGAGCGCAAGGTTGAACATCTGCGCCTCCGCCAGATCAGCCGGCATTTTTTTAATCAGGGATTGAACCCATGGGCACTTAACCACTATCAGATTTCTTTATTCCTACTTCAAATAGATTCAAGTAGTATTAATGATGTTCAAGTTAATGAAAGAGGACAGGAGAGGACACAGAAAGAGGAAGAGGGAGGGATATTTATCATGTTACTTTACTGTATAAATATTTCAAATATCTATTGTTAGAGTTATATGTTTTCTTTCTTCAAAAGAAACTAAAAATGAGCACTGGGAATGTAGCTAAATGGTAAAATGTTCAAAGCATGCATGAGGCTTTGGGTTCCAGTATCATACAAACACACAATAATTATGATAAAAATCATTTACAAATGAGGCATGAATTAATCATCGGACATTTTTTTCCTGCTATATCATATGGACTCTATTACTGGATTTTAAAGAAAGATTTTCTTTGATAGTGCAGATGTAGGCCACATTTGGTGTGAAATTAACTATAGACTATCAATGACTTGAAGGTGCATAGGTACATCTTTCAATATTAGCATAATGAATATATTCAGAGAATTTTCCTCTTATATTATTCTTTTATTATCTAACTCTTCTAATATTTTATTGTTGTTTATTTAACTATTTTCTAATTTCACTGTTTGTTCTAGTTGGCTATGAGGGTAGTTTAGTGATTAGGTAGTTTAGTATGTACAAGGCCCCGAGGTTTGATCCCTAACACCACCAAAAAAAAAAAAAAAAAAAAAAAAAAAGTCTCAATTCTTATTTTTAACTTTAAAAGTTGTAAATGGATGCATTCCAATAAGAAAACATCACTATATTCACCAAGGATTAATTCAGAATATTGCATAAATATGCTAAGTATTTTTTAAATAAATGTTTTATATTCATCTGGTGGGAAATATACCAAAAGATTCTAATTTAGCATCTCATTAATATTGGTCCCAATCAAAAATCTCAAATTTCCCTGGATCAAATAGAATAATTCTCCTTGTCCTTCTTCTTCTTCCATGTTGAAATGTGTCAGTGGAAATGTACTTTTTGCTGTAAATTTTGGAGTATGTTTCCTGTGAGCACTGTAGTAATCAACAGTTTCCCTGTGATACTCTTTGCCACTCTGGAGGAAGAACAATGTTTCACCCATCTTTCTGACTCCAGAGCCAGGCAGCATGTCAAGTACACTTCAGGGGCATTCCCTGTGATGTGCTATATCAATAGCCTAGTGGAAGTAAATAAGCATGATTAGGTAGATACATACAGCATGGGTGACAGCAAGCGCTCCATGAAAACTTAGTGATGCTATCTGAATTTTAGACTATTCTTATGACAAAACTGCACAAGAAAATAATAGAGATTTGAATAAGCTTGCTTAAAGAAGGTTTATATTAAAATAATTTGGCCTTTAGTGACAATTAAATGACAATTTAGTGACAATTTGGCCTTTGGAGAACAATTTAAAAGCCAGAGTGCTATGTTGGGAAGTTAATTGTTTAAAAAAATGTATCTGACTCCACTAGTTTTTCATCTGCTATCTGGTATTGTTAGTTTCATATGTACGTAAGTATTACTCTTTTAACTAGATTGTAAATTTGTTGAGTACATATGGGTTCTCAGAAGCTTTCGTTTCTAAGATGTGGTAAAGGGTCAATAACATTTACTTATTTTGGGGTTTATGATTCACTGAGTGGTGTATAAGATCTTCTGCATGTTTGTATAAATGTAAAATTGGGAGAATAATACCTTTTCTATGCTATTCAAAAAGTTTGTATTCACATTTTGAATCCTGTAAGAAGGATTTTGTAAGTTAAAATAAGCATGTGAATTTTTAGCAGTTTTACAACTATTTTAACAGGTGTACTTGAAGACTAAGTTATGAAATCTTCTGGTTTTTGACTGACATTTATATCCTCGTTGTGCCATCCCTAGTATCTTGAGAATGATGTGTAAGATGTCTGAACCCCTATTTCTTCTCTTATAAATGGAATTTGCATTTTTTTTTCTCATGGTATTGTTGTGAGGTTAAATGTGATGCTATGTGTAACCCAACACGTGGCAGATGTTAAACTAAGGTGAGCTTCTCCCCTATCTAGGATTTCTGTCTAGTTTTCATGATCTCTCTCTCTCTTTCTTCTGTAATACTGGGGATTAACCCAGGGGTGCTCTATACTGAGTTACAACCTCAACTCTTTTTTTAAAAAATTTTGAGATAGCTGCTTGTGGCCTTACTAAGTTACCCAGAATGGCCTCAAACTTGCAGTTCTCCTGCGTCAGGCTCCAGAGCTGCTGGGATTACAGGTGTGTTCAACCATGCTCAGCTCTCATGGAGGTCTGACTAATTTCACAGCCTCAAATAAAATGGATCTCTTTAGTCAGTATTTCTTAATGTGCTCCAGGCCTATTTCCATCTTCTGGAGATTCACACATTATATCCTCACTTGCCCCTAATTCTTGACATCACCGAAACTGAATTTGACTATTTAACCCATTCCTCCTTCCAGAATTCTTTATGTGCTACTGAAATCACCATTCTGTAACAATTAGGAGCACTTAGCTATGGGTTGGTTTATGACTTTCTTTCTCTTATTCTCTGCATTTATGAACTGATTTATATAGTAAAGTAAGACAGCTCTCTTCTCTAAACCTTGCAAAATGTCTTGCTAAGGTTGCTCAATGAAATCAATGTCTGTAAGTTTGGTCCTAGATTTTTCTTACCATCTCCAGGACCAGGGTCCTCTCCTTAGATTATGCTGGCAAACACTGACTCACTCTTCTCTGGCTTTTTCTTGTACATTCCTGGTCACAGACTCCAATTTGAGAATACTTTTATAATTTGGACAGCATAATACCACTGATTAAATGATACTTACTTGGTAACAATATTTTCCAGGCTTGCCGCCTGGATCAACATTCTGGGTGAAACTTGGTTTCTCCTATGTCTCCTAATCCACATGATTGCATGCACATATTTCACTTGCCAAGATTAAAAATGAAATTCACCTCTTATGAGCTGATGATTCCTAGTTTTCTTTGAGGGAACTTATACACAACAGAGCCAGTCTGTCCATGGTATTCTATTTATTTTAGCTCATTTATTTATCTTTCATACATCCCATTACTCCTCGATCCATTGTCATTCTCCTAGAAGTTGTTACCTCTCACTAGCATCATTGAGATAGCCTCTGGTAACAGGCTCCATTTGGCTGAAACTGACAGAAAAACAAACAAAAATAGCTGAAATTACAATGACTCAATCTTCCTTCTATATCACGATTGTAAGTAGGAGTTTCCATGACTACTTCTGTAGTTCTGCAGTGTCAAGGCTCTGAACTGGCTTCCTGTGACTTTTTTGATCTTCCCCTTATGATCATAAAATAACTGTGGTAACTCCAAGCATTAGGTCCTCACAGGACAGCATTTAATACTAGGAAGCAAGAAGATTCCTCCTTTTTTTTTTTTTTTTTTTAAATCAAGTAGAAATGGCTTTCTCAGATTACCTTTAGGAGTGGGTCACCTACCTGTGGGTTTTATTATTATTATTATTTTTCTTTCTTTTTAAATTTATTTTTCTAACTAATTTTACAAGACAGCAGAATGCATTTCGAACCTGTGTCTTAGTGCAAGTGTAAATAGGATGTGAATATCTGCTATTACTGATCCCAATATTGTAAGAAAGAGAAGATCATAAAAGCTCTCAGGTAGACATTTAAATCCATCTTGCTTTTCTGCTTTCCTTCAGTACATTTCTAAAAGAAATGTCATCACCATGATCGGGTCTTAGACCAGTAACTTTTATTGCTAGTGAATGTGGTTAAATCCAGCTCACTTTTCTCTTTAGCTTATCTCCTACTCTACTCTCCCATGGGTGATTTAGTGGATCCAGAACTGTCCTGGCCCATACCTATATCCATGTTCATGAGACTTTCACCTCTGGAGTCTCTTCACCACCATTTCCCACTGAATGCTGACTTGGACACCAGTGCTCATCCCTAAGGCTGCCTTCTTCAAGAAGACTTCCTCTTACCCCCTATCACTCGTGATTCCTCTTTTCTTTCAGTTTCTGCTACACTTTCTGTGTACCATGGAACCTGATCACTCATGGAGTTAGCATCAAACATTTGATTACTCATAAGACCCCACAAAAGTATAATTCAAAGGCATTTTGTACATTGCTGAGGTGTGATCCAAATATCCTCTGCTGCAAAGCTGTGTGGAGGAGTGAATTTTCTCACTGAACATTGAGTCATGCGCTGCCTAGGATGTAGACCTTCACGAGGCTTCACTGTTTTTCCTTGTTGTAATATATAGGCAGTATGTGCTGTGACTCATTAAAAGCTGTGCTCCACCATGAAAACTGGTTGTTAATGGAGAGACAAAACTTCAGATGAATGCTGAAAAGGTAGTTAATTTCTGTCTGAAGAGAAGTATAGGAAAAGTGTCATTCACCAGAAAACAATGTATCTGGTAGCCAGGAACCTGGGAGGATACTTGTACATTCTTGATAAGATGATATATTATTTATTGCAATTATGTATTACAGTTATTTGTGCACAAGACCACTTGGAGACAATAAGCTTTCAGAAAGCAGGTAGAAATCATGTCATATTGGATGGTGGCTTTCAAGACAAAAGATTTGAGATTAAGTTATAACTCTGCCTGTTCTCCATAACTGTGTGACCTTGGGTAAGATACTTGATAATGTGGGCCTTTTGTTTTCCCTTCTGTACAGGGATGGTAAGAACATCCACCTCACAGAGTATATAGAGCTATTAAGTAAAATAATACCTGGGAAATTGACTTGTAAACTGTTAATACCATAGCTCATTAAGTGATTACCATTATTTATATTCCTGAAACATCTATCATGAGAGCAGATCCTCAAAAATTATTTATTTAGTGAATGATGCAACGAACGAATGAAGGAAAAGTTACATTAACAATCTGCTGGTAAGAAAAAAATACTCTTCTTTCCATAAGACTGTCTCTGAGGTTCTGAGGCATTTATTTCTGTGCATTACTAAAATATGGAAATCAATAAAAATCATTACTAAGAATTAAATATCAGTAGATTATATCAACTTTGATATGAAGCTGAATTTCTTTTCTGAATATATTGACTATTCATAAACCGCTGGGCCTGCATTTTCAGTGTTTATGGTATTAGTGGAACCCTTCACATGCACCACAGCTTTGTAGTTCCTCTGGGACTATCTATTATTTCATGGATCCATTATCATCTATAATTCTCTTGAAAAACCTAATAAAATTTACTGGAAGATGCCTGTGCTGTGTATTGTCTTCAAACATAAACTTTCCCACATCTTTCTTGAGTGTTGGCTTTTCAGAGGGTGTGGTATTACTGAAATGTTAGCTCACTTGTGCTGCAGATTTACACCTCTCCAAGGTAAGGAACAAGGCACTGCTGTGCTGGTGAGACAGGGATTTGGGAACCATGAGAATCTGTGAATAACTTCACACTACTGCTGGGCCAACCAAATCTAATATGCAACAATGCTATGAACCAGACTCAATGTGCATTAAATCATTTAGTTTCAACTATGTCCAACTATAGAAAAAGAATGATCTTCTTCTTTCTGGAGAAAATGCATTGTTCCAGTTAAATAATTTGCAGATATTTAGATCAAACAAAAACTAGTATATCATTGAAATCCTGGAACTGCACATGCCAGGTTGTTTCTCATAATTTTCCTGCCACTCTTTGAGCATTGTTCCTATGTTGTTAGCTTTCTTTAGTTCAAGTTGACTATTTTTTTTTTCAAGAGGTCAATGTTATAAATTGGTGAGGTCACTAACTATTGTTCCTGCTCGGGGGTCTTAAATTTGTCCTGTTCTGTGTTCTTTGCTCCCTGCCAAATACATGGGGATAGCATTCCCTCTACCACTCAGTATGTGTCCCAGTTTTCTATATTTGGAGCTATGAGTATTCTAGAGCACTGTGTTTATTTTAAGGTAGCCACAGTGGGGTGGTGGATATTTGAGGAACCAAACAGGCTTTTGACACAAGCAGACATCACTTTAGCTGGGCTGTGGCTGGGTGAGGTAGTATGTAAGAAGCGAGTGTGTGGATTTTTTCAGGTACCAGAGAATGGATCAAATACATAGGTCATGTTATATGCTAAATAATGCGTTCCAAAGATGTGAATGTCCTGACCCTTGCAACATGCAAATATTGCTGTATATGGCAAAAGAATTAAGATCTTGTGATAAGGAGATTATCCTGAATTATCCAGGTGGACCTTAAATGTAATCACAGGGATCTTCTTACCAGGGAGGGCAGAAGGTCAAAGGTGAATGGCAATGTGATGATAGAAGCAAGGAGAGAGAGATGGTGTGATTTGGGTCTTGAAGCAAGGAATGACAGCCTCTAGAAGATAAAGAAGGCAAGGAATGGATTCGCCTTAAAGCTTCACAGCCCAATAGGACTGATTTTAGACTCCTGACATCCAGAGAATCAATTTGCGTTATTTTAAGTTACAGTGTTGTTATTTTGTTATATTTGTTATAATAAATACAGATGGTTCTGGCCTACATGGACTGAGCTGTTCTGGGTGTTTGGTGGTGAGAACTTTTCTCCCTTCTCAGTCACACATCCTAGCAGGCCTGTAAGCAGAAGGTCCTCTTTCACTGGTTTCTCTTGGGCAGCAACTGGTCCTTTCCTTCAGGCTAATTTCTGAGATTAGGCCCCATGTGTTAGGAGGCTCTCCAATGAACCTCACCCTCCAGAGTCTCTTCATTCTTGTCTCTATCCCTTCACTTTATGAAGAGATTATTATTTTCTTCATTTTCTATCTCAGCAGATTTTGATGGCCTGTAAACTTTAGAACCAGAATCAGCTGCAGGAGTTATCTCCTTTTCTCAAAATCATGGAAGGCTTAATTTTCAAATGTTCTTTGGCGAAGACTAGAAATGTTTGTAGCTCGGCCATCCAATGCAACAAAAGGAGGAAGATAAACCAAGCAGTTGCATTTCTGCATGAAAACAAATAGAACACTTGTGCCGTGCCACACAAGGGTGTTATGGAATCCCTGGGTGCCCTTGCTTACTTGTTGATATGGTACAGCTGGAATCACTGTTGGGTTGCAAACCCAACACACCCAACTCCTCCTGGTCTATTCTTTGAACTTATAATAAAGACAACTCCATACTATGGGCAGAGCTCTTATAAATAATTGTCCTCTGTAATTTCTTATCTTGGCAAAACTTAACCACAATCCAAATTTTATACTAAAAAAAATGTGTAAAACAAGAGATTGCAAGTCAAAAGCAAGCATTATGTGAGAGTTGGAAAAAGTCTTATCTATCCAAAGCCATAATTTCCAAATAAAACTCCTTTCTGAGTTGGCAGCACATATGTCTAATTTAGGCCTATTTTGAATAAAAGTGGCTGAGTTATCAAAACTCCATTAACCTAATTTGTTTAAATGGAAGTAGTACCTTATGCTTGGCTTAAACAGAATTTGAATGAAAAGGGAGAAGAAATATCACTCTGTGTAATTAAGGTGGCAGACCCTACTCATTTATAAAAAGAGAAGATGTAAAGTCAACAAAAGATACTGTTTGGCTTTGAAAATGCTAAATAAATGGAAAATAGTCTAATGGTAACAATAATAGATATGTGATGCTTATTCATAATCTTTAAAATGCAAAAATGTCTCCCTATCTACCTCTTTTTTTCCATCATTGATGCACATCTCACTAAAATGCATAAATGAGTTTATTTTATCTTCTAGACTGTGGCCTATAGTATTAACTTCTGAGAGCCTTACTGTAACCTAAAGAAATCTCTGTCAATAACAATCATACATCTAAATGCTGCCAATTTGAAGCTTTATTACTAGAAGGTATATGCTCTAGAATTATCCTTGTCAGATCTAAGAAAGCAGCCAACTTTCCCAGCAGTCTCTTTTGCATGTCTGAACTTCTGTATCATTGCATTTCTAGGGCTGATAGTAATGGGGTGACAATTGCATGGTGCTCCTTCCTCTCTTCAATTCTGTTTCTAAGGGTCAGGATGACCTACAGTGTGACAAAATAAGCTAGTCATTCAGTTAAGCCAGGTGTCCTTTGAGAAAGCTAAGAAAAGGAATAACGGTGTCACAAAGTTATTAGCGTCCTATATATTATAAGCCATAAATGACAGCTCTGAACGAGGCTACCCTGCTTGGGAGTCTGCCCCTTCCTGCCGGAATCACCCCATAGCAGGCAGAAACTGACACATCATCAAATATCTGTGTTTGTAGATGAACAACAGTCCATTGGCATAGAAACTAGACTAGATCTAAGAAGGTTGATTAACAATGAAAAAAAGAAGATTAACAATGGAACAAAGAAAAAAAATATATATTTGGTGCTTCTTTGATTCAGGACACAAGATCCTTTATTCAGTATTATCACTGCCAGGCTATTTTTAAAAATTAAAATGTTTTGAATTGATGAAAATTTCTATGGATGTTGGCAAGTATAACTAGAACCATGATGGTTCATAAAATCCTGCTTACCATCTCCCAGTATGTGAAAAGTCAATAAGTGTAAAAAGAACCAAACAAAAACTCACAACAAATAGCAGATTACCCATCCCATGTTGGAGTTGGTTGACCTTAGCAGCTCTTAAAATTCTCTAGTAACTGGATTCGTCTGATGACTGCTGTATCAGCAAATATTTGTTAGATGAAGTACAGTTGATTATCTCAACCTGAGATTCTTTTTTTTTTTTTTTTGGAACAATCATCTCATTCATTCCTTTTATTCATTCATTGATTTTAACAAGACTTGGTGGTTACTGGGGGGAAGCCCTGTTCTTTTTTTAATTATTATTATTTCAAATGTCTTACTTTATTTTATTTTTTTTTTACTTTTGAATCAAATGGGGTATAATTTCTCATTTTTCCAAGTGTACAGGTTGCAGAATCACATTGGTTATACAGACACGTAGATTCTGATTCTATGTCTAGTGAACATCTGTCCCATGGTCTGGATACCTTCTCTTCTGTTCTCTGTACATTATTAGGCCCAAACTGTTCTGTCTGCTCTCTCTTTCATCTCCAGATCAGACCTGATCTTTCTGCTAGAGTGATGGAGCCCTCTCACCTGTGCTCACCTTGGAGTCTGTGACATAGGCTTAATGATGCTAATAGATTGGTATAGGGATAAGGATTAAGGAAGGAGGAAGTAGGTCACAGGTATTTCTCCTGCTGGTCCTAAATCATCATTGACCACTATGGTATCCTAGTCTTCTTGCTTAAGCTCTCAGTTCTTTATACCTGGAGATAATTTTGTGATTTAAAAAATATTGTAAAATAAGTAATTATGAGTAGAGCATAATTCAAATACTTTCTAAAGAAAGCTTCTCTGTTTCAGTTACATGAGTAACCTGTCAGTCAGAATAGGTTAGGCTGTAGTAACAACCCTCCCCCTCTCCCCCAAATTTGAATAGTTTAGATCAACAAAGATTTATTTTCCACTAAATCTTTGTCATAATTTGACAAGGGGGTGTTGCTCTTCAGAGTCACTCAGGGACCTAGGTGACCAAAGCACCATTATAGTACATTTTACTAGATTGCCTTGAATCAAGATATGTGGTAAGTCATGCATCAGATTGCAAAGATTCCACTGGGAGTGACATATAACACTTGATCATATTTAATTGACCAAATCAAGTTTATGCTTATGACGGCTTTGTTTATCAGTATTTGTGAATAATCCTAAGGAATCCTATAGGGGATCTTTGCCTTTTGGGGCTCCCAGGTCTTAAGGTTATGCTCTGTCTTTCTTGTATTCCATGTCTTTCTCACAAATACTTTTTGTAAATGAACATAATTTTCTTATAAATGATGTTACTTCACATGAAATTATTCCCAGTGCAACACTCTCCTCTTGCCTTCCTTTAACATAGACAAACAAAAGAGGTCAATGCCCTTTATTTTCTAACAATCTTTGTAGATTATTTTTCTGATTGTAGAAATTCAATCTCTCTTCTGTCTCTTAAATCCTTCTTATACCCGACCTAAACTCTGTAGTACCTTTTTCCCTACTCAATGAATTTAACTTATCCCTTATTATCATGTCAGTGACTATAGTTTCTTACCTCCCTGACATCAGTGATTCCCAACTTCACTCCATCCTTGATCTATTTCAGCAATCTCTTACTCTGAGTATCTTGTCTTTTCTATGATGTCTTTAATGTCATTTGTTCTAAATTCTTTACATCTACCCTAATCTTCATTCTCATTATAACCTTGATGATGTTCTTTTTTTTGTTCACTTTCTTCTCCTTTATTTCTTTCCTCTCTATGCTATTTTTTGTAGCCAGCTAGTTCAGTTGTGCCTTTGCTTAGTCCCTAAAATTTCCCACTGACCTTGAACTTCCAATTTCTTCCTTGCAGGGCTGAAGAGTGCTGCCAGAGAAAGCAGTACTGATTGAGTCTGCCACAAATTCATGCTTGTTCGCCTTAACAGAGCCGTCATTTCTGCTCAGCACTTCTTTTATTCATCTCTTGCTGACTCACTGCTCATCCCACACAGCAGTTTCACCAAACATTTTTAACTCTCTTTAAGATTCAAGCTCTGCCCCAGATATGGCCCTAAAATACCTTTCCAGTTTCATCTCTCACTTCTCCCCAAAAGCTCTTTGCTTTGTGCTTTTCCAAACTTCCCATGTTTGTTCACCCTTGCATACATTCCTATGAAAATACCACCTAATTTGCAGAGGTTTTTATCTTTAAAAAAACCTTCTATTTGTTGTAAACATCATGTGCTTTTTTACTACCTTTTATTGAATTTAGCAAATACTTCATTATTCTAGGTTCTCAGACACATGTGCCATCTCTCCAGTTTCATTTATGCCCCACAAAGTGGATGCCTTGATGGTTTATATACATAGGGTTATTACAGATAGTGCCTTGCCTTTAGTCAGGTGATCAGTCGGTTTAGTGAATGGTTGCAGAAATAAATGTTAGTCAATTGTCTGGAGAATAGTTTTTTTCTCCCTAAAACTAAAATTAAAGGTAAGGATTTTTTCTTTCATTCTTATTATTTAAACTGTAATGTAACAGTTGCAGTTTTGGATACTAACACCTTGACTGACATAACATATCTTGGGAGCAATTAAAAGAATTTTGTGCAAGAGCCCTATCTCATGTAATGTTCTTGAATCCATAATTCTTTTTGATGCTGGTTAAGACATGCCATTTCTCTTTATTTTATCCATGTATTTAATATATGAATCAATAAAGACAATAACTTATGCATAAAATTTTGTCTCATAGAAAGCTGCTTTAAATCTTCGTCTTGTGTGTGTGTATGTGTGTGTGTGTGTGCGTGTGCACACGTGTGTGTATTTTTTTTTTTTTTAGGTACTGGAGATTGAACTCAAGGTCTTGCATATGCTAAGTAGGCACAATACCACTAAGCTATATCTTGAGCCCTTTTAAATTTTTTTCTTTTGAGATAGTGTTCCCTAAATTTCTCAGGCTGACCTTGAACTTGAACTTGCCATCTTCCTACCTCAGCCTCCAAGGAAGTAGGATTACGGGTTACTTACTGTATTTTTGACATATATTGTCTTTGTTGGAGCTGCTTAATCCAACACCACATGCTGGGCAGTCTATAAACAACTGAAATTTGTTTTTGACAGTGTGAAATCTGGAAGTCCAAGATCAAGGTACTGGTAGCTTTGCTGTTTGGTGGGACCTGTTTCCTGGTTAATAGATGGAGACTTTTAACTGTGTCCTCATGTGGGGCAAGGAGACTCTCTGAGGTCTCTTTTATAAGGACTAATCCCTTTCATGATGGCTTTGCCCTCATAATCTAATCAAGTTCCAAAAGGCCCATTTCTTAATACCATCACCATGGAGATTAGGTTTCAGCATATAAATTTGGGAGGGGGAATACAAATATTCACACTATAGTGTGTATTTGCTTATAATCATTTATTTCAGCCCCATTAATTGATCATCCCAGTTAATTAAACAGTAAGCAGCTTGAGAGAAAGAACTGGTCACGTTGTTCAGTTAACTGACAACTTGTTTCCTGAATTTACTATTGCTTCGTCTATACTTTTATTTTTCATTGTGTTAAAAAACACTTAATATGAAATTTATGATTTCAACTATTTCAAGTATACAATTTAACAACATCAGTTGCATTCATATTGTATGTAACAAATCACAGAACATTTTCATCTAGCAAAACTAATTCTATATCCATTAAACAACATTCCCTGTTTCTCACTCCCCCATCCGTGGTAACTACCAGTATGTTTGCTGTTCCTATGACTTTGACCACATAAGGTATCTCATGTAAACAGAATCACAGTATTTGTCTTTTTGTGACAGCATATTTCAGTTAGCACAACCTCTTCAAGTTTTCATCATGCTATAGCATGTAACAGCATTTCCTTCCTTTTACAGATTGAATTCCATTGTAGTTACGTACTCCATATGGTTTGCGCATCCATCTATCAGTAGACATTTGGATTGCATTCACCTCTGGGGTATTGTGAATAATGTTATTATGAACCTAGATGTGCAAATATCCCTTTGAGACCTTATTTTTAATTCTTTGGGATATGTATCCAGAAATGGAATTGCTAGACCATACAGTAGTTTTATTTTTAATTATTTAAGGAGCTGCCCTATAGTTTTCTATGGTGGTTGTGCCATTTTACAATCCTACCAATAATGCACAAAGAGCTCCTTTTTCTCCATATCTTTGCCAGAACTTGTTATTTTATGCTATTATTATTAATTTTAAAGTATATTTTAAAAACCCAAGTGGGTTTAGGCTTTACTTTTTTAAAATAATTATTTTTTAGTTGTAGGTGGACACAATATCTTTATTCATTTTTTTTTTAAAGAGAGAGTGAGAGAGGAGAGAGAGAGAGAGAATTTTTTAATATTTATTTTTTAGTTCTCGGCGGACACAACATCTTTGTTGGTACGTGGTGCTGAGGATCGAACCCGGGCCGCACGCATGCCAGGCGAGTGCGCTACCGCTTGAGCCACATCCCCATCCCTCTTTATTCATTTTTATGTGGTGCTGAGGTTTGAACCCAATGCCTGATGTGTGCTAGGCAAGCACTCCACCACTGAGCCACAACCCCAGCCCCTAGGCTTTACTTTAATCCTTGTTTAATTAGTTGTATTCCATTTTTGTTTTGAGTACCTGGTTTTTACCTTTCTCTATTCTTCTTTACTGCTGTTATATATTGATGCATAGATTATTCCCCCACATTTATTAGGTGTGTGACTGTTTGTCCATGATCTACATCCTATTAGTTTGTTCATTCCCTCATTTCTCTCTCAATAATACATTTGATCTCATTGAGGTCTTCAAGCACCTGAACCTTTCTTCCAATTACTCTTACTCCATTAGTTCCTCAGTGTTTCATATTCTATAGCAGACATGCATTCTTTGCTCAACGATCTTTGAGGGAAATCAATCGTAACCTAATCTCAGACTTATGGATTAGGTGGGGCTGATCTCACTACCTGGATTTAGGAATAAACATGTGACCTGAGCCAGGCCAATCATAATATCTTATTTTTTGAGTCATAGTAACTGATTCAGGAGGGGCTATGTCAGTCCAAATTTAATTAGCATTATTGCGGAATAAGCATGAACTTTCTTTTGCTGTTTTAAACTGAAGAAAACTAAGCCTATTCTTGCTGCTAGTTATTTTTGTTACCACTTAAAGAGAACCTGTCAGAGACCAGGGCCCACACAGAGAGCAAAACAGGGCTGGGAGAGTTACATTCAAGAAAACAAGAACAGATATCCCTAAAGGGACATTTATAATTTTCATTTTAATGAACCAAAATTTTTTTTGTATTTTCTTTTTTCCAGAGGCAAGTTGAATAAGGTCCTAATATATTTTCTTTTGAACCTAGCCAGGAGATTATTAAATTAAATGCTATTTTGCCTCCCCCCCCATCACTTTGATTTCTCTTACACAGATATTTTGCCACCTTGTATGCTTTGGATCAGCCCAATCCTTCTTGTTCATGTCTAAACTGTTGAATACTGTCAGAGAATATGAGGAAAAACAAGAAGGCAAATGAGTACATTATATAATTTCAAGTAATGACAAATAAAAAGAAAAAAATACAGGGCATAGAGCTAGAGAGTGACATAGGGGGTGGAAGTTATTTCATTTGGGGTGACTAGAAGAGTTGTTTTTGAGATCCCTGCGCATGGAGACTTAGATGAAGTGAGAGAATCAGCTGTGCAAAAGGGTGGGAATAAGAAACCAAGTGGACCTGAGGCAGAAATAAACTTGGAGTCCCAGGAACAGTGGAAAGAGAGCATCATCATGCCCAGAGTATAGGTGAAACAGGAGAATTGAGGAACAACAGAGAGGTAATCATGACCAGTTCCCACAGAGCCAAAGGAACTACTGAGGTCTCTATCTGGGGATAATATTACCACGTTACAGAGAAAGTGGTTAATATCAAACTGCTTTTACCTACCAAAGCATGCACTTCTCTTCTTATTTCCTATCTCCCATACAGATGCTACCATTATCTAGGTAGGTACCAAACCTGGAGAACTATCATGGCCGTCCTCTCCTGCTTCCTATATAGGAAACAGGAAATAAGGGGAAATGTGCATACTTCAGTGGGTGAAGGCAGTTCAATTCCATATACTAAACAGAGTAGAGTTTACCCTCCAAACTTTTTGCCATTTCCTCAAAATTGACCCTTTCCTTGTGCTCTGCACCCTTGGCTCCCGGATAATGCATAACTACTTAAAAGTCTCAACTAAGGTTTTCCTCTTTTTACTCCTGAATAACTCCATATGTAGCCATGCCCTAGCAGTTTCTACATTGTTGTGCAATTGCTCATGTGTTCGTCTCTTGGTTTTAAACTCCTTGACAGAAAATGTTTACTTTTAATCACTTCTTTTCTCCTCTAGTGCCTAGCATAGTATTGGGCATATTATGGCTTCTTAAGGATTATGAACAAAGAGTCACATTTTAATTTTCATTAAATTTTGCCTTTAGAAACACCTTATAATTCAACTAGTCCAAGAATCTAATGCTTTTTTAAAATAAAAAGTAGTTTAGATTTTATCTTATTATTATATAAAAGATTTGAATGTATTTAAAAATGCACACAGACGTTAATGCATCTATATCCATATATTTCTTGGAAGTCCTTCTGTAACCTAGTTGTCTAACTTATTTAGGGCATTGTTTTCAAATTTATTTTTTCAATTAATAAAATTCTCCTCTTTGTAGTTATTACACCATGGGGTGCAAGTGCAAAATTTAAAACTTCAATTAAAATACATAAAACAAAGCAGCAGCAGTTAAAGTAAAATATTTGAAAAATCTTGGCTTAAAATGATTCCCCAATGGGGAAGGGCAATTTAAAAAGATATATTCACATAGAAGCAGTTATGAAGAAGAAAATGTTGATGATCTAAAAATAATCTTTGATTATAGTAAATTAATGCAGATTTTTTGCTTTGCTCTTTTAAATAGTCATTTCTTATTTTAAGTGCACTACCTTACTCCTAGTTACATAAGATGTCAGTATTCATACCACTGTTAAGGCAAGCATTGAGAAATTAGGTGCAGGTCTTTAAAGTATTTTTGATGGCAGGAATATTCTAATCACAACAAGAGGCACCAACAGAATTTTGAGGATGGAGAGTAAGATGCCATATAGAGAACTGCCTTTCTCTTTTACAATGTAGAATTCTACTTACCCTGACATTTTGACTGGCTTTGTCTTGAATATTTTAAAACATTAAGGGAATCTTTTGCCTCATTTTTGTTTTATGTTACCTCATATTTCATTGTAAATAATGTTGTTTTGGAATTTTGTTTAAAAAGTGAAGTTTAAGTGAAAAACATCAAAGTCAACAACAACAAAAAAATTCTCAACAAAGGGATGAGGAGATACAGGCTGATTTACACAGTTTCGGGGATTGGTGACAGAAGATTTCTATCTAAACATTTTATTCTTCAACAAGATGTTATTCAAATGCTTTGAAAGGAAGTAGGTTTTGTGAGCTTCTGGGTGGAATTTCAGGTAGTTTTCCAACTCTCAGAAATAGAAGACTGTTGTTATCATTGAAGACAGGGATAAGGCATGGAATTGAAAACAGGAGCAACCAGTTGGAAATTTCCATGGCAAACAACTCCTTAATTCTCTTTTCCTCCCCAATATTAACAAGAAGCAGGAGTTTACTTTGTGAAAAATATTGAACAGAAGAGGCTAAAGTGAACAGTGGGAGGGAAGATACTGTGTTGAAAACAGGAATACTAAAGGAGAGTCTTCACACTGAGTGGTAAGATGCCTTGCCCTCTGTGAGCTGCCTGTCTGAAAGCATATTTAGTCAGGCTTCAGTTCCTGGCAGGGGGATGGAGAACTTCTCTGGAGGTATTCAACTGTCATATGCTGTCTGTCTATCCCGGACTACTGAGATATTTGGAATCATCTATCTGAAGGAACATGTCTCTAGCCAGCAATGAAACCTGCCAATCAAGATATTCCACCTCTACACCAGATTCACAAACAAGCATTTAATTTTTCACTCTTAAATGTGAATGAGTAAAAATTCATGAGATACCTAAGGAAAACCTCTAACAGGGAAGTAGAAGGAAGAGGAGTAGGGGGAGGAGGGATAGGAGGGGAAGGACGGAGAGAGAGAGAGAGAACCAAAAAGCGCTTACAGGAAAATACAAATAAGGCAGGAAACAGAAAAAAATGCATACTTCTATATCAAAGCCATTGATATAAAGTCCTTAGAGAGCTGAGAGAACATCCCTTATTGTAACTTAAGAACAGGGTGCTATAAGTATTGAGGTTTCTCAAAAAGCTAAAAACAGAACTACCATATGACCCAACTTCACCATTCCTTAGTATTCAAAAGAATTAAAGTCAGCATACTTTAGAGATATACACATACCCATGTTTATCACAGCAATACACAATAGCCAAGTTATGAAATCAGCCCAGGTGTCCATCAACAGATGAATGGATAAAGAAAATGTGGTATACATATGTATATATTGGAGTTTTATTCAGTCATGAAGGACAAATTATGCCATTTTGTTGGAAAATGGATGAAAAAAGAAGACCATAATTTTGAGCAAAATGAGCCAGACTCAAAGAAAAGTATCACATGCTTACTACTTTCATATATAGAAGCTAGAGTGAAAAAACAGGGAAAAAGAAAAAAAAATGATGATATGAAAACAGAAGGGACCATTAGGGTATAGAAAAGGGATCCAGGGAGGGAGCAGGGGGTTATTGGGAGAATAAAACTGGTCAAATCATGTTTTTATGTTTACATGACTGTACCACAATGAGACCCTGTATAATTAACATGAACACACAAAAAGAACATGATGCCATTAAAAAAAATAGAAAACAAAACAAAAAGAGGTGTTGAGAATTACATTCAGATAGCTAATATAACAATAACAAAAAATAGAAAGTTTAAATATTCACGTCATTTTCTAAAAAAAATAGAGAAAAAAGACAAAGAAGTGAACAAAAGCCAAGAAAAGATAAGAACATTAAAAGATCAGTTCAGAAAGGTCCATATCTGACTCCTAAAATCTCCAGAAAGAATGGGAAAAAAACTGACCAACAAATCATATAAGAAAATGCTCTGAAATGTAAGGACATTTTCACACTGAAAAAGCCAACTGAGAGCCCAGCATGAGGACTGATAAAGGATCCATAGCAAAATGCTTTGCAAGGAAATTTCAGGGCAACATGATATAAAGAAGATTTCTTTAAGTGCACGGAGAGTAAAAAGCAGCTCACTAACAAAAGATCAAGAATTCTAATGGTATCAAACTTCTCCGTAGCAACAATGGAAACTTAGGATTCTGTATTCATTCAAAATAGAAGTATGCAGGAAAATCAATGTATTTTGTATATAGAACTTAGAAAATTTGCATTTAATGCACTAATATGCAGAAGCCACTTAAGACTTGCTCTAATAAAATGAAGGCATAACTAAAATAGAGAATGACATGGAGCTAGGACACAGGGTTGCACTTAAGAGAGAAGAGGAAGGAAAAACTGGGAGCCAACTGTGCTTCAGGACTGTGGTACAGACAACTACAATGGAGCAGAGAGAGAATGCTACAAAGAACTAAAGTGAGACACTACTGTTTTCATTCTAAGGGGCACAACCAATTGACTTATTTTCTTTATTTTCATTAAAATGAAGTTAAATACATGTTTTTAGAAAGATGTTATGTGCTACCAAAAAGGTTTATAAACATAAACCTTTGGATATTAAAAAGTAGAGAATGATTCTGCCTTAGAAGGCAGCTTTCAGGGAGGAAGATGCATTTCAAAAGATGAGTATGATAGAGACTGTTGGTGTTTGACAGACATATCTATACTCCTGCATATTTTGCAGATTATCTTGCAGTTACATGAGGCTCTTGTGAATAGGGATGTGGCCAATGAGATGTGAGTGGAAGAAATGGAAGTTATTTGTAGGCCTGGTCCTCAAATCAGTCCTGCAAGATCCTGTCACCATGTCTTTCTCTGCAGCAGTAGACATAGGCACTGGATTCTAGATGGTGAGAAAAGTGCCTGACAGACATCTGAATTTGTATGAATAACACACAAACTTTATTGTGTTAAATAACTTGAGGCTTCTTTGTTAGCATAGCACACCTTATACTTAAGCTATGTAAGAGGCAGCATAGTGTAGTGACTGAAGGCAGGGATTCTGGAATCAGACTGAATGAATTTGAAATCTGGTGCTGGCATTTACTAGCTGTGGAATCTTTGGCAAGTGAATTTTAATATCTTAGTGTCTCATTTTCCTATCTCTAAACTTGGGGTATCAATAGTACCTATCTCATAGGGTTTCTGTGAGGATTGCAAATGTTAATATATGAAGTACTTAAACAATTTTTAAAACATAGCAAGTTCTACATAAGTGTTGGCTATTATTATCTCAAAAAGTAGGCAGAAGCAAGGAGTGGCTTCCTAGGGGAAGAAGCAATAGAATAAAATGGAATAGTAGGTTTCTCTTTGAGGAATGATATGTGAAAGAAGGAGTAGGATATAAAGAATATTAAGGATCAATTTAGTTCAGGCTACTATAAAAAAGGACCATAGACTGGGTGGCTTACAAACAACAGGAATTGGTTTCTCACAGTTCTGGAGGCTGGAAGTCTGAGTCAGGATGCCAGCATGATTGAGTTTAGCAAGGGCCCTCTTCTGAGTTGAGGTTGCCAACTGACTTATAACCTTACATGGTGAGACATGTGTGAAAGCTCTCTGAGACCCTTTTAAGATACAACCCCACTCATAAGTACTTCACCCCAAGATCTAATCATCTCCCATATGCCCCATTTCTTAATACTGGAATTTTAACAGGAATTTTGGAGGAACACAAATATTCAGTCTATTGCAAGTATATAACTTAATGTATTCATTAGGGTGCAATCAGGGAGGGAGATAGAGTAAGAGTGATGCAAAGGGATTTATTAGAGAGGTTCACCACAATGGTGTGAACTGGGTAAGGAGTCTATGGGAGGTCCTTGCTCCTGCTTCTGGGGATGGGCTTGTGCCAAAAGCCAAGTGCCAATGTCTCGGCTTGGCACAGAATCACGAGCCACCACACAGCTTTGTAGGTTCAAACAGCAATTCTTTATTCCCGATCTCACACCAGCCTCCACACACGTTCAGGGGCAATTCCAATATGTCCGATCCCAAATCCTACTCCACGAGGCTTTTTCCAAATCCCATTTTAATCTCACGAGAACTCAACAAGCCGCAGGAACACCCTAATCCCAGCAGCAATAATCTTCAACCTCCACTTCCCTAAAACCCATATTCTTAAACCGGGAAACGCCTTAAACCCAAGGACCGGGATACTTCCTCAAACCTGCAGGATACTTCCTCAAACCTGGATCCACCCTCGATCACCTTGAGCAGGGTCATCTTACTAAAGCACACAAGCAAGGTTGCAGCAAATTTCCAAGGCAAGTCCATTTAACATGGGGTACACTGGCAAGGATTACGATGCGTCATACCTACTTGGTAATGGCCCTCAGCATCTCCCCCCTTCTGATTAATTAAACAACAAGCAATGTGGCTTAGGACCGTGCCTGGTAGGTTGTCCAATTCAACATGTGGTTCTTACCCGTCATGGGAGAGCTGATCTTTGGGCGTCAACTTCCTGTCTTAGGTTGAATCCACTGCAACCAGATCAACCCGTCACTGACTACAGGTCCAGCATTCAGCCATGCTTGTGGATAGGCCTAAGCACCAGTGGGGGGGTGAGGTTCTTGCCTCACCTCTGTTGGCCCCCAAATTTAACCTAGGTGCCAGTGGGGGGGTGAGGTTCTTTGCCTCACCTCTGTTGGCCCCCAAATTTTAGACCATCACTAGTAGAAGGGAGGAAGACACAGAAATGCCACGACACCAAGCCAATTGACGGCTCCTTTGGAAAAATTGCGTCACTGGTGACACCATCAGCAAAGATGCCAGCATTACCACAATTAACATGGGGTGCGCTGGCAAGGAAATTGCATCACTGGTGACACCATCAGCAAAAATATGCCAGCAGTACCACAATTCGCTGCACCAGACGATAGTTCACAATGCATGCAACTGATATATAGTCCAGGCAAGTTCTGCAGGCAGTTCAAAGTGGAAGAATCTATCAATATGTCCATTTCTTCCCAAAGTAAATCAAGTCCTTGATTGAGCATTACTTGTTGAGTTATATTCATTGATGCATCAGTTTATACAGTTTACTGTGATCATAGAAGCTGTAGTTTGGTTTTCTTAGTCTTCACAGGCACTGGGATGGAGATGGGAATTCTGGCAATGATGTTAAAGAGACATTATCCTGAACAGAATTATTAAATATAATGAAAAGGAAAAGTGAAAGTAAACAAACAGATCTGTTAATCACTTTTAAAAACAATAGTAAGCAAACAGATCTGTTAACCACCTTTGAAAACAATCATTAACAGCTGTTTACCTAATTTAGATTAAACCACTTAAATCACGTGAATTAAAAAAAAAATTCGGATCCATTTTTTCATGAGCGCTCCTCATATAAAAATATGGACATACACACATACAGACATACAACACAAAACAGTGCACACATAACATACAACATATAAGACAATAATAAGTAAAGGCCTTGTAGCTATACCTAGGTGAAATCTCCATTGCAATGTTTAAAAACTCAACAGTCAAAAAATAAAACACAGTCAAAAAACAAAACTGATCAGAAAAACATTAACCTAGGTTTGTATGAGCTCAAAAAATAAAATAGAACTTTATGATGTGGGAAAAATGCAATAATAAAATAGATATTGAAAAAAGGCACCGTGGTTAATCACTGTCGCAGATGTAAGTATAGCCAAGCTGGAGCTCTGGATATCAGCTGTTATGGATTTCAGTCAAATTATCTTCTTTTTCTGTAGAAATTGCTTTAGTTAGTGTCTCTGGAATCCAAATCGGTTGCTGTTCTCCCTGTAGAAACACAAAAACAGAACCCCGACTCCAGACAAACACTGGGTCAGAAGCTTTCCATTGTCCTGTTAGAATATTTTTCCAAAGTACCTTAGGCTTATGTACATTTTTCGGATACATATGTCTTTCCGCAGCATTAAGTCCTGATGAATCCAAATTTAGAAAGTTTAGAGTAAAAAAGGGTTATTTTAAGTTTATCTTTGGGGGATATATACCCCTTTAAGATCCTTTTAAATTTAAGTCTTTCAAAAGCATTCTGCCTTAGTTTTTAGAATTACTTTAGTCCTTTCAATTTTTAGATGTGGTTTTAAACCATAGTTGTCTAGCCTTTTGCATTTTCTATCTGAAATACCTTTACTTGACATTTTCAACCATTTTCTATCTTATTTCTATCTTCTACTTTTCTTCTAAGGTTTTTATATTTACCCTTAGTTGCTTTTTTCCTCTCCTAGTTTTCTTTTGTTTCCTATTTTGTGGGTTTAAAATTCTTGACTTTCTACATCTTTTTATCTTCCTATCTTTTTTTTCTTTCTACATCTTCTCTCTTTTTTTAACCTTTCTGTACTTCTGTTTTTGAAGTTTTCCACTTCAAATTTTTAATCTTTTTAATCAAAATCTTTTATCTTATTATCTTCCCATTTTCATGTTTTTTTTTCCATCATGAAGGCATCTTAACCACCTTCAATTTAACCTTTTAAAGCCTTTTGCAACTTATTTAGACATTTTACAACTTTTTACTTTACCACACAAATATTATCTCATCTCCCTCTTTTTGGTTTAATGAGTAAAGCAATCTTTTTTCCTGCCATGAAGGTATCTCGACCACCTTCAATTTAACCTTTTAAAGCCTTCAATTATCATCTATACTGTACTTTTAAATGTACTTTTTCACCACCTACAGCTTTACTCTTTTAAACAAGGCTTATATTCTGTTTAAATCGCTTAATGTTAGTTTACATGGCTGCCCTTCAACCAAAGGCTCTTTTTTACTCCATTGAGAAGCTTTGTCTCAATCTGCCATGTACAAATATCTTTTTTCTTCTTTCTTCCTTTCTCAAGCTTTTAAAGTAAGTCTAGTTTCCTCAAAATCTTTTTAAATGGCATTTGACAACTTTTACTTTACCACACAGAGATTATCTCATCTAGAAACATTTCTTTTTCCTTTAACCTTTTATATTAAAATATATTTTCACATCTTGAACCTTTTTATATCTCTTTTTTAACCGTTAATGCTTTTTATAAATTCACATTCTGAAACAACCCTTATAAAATTACTCCACTTTAATAAGATGAAATACTTTCATATTTTTTAAGGTACTATTATGCTGTAATTGAAACCCAACTGAAACTTCTTATACTATTTGTATATAAATTACACATGATAGAATCTTAACACTTAGTAACCTTGTTTCAGTAAAGACACAGACCAAAGCAATATTAAACCTTTTTCCATTCACCAATTTATGAAAACACACATAATGTTTAAATATATTACCTTATGGAACTTAATAAGTAAAGAGTACTTGATTTCATATTTAGTGGTTAATATTTTAACACTTTAGCTTTGTAAATTAATCAGATGTCTGTAAAAACCAAGATCTTAGACAAGTATAGTAAACAGAACTAGCCATTTCCTTCTTGTTGAAGAAAAATCCTTCTACAGGATACCATGATGGTCCCATTGATATACTTAATAACTCGTCTTTAAAAAGCCATGGGCTACATTTTTGTACTGTATCAACATATGCCCTAGCTGTTCTTGGTCTCACTGGGGTGCCTCCTTCCTCTAACAATTTCTCTTCCTCGGAGGCGAACAACTTCAAACCTTGAGTCAACCATTTTCCCCAGTTTGCCTGAGAAAGTTCTAGGAACAGGCAACTTGAAATAAAAACAAAATAAATCACAACAAGAACACATTGTTTTTTTGAGATGGTCACCCATTTTTTTGTTCTCCTTCGGGAGCGAGCAAATTCACTTACCCCCAAGCTTCAGACATCCCGAGTACGGGCCACCATTTGCCGATGTCTCAGCTGGGCACAAAATCTGGAGCCACCACACAGCTTTGTAGGTTCAAACAGCAATTCTTTATTCCCAATCTCACACCAGCCTCCACACAGGCTTCAAGCCTGCCCTCAGCAGGCTTGAAGGTCAGCAGGAAGAGAAGCTGGATGAAAAGAGGGAGAGAGAAGAGAAAGAAGAACCCATGAGGAAAAACTACAGTTTGCATCTATCTCCACCTCCAAACTTCATGTGAGTGTCCTGAAATGGTTCCTGGGCTGAGGTTGTAGCTCGGTGGTAGAGCGCTTGCCTCTGACATGTGAGGCCCTGGGCTCTATCCTCAGTACCGCATAAAAATAAATAAATAAAAATAAACAAATAAAGATATTGAATCCATCTACAACTAAAAAGAAATTAAAAGAAATAAAAAAGAGGGTTTTTTTTTTTTTTTTTTTTTTTGCTTCTTTTTGGCTTCCTTGGGAAATTCCTTGAGAACTTTCTTTTGTGGCCAACTAACCCAGACTCACACACTGAAATGACTTGGGGATGTATTAGCTCTGTTAAAGGTCAAATTGTGGAGGGACCCTAGATGCTATGCTGACAGCTCTGGGCTTTCTTGTGATGGCTATAGAGGTCTGTTGAAGGTTGAAAGATTGATAGATTCAGAACTGAAAGAAGTAGTATTCTCAACTAAGTTGCTTTTGAGGTTGTTGATGTGTTGTTAGAGCTGATTTTATTCACTATTTATGGTACACCTACTGTGTATTTATAAGGCAGTTCTGCCTTATTTTATTACCTGAGAAGGCTTACTGCACTTGTGTTTTTTCTGTTCATAAAGAATAATCTTTATCACCAATACATGTTGATCATTCCAGGGACAGAGTGTTAGACATAGTAGATACAATTCAGTGTCATTGCCAGTAAAATAGTAATAATATCATCTGTTTTTAAAGTGCTTTAGGGCCTTTGGAGGAAAGGTGTTACTGGATGTAGGTATAAAGTTAAAAAGGAAATTCAAGATGAATGATGCTTATATGGTGATGGCTTAATAATGTGTTTCGGAGGGCCAGGTGAACTGCAGGGTATGAGAAAAATGAATGTTGCTACTTAATGGCTCAAGCTGTCCAAGTTTAATCATTTTAAAGAGTAGTTCTCCTTTTTAGCAGTGCTGAAAAAAAGGCATAGCGACTTTCCAGATAGGAAAAATGGCTCACAACATGATTTTTATGGCACTGGATCTGCTCTTCTCTTATTTGAAACTCTACCATCCTTCAAGGTCCACAGAGCCATGACACCTTCTCTGATGGCCTCATGCAGAGGGCATCTTTCTTTAATTGTTATAGTACTTTATACTAGTTTTTGACTTTCCCCCCATCATCTATTGTTATCTCTTCACTGGTATGGAGAGTAGGAGAAAGAGTCCAAAAGATTTAGGTTAGAATCTTGGTTCTCTGCTCAACCTGTGAACTTGGGCAAGATATGTAACAGCTTAGATTCTATTTCACTTTTCAAAGTTTTACAAAATTAAATTGCAGTCCCTACCACTTAGAAATAAAATGAATGCCAGTCCTCTCTGTCTGCTTTTTCTTTCTTTATATTATTACAGCATCACTAATTTATTTTATTTACTTTAAAAATAAGAATAGTATTATCCTACTCATTATTGACGTCTCAACACTTAGGACCATGTCTGACTATAGGCATCTAATTTAATGCCATGATGAATAAATTAAAGAGCATGGAAGTTGCCTACTCTAGTTTGGGTTTCTACAGAAAAAAATGGTGCTGGGGTTTGGGCAGATTCCTTATTGGGAGTTTGGCTTTATACCTTTCAATGTGGCTCTTGTTTCATCAGAGAATTGAGGCTGCACATCTCAAAGGAGCTTCAATGATGACATTCACTGCTGAAGGTTAAACAAAATCAAAAGTACTCTTGGAAAGAACAGAAAGGAGCTTTTGAGGTTTCCCCATCCCTAGTTTTCACAGGGCCCAGGGGACGCTTTCAGAAGCAGAACATGATGGAGTGTTGACTCCCAGAAGTCCACCTTCTTGTCCTGAGCAGAATATCAAAGTGACGGCAGCCTTTCTGAGAGAGCGTCCTCCCATGCTGGGCCCCAGTGAAAGACCATTATTAACCCCACCAATTCATGTCCAAGTGGCATCAATCATTTGGGTCACACAACGCCTGACTGTAAATTATGACATTATCTCTGAGTAGGAAGGTGATAATAATAATAATCATAAAAAAAAAGCTCCCGGCATGGCCCCGGCTGGCTGAGGACCTTAGCCGGATCTGTCATATTTGTTCTGAACATGAAAGGCTTGGCTGTTCCCTTGCAGGCCCATACATCACCGGACCTGTCATGGGTTTCTGTAGGACCAGTTGACATAGCTCAGAACAGCAGCTGCTGGATGGCTTTGGGGAGCCTGACTCAAGACACAGTTGCTGGGGTACAGGGACCACAAGCATTCTGCCAGAGACTGACATCCTGTTGTGCTGTCCTGCCACTGCCCTCAGTAAGTCACGACGAGGAGTAAACTGCTGTCACTGAGATGAAAGGCCCCCTTCCTCTGATCTCTCCACTACAAAATTACTTCAGTGCCACACTGTATTTTATGTCAATACCTATTTTATTTTTCAAAATTGAAAAAGATATAAGTACATTGTTCCCTGAATTCCTGATGCTCTGGGTAACCTAGCAACTGAGTATGCCACATAGCACACAACAGAACATTATCATGCACTCCGTTCAACTAACAAACAAGCAGCACAGATTTCCCTTGCAGATGATTTAGGCTAAATTAATGGTTAATAGTTGCTATTAATATTAAAAATAATAATAACCTCCTTTTTTCATTTCTTGGAGCTAGATTTGTAGGGAATAATGCTTGGTTCTAATTGTACATGTGGGAGGGTGTTTTTCACTGAGCCTACATCTTGCAAGCGATTTGCATGGGATTTAGGTAGCCAGCAGCATGCTGCAAAGTGATAATCACATGAAACAGGAGAATACATTCAGGACATTTGGAAACCATGTAAAATTTTCAAGTTCAAAATTGACTCACGCTTTCTACCTCTGGGAAGATGCTGTCAATAAGGGACCTGAGTGCACAGATCAGACTGTTTAGCCAGGCTGACCTTGTCCTCAGTGCTCAGAGAAGCCTGTGAGGAAGCCCTTTGGCAAGCAGCTCTGGGACAAGAATGGAGCTATACAAGAGTCAGGGTCAGGGAGAAGTTCAAGGAGCTCTGACCTGAAAGGACACGGGCAAGGTCATGGCACAGAGCAAGAAGAGCCTGCTGAAGAATGAAAGAGGTTACAAGGAAGGGAAGAAAGAGTGAAAACAGAGGCTGGACAGAACAAAGGAAGAAATAAAGAACATCTTTGGGAACAAGGAGGAAGAGTGTGAAACACAGATAGCATCATGAAACAGACGGTGGGTGGGCTGATATTTGGTAACAGACAGGAAGGTCAAGAGTTGGTAGATAGGTATCTAAAATGGACTTTTATGTCCACAGGTTTTTAACTTTAGATATCCTTTACATTTGACCCACCTACTTCTGTTTTGTGAATGTCAGCAACTTAGTTAACACACACACACACACCTGCAAAACATATATTTTCATTAATGGGACCTTGTGAATAATTCACTGTTCACTCTCTCTTTTTCCCCTCCCTTGAAAGGCAATCAGTTTAATTTGGTAGTTTCTTTCTTGAACCACCAGAACTTTAAGAAGCCTTTGCAACTTTCTTAGAACTCAGACCTCAAAAAGAACCCTTGAAAAGTCCTGCTGTTTCTCTCCTTAACTAGTCACCTCAATCTGAAGAACTAAGGGCCTTTCATTTTGAGTACGTCCTGCTGCTTTTTAATAATCTACGGGTGAATTAGGCATTTTCGCCTTCAGGTTACAGCTGTTGCAAATAATGTTTCCTTCCAAACATGAAGAAAATATTTTAATACTTTCTGAGACTCTGAGCAACCTGTTATGTGAAATATATGCTCAGTTCCTCTTCCAGATTGAATTTACTTTATTTGCAGATCTCAACAGAAAGCAGGTTTTTGGAATATTGCTTTATTTTAAAATAGAACAAAAAAGTTTGGAATGTATTTTGCTTATCAATAGGCTTAGCAATATTACCAAATAAGAATATATTTTGATATTGTGGTTAGGAACAACCCTTCCCATGTCTGGTTTCTAAATGCTCATGGTTTGTGCCGATTAAGTAGCAAACCATTTGGTTGCACTCCTTGCCACCAGGGAACTGACAGGACACTAAATATCATTGCAGTGCAGCAAAGCATGGAGATGCTCGAAGGACAGCAGAGCTGAAAACATGAATACAATGCATAAGCTTTTGACTGGATGGCAGAAAGGTGATGAAAATCTGGAAATGAACAACAATCTGAAATTGTGCAATATTTGGATTTGGTAGATTTTAAGAATAGCATTTTAGAATTCTAGCAGAAAATTGATATGATGATTTTTTTTTCCATGGAAGCTTAGAAGGATCAGCTGCTTTGAAAAAGGCCACATTAAGGTATTTGTGTCCAAACACTTGTAAAAGCCAGACCACCCATGGGGAATGTGTTCTTGTCAAAGCCACACTGGAGTGACCTGTGCATCCAAGGGTTTCTGTTGCTGAGGTGATGGGATGGGAGACTGGGAGAGATGGCTGCCTACAGAATTTGCAAGAGCACCTCAGGGCAGTGGCATAGAAATGATGTACCCTTCAATGCAATAGGATTAATCTGTTAATTGCTTCAGGTATGGGCTTTTTGGGTGGGTGTGGGTTTAAGGGTTGCACCAAAAGAAGTTGACTTTTTTTCTATTTTAAATGCTTTTTGCTAAAAGATGTTGATAGAATGGAAAAATGTAAAGAGCAAAACTTAGAAATCCTAGGACAAATTACGAAGATAATAGACTAAAATGTCTGTGGTTTTAGTGCTTATAACTAAACATTAAGACTTGGGAAAGAAACTCTATATGAATATATCACAGGGCCCTTTGTTTTTATCTGCAAACAACCCAACAGATAGACATCTATTTAAAGAATGAGTAACTTTAAAAATCTAATTTGGGGCCTGGGGTTTGGCTCAGTGGCAGAGCCCTTGCCTAGCATGTGTGAGGCACTGGGTTCAATTCTCAGCACCACATATAAATAAACAAAATAAAGGTCCATTGACAACTAAAAAGTATTTTAAAAAATCTGATTTGTTCAAGAGATTTAGACTGTAAAACATCTAACAACAACAAAAATTCTTCAGCTTTAAGCACAGACAAATAGAAAATGCTTCTCACAGGTTTATGTCAGGGTGCTGAAGACAAATGAACATACCCCTTCACCCATGACCAAGCATTCCTGCCATCAGCCTGAGATGGAGGGTGTCCCTGGCCACATAGCAGTTTTACACAGACAGCTCGGGAATACCTCATGTGTATAAGGGTGAAGTGGGTATACTTTGCTCGCCAATACTTTTCAAGGTTGGGTCCTGCTTCCTTCTGCAGATCCTCCCATTTCAGGCAAGCAGTACCCTGAGGCCTCTCAGAACATTAAGGTGTTAGAATATCATTTGAGACTTCTCTATTGGGTGTCTTAAAAGCAGAAACTTGGAGCCAGAGTAATTTCTTTGGGTGTCATTTAACCCAAATAAATGCAATATTAATGATAGAATAATGGCCATGCCCAGTGAAGGAGATTTATTTTGAAGAGGGACAATCCCAGTATGCCTCAAATTATCTTTTTTTTTTTTGTAGAAAACTGCTTAAAATATTTTTTGTAATTTTTTTTATTGGTTGTTTACAACATTACACAGCTCCCAATTACCTGCCTAGAATCATAACCACACTGGGTCTTTCAGTTGAGTGTCAATGGCCTTTCCCTTTAAATGGTTACAAACTTTTATGGAAACATTCAACTTAGCAAAAATGTCTTGTACTATATTTAGAATTGTGTCTGTTTAGCAAGGCCTTGTACCTGCTAATCTTGCAGTGGCCACTGAGCTACAACCTAGCCTAAGCAATAGTTTTAAGCAATAGTCTTGTTTACAAATACGATTAGTGTTCAATTCATATAAGAACCAACAATCAACCAAAAATCAAAACAAAACAAACAAGCCCCCTTTGTAATTTCAAATTAGGTATTATTATTATATTAAAACACAGTGGTCCTGGCTGTGGGTATAACTGAGTAGGAAAGTACCTGCCTAACATGTGAAAGGCCCTGGATTTAATCCCTATAAAACACACAAACCCCACAAAGCAACAACAACAACAAAATCCCTAAATCAACAACAACAACAACAACAACAACAAAACAGTAGTCCTAATTTTATTTCCTTCTTTGGTTTTATTTGGGTACCAGGGATTGAATTCAAGGACATTTGACCATTGAGTCGCATTCCCAGCTCTATTTTATATTTTATTTAGAGACAGGGTCTCACTGAGTTGCTTAGTGCCTCACTTTTGCTGAGGCTGACTTTGAACTCGTGATCCTCCTGCTTTAGCTTCCTGAGCTGCTGGGAATATAGGCATGTGCTACTGTGCCCAGCTCAACAGTCTTAATTTTTTTTTTTACCCACTTCCTTGTCATTCAATATTTTTTCCTTTCACTGTCCACCTCTACATTGGAATTGGTCAGTTATACTCTGGTAAAACAAGACAGCTATTGCAATGTTCCCACTGGAGCCTGTAGTGGGCAGATCTGGACAAGTTGCAGGGCATTATGCTGAGATGCTCTTGCAAGTGCCCACTGACATAGGGTATGCATACTGATCATTGATGAGAACTGTGCTTGCAGCTTCATAACAAATTCTATTATCTTTTGGTATCCTTGTAGCAGCTTTCTTCTTCCACTTAGTGAGTGGTATGTCTTAAATTCAAGAGTGGCAGTTTGCCTGGATTTTGTGTCATGTGTAAAGATAAATGGCAAATCAAGACCAGATAGTCTTCAGGAAGAGGTTCTGTTACATGAGAATCCAGAGCACTAAGAAGGCATGTTAGGTGGGGGATGTTTAATGCTATTTCTTAGGAACTCCAATGCCTGGCAAGGAGAGATGGCTGTTTTCCCTTGTTCCTGAATAATTCAATGCACTTCCACAGAGTCCTCATTTGTTTTCATGCATGTAGTGGACATCAAAAAACTTGCTAAAGAAGGTTTAAAATTCTTTCCCATTCAAAGTAAACATTCTGGATTAATGCTCATTTTTCAAACCTGAAGAAGGAAAAAAGTTGATACAGTTTGAAATTATATTGTATGGAAGTACTTAAAAATGTATGTAGTAAAATTAGGAAAATTTGAAGCATTTTTGTTTCACAAAAGAAAATGCCAACCTCTGAATCAAAACATGACTTTAATCACCATTTTTTCATGCATTTTGAATTATAATTATAAAAATGCCAACTATGAAGTAATTGGCTGATACCAAGAATTGATTAACTCACACTTTATTACTGTTACTGTTTCTGTTTCTTTCTTTCAAGGAGCCACCAAGCAACACACAAACACTGGCACAAACTAGAGATCAGTCTTCCAAGCTGGGAGGATAATTTTGGCCTTGCTCTTTTACACTGAGAGCTGAAAAGTGGTGCACTGTGTGTGTATGTGTGTGTGTGTGTGTGTGTGTGTGTGCACATGATGTGTGTTTACATAGCCTCTGTTAAGAGATTCTTGTTTATTTTTTATGACTACTTAAAAATACTTTACAATATCACAATATGTACCTACCTAAGCAATTTGTTTATTTTCCCAGGAATTGCAGATACAAGCATAGCTTTGTTTTAAGGTGGATTTACTTAAAGCAATGACAAAAAAAAAAAAAAAAGAAAAAGAAAAAAAGAAAGAAAGAAAGAAAGAAAGAAAGAAAGAAAGAAAACAATAGTGATAACAAATAATCACCACTCCACTACCAAACACACAAGCACATGCCCAGGCACAAATACATATACAAAATCTTTAAATCCATTAATTCTAGTTGCAAATTATAAACAACTATTATCTTCAGATACCAGAGGAATATTCTGCTCTGGTCATCTCCCTACAGGGTCTTTTTCTTGGCAGTAGGACAATGCTAGACACATGCTAACAGGGTTAATTGCAGCCACACGTAGGTTTTCTTTTTGGATGACAGGACACTGCCTTAAAAATTGATCCGCACACTGTCGGGGGAGTGATTCTGGGCTTTCTTTCAGTTCCATCCTCATCCTGTGACAGACTGCTGCTACCTACAGGCCTTCAGACACACTTGCCTGGGTTTATAGGAAGTGTGGGAACAGGCACAGAGCTGGGTCAGAGGGCATAAAGCCAATGTCGCTACATGCATGTCTCTGCTTTTGTACTGGCCCTGGCTTCGTCCTACTTTATGCAGATTTCACCTCTGCAAGATCCAGATTGTGCCATATGGGATTCCTGTGTATGACTAGCGGGGACACATGCCTGTGGGAACTATTCTAATGAAGGACCAACCCAGGCCCTGCTGCCTGGGCAGTTGCTTTTCCCAGGAGATGGTTGCACACAGAGGAGAATTTTTGTAAGGGGGGGTTTAGGGGTTATGTCTGAGGGCAAAGACATTCTCAATGTCTGGGAAAAGAGTTGTGTGTCTGGTTCTTTAGAGTGTGTGTATGGAAATGGAAAGTTTTAGGATAGAATTTTCTGAATAAAAGAAATTGACTTTGTTTTCTTTTTATTTCTTCCCTCCTTATTCTCCCCCTTTCTGTTCATTGTTCTTTTATTATTATTATTTTTTTGTGTGTGTGTTGTTGTTTTTCATGGTCTTGTGATTCTGTATTTATCACTTGTGACATTTGCTTTCCTACTACTTAATTATGTTTAAATTTCATGTATCATGCTTAGATTTTTCTCTGATATTTCTGTTGCTTATCTTCAAGTATCTTGTATCTTCAAGTTACATTTTCTATTCTAATTCTGCATTAGTTTATCAACCTTCTTATATTTTGAAGCTTTATTTCTTCCTCTCTTCTTCCAATGAGTTATAATTTTATACATTTTTATTTCTTAGAATTGATATTGTTTGTGACTCTTTGTCACATAGTTTCACTTAATTATTTTTGATATAAGCATTCATTTTATAGTTAGTAAATAAAAATGAAAACAACCAACATTCTGTCTTCTGTTTTCTATTCAACCTTCTCTATGTTATTGACCTATTTAAAAGCATTTCATGTTCTTGTTCATCTTTCTAATCTTAGAAGTAATTCTTTCTATTTCATTAACAATCTCTAAATCCCAATTTCCGTCTGTTCCTTCTTTTTAATAGATTTCTCTCTCTCTAGTATAAATGGGTACTTTCATTGATTATAGATTTTATTTTGTTTTCTTTTAGTAGGTATTATTCATAGTTATTCTTCTCTGTGTAATGCTACTGCTTTTCAGAGCTTGATTTTGGGCTTTGCCAATAGAAGAACATACTACCTGGAATCAGATGTTCTGGGATGTTCAGCTTCAGATCTGTCTTTGATAGTATGCTTACTCATGTTCACTTCAACTCACTTATTCATTCATTACTGAATTTAATTAAACATGCCTCAAAGTCTACTCTTGGCCACCATGGTCCTAGTAAAGTTGTATCTGTGGCTAGCCTAATCTTAGAATTCTTTATTTGAATGGGTGATTTGTTTTAGGGCATTCATGGGCAAGGTGTAGCTTTTCTTTCAGAAGGACAGTTATGTACTATGACCATTTTTCTAGTGAAAACTTTGCAAGCTGTCAGTAGAAAAAAATATAGAGAGCTGAGACCTACAAGTTTTCTCTAGTTATATTTGACAACTTTAGTCAAATTGGTCAATGTCTGTTTTCAAATAACCTTGGTCTTTAATAAAGACATATTCTTGGAGTTAGTCTCAGTTGTATTTACAGCTAGAGGGAAGTTACTTGGTAAGGCTTTCCTTCATGTACATTGTATGTTTTCATAGGTATTAGGGAGCCTCTTGGTGTCCCCAAATACTTGTGCTGCTTATACCTGATACACTACTGTTGTAAATTCATTTCTTTAGCTTGAGACATAGTTTTGTGTTAAAATACAAATATT